>NC_056687.1:150124899-150864899 GCF_018350215.1 Panthera leo
ACCAGGTTGGCTCTAGCAAGGCAGCAGGCTCCCACGGTGCGGCTGAGGGGACCGGGTCCGGCTAACCCCACGGCAGCTGGGAGGACGGGAGAGGTGGAGCCTTGCTTCTAGAACGGTCGAGTGCTGCGCATGTGAAGAACCCTTCTAAGGATGGACAGGACCCGGTGATGACTCTTGTGCTCTCCCTAAAATGCTGCACGGGCTGTATGTAGGGTTTAATACGACAGTAGGAACGTGAAATCCTAAAACCAACCAGACGGAGAAAACCAAAGGCTACTTTCCCTCTGCCGCTAAGGCCTTCTGCAGGCTAACATGGCCTTCAGCACTGGGCCAGGGCAAACTCACGCGTCAAGAAGCCAACAGTTTAGAAAACACTGTTTACCCAGAGAGCCTGAAGTCCTGGGATCACACCCAAAGGGCACAACCTTAACACAAGGCTGAGGGCAGCTGGGGAGCTGGGCATTATTAATGGTCACTCCCTGTGAAGTCTGAAGAGCCCCCCAATGGCAATAGGCGGAGAAGGGGTGAAACGGAGTATCAGAGGCAAAAATATACGGTGTGTTGTTACTTTTAACTCCTGGGTCAACACCTTTCGAAAGGAGGAAGTCGTCCACCGTTCTTCTGTAACAAGTTTTGCTTCGAGAGTTCAGCTATTAAAATAAAAGTCTTTCTAAGTGCAGGGAAGGTGACGTACTTCGGGTGGCCACTGACGCAAGGGAAACGGGGGGGAGTGTCGTGCTGATGTCCGCGTGGGTGTGAAAATTCCCATTAGGAAAACGAATTTTTCTTTATCTTCCAATAACTTTTTCAGTGATACAATTTTATTTTTTCTTTTTACTTACGTCGGTGTTTGGGAACCCGTAATTTCATTTTCCACAGAGGAGTGCCTGGTTGGCTCAGTCGGCAGAGCACGCAACCATTGCTCTCGGGGTCGCAAGTTTGAGCCCCAAGCTGCGTGCGGAGTTTACTTTAAAAACATGTGGGGCGCCTGGGTGGCTCAGTCCGTTGAGCGCCTACCTCTTAGGTTCGGCTCAGGTCATGATCTCGCGGTTCGTGGCTTCAAGCCCCACACTGGGCTCTGTGCTGACAGTGCAAAGCCTGCTTGGGATTCTATCTCCCTCTCTTCCGCCCCTCCCCTGCTGGCTCGCGCTTGCTCTCTCTCTCTCTCTCTCTCTCTCCTCTCTCGCAAAAATAAATAAACATTAAAAAAAACTTTTCCCATAGAAATAATATATTCTGAAGCTGCAGATGGCCAGATAGGCCCCAGAAGCCTATTTTCCCTCCAAGGTGGTTGACATTCTCATCTCCGCGAAAACAAACTGGTGGAAAAGTTAACTGTTTCCACCAGACAGGACCCCAAAGGGCTGTCATGGTTCAACAGCTGCTGAGCCAGATGCTATCCCTTGGCAGGCGGTGAGGCAGAGAGGCAAAGACAAACACGCAAAGGCATCCTGCAGCCATACCTTCCTTGGAAGAGACTGGCCCTTCCTCGTCTGGCGGGGGGCGGCTACCACTATGAACACAGAATCCCATGTAATGATTCCAGAGGAAAGAAAATAGTCGCGCAAGAGAAGAAACACTCTGCACACACTGAAATGGGAAAATAAGCAAGCAGCCTAAGCAAAATGGGCAGCTGGTAGGTTCTCAGGCTCACCTGGACAGATGCCTCCGAGGACTTCCCTGCCCGCAGGTTCCCAGGGTTCCGGGCCCCATGGCAGTTCCCCTCGCTCTAGCTGGGAGACCAGAACAGGTCTGGTGAATAGAAAAGCTGCCCAGGAGAAAGAAACAGGAACAAAAGGTGAAGGGAATCAGAGAGCAGCATCCCCTCCCGGCTGTCTTTACCTTTCGTCGTTTGCCGAGCCAGGGAGGGAAACGAAGAGAAGTCAGTCTACACCATCTTAGAGGACAGAAAATTCCCACAAAGGGGGGCAGAGTCCTGGAATAACCCCCCACTCACATGAAGGAGTCCCAGATCTTCGTCAGAGAACTTGGAAGACGGAGGCCCAGGGGCCCTGCTGAGCTCTCCCTTCCTTCCATGCATGGGACAGAGCCCCTTCCCAGGGTCAGAGGGACAGTGGATTCCAAAACCTGAGAATCCGAAACTCTCCTCACCCACGAGCCTCCGGGAAAGCTCAGCCTTCGTAGCAACTGCCCATGAGGGTCAGAGAGGCCGGATGTCTAAGGAGGAAAGAAAGCAGACGCACAAAGGGCAGAGGGCGAAAACAGCAAGGAGAAGAGATGCCTTACCCAGGGAAGCCACATTTGCATAATTCTCCAGCATCACCTCCCGGTACAGAGCCCTCTGTGAAGGGTCCAGGATGACCCATTCGTTCTGCGTGAAGTACACGGCCACGTCCTCAAAGGTCACTGGCTCCTGAGACAGCAGGTTCCTGCTGAAGCCCTGTGTGAGGGCCGAGGAGCCTAAGTATCGGGGCAGAGACCCACGGGGTAGGTGGCATTGCCAAGGACAGCTCTGGGGGGCCCCCTCCCCCCCGCGGGGGGCAGCCGGCGGCCAGCACTGCCCTCAGCCACAGGCCAGCCCAGGACTCCCTGCAGTCCTCCCCACCAACAGCCCTTCCTTCACCTGCTCACCTCTGTGCTGACTCTGCCGGGCCAGGGTCTACGTGCCTGTCGGCCCCTGTGGCTCCCTTCCAGGGGTTTTGCGTGTCCGTGCACAGGGGACAGCGAACACAGCCCATAGCACTTCACTCCCTCCCGAATCTCACTAAAGTGACAATAACACAACGGCCCAGCAGGAGAAGAGTCAGACAGACTAGGCGCATGAACAGAATTTCAGAAGGATGAATAGCAACTAAATTAGAGGAGCAGAGAAAGCTGAACCTTAACCGCCGGCAGAGGGAGAAGCAAACAAAACCAGAGATGAGCTCAGGATTTTTAAAGTGGGCTCTGCTTTTTAAAACTTGATAAAATATTCTATCCATTTAAAAACACCAGGGAGGAGTGAGGAGCCACAGAGTACTTTAGGCAGTAAATGAAAAACACCCACACAGAGGCGTATCACTGAGCAGTCGCGGAAAAATGAGACCATTAAAGCAAAACAAAACAAAACAAAACAAAACAAAACAAAACAAACCAACCTAGGGGTGCCTGGGCGGTTCAGTCGGTTAAGCGTCCCACTTACAATTTCAGCTCAGGTCCTGATCTCGAGGTTCATGAGTTTGAGCCCCGCACTGGGCTCCATGCGGACAGTGCAAAACCTGCCTGGGATTCTGTCTCCCTCTCTCTCTGCCCCTCCCCTGCTCGCTCTGTACCTCTCTCTCTCTCTCTCTCTCTCTCTCAAAATAAATAAACATTAAAAAAAAAAAAACAAAAAACAAAAAACTAAAGGCTTCCAGAGCAGGAAAAACAACACACACAAGAGGACTGGGGAGTCGAGATGGCAACAGACTACTCGGCGAAAACAAACAGGGAAACGTTTTCTTTTGTTTTGTTTTAAGTCTTTGTTTATTTTTTAAATATATATATTTTTTAAGTAATCCCTACACCCAGCGTGGGGCTTGAACTGACAACCCCCAAGATCAAGTCACACGCTCTACCGACTGAGCCAGCCGGGCGCCCCAAACGGGAAAATGTTTTTAAAAATGCTGAGTGAAAACTTCTGCTTCCCGTCCAGATGGAGTCAAAGGGACCGGGTTCATCCTGCCTAAACCGAGACAAGACAAATTACGTCAAACAAGTTCCCAGGTTACTGACATCTGATGGCAATGAAGGACAACATTCCCCAAGAGATGGGAGATAAAGAGGTGAGCCCTAAGATTCCTCAAGCTTGTCTTGGAAGGGTTTCCAGGCTGCATCACAGGGAGGGGAAACGAGGCAAAGCCCAGAAGCTTCCCTGGTAGATTCTGAGGAGACCAAGACTGTGGGAGTTTAGAGGACAGGACACCACGGAGAGAGGTGCACACAGAAGCAAACCCAGGGGGGTTATGGGCAGGGGTTCCCCAGAGTATTGAACAGAACAATGACCAGGGCCCTTTTCATCTGAAAAGACTGAAGGGCACAAAGCCTGGTGTTCACACAGGGCCAGTAAAAGTACCTATTTCCACTGGAAAAAATCCATAATTCATGGGCTACTGAATAGAGCTCTCAGGAAACTCTTGCCTCAGTCGTAGAGAATAATTATTTCTAGGCCATGCACCGCTCCAGATCCTACTACCAAATCATAAAA
Source organism: Panthera leo (assembly GCF_018350215.1). Lineage (NCBI taxonomy): Eukaryota > Metazoa > Chordata > Mammalia > Carnivora > Felidae > Panthera > Panthera leo. Next base: position 150,129,086 of record NC_056687.1, read on the forward strand.
ATCAAGACCAAAAAGGATCAAATGTATTCCTAAGTAATTGAACTTTATTCCAGAAAACACTCAAGGGTATTTTGGGGGGGAGCACCTAGCAGGCTCAGTCAGCCGAGCATGTGACTCTGGATCTCAGGGTTGTAAGTTCGAGTGCCACATTGGGTGTAGAGATTACTTAAAAATAAAATCTTAAAAAAAAATTTTTTTTAAAGAATATTTTGGGGAAGTAAAGGGCACCTGGGTGGTTCGGTCAGTTGAGCGTCCAACTTCAGCTCAGGTCATGGTCTCACAGTTTGTGGGTTCAAGCCCTGCCTCGGGCTCTGTGCTGACAGCTCGGAGCCTGGAACCTGCTTCAGATTCTGTCTCTCGTTCTCTCTCTGCCCCTCCCCCACTCGTGCTCTGTCTCTCTGTGTCTCTCAAAAAATAAATAAAAGTAAAAAAAAATAAAAAATAAAAAAAAAAAGAAGGTGGGAAAAGAGGAGTAAAGGGAACAAAGAACAGATGGGACAATTAGAACACAAATATGAAGATGACAGACTCAAATCCAACCACATCATAAATAATCTAAACATCCCAACAGCCAAACATTATAAAGTCAGCCTACTATATGCTGACTTTAAGAAATGCATATTACATATAAAGACAGGAATAAGTTAAAAGCAAAAAGATGGGAAAAAATACACTAGCCAAAAAAAGCGGAAGTGGCTATATTAATTTAAGGTAATGTAGATTTCAGAGCAAAGAATATTAAGAGATAAAGATATGGTTCATAACCCTAAAGGAATCAGGGCATCTAACAATCCTACATGCCGGGGCTCCTGGCTCGCTCAGTCCCGAGAGCATGCGACTCTTGATCTCGGGGTTGTGACCTCAAGCCCCAGGTTGGCTATAGAGACTACCTAAATAAATAAAATTTAAAAAACAAAAACATAAACAAAAACCCCCACAATCCTACATGTTTATACAGTTAGCAACAGAGCGTCGAAATACATGAAGCAAAAAACTGATGACACTGCAAGAGAAACAGACAAATCCATAATTGTAACTGGAAATTTCAATAACCCCTCTTAACGAGGATATAGAAAACGTGAACACTACTATTATCCAACTTGACTTAATGGACATTTACAGAACGCCCCATCCGCAACAGCAGAATACACATTCTTTCCAGGTGTCCAAGGAACCTTTTGTAAGGTAGACCATACTCTGGGCTATAAAGAAGAAATCAAAAGGATCAAGTCATACAAAGAGTGTTCACTAACCACAACAGAATTAAATTAGAAATAACAGAGGGGCGCCTGGGTGCCTCAGTCATTTGAGCGTCCAACTTCAGCTCGGGTCATGATCTCACAGTTCAGTTTGTGAGTTCAAGCCCGTCCTAGGCTCTGTGCTGCCAGCTCAGACCCTGGAGCCTGCTCTGGATCCTGTGTGTCCCTCTCTCTCTGCCCCTCCCCTGCTCACCTCTGTCTCTCTCTCAAAAATAAATAAACATTGAAAATTTTTTAAAGAAATAAATAAATAAACTAGAAATAACAGAGACGCAAGGAAAATTGCCAAATATTTATGAACTACATAACACACGTCTAAATAACACATAGATCGAAGAATGAAACAAAAGAACTCAGAAAGTATTCTGAGCTGAATGAAAATGAAAACACAATGTACCAAAATGAAGGATGGTGTTAACACAGTACTTAGGAAGAAATTTATAGTATTAAATGCCTGTGTTACAAAATTTAAAAAGAAAAAAAGGTCTTGAGCCAGGGACCTTTAGAATCTAGAGAAAGGTGACCTTCACCTTTAGAATCGAGAGAAAAAACAAATTTAACACAAACTTAGCAGAACAAACAAAATAAAGATCCAAGTGGAAATCAGTGACATAAAACCGAAAAATAGAGAAAATCAGCAAAACCAAAAGTAGTTCTTTGTGAAGATCAATGCAACTTCTAAATCTCTGGTCAGATGAATCAGAAAAAAAAGAGAAGAAATAAATTAGCAATATTAGTTATAAAAAAGGTGACCACTACAGATAATAAAAGGATAGTAATTATTATGAACAACTTTATGCCATTAATGTCCACAACGTAAAACGGACAAATTCCTTGAAAGACACAAATTACCAACACTCATTCAAGGAGAAACAGAATAGCCCCATACCTACAAAGGAACTGAAACTGTATTTTAAATTTTTTTGTAACATTTTATTTATTTTTGAGAGAGACAGAGACAGAATGCGAGCGGGTTAGGGACAGAAAGAGAGGGAGACACAGAATCCAAAGCAGGCTCCAGGCTCCGAGCTGTCAGCACAGAGCCCGACGCGGGGCTTGAACTCACAAGCTGTGAGATCATTCCCTGAGCCGAAGTCGGACGCTCAACCGAAGGAGCCACCCAGGCGCCCCCTGAAACTGTATTTTAAAACTTATCAGAAAGAAAACTCCACATATAGATGATTTCACTGGTTACCAAACACATAAGGAAGAAATGTAATCAGTTCTATGCAAATTCTTCCAAAATATTGACAAGGATGGAATACTTCCCATTCTATGGGACAAGGACATTACAAGAAAACTGGAGATCAATACCTCTTACAAACATAGATGCAAAAATTCTACACAAAAATTTAACAAAATAGAATCCAAAATATAGTCAAAGAATAATACATCAAGACCAAGTAGTTTTTATCCAAGGAGTGCAAGGTTGGTTGAATATATGAAAAAAAAAAAAAATCAATGTAATTTGCCACATTAAGAAACTAAAACAGAAAAATCATATAATCCTCTAAACCAACATAGGAAAAGCATGTGTCAAAATTCAACATCCATTCCTGCAGCAAGCTAGGCATAGAAGAGAACTTTCTCAATCTGAGAAAGGGCATTTACAGAAAACAAAACAAAACAAACCCTCTGGTGAGGATCATTCTTAATAGTGAAATACTGAATGCTTTCACCCTAAGGTCAAGAATAAGACAAAGATGTCTGCTCTCACCACCTCTACTCAACATTGAAATGGAGGTTCTAGCTAGTGCAGTTAGGCAAGAAAAAGGAATAAAAGGTATCCAGACAGGAAATAAGGAAAGGCAATTATCTTCATTTGTGGATGGCATGTCTATGTAAACATCCAGCGGAATCTACCAAAAAGTAATGACAATACTAGAATTACTTTATCCATGGAAGGACTTCAATTTGTGGACAGAGGTGAAAAGGGTCCTCACTGTATGCAATGATGCAAATTTCCCGTTTAATGAATTTCTACTTTTCAGCCTCGATTGCCAAACCTATCCCAATCAATCCCCTACACTTGTTTTTCCATCCTGATCATGTCTTCGTTTGGGCCTTCTCATCTGTCTGTCCCTCTCAACTCATCCTCCCCTGTCCAAACACACCCGATGGTGACAGATGCAAATGAAAGATACAAGCCTGCGAAACAGTAAGGAACCTTGGGAACAAGCCCCATGTGCACTTGTGAAACTCCCCGCCGCCTGCCGGCTGCCGGCTGTCAGCGCTTTTCTTGCAGAACTCCCTACTGGCTATTTTTACTTTGCTCGCAGAGCAAAGCACCAGCTAAGGAGCAAACCCAGCCAGGTCCAAACCAGTGCGCTCCGAGAGCCACCCCCCCACCCCCTCCCCCCCAGTGCCGAACTTCCACGATTTTCCCCTCATTATAATACTAAAAATCATGCCCAGGGGCCCAGATTCAACACGATCATTACGCACGCGATGCATGAAGAAACATGACCTTGAAGTGCGCAGGTGCTAATAAATCCCTGCCTCTACATGCGTAGACAGCCCCCTCTTCCCACCGAAGTACCTTTAAAAAACTCTCCCAGACCTCTCCTCGGAGAGTCAGCCTGAGGATTCTTCCCTTTGTGCTGCTCTTCTGCGCTCGAGCATAAGCCCCAATAAAGCCTTTCTTGGGACTTTACATTTTGGGTCCCGTCCCGTTTCTACCAACGCTGGGTCCAAGGACCCCAGTCCCGGAACACCTGCACAACTCAGGCTCCGGATGCAGGCTGACAGCTGCTCTCTTGACATCAGAGGGTGGGAGGGCCGGTTACGGGAGGGGAGAGGGGGGAGCGACAGAGGCGGAGAGGAGGCTCGCTCACCTGGTGCCACGTGATCTGGAGCATGGCTGGGGTCCCCGTTTCACACGCCCTCGGGGTTCGAGGTGAGACAGAAGAGAAAATCAAGGACGGGCAGGACAGCTGCTGCCGGGCACCCCGCAAACGCCGTCTGTCCGCCGGGGGCTCCCTGCGTCCTGGAACCCCCCTCACCACAGAGGCACAGGGATCGGAGAACCGAGCATTGAAGAACTCCGCGGGGATGCGACCCCGTTAGCCCGTTCCCGGGACGCGGAGCCCAGGCGACCGCTGACGCCGCGCGCCCCGGACGCAGGGAACGCGCGAGAAGGCGGTCGGCCAGGGCTCCCGGGAAAGCTTAGGACCCGCGCCGCCGGAAGCGCGTAGGGCCGTTTCCCCTCCTCTCTAGGAAGCTGCAAACTTCCCGGTCTCCGTGGTTCCCCAGCCCGGCGGCAACCGCCACGGTCTCTACTCCGGGAAACGTCGAGCCAGAGTTACCGGCTCCAGGCTCGGGTCCTGCAGCGCCCCCTCGCGGCAGCTCCTCCGGAAGATGTCGTCTAGCCAGCTCGGGCCACAGACCAGTTGCACAGGCCACAGACGGACAATCACCCAGGGTTCCTTGGCGTTTGCCGCTTCTGGCAGCCCTTCCAGCTATTGAAGGGACCATTGCTCCACCTGTGCCAAAGCCTGCCTGGGTTCTGTGGCTGCGCTGCAGTGGGGGGAAGAGTGGGACCCATCACTCAACAGCCAACTGGGTGTTGGTTGAGAGCACTGACTACCTAGGTCCACGAACCTGGCTGTACCACTTCTTAGCTGTGGGAGGAGCAGCAAATTGCTTTACCTGTTTCCTTATCTGCGAAATGGGTATAATAGTGACACCGACTTCAAAGGGCTTTTGAGGTTTAATAATTAAGTGAGTTAGTGGGTTGGCAAAGTATTTATAGTAGTTCCTGGCACACGGTAAGTGCTTGTGAGTTGTTTGGTTTTCTAATTGTGTTTTTGCTTTTGAAGATACAAGTGCTGCTGGGACTGCCAATATGTGGCACCGTTTAGGGAAAAACCCACTAACATTTAGCCTTAGACCCCTTTCCCACCCTATCCCTGGATGTATGTTCCAGGCCCCGCCTGGAAACAGATTTCAGTTGATGGCTCAGCAGCCTTCCCTGTGAATACTGTGTCCCTCATATTAAGTTAAATGTTTTATATAGCTCGTCCCCTGCCAGTCTTCAAAGACTTGTCACGGTACCCCACTGCACAGATAGACCTGCCAATGGGAGAGCCTCGGTGATCGGTCTTCATTACATATTTGCAATCCAAGCAAATGTCTCCACCCTATCTCAAGAAGCTCTTCTTGGAGGCTGTCCGTGGGTTTTGTCAGTGGGTGAGAGGCCGAAGCTGGTCTGTTTGGGACCCCAGGAGCCAGGTGATCTTCAGCCTTGGCTACACTCCCTGTTTTCCAAGATTAGAAGGAATGATTTGAGCATTCTGGAAGCTGAGCAAGGAGAGGAGCCTAGAGATTCAGTATGCATCCTTTGACAATCCCCGTTTTCTAGAACTGGGTGGATCATTCCTGCCCCTTCAGCTTTGCATGGTGTCCCTGAAAGAAGGACATCTATGGTTCACCAGTTTGAGAAAACGCACTTCCAGAGTTCTGGCTGGGTCGGGGGAAGGAGAATCACATGGCTACATGGAATCAGGGAAAGGATCTGGGATCAGGCTGAGACAGGGAAACTAAAGAGACCCCGTGAAAGCTGCTTTTTCACTCCTTTTCCTGCTTCTATTCTTGTTAGAACCTACATCCCTCCCTTATGGCAGGCGTTATAGAACAATGTACGTCCTCCTTGTAAAGGTCAAGGATTTAATTTCTCTGGCGTCTTCCAACACAACAGATAACATCTAAGAACCAAGTGGAGTCATGTGAAAGTCTTCCAGGACCAATGACTCATCAAGACCCCTGGCTGCAGGGAGTAAGTGAATTAGGGAGGACACTTAAATACTCGTCTTTGTTCCTGGATTACTAAGAAGACAGGTATAGGAGACAACTGTCTTCGATAAAAACCCCAGACTCCAAGCAAAGCCAAGACTCATTTTCCTTCCCTTTCCTTTTGGAGTCACCCAGACACTCTGTATGTATCTATACTCTCTCTCCGTGGTCCTCAATAAACTCTGCTCTCATTTCTCTTGGCTCACATTTGATTTCCATTCTGGGTGAAGCCAAGGACCCTCTTGGCTGGTCCCGTGGGACCCCTGCTGGGTCCTTGGACCCAGCCAGGCTGCATTATGGACTTTTAAACAAGAGCAGGGACAGCTGGGTGGCTCTGTCAGTTAACATCTGGCTTGATGTCGGTTAAGCATTCGGCTCAGGTCATGACCCCACGGTTCGTGAGTTCGAGCGCTGCATCAGGCTCTGCGCTGACAGCACGGAGGCTGCTTGGGAATTCGGTCTCCCTTTCTGCCCCTCCCCTGCTTGCTCTCTCTCTCTCAAAATAAATAAAAATAAACTTAAAAAAAAAAAAACACAAGAGCATCTTCCCTATGAGGGCAATGTGTTTAAAAACAAAAAGACTTAAGGCACTTATTGTAAGTCAATTAAACTATCACGCTATTAATCTCCACAGGAAAGATTTTATACATTTCTAAGCTCTATTATAAATTATGCCAGAACACAAATTTTATTGAGATAAACACAATTATTTCAACATTTGATGTAACACAAAAAGTCATTTTTTTCATTAATAACTCTGCAAAATGGCTGTGTGAACATCTTCATTTAGCATTTTCTTAGGAAAGCGTTACATACAACACACTTAAGACTTTACAAGGAGCACGTGGGTGGCTCAGTCGGTTAAGTGTCTGACTTAGGCTCAGGTCATGATCTCACAGTTCGTGAGATCGAGCCCTGAGTTGGGCTCTCTGGAGCCTGCTTCACATTCTGTGTGTGTGTGTGTGTGTGTGTCTGTCTTTCTCCCTCTGCCCCTCCCTTACTTGTGGACCAGTCCTCCCTCTTTCTTTCAAAAATAAATAAACATAAAAAAAATATTTTAAAAAAGATTTTACAAAGCGTATGTAGAATATTTAATCTGAACATTTATCTGAACATTTATACCAAAAAAAGTAAAGACAAAAGAAATCTGAAACTGATGGAAACGATGTCAAATTATCACTGCTATAAGCTAGCAAATGACAAATGCCCTGAGAAAACCTCATGCAACATTTACATATGGTTAGGGAAGATTTCACTAGCGAAGTTTTACAAAATCCTATTGGAAATAAGGTAACCACAGAAAGCAGAAGGTGCAGCACAGCTCAGCAGAGCCTTACGGGGTCCTGGTATACCAGGTGAACTTGGCATATACCCAGTGTATCAGACAGATGCAGCTCAAGTTACACATAGAGGATCCTCAAGTGGGTCCTTCTGTGTTGGAGGAACTCATCTTTTGTGAGCCATGTTTTTATACTCAAGGTAAGCTAATCAGAATTTACACACAAATGTGTGCACTTCGATGTCAAGGAATGTTTACACATTCTGGGCCCTTTTGGTCCCTGCAACACAGCCAGAATCTGTCAGGTGGCAATAATGATTGCAGTGCCCAGATGTCACCCAACAATATCTCTATCTCATTCCAGCAACTCAGAAAGACCTTTTCCCTATGCCATGTAAACAGTGCTTGCTGCAGAGCCAAATGGTATACAAAGATTATATTTCTTATATTGCACAACTTTTTCAAAATTCCTAGTTGCTTTTCTATTTTCACTGCTTGACTTTATGATAGCCTAGGTTTTCCACAAACCCTCCTTGGTATTGTTGCCTGATGAACTGGGGAGACCCCGGGCCCTGGGGCCTTGACCCAGCCAGACCCGAAAGAGTTGCTGACAGTTCTTGGTCTTGTCATGAGAATGAATTCAAAGACAGACACACAGCACAGTAGACAAGTGACACAAGTGGAAAAGTTTATTAAAGCGAAAAGTACACTCAAGATATGAGAGTGGGCGAGAGAAAGAGAGAGAGGGAGAGTTGCATGCCTAGGGGATTCAGTTTCTATCTTTGATTGACAGTTGTTAACTAGGGGTGTAATATTCATTACCTGGGGAAGGAAGCAGTGTTTAGAGCTTTTTCTTCTAATTTGATCAGGAGTTTCCTGTCATGGCATCCGCCATCTTGGGTCTGTCTGGTTTGATCTGGCTTGTGGTGGAGTGGTGCCAGGACAGGCCTCTGACCTTCCCAATAGCTGGCCATGACTTCCTCAGGGCTGGCCTCCAAGTATCCTGTTAGAACCTAACTAACTGCCCACTCTAACAGTATGAGGACACAAGTTTCCAGTCCTGCTGCACAACTGTCATAGTGAGTCTTCACAATTTCCCCACAGTGGACCCATGCTTTTCTGGACACTATGTCCTCCTCATTCTTCCTTCTGTCGCTGAGCACATGCTCCAATAATGATGTTTAGTCACATCTTCAGGGCCAGTTTATATACATATATATTATACATTACATACATTATACATATATATATATACACACATTTTGTATACACACATTTTATATATATGTATGAATTCCCTGCTCCCTTTTCTATCTGCCTGGCCTGGCTTTTATGGACTTGAACTTTCTTCTAAGGAAATTCCTTTTCTTCCTGCTCAGTTAGCTTATCTTCTTTCATTTTGCTACCATTTACCCAATGTTCCTGTTCTGACTATAAGCTTAAATCCTATTTCCAAAATTAATTCCATTAGTCCTTGAGTACCTGAAAAAAATCGTTTTCGGTCAAGTGCTGAAGAGGCAATCATTTACCTTCTTTTTCTTATCTGTACAGTTTTTCTGTACAGTTTTTCTCTCCATCAAAGATGTTATCTTTCCCGTATAATATCTAACACATTATTCTATGGGCTCTTATTCTATTTCATCTTGTCATTGATAAAGAACCACTAACTCACTGCAGAATAGGTTTCTGAAATTTACTCCCACAATCAAGTTCTTTATAAATAAACCATCGGCCCATGAAGGACTAGTACAAACAATTCAAGGCACAGAGTCTCAGCCTTCCCAGTATTCCTGTCCCCATATGATGGGCCATGAGCAGGGCAAATTCCTGTCCACCAAACAGGACCCCAGAGATCCCATATTTTTCTCTCCTGCTCTAAATGGCTACAACACAATGGTTCTTCAGGGGTTCCTCTCTCCTACAGACTGTGAAAAAACATGGTGTGTCCCTAGCTTCCCTGGACCCCTACTTGCTACAGCAAAGATCCTCTCTACTTAAAAGTTTTCTTCCTGGGGCACCTGGGTGGCACAGTCAAGTGACCACCAACTCTTGGTCTCAGCTCAGGTCACAACCTCACAGTTTGAGTTTGAGCCCTGCATGGGGCTCTGCGCTGACGGTGTAGAGCCTGCTTGGGATTCTGTCTCTCCTCTCTCTGAGCCGCCCCTGCTTGTGCTCTCTCTCTCTCTCTCTCAAAATAAATAAATAAATAAACTTAAAAAAAAGTTTTCTTCCTAATCACTACAGGAAAACACAGCTAATAAATATAATTTCCAGAAGTCAAAATCATTGTCTTTTTTCCTACAGTTTAATGGTTTTTCTTAGAGATGATCTGGGATTGACTCAAACTACATCTGGATGCACTAAGCTTGAATTTTGATGTTTCTCTTGAATTCTACCTATTGCATACCCATTATAAACAAATGGAAGAAAAGCCCCCTGAATCCCCCTGTGAAGGTCATTAACAGGCTACATAGAAACCCAAAAAGAGAATTCACAGTAGATGCAGGGAAGTTTTCTCACCAAAATAGTGTTAAGTCCTTCCTAGAATGGGGCCCTTCCTGAGAAGGCACTGCTTCAAGGTAACAGTAGGGCTGAATTAGAAGGAGAAATGCTGTATGAAAACTCTGTATAATTTGAGAAATTGGAATAGGCTGACAAGAATAGGAAAGGCCACAAAATACTCTCTGGATTTTTAAAAAATCTTTCTTAATCGACTTCTTTCAAATGAAGAAAGCTAATTTCCATCCCAGTTATGACCATGAATGCCTCAAAACGTTCATTTTTAGGTCAACGTTTAAAAACCTTACATGTTCTCATAGAAACAATGAATGATAATGTTATGTATGTTCCCCCAGGCTAGTTCATGGAAGACTATATTTCTCTAATTGTAATTAAAATACATCTTTGTGTTGAAAAGAGTAGAACATTAACATATCCCATTACATGAAAAAAACGTATGGGGGGGGAGGGGGGGGAGGGTGACACAAATATGTGGCAGAATGTGCAGAACTCTCACACGCATGCATCCCTGGGGACTGTCCTGTCCAGTTCAGGGCTGGTGCTCCAGTGAGCCTTTGCCAAGTGTTCTACAACACTTCTGTGTTTTTAAAAATTTTTTTAAATGTTTTTATTTATTTTTGAGACAGAGACAGACAGAGCATGAGCAGGGGAGGGGCAGAGAGAGAGGGAGACACAGAATCTGAAGCAGGCTCCAGGCTCTGAGCTGTCAGTGCAGCTACAACACTTCTGTTTAAGAGTGACCATTTTTGGGGCGCCTGGGTGGCTCAGTCAGTTAAGCGTCTGGCTTAGGCTCAGGTCATGATCTCATAGTTTGTGAGTTCGAGCCCCGCATCGAGCTCTGCACTAACAGTAAAGATCCTCCTTGGGATTCTCTCTCTCTCCCTCTTTCTCTGCCCCTCCCCGCTCGTACTCTTTCTGTCTCTAAATAAATAAACTTAAAAAAAAAAAAAAAAGAGTAACCGTTTTCATCCCCCACAGCAGCCATTTGAGAAAGAAAACCCCTCTGGGTGATAAATGATTGAAACAAAGGGAGAGACTGAGTAGGGAGGGCAGCTCACAGGTCCTCCTACTCACCTGCACTGACATCTCTCAGGACCCTTCTGCCAGCCTGTGCCTAGAGATCCGGGCCTGTGGTACCTCTCCGTGCCCCCGCAGGGCTATCAGAACAGGAGGGGGCTGGGAATCAGACCTGACTCTGGAACTCCTTCTAGGCCCTCCTCTGCTTTTAGCAAGTGGAAAGGGAACTGACCACCCAGGAGAACAAGGTAGGTGGGCCTTAGGGAAAGAGGAGCCTTCTAAAGAAGGAGCCCAACAGGGGCACCTGGGTGGCTCAGTCAGTCGAGCACCCGACTTCAGCTCAGGTCATGATCTCGCAGTTTGCAAGTTCAAGTCTCACATCAGGCTCTCTGCTGTCGGCGTGGAACCCACTTTGGATCCTGTTCCCCTGTCTCTGCTCCTCCCCTGCTCACTTTCTCGGTCTCTCTCAAAATAAATACACTTTTAAAACAAGCAAGAGCCCAACTGTCTTACTAAGGAAGAAACTGAACTTATGAGGCCCTATCTGAGTGTGTGCTAAAATAGAGGAGTAGCAGTGGAGGACCAAGATGGTCCTCTCAAGAAAACAAGGATGAGGTTTAAGGAGGGCATCAGAAAACTTTTCATTTCCCATTTTTCCCAGAGCAGAGCCTCTAACTAGGGAGTTGGGGACGTCTGTTTTAATACTAAAGAGAACCAATGCGCCTAGGTGGCTCAGTCGGTTGGGCATCCAACTTCTGTTCAAGTCATGATATCACGGTTTGTGGGTTTAAGCCCCATGTTGGGCTCTGTGCTGACAGCTCAGGGCCCGGAGCCTGCTTTGGATTCCGTGTCTCCCTCTCTCTCTGGCCCTCTTTGCTTGCACTCTCTCTCTCTCAAAAATGAAGAAACATTAAAATAACAACGGTAACAACTGAGGAGAGACACCTCAGCGCACAAGAGGAATGGAACCAGGAAACTCCAAAGTACGGAGACTGAGTCCTAGAGGAAAGAGAGGCCTTACCTAGAGAGGCTACGGTCCCATAAATCTCCAACATCAAATCTCAGGCAGGGGCTTCTGAGCAGGCATCAGGCTGGCCCATCGCTTCTGGATGAAGTACACCACCTTGTCCTTCAAGGTCACTGGTTCCTGAAACAAAAGCTTCCTACTTAAGCCCTGAGTTAGGCACAGAGGGAGGAATGAGCTGTCAAAATTGGATGGTCAGGGGCGCCTGGGTGGCTCAGTCATTTGGGCGTCCGACTTCGGCTCAGGTCATGATCTCACAGTTTGTGAGTTCGAGCCCCGTGTCGGGCTCTGTGCTGACAGCTCAGAGCCTGGAGCTGCTTTGGATTCTGTGTCTCCCTCTCTCTCTTCCCCTCCCCTGCTCACACACACTCTCTCTCTCTCTCTCTCTCTCTCTCTCTCAAAAATAAACATTAAAAAAATTTTTTTAAAAAGAGAAAAATCAATACTATATTGGGGCACCTGGGTGGCTCAGTCAGTTGAGTGTCTGACTTTAGCTCAGGTCACGATCTCATGGTTCGTGAGTATGAGCCCTGCATTGCGCCCTCTGTTGCACAGGGCCCACTTCGGATCCTCTGTCCCTCTTTTTCTCTGCCCCTCCCCCACCCATGCTCTGTCCCTCAAAAATAAATAAAACATTAAAAAAAAAAAAAAAGAAAAAGGAATACTATATCCCCTAAATCAATTAGAAACCGGACAAGAGGTATAGTTTACACACACACATACCCCTTCACTGAAGAACATAAAAGACCTGAACAAATGATTAAAAAAAAAAACGTTCCTGAATTAGAAGCATTAATTTTATGAAACTGTCATTTCTCAAATTGATCCATAAATCAGGGCAATCCCAATGGAAATCACTTTTATTCCAAAGTCCTAAAGAATCTGGATTTTGATATATGAGACTCTTAAATATAGAGAACAAACAGAGGGCTGCTGGAGGGGCAGACTAAATGGGTAGTCTGGGGGGATTGGGCTACATGGATAAGGGGCATTATGAAATCTACTCCTGAAATCATTGTTACACTATATGCTAACTAACTTGGATGTAAATTAAACAATAAATAAATTAATTACTTTTAAAAAAAGAATCTGGATTTTGAAATTTATATGGAGGAATAGATGAAAAGACCAGCTAAAAATATTCTGAGAAAATAAGAAAGGGAATTTGCTGGACCCAGATAGCAATACATCCTATAACAAGGGAGCAACCATTTCCTGCAGAGTCTCCTGCAGTAGCCTAACTAGCCTCTTAAACCTCAACGGACTTTCTTTTTTTTTTTTTTTTTTTTAAGGTTTTATTTATTTTTAAGAGTCAGCATGAGCTGGGGAGGGGCAGAGAGAGAATCCCAAGCAGGCACCACACTGCCAGTGCAGAGCCTGATGCAGGGCTCAAACTCAGAAACCGTGAGATCATGACCTGAAGTCAAAGTGAAGAGTTGGAGGCTTAACTGACTGAGCCACGCAGGTGCCCCCAGGAGCCCAAGCAATCTCATAAAATCTTCATGAAACACTCAAAAACCTTTCAATGGCCAACCGTTGCTCGTATGATGAAATCCAAAGTCTTTCCCATGAGCTAAGGTCCTACAGATCTGGCCTCTGCATTTCTACAACTTCAGCCAGCGCGACACTCTTCCTGGGTTCTGTGTCTGGTCACCTGGCTTCCTTTCTCTCCTCCACACAAATCTAAGTCTCTCCCACCTCACGGCTTCTGTGTCTGCTCTCCTACCAGCCTGGCGGTCTCTCCCCTGGTCCTTCCTTTTCCATAGATCTCTGAGCAGACATCACCTGTTCAGTGAGACCTTCCTTTACAACTCTGGGTGCAGGAGGCCATGCCCAAGGACACAATATCAAAGCCACACGAGAAGTGGCTCGCCTCTCTCCCTCTGTCCCTTTCCCTCTCTGTCCTTCTCTTTTTCTCATCTCATCTCTAGCTACCCTGCCTCGCTCATTGCACTTATGAAATACTTGCCTTCTTTCTGTTGCTTAAAAACTCAAATAGTTTGAGAGGTCACACCTTTGGACCCTGATGTTCCCTCTCCTGGTTTGCTCCCTCACGTTATTCTGCTCAAATAGCATGGCCCTTCACTCAATGCACTATTGTCACTTTCTGCCCCCTTCCTTACCTTTCCATTGTAACGTGGATCGCTCCCTGATAGCATATTATACGCTCACAGATATGTTGTCTGTGTCCCCCAGTAGAACCTAGAGCTCCAAGAAGGCAGTTTTGAGGACCACTGGCACAAAGTAGGAACTCCATAAATGTTGGTTAAATGAATGAATCTATCAAAGTAAGAGCCCAGTCAGTACGTTATGTAACTATTAGTATTGTTCTCCTGGTACTCCCAAAGCCTATTTCATGGCATTGCACACAGGGTGCTCAGTATATATCTGGTGAATGAACAGAGAGGTCTTAACTTATGCTATTCTACGTAAACAATTTACAGAGCGAACGTCATCCCCTAAAAGGGTTTTCCTGCCTGTTGGTAGATTCATTTGTTGAAAGTGACATGGATTATGGGGTGCCTGGTGCCTCGGTTGGTTAAACATTTAACCGGCTCAGGTCATGATCTCACGGTTCATGAGTTTGAGCCCGATGGGGCTCCCTGCTATCAGCACAGGGCCCGCTTCAAATCCTCTTTCTCCTTCTCTCTCTGCCCCTTCCCAGCTCGCATGTGTGCGTGCCCTCAAAAATAAAAAATAAACGTTAAAAAAAAGTGATATGAATTTATAGCTCCCAGAAATTTCTACTGGCAGGTGCTTCCACCTTACACATTTAAATGGATCTTCTGAACATCATATCCTCTCTCTAATCAAAGATATTTCCCCGGATAATCTCATCTCACCTCAAACTGCTTTCCCCAAACAAACACACCCTCCTGTGAATAGACACACATATACACCTTCCAGAACTATGTAGCAAGGGGAAAGCCATGTCAGGCCTGAGTCCTGTACTGACTTCTCTGAGAGCTGATCCAAGAAAGGCTATCAGGATCACCTAAGACCACATTCTCTGGAGCATGGCTGCTGACTCCCAGCTTCCGGCACAGCTCTCTGACTCTGGAAAAGGCAGAGCCTCAGATCTAAGACAGCAGAAGCCCTCCAAGTGAGACTGCCCCCATCTTGCAGCCCATAAGTGCACTACTCGCCCATCTCTCCCCACCGTCCCTGGACTCCTGGGCTCTTAGAACAATGACTGTCCTACCACTCCAGGGGAGCCTGGCCCCTACCCTCACCCACAGTTACAACTGCTCCTTCAGTTTATTTTTCCATCCACTTGCTGGCAAGGCACAAGGCTTCTCAAAATTAACTGCTACACCCCACTCTCCAGAACCAAGTGGAGGAAAATCCTGGCTTAAGTGACTACCTGAGTTGGAGTAGAAAATAGTTTTGTTTTTTTTTTTAATTTTTTTAAAATATTTATTTATTTTTGAGACAGAGAGAGACAGAGCATGAATGGGAGAGGGGCAGAGAGAGAGGGAGACACAGAATCGGAAGCAGGCTCCAGGCTCTGAGCCATCAGCCCAGAGCCTGACGTGGGGCTCGAACTCACAAACCGGGAGATCGTGACCTGAGCTGAAGTCGGATGCTTAACTGACTGAGCCACCCAGGCGCCCCGAAAATAGTTTTTACTGAACGTGTTCGGTGACCCTGACCATTGACAAAGATTCTGTCCTTGACCAAACTCTAGCCAGGCTCCCCGAGCCCTTTCTCTACTAAGCCTATAAAGACCAACAAAAAATAGTCTCTAACAGCTCAAGGTCACATCCCAAGGATGACCCTAGCCCCTCTTAGACTGAGAAAATTTAAGGCTGCCAAAGAATGTACTGTTTGTTCCAGCCAACACTTGAAGATAGGGCCCCTGTCTCCCAGGCTCTGTGGGAGTGCTGGAACCAAACTTCTCTGAGCCGGGTGGGCAAGCCCTCATGGGCTCCACATGACATCCTTGACGCCATACTAAGCCACCCCATCCCGCCCCCTCCGCCACCATTCTCCTTTTAAAAGGTCCGGTCACTTCCGTACCAAGGCCGAGTTCAAGTCACCCTGGGCTCTCTTCTCTCCTGCAATAGTTATTACTGGTTAAAACCTGTCCGGCTTTGTTCATCTTTGACACCACGACCAAGAGGCGCAGCCTCTGGACAGAAAGAAGGCAGAGGGCACCTGGACCGAGAAGGGCTACAGGACGAAATGCAGGTGGCGGCGAGGCCACGGGTCAATGCAGGAAAAAGATGCTCAAGCGCGCAGCTGGGTGGCAGTGGGCGCTGACCGGGTCGGTCCCCGGGAAGCTGGAGACGCCAACACCCAGGCGCAACAGGGAACGGCCCGCGGCAGGTGCTCCCGAGGACGAAGGAGGCCCCTCCGCGGGCCGGGGCGCAGGTAAGGGGCCTCCTCGGCCAGGCACTTCCAGGTCAAGGCTGGCCAGCCCAGACCACCGAGGGCCGAGGGGCCTCGAATCAGTGAATCGGCTCCCTGAGTCCCGCAGCGCCCGCACTCGAGCTCACCTGCCGCGGGGCGAGCGCGGGGTCTCCAGGAACCAGCGAGGAGCCAAAAGCACCGCGGGAGCCCTCCTTCCCCTCTAGGAAGTCTGGACGTTTCCGTCCGTGTGGTGCGCGGGTCCTGCACCCCCCACGCCCCGTTTGCACAGCGGCGCCCTCTCGCTGCAGGTGGCAGCGTTGCAGAGGTCTAGCGGCGGTCTTGAAGTCTTGCTGCCACCCCGCCTGCACAGGCCTCAGCGGCTGGCTACAGATGGGGCCGCAGCAAGGCCGGGAACGACCTTGCAAATGTTTGGGGGTCCCACGTGCAACTGGGATCGAAAAGCCAGACACTGCCCCGCGGTGTGCGTCATAGAGGGAAACGGCCGTTTGAGTCTCTTAAGCCCTCACTATTTCTGGAACCCAGTCCAGGGTCTGGACCGGTGAAGATTAATGAACAGTGTGTAGTCTGTGCTCTGTCCCCTCTGTTCCCTCTAACCTCTGAGGTCTTGTTAACAGGACAAGACTTGACATGCTTGAGTACTAACCTGAGGAGAAGGCCAGAAACTAGAGAATTAGCCCGACCTCACACTTTAAACGCTGAGGACAGTCCAGTACGTTGCAATTCGCACTGGACTGACCAGACTGCGGGAGGAGGTCCGCCCACACCATGCCCGGTCTCTGTGAGGGTAAAGGATACAGGGAATGTACAGAACGTGATCTCTCCGAAGGTGCTACTTAGAACTCTCCGGTTCAGCGGACGAGGGCTGTGGCAGGGGCAGTTAAGGCAGATGCAAGGGAGAACCTGCCAGAAGTCTATTCCCTGTGGAGGCCCGGCAGTGGTAGCTAAAGGAGAAACCGGGCAGCCACATTGTTTTTATCAGCAGCCAGCTTCCATGTTGGAGTGGCTGTGGAAAGACAAGGAAAACCAACAACTACGACCAGAGTCGAACCAGACAAGAGCTCCAACCAGGGCACCAGGCTTGCGGTTGCTGAGTGGGCTACATACACAGGCCCCAGAGGAAAAAGCCCACGAGCCATAGCCATTCAGCCTCACTCAGCCCAGGGCCAGAAGTGCCTGTTGATCCCAAACGCACAGAGTGTAGGGAAACCAGAGGGGACCACAACCTCACTTCCTGTAACCCCACCAGCTCTTCCACCCCGAGACTAGCCAGTCACAAGCCATTCACAAAAGATCTGAAGGGACGCCTGGGTGGCTCAGTCGGTTAAGCGTTGGACTTTGGCTCAGGTCACGTTATCAGGGTTTGTGAGCTCGAGCCCCGTGTCGGGCTCTGTGCTGACAGCTCCGAGCCTGGAGCCTGGCTCTGGATTCTGTGTCTCCCTTTCTCTCTGTCCCTCCCCTGCTCTTGCTGTCGCTGTCTCCCTCTCTCTCTCTCTCTCTCGAAAATAAACACTTTTTAAAAATTTAAAAGAAAAAAAAAGATCTGAATGCACAGACTGAGAATGCACTGTGAACCAAGAAACATTAATGGAGGATGATCAACACCTCCCATAAGGGGGCTGGCAAAGCTAAATTCCTAAAAGCTTCCAGGCATTGGGAAAAAAATATCCGGAAGCTTCTCCTCAGTTATCTTAGTTGCTGGGAGACCCGGAACAATGGAAACAAGTTGTGATCTCAGAAGTCAGCAAGCTATCTTTCTGGTGTCTGATTAGCCCAGTTAACTCCCCCTTACCAGAGTGGGACCCCAGCAGCCTCATCCACACTATGTGACCTAATCTCTTGGCCAGAGAAGAGTAGTGAACACACCTAAACTGGGCAAATCAGATTCTCTCTCCCAGGGATTTGTCACAGTCTGGGAAATTGTTTGGGCTACTCCCAGGATAGAGTTGTAAACATGAAGTCTGGGGCAACCTCCGCCGTGTGCCTGGGGATAGAGACAGCAGAGCTGAAGAGGGGAGAAGGGATCAGACGTGAAGAAAGAGTGGGGACTGCCTGTTGCGCCTGCTTGGGTTTTCCAGGGTCCAAATCTCCTGCTGCATTCTTGCCTTTGGTGCCAGGATACATTTAGGAATCCTTATAATTAAGTGTACTTACACTAATTGAAATAAGTTTGTTATTTTTTTTTTTTTTTTTTTGAGAGAGAGAGAGAGCAGGGGAGAGACAGAGAGAGACAGAGAGAGAGAGAGAGAGAGAATCCCAAGCAGGCTCCACACTGTCAGCGCAGAGCCTGATGCGGGGCTTGAACTCACAAACCATGAGATCATGACCTGAGCCGAAATCAAGAGTCAGAGCCATCCAGGCGCTACAGGTTTCTGTTAATTTTAAAGAGTCCTAAATAACATAGCCAACTCACTGATAAAGGTAAAAGTCTCAAAACTAAATGATTCAGGTAATATGACACCCATATCCCTTTCCTAAAGAAAGTGGGCAGTCCTCAGGCTCATGTTATAACATAATAAGTTTGGGGGGGTGGGGAGAGTCAGTATGTTTAGACATAGTCAATTCACCTTCAGAGAAAACAAAACTCTTGGAAGAACCGTATGTTGGAATTTAAGTGATGTGAGTTTATTTTTACATATCTGTCCTTTCAGTGAGCTACACATGGCCCTTGTCAAAAAACAAGTACCCACCAGAGCACCTGGGTGGCTCAGTCGGTTAAGTGTTCGACTCTTTGATTTCAGCTCAGATCATCATCTCACGGTGTGTGAGATTGAGCCCTGTGTGGGGCTCAGCACAGAGTGTGGAGCCTGCTTGGGATTCTCTCTCTCTCTCTCTCTCTCTCTCTCTCTCTCTCTCTCTGTCTCTGCCCCTCCCCTACTCATGTGCTCACGCTCTCTCTCAAAAAAATAAATGAACTTAAAAAAAAACACACAAGTGCCTACTATTGGGGCGCTTGGCTGGCTTATTCAGAAGAGCACGCGACTCTTGATCTCAGGGTCGTGAGTTCAAGTCCCACGTTGGGTGTACAGGTTACTCGAAAATAAAATCTTAAAACAAAACAAGTGCCTACTAAGTGCCAGACAACCTGGCAACACTGTTCCCAGCATTAAAAAGAATGGCACGTTATTCATCTTTTGGCCCCTAGCAAGTGCTATGGAAGCTGTATAGTAACATTTGTGCAACAATGGGGGAGACCCTAAATGCCTGTTGAATTCATGAACAAGGGAAGAAACAGACGAGAGAACACCAGTCATCACCGTCAGAAACCCGTAACTCTATTAGCTGTGAGGAATCGAAAGTCATTTTCAACCCAGAGCTGATACTGATTTTCCCTACACTCCTTGCTTTCTTCTCATCTTATAACGTCTATAATCTGTTACCTTCCACCCCTTCCAAACTATATTTAGAAGTTATGTTTTTCTGAAATTTGGCTAGTTTTGAGGTCTCTCACCCCCACCCTTCCATGCTATAATCTTCCGAGAAGCCGTGAGGCCCTGTTTAATGGTGTTTGTGGGAAATAGAATGGATGTTATATATATTATATTTACCATAAATTAAATATTAATAACATATATACTATAAATTTAAAAAAATATATATATATAATTTTGTGTGTAGGAGAGAGAAATATGGCAAAGAAACCAGTAATTATCATTTTCCTACATTTTGACTGCTTTTCTTAATGGTGATTCTAGGTGAGGGATCTTTGCATATTCTGGAACCTCTAACTACAGCTGTGAAGATACGTTTGGTTTCTGCCTTTTCTTCTCCTGACTTCTGTGTATTGCACAAAGGAAGAAAATAAGTATCTCCAACATCCCACAAACATTTAAATTTCTCCCTATACTGAGGGCGATGGAAATTTTTTTTATCTTGGTTACACAACTGTATTCATTTGTCAAAACTCACCAAATTGTATACTTGAAAAGGGTAAAGGCAGGGCACCTGGGTGGCTCAGTCAGTTGGGCATCCCGCTTCAGCTCAGGTCATGATCTCACAGTCCACGAGTTCGAGCCCCACGTCGGGCTCTG
This sequence comes from Panthera leo, assembly GCF_018350215.1. Classification (NCBI taxonomy): domain Eukaryota; kingdom Metazoa; phylum Chordata; class Mammalia; order Carnivora; family Felidae; genus Panthera; species Panthera leo. Next base: position 150,149,378 of record NC_056687.1, read on the forward strand.
TGCTGGCAGCTCAGAGCCTGGAGCCTGCTTCGGACTCTGTGTCTCCCTCTCTCTCTGCCCCTCCCCTGCTCATGCTCTGTCTCTCTCTGTCTCAAAAATAAATAAAAACATTAAAAAAAATTAAAATTAAAAAAAAAAAGAAAAGGGTAAAGGCTATAAAGTATATCTCAATAAAACTAACCAAAACCAAAACGGTGCTTTATGCTCTCCCTTGCAGACATCATTTTCTGGTGTTACAGTAACAGTGTATATATCATTTACTTAGTGTTGTATTCCTGCTTAGTTAATTAAAGTACCTTTCCATGTTGCTATGTCCTCCTGAAACAATGATTCTGAGAAGGACCATGCCACTAGACAGGAAGTATAGCCACACCGGTGGCACCATACCATCTGGTAACATTTGCGTCCATAAACCCTTCTTGGTGCTCTCAAAATAGTTCATCATAAAATTAACTTAAAATCAAAAACTCAGATTGTATCACAGAGGATGTGGAGTAAGTGTGAGAACACATCAGAGTATGTGTATGGTTAGGAATAAACTCTCCTTTGAGGCAGGGGCTACAGCAGGTCAGGGTTAGGTCTCTCTCCTTCCCTCTGAGGCTCCACACTGTGTTGCCAACAAGTTCACTCCATGTATAACCGAGAGGTGGCTACACCCAGGCATCTGCTCTCAATGCACAGGCCCTAATCACTTTCCGTACCTACGTATTTGAGTGGGCACTGAAGAAAAGGATAGAAAAGGAACCCAAGAGAAAAGCCACATCCCCTTCCAATCAAGTCTAGGAACGTAATTTTGCATTATTGCCATCAATGCTGACTCATCACTTCCTTTTCTTTTTACTGGTTGTCTCCTCCGTCTATTGCTTAGTTACACAGGATCCTCATAATGGTCATTATCAAGGTAACAAAAAGTCCCAGGCTCAGATGCCACACAGTGAGCCTTGCTAGTTCCCCACCAAATGGCCCTCCTTAATTCCTGAAAGCAATCACTGGATACCTCCTTCGATTACCTCCCATGGGCTTTGCATCCCACCCCGTTTTTTTAATGTTTTTGAGGGAGGGAGGGAGAGATAACGAGTGGGGGAGGGGCGGAGAGGAGGGGGGACAGAGGACCCAAAGCAGGCTCTGTGCTGATAGCAGAGAGCCCTGCGCGGGGCTGGAACAGAGGAGATCATGACCTGAGCCCAAGTCCCATGCTTAACCTACCGAGCCATCCAGGTGCCCCTCCCCAATTTCTTGAACTACAGCAGGCCATGTCATTGGCATGCCGCGCCCCTAACCCCCCCAGATCGTCTGCAAACTCCTCCAAATCCAGCAGAGAAGGCAGGTGCAGCCCGAGGCTACCGGCCCATCCCGAACACCACAAGTGACAGCCGCCACCATTTCCTACCCAGGGGACGGAAGCGGGGAATCCAACACGGTCCTTAAGGGTGAGACGAGACGTGGAACTGGGAAAGCAACGACGACTCACACGAGCCCAGGAGAGCGACGACAGAGACGCGGGGCCGGGGCAACAGGACTCTGGGCGGGCGGGCGGGCGGTGGAGAGCGTGAGGGGGCTCACCGGGCGTGGGGCGAGGGGTTCGGGCTCCCGGGGGAAGTGAGGTCCCGAAGGCCGTGCGCCATTCGCCCGGGCGAAGCGCCGGCCGCCGCGGCCCGGGGGCGCAGCACGAAGCCGGGCGCGGGCGGGGGCCGCGGCGCGGGGTGTGGGGCAGGCGGGGCGGCCCCCGGCAGGGCTGGGGCGGGCAGCGCGGGGCGGCGGGGCCCGGGCCCCGGCGCCGCCCCCCGGCGCGCGTGCAGCTTGCGGTGCTGGACGAAGCTGGCGCTCCACTTGAAGGCTTTGCCGCACGCGGCGCACTCGTAGGGCCTCTCGCCGGTGTGCAGCCGCCGGTGCTGGACCAGCGTGACCTTCTGGCTGAAGGCCTTGCCGCACTCCTGGCAGCCGTAGGGCCTCTCCCCGGTGTGCACCCGCCGGTGCACGGCCAAGCGCGAGCTGCAGCTGAAGGTCTTCCAGCACTCGGTGCACTTGAACAGCTTCTCGCCCGTGTGCAGCCGCCGGTGCTGGAGGAAGGCGGAGCTGCGGCCGAAGGCCTTCCCGCACTCCTCGCACGCGTACGGCTTCTCGCCGGTGTGGGTTCGCTGGTGCTGGCCGAGCACCGACGCGGAGCTGAAGCTCTTCCCGCACGCCTGGCACGCGTACGGCTTCTCCCCGGTGTGGATTCGCTCGTGGACGAGGCGGTCGTAGCTGCACCGGAAAGCCTTGCCGCAGGCCTCGCACTGGAAGGGCTTCTCCCCCGTGTGGACCCGCCGGTGGCGGCGGAGCTTGGAGTTGTAGCTGAAGGTTTTCCCGCAGTCCTGACACTCGTAGGGCTTGTCGCCGCCGTGCAGTTTCCCATGCTGCCGGAGGTGGGAATTCTGGCCGAAGGCCTGCCCGCACTCCTGGCACGAGTAAGGCCTCTCCCCGGTGTGGCTCTTCTGGTGCCGGGCCAGTTTGGAGCTGTACCTGAAGGCCTTCCCGCACTCCTTGCACCCGAAGGGCCTGTCATCCGTGTGGACGCTCTGATGCCGCTGCAGGTCTGAAGGCAGGCCGAAACACCGGCCGCGCTCGCCGCGCGCGGAAACCGCCGGTCCCCGGCGCAGGCCCGGCTTCGTCAGGACACGGACACCGGCGCTTCCCTGCGGTGTGCTGGCTGGCTCCTCCCTTTCCCTGGTGGAGGGTCTGTACCCCTGCACCGGCCAGCCCGTGAAACCCCCTCCGCGTGAGCCCGTGTCCGCCCCCAGGTCACACGGCGGTGGCTGCTCCAAGCTGGCTTTAAGGTGAGGCTGCTGGGGACCGTCCGGGAGCAGCCCCTCCACCGCCAGTCTCTGGGCCGCCGATGCTCCAGAAACGTCCGGCCTTGGGGTCTGCTCCCCCTTCGCAGTCTTGTTTTTACCACCTGGCATGAGAAAAAAAAGGAAACAGAGGAGGCACTTACTAAGGCTACAAGGGGAAAGGGATTAGGCGGTAATAGTATTGTTGCGAGACAGAGACTGGGCTACCCGAGGATGCCCCGAAGGGAGAGAAAAGTCCTGGGGGCGGAGAAGGCGAGCCAGGCCATTTGGACAAGAAAAGCCGCGCACGCGGGCGGCAGAAGCTATCCACCCAGAGGAGTGAAGAATAACTAACGGGGAGCGGGGTGGAGAAGGTGCTGGAAGGGGAAGCGGTGAAGAAAGAGGGAGGTGACGGGGAGAAGGAGATCTCTAAGCCGGAGAAGAGAGCTGGGTGAGCAGCCCCAGGCCACCCAGCGCCCGGGGCTGGGAGTCGCAGCGTGCAACAGTGGACCCCAAGGCCCAGGCGTGGGATGGGGCCTGACCAAATGCTCCAAACCGTTCTGTGACCTTTAAAGAGGATTCTGTCCTAAGCCCGGCTGGAGAGAAAACAATGCGCCATACTGCCGATCATGAAGGGTCCACAGGAGGACCATGATTTCAAAACCCACACCGTGTACTCTGAGACACTACCTCTAAAAGGAAAAGGGTGTAGATTTTATGTTAAAAAAAAAAAAGAGTGATGCAGGTATGACAGATTTTATACTATTTTGGTCTATTTAAGTCTAATATAGTCCAGACTAATTTTTTTTTTTTTTACGTTTTTATTTTATTTTTGAGAGAGAGACAGTGTGCGAGCAGGGGAGGAGCAGAGAGAGGGGGAGACACAGAACCCGAAGAGGGCTCCAGGCTCCGAGCGGTCAGCACGGGGCCCGACGTGGGGCTCAAACTCACCCACTGTGAGATCAGGACCTGAGCTGAAGTCAGAGGCTTAACCGACTGAGCCACCCAGGTGCCCCCAGACGAATTTGTTTTTAAAGGAGTCTTCTCTATTAGAATAACTAGGGTTTTTTTTACAACTATATAATTTTTCAAATCTTTTAAATTAAGTAATTAATTAATCTATTTCAAGTAATCTCTACATGTAACATGGGGCTCAAACTCACGACCCTGAGATCAAGAGTCACATGCTCAGGGTGCCTGGATGGCTCAGTTGGTTAAGTTTCCGGTTCTTGAGTTTGGCTCAGGTCATGATCTCCAGCCCCACATCAGGCTCTGCACTGGCAGCTCAAAGCCTGCTTACGATTCTCCCCCTCTTTCTGCCGCTCCCCTGCTCACAGTCTCTCTGTCTCTCTCAAAATAAATAAATAAACTTAAAAAAAAAGAGAGTCACATGACCTACCACCAACTGAGCCAACCAGGCACCCCCGACCCCAACTTCCAGGGTAATTTTTAAATGCTAAGCACAACTCAGTGATGAGATGCAACCCAGAGTTTAAATGATATGGTTTGAGGGGCACCTGGGTGGCTAAGTCAGTTAAGCATCTTTTTTTTTTTTTAACATTTATTTTTTGAGAGACAGAGACAGAGCACAAGTGGAGGAGGGGCAGAGAGAGACAGAATGGGACACAGAATCCAAAGCAGGCTCCAGGCTCCGAGCTGTCAGCACAGAGCCTGACGTGGGGCCTGAACTCACGAGCGGTGAGATCATCACCTGAGCGGAAGTCAGATGCCCAACCGACTAAGCCACCCAGGCGCCCCTCTGGCTTTTTTTTTTTTTTTAAGTTTATTTATTTATTTTGAGAGAAGGAGTGCAGGGAAGGGGCAGAGAGAGAGAGAGAGAGAGAGGAGAGAGATGGAGAGACAATCCCAAGGAGGCTCTGCACCGCCAGCATAGAGCCCAATACGGGGTTCAATTCCATGACCACGAAATCATGACCTGAGCCGAAATCAAGGGTCAGTTGGGGAACCAGGCGCCCCAAGCATCCGACTCTCGATTTTGGCTCAGGTCATGACTTCATGGTCATGGAATTGAGCCCCGTATTGGGCTCTATGCTGGCGGTGCAGAGCCTGCTTGGGATTCTCTCTGTCCCTCTCTCTCTGCCCCTCCCCTGCTTGTGCTCTCTCACTCGCTCTCTTCTCTCTCTCAAAATAAATAAATAAGCTTTAAAAAAAAAAAAAAAAGATAGGTTTGAGATTCTCAAGGGCAGTAGTCTTGAAGGTGTGGTCCCTGGACCACCATCACCTGGGAACCTGTCAGTAATGTGAATTCCTGGGCACCCCCCTGGTCCTGCTGAATCAGAACCTCTAGAGCTGGTCTCCAGCAAGTCCACACTCTAACAAGCCCTGCATGAGATTCGGATGCTCACTGGAGTTTGAAACCACTGATCCAGAAGCTAAAAAGGCGGGGGGAGGCTGTTCCCGTAATTGTTTTAAGCTGCACTGTGCATAAGGAAGTGTCTAGACGCCCATGGCTACTTAACTTTAATTGAAACGGAGCCAAATTTAAAATCCAGTTCCTCATTCGCGCTCACCACACTTCAAGTGCTGATGAGGATAAGGGCTACCAGATCGGGTAGCGCAGATGCAGGATATTTCTGTTCCACGGCGTTCTATCTGACCGTGCTGGGTTCAAGCCGTTGGGAGACCAGGCCGACGACGTGTAGCTGTGGCAGAGGCAAACACTGAACTGCGGGCAGACCGCTGGGAGAGGTTTCTCATCAAGACGACGGCACGTGCTGAGTCAACCCAAAGGCCCCGACGAAGGCCGAAGCGGGGCTGAATCAGGAAGGGGCACTTGGTTTATAAGACGTGCAATAGCACATGGGATGGAGGGAGTATGCGGACAGGGCCAACTGAGGGAGAAAGGCTGAACGCCCAATCTCCGGATGGTTCTCGCGGTATCTTTCAAAAAGGGAAACCATTCATTCCCAATAAATACACGGGCTTTCTTTCGAAAGCTCATCTGTGGGGTTTAGGAGTTCCTAATAATTCTATTCTCGTGTACAGTTTCATACACACTCATAGCTACAACGTTCTTACAGAAACAAGTTCTTACTGTATTGCATTTACATTCCTAAATTGACCGCCCCCCCCAAAAAAGCCTATTTTCACCACATATTTTTGAAACCCTGTGGTTTTACAAGGAAAGATAACAGCAAATGAAATGTTTGGACGGGTCTTTTCGAGTTTGGGGCTGAAGGCTAGCAAGGGGCACTTTTCTGAATGAGAGTGACCGTTGCCACGCCCACAAGAGCTGGTATGACAGAAGCCAAACGTTCTTCCAGTTGAATCATTAACGGACGGGAGGAGGCCAAGCAGAAGGGGACAGTGGCAGGCTCCCCTGCTTACCTGTGCGGATATCTCCCGGGGCCTCTCCCCCCGTGGGTGTCCAGGGATCCAGGCCCCGCGGTGCCTCTCCTCGCTCCAGCTGGAGTATCAGCTCTGGTTTGGGGAATGGAAATGCTCCTGAAGGAGAAGGAAAAGGAACAGGAAGCTGAGGAGAGTCCCTGCTGACCCTTCTCAGTCCACCTTCTGCTTTGCCGGGTGAAAAAGTCCCAGGACACCAAGGGAGGTCAGTGTTGAGACAATCTTGAGATCTAAGGGACGCTCAAATTGTTTTGCTCAGGGGTGGGGGTGGGGGTCTTACTCTGGCTCCATCGGAGAGGACAGAAAGCTCTGTCGTTACAGCGTGTACAGGGGGTCCTAGGAGACTCTCACACAGGGGAGACGGGGCCCAGGACTCCAGGGCACTGGAAGAGTGAAGCAATGAAAATGGGGCCACCAGGAACCTTCTCAGCTGTCTGCGCCCAGAGCAAAAACCCCTTTCAGGAGAGTCCCCATCAGGAAACAGGGAAGAGGCAAGTCCTGCTGAAAACCAAAGTGATCCCAGATCGCTCTCCATTAGCTACTCCCGAAACTAGGGATTAGGGAGCTCGGCTCACGGAAGCATCAGTCCTGGGGGTATGGGAGACCCCAGATCCACCAAGGAGGAAGCCAAGGGCCTTGAGGGCAGAGCTGGTTCAGACGGAAGGGAGGACTTACCCAAGGAAGTTATATTTGCATAATTCTCCAGCATCACCTCCCGGTACAAGGCCCTCTGCATGGGGTCCAGGATAGTCCATTGATTCTGGGTGAAGTACACGGCCACGTCCTCAAAGGTCACTGGCTCCTGAAACAACAGGCCCCTGCTCAAGCCCTGTGTGAGGGTCCAGGAGGGGTCTGAGCTCCAGGGTAGCCCTGATTCTACTGGAGTCCATGGCTCTGAGCCCCATGTACTTGTTCATGCACAGTACTTGCTCGCTGGCAAGGAGCTCCACAACGGCCACCCCAGCCAGGGACAGCCCTCAGCACATTTTCAATGTGCAACCGCTGGGGCCCCAATCCAAGCACACCCTCCAGCACCTGCTGCTGCCTGCCTGGTGGTCACATCAACCCCACGTCTGGTTCCATGAGCTGGGTCAATCTTCCCGGCATGTTTTCTAAAATGACCATGGCAGGCCATCTGTCTTTTACCCTGACTCCATCCATCCTGGAGCCCCTATTAGGGCCCTCCACTCAGGTTCTCTCTGGTCTTTCCCAGTCATGTCTCTGTATAGACAGAGGAACAATTCCAAGGGCACAGAGTTCCCTTCACTCTGGTGGTTCTCCCTCCTTCTGCCGTCTTGCCTTACTGTCTCTTGAAGGCGATGTGCAGTGTTATCTCCTCCTCTCCTAACATACCTGAGTCCAGAGACAGGGTGCCAGTCTCCATCCCTGAGCAGGGACCTGCTTCCAGATCACCCAAGCTCTGTCCGACCTGGCAACACTGTCCTCTGCACCAGGTGCGTCTCGCTGTGTCCCCTGGGGCCATTTCCACCTTCTCCGGGGAGAGGGAAACCTTCACAGGTTGTTCAGGCCTTTGTGCCTTGTCCTCGGTCAACTACTTTCACATCAATTCACTCAATCGTCAGAACGCATGTATGAAGGAAGAGTTATTCTCTATCGCAGATGATGGGAATCAGTGATATTAAGCACTTGGAAATGGACAAAAGGGGGCCCTCTTCCTTTGAGCACTTAATACAAGGTTGAATAAGGAGGCAAACGTTTCAAAATGAACTGACCACTTATACAAAAGAGTGGCACTATAACGTCTCTTCCTTGACTTACACTCTACTCTGCCCCAGTCTGTCACGTCAACAACCTCTCTGCGTGTAGCATCTGCTGGGTGGAAGAGACAGAGCTCGTAAGTACTACAGGACTGCAGCCATCGTGGTGAAGATTGGTTCGGACCAGAATCGTTAATGGATGCTAAATCTAGGAGGAAATTTTGACGATGAACAGGATAGTTGCGTGATCTTAAACGTCGCCCCATAGTTTTCTTTTTTTTTTTTTGACGTTTATTTGTTTTTTGAGACAGAGAGAGACAGAGCATGAACGGGGGAGGGACAGAGAGAGAGGGAGACACAGAATCGGACGCAGGCTCCAGGCTCTGAGCCATCAGCCCAGAGCCCGACGCGGGGCTCGAACTCACGGACCGTGAGATCGTGACCTGAGCTGAAGTCAGAGGCTTAACCGACTGAGCCACCCAGGCGCCCCAATAGATTTCTTATTAGTTGCAAGGGAAAGATAATTATCTATATGCTGAAGAAACCAGGTATCACCTTGACCAGAAAGTTTAAATGTGGCTAGTGTGACTGAGGAACTGAATTTCTCATTTTAGTCAGTTGAATTTTATTTTTGTCTATTTACTTATTTTAAATATTTGTTTATTCATTTTCAGAGAGAGAGTGCACGTGATCAGGGGAGGGGCAGAGAGAGAGAGAGGAAGAGAGAGAATCCCAAGCAGGCTCCGCACCGTCAGCACAGAGCCCAACTCCGGGCTCGATTCCATGAAACGTGAGATCATGACCTGAGCTGAAATCAAGAGTTGGATGCTCAACCGACTGAGCCGCCCAGGCACCCCTCATTTAAAAAATGTTTTTAATTGTTTTTATTCTCTTTTCATTTTGTTTTTGGAGAGACACTGAGACAGAGCGCGAGCAGGGGAGGAGCAAAGAGAGAGGGAGACACAGAACCCAAAGCAGGCTCCAGGCTCTGAGCTGTCGGCACACAGCCCGACATGCGGCTTGAACCCGTGAACCATGGGATCATGACCTGAGCCGAAATCGAACGCCCAAGCGACTGAGCCACCCATGTGCACCCCTCATTTTAATTAACCTAAACAGGCACATATAGCTACCTTAGTGGACAGTGCAGAATAGATAGTTCACTGACCCCAAACGGAACTAACCTCCTGTCTTCATCTCCTTCAGAGTCAACAGCTGGGAACGTGGCCCTGACCTTCTTTCCTCACATCATGCTTCTACCCCTCCACACCTCTGAGACCCCTCTCCAACGATCAGCGCGTTCTTTCTTCCTTTGTTTTCGACAGCACTCGGCTTCTCAGCATCCCGTTCCGTCTCTGATCGCTCTGCTTCTGTCCCTTGCTAGCACTTACTCCTTCTCCAGGATGAAGCGGGGCTGGTGATTCCCCGACACGGGAAGTAGGTCCCGAGGCGGCACAGCACCGTGCAAACAGCACAGGCTTCGGAGCCGCGCTTCTCAATGGGGACATGCCCGCCACGGGAGATATGGCGCTGCGTGTCTGGAGACGGTTCTCGTTGTTCCGACCATGGCGTGGTGTGGGTGCTGCTGGCACCTCGTGGGTAGAGGCCGGGGATTCTGCCCATCATCCTGCAGTGCACAGGCCAGCTCCCCACAACGAAGAATTATCTGGCCCAAGATGTCAACAGCGCTGAGGCTGACACACTCAGCTCTAGAGCCAGACTCCCTGGGTTCAAATCTCACCTCTGCAAGCATCAGCTGTGTGACCCTGGAGGAGATACTCAAATTTCTTTTTGCCTCGGTTTTCCCGCAAGGCTCTTGTAAGAGGGGAGTGAGTTAATACGTGTAAAGAACTGAAATATCATCTGGCAAATGGCATTACAGAAACCTGAGCATTTACAACTACTACAGATGAGATTAGGGGAACATTTCTCATGGAGCCTGTAGATAAGACTGGCAGTTGTCTAAACATGTGTGTGTGTGTGTGTGTGTGTGTGTGTGTGTGTGTCTATTTTTTCTCCTCCCTTTCTTTTTTTATAATGGAATCTTTAATTTCACCTGGGGCTGCTCCCTGCTCCGGCAACTATAAGGGAGGCCAGTGAAAAACACAAGTATAAAAACTGGTGGGAACTCTCGGGGAAGGTTCCTGAAAGAGCGCAAACTGCTGAGCGGGTTGCCTTTTTTGTCATCTCTTCTATCTGGAACTCACACATGATAGCTGGAGGTCAAGCAGCCACTTTGGACCATGAAGCAGCCTTGAGCACGAAAGCCAGTGCTAGGATGACGAAGCAGAAACAGAGAAAGAGCCTGGGTGTGTGACAATAGTACCAGTGTCACAAAATCCCTGGACCGCCTCCCTCCAACTTCTTTTGCATGGGAGAGAAGCTCTATCTCGTTTAAGCCGCTGTCACTTAGGGTTTCCTTACTGGAACCCAACCCTGAGTGACTACTGTGCACCACGTAAAGCACCAAGAGAGAAGAGACTGCCCCCCACAGATGCTTAAACATTTCCTGACTTGGAACTGATTTTGACTCATGTGCTGACACTTAAGTAGAACCGAAGAAGATGGCCAGTGCCCCCCCCCCCCAGAAAAAGAGCCACGCACACATTATTCTTATTATTCTAATGACACGACCCATCCATGACATGAGACACCCAGCTTTCACATTACGTGATCTAGGATGCTGGAGAAAACTTGGATGCAATCATCCTCTAGGGCCAAGAACACCCTGGAAGGAGAACAGCTTCCAGTGCTGCATGAATTTGTGCCAGCCAAGGATTCAGGCTCTCCGAGAGGTTAAGCTGTAGTCTTTGCTGGAGGCAAATGGGCTGGAGGCACTGGCTTCAGCGCCACACTCAGCATTCCTCCAAGAATCCACCTCCCTCGGCAATCCACACCCCCCACAGGCTCCCAGCGGTGGTTTCACTGTACCCGGACTTTGCGATGTGCACGGCAAACTCCCCCTGTGGGAGCACCTGTTTAAACACAGGAGGTGGCCTTCCTCTGTATGGTGGGATGCACACGGGCACGCCCCAAATTTTAACTTGCCCATTCGTTCCCCAGGTATTGTACAAATGTAGATTCTGATCCAGGAGATCTGGGTTGGGGCCTGAGATGGAGCCTTTCTAGCATGCCCCTTGGTAGCTGCTCATCTGTGAACCGTACTTGCAAGCTCCATATTTGCATGGATGCAGATTCTCACTTTCTAGGAGAATTTTTTTTTTTAACGCGTATTTATTTTTGAGAGAGAGGGGAGGGGCAGAGAGAGAGGAGGCACAGAATCCAAAGCAGCCTCCAGGCTCTGAGCTGTCAGCACAGAGCCTGACGTGGGGTTGAACTCCCGAACCGTTGAGATCATAACCTGAGCCGAAGTCCAGTGCTCAACCGACTGAGCCACCCAGGCGCCCCTCTAGGAGAATTTCTTGTCTGGTGCCTCCCTCTTTCCCAACCAACTTGATCCTCCCAAGTTTACCTGCTCACCCTCATCACCTCCCCTACCACATCCTCTTCTGCCCTACTCAATTGATGGATGCAAAGCTAAGCATGGGACTAACCAGGTCAGGCTGCTTACTGTTCCTGTAGTGACTGTTCTTATCTATTCTGGATGTGGAAAGCTGGAAGAAAGCTCAGCTCACCTGGGACCACGGAGTCTGGAGCATGGCTGATGACCCCTGGCTTCATGCACTGCCCTCTCTGTTTGGAAAAGCAAACACCTGCGGAGCTAAGAGAGAGAATCACAGTGAGGCTGACCACGCCTTGTTCCCCACCTCTTCCCCCTCAGCCTCCTTGCCTCTCTCATTGGAAACGATATTTCCAGGACACTCTGGGTATTCTCAACGCACCTCCTCCAGTGGTTCCTGGGGTGCTGAATCTGCTTCCTGTGTAAATTCGACAAAGCTGCCTGGCGAGGCTGAAGATTCCTCGAAAGAATGTCTGAGAAGCGAGAGTCAAGAGCTGCCGTGGATTTGTGGCTTTCAAGAAAAATCCCTGGCCCACGATGAATGAATTACCAGTGAGTTTGTACCGAATGATTCTAGCGATGGTGGCAAAGATCCCAAATGAGCATTGAGAGAAAAGGTAGGATAACCGGGCCCTGGACCAACCACGGGCTGCACGGCAAAATCCAAGTGGTGATCTGGCCCCCGGGGAAAGGGGGCGATGCTGACCGGAGACCCGACGCGAATCTGAACACTCCACCGCGGGAAGTGGGCGACCCCACGCGTCACCGCCCCCCACCCCGGGTACCGCCAGCCGGGGGACGTCAGGCCAGCTCTTCGGGGCAGGAGGGTTGGTGGCGCCTCGGCGGGCAAGGGCCCCTCGGGCGATGTCCGTGGGCCCTGACGCCCGACCTCCGGGACAGGGGCTGGGGACGGGCCACCGCACGGCGCGGGGCCGCCGAAGACCCGGTCGCCCCCGCCGACCGCCGCCGAGGCGGAAGCGCGGGCGGAGGCGTTCCCCAGCGCAGCGCCGCTCTAGGACGGCCGGAGGCTGGTCTTCTCCATGGTCCCGAGCCAGACCCGCCACCCGCGCGCCCGGGCGCCGGCTGTCCTCCCGCCCGGACTCCGCGGCTCCGCGCCCCAGCGGGCGACCAGCTCCTCGGGGACGCCGAGTCCGCACCGCACTCCGCGTGGGTCTGCGAGCGGGTTGTGACGCTGGCCGGCAGTAATTAACCTCCTACTGAATTCCTGGCCCCATTCTCCGCCCATCGGCTACCGGACTGCGCCCTGAGACCTCCAAGCCCGGCTCTGACTGTCCCCGTTCTGATCCCGGCGCCACCACCTATATCCACTGAATGGCCTGTGCGAGGTACTGAAACTCTGTGCCTCCGTTTCTCAATTGAGAATGGCAGGAGTTTCGAACTCATGAACTCAGCGCATTGAGTGTGTCAACTCATGCAACTTCTCGTTCTCACGGTCAGTCCGAGTAAGCGCTTGCACTGTTGTTGATGGCATTATTATTATTCCTACCTATTGTTGCCACTTTTCCTAGAACACACGCCCATATCTCTCCAGTCCAGATTGAATAATAGTCACAGCAGCAGCGCTTCCTATCGGCCAGGCATTATGCAGGTAGTTTTGAGCTGGCGTTCTGTGTATCAACCTGCCTACCGTTTCTTTCTACTTGGCTAACCCACAAGCACCTAAAATTCAAAATGTTCCAAACTGATCTTGTCATCCTTCCCTCACCCTCCTGTCCCACCCTCCAGGGGTGCCCTGTCCCTTTCGCCCCACAGACTGCACTGTAACGGAACTAAGATGAGTTCATTCCTTGGTGAGTTACAGGTAGAGACTATACCAGGTGGGTTTGTCACACAAAGGCAACTTTATTTGCGGCAAAAAAGGAGATTACGGGGGAAGAACTTTTCACACATTGGATTGGCAAATTGTAAGATATCAGGAATTCAAGATTGTCAGGCAGGAATGCCCGCACTCACTCTTGATAGAAGTCAAAATTGACAGAGCAAGTCTGAATTGGTAGAACCTCCAGGAAGAGTGATTAAAAAACACTTGCATTCTTCAACTCCGCAAGCGCACTGACTGGTAATGTGCCCCAAATAAACAATGACATGGACAGAAGGACGTGCGTACAAGGATAGTCACGGAAGTACTATTTATAACAGAAAAAAATTGGCACCATTCTTAAGGTCTATCAATAGAGATCAAATAAACCTCCGCAATGAACTTCAATAGGTCACATGAACATTCACACCAGGAACTATTATGCAGAAGATAACTAGGTAGATTAATAGGGGCTGAGTAGATAAGATCTCCAGACGTATGAAGGGAAAAAACTTGCAGAATATGCAGTGTAAGATCCGTGTTTGAAACATGAAAACTGTATCATGTAGATTATAAATGCATGGAAAATGTCTGCAAGGACATACACAGTGGTTCCTTTGCAAGATACCATAGTTGTTAGTGGAGATAATCAAAGGGCCCTTTCAATTCTAATGTAAATGTTATTAATGGTGTAATGTATTCATGGTTTATTCTGGACACACACACACACAAAATTCAGCTAGCTGGCGGACCTACAGGTAACCTTAATAACTTGGGCACTAAAAGATACACAGAATTTCATCCAAGAGCTGAGAGGTAAAGAAACATGTGAATTAGAGAAAATAGAGCTCAAGACAAATTCCTGTGGGTTGCCACAGTTGGGAGATGCTAACTGCCTAGAAACTGGAGGCTGTAGGGGACAGAGGCTCTCTGAAAAGCAAACTATCCAACTGCCTTACTTTACCTAGAGGACCGGGTTACATCTGTCTCATTTGATCCTTGCCACGGTGTTGTATAAAGCAGGTTATCAGGGTCCCTGTTTTTCAGAGGAGGCTCATGGGAAGTACAAGAATGGGCTAGGGCTGCATGACAGGATTTAAGCTTGGATCGGACTCTGAAATCAATATTCTCTCCGAATGCCATCCTCCCTAATAAGGTAACTGGACAAGTGTGCAATTCTCTATCATCAGAGTGGACTATTATGTACCTGTGTATTTTAGTAACTTCCTGATTTCCCCTTCCATCCTGCTCTCCCTCTCGCTCTCTTCCTCTGGAGTCTGGACTAGGCTGCCAGATGGATTTTCCCAAGGATTACAACCTAGCTAAAAAATATTATTTGCACACCTCCACCCCCACCCCCCCCCACTCCCCATTGTACTTTCCTACTCCTTTTCAAGTGCCTTATACCTCAGTCACTTCCCTGCAGGTTCCCTAGACTGAATTTCCAAGTTCTGCTGTTCCCTATTGCACTCTTTTCTAGGTGCAGCTCAAAACTGCCTCCACCCTGAAGCGTTCTCAACCTCTCAGCCTTAAACTCATCCTCTGAGCACCTCATGGATTGGAGGTGAAGGGCCATCCAAATCAAGGTCTATCTGACAGAAGCACTCTCCGCTCTCCTCCATGGACAATTTCAAACCTGCATTCTCTGCAAATCTACATTCCCTCATCCCTTTCTGCGCATGTCACCTTGCTTTCAAACTCCAGAGAAATTCAGAGATCAGAGACACCCTTGATTTCCTGACAGCAAAACTACAGATTTAGCTCCTAAATCCACTTTTTCTTTTTCCTCTTCAAAGGATGTATAACTTCTTAATCCCTCCTGCTTTAGGCTCCGTTCTTTTCTCAAAAACCGATTCCTTTCCAACTAGCTGCTTTTCCAGAAGCATCCAAACGTGTCCATCAGTCCAAGTACAAAATCAAAACCTCCAAACTCTATGTAACATTTCTTCACTCACTGCCCTCTCCCTCTCACGTTGACAATCCCAACGTTCTGTGGCTTCCACGTCCCCTTCCTGGCTTCCCACCTCTGATCATTCCTTCCCAATCTTTCTCTATTCGTCTCCTTCCCGAGGGCATCGTGAGTGACTGCTTACATACCCACGAACCCCAAATCTGTCCTTAAGAGCTGTGTCATTAACTACCACCGCTCCTATGAACCAGTCACTGGGCTGTCCAATCACCATTTACTTCCCTACTCCATGAAGCACACCGCATAGAGGAAACTGGGCTTGAGGATAAGGAACATGCCTGAACCACAAAGCACTTAAGCGACAGAGCCAGGATCTGAATGCAGGTTGTCAGCATCCTGGTTTTATCTACCAGACTATCAGGTTAAGTCTGTGTAGAACCTACCCTGTGAATAACCTTGCTCCAGCTTTTTCTTCCACAGGCAATGAGCCAAGTACAAACCAGAAAACCTTAGCACATTTGGCTCTTATTTTCCTTCCAGCCCAATCCATGAAGGCCTCCTACATGGCACTACAGCTACTTGGTTTGTACCAGTCAAGGTGAGGAATACTGCCACATCTGTACCACACCTTTGACCTTCCCAGTAAACGTTCCCTTAAGATTCAGTCCAACGTGACCTAAATCTGAGGGATCACTCCATTGGAAAACACTCAATGGCCTGCCACACTCCTCATGGATCAAACGCTAACCTGCCATTTTGTTCTGGGGTCTTTAGCCAGTCCACCACATTCTTGACTTTCCTACCACCCTTCTTATACCAGCTTTCTTTCAGGTTCCAGCTGAAGAGCCCCACTTACCTAGATAACTCCCCACCCCTCAGGAAAGGACAGGTAACCCTAAACTGCCTGTATTTCCCTTATCTACTCTGCACCATTTGCCTATTAGTATCACCAAACAAGAGTTTTGTCCTCATTAATCCCAGCGAGGCTCCAAAGCCAGCTTCTGGTTAGAAAATGATAGGGAACCAGAGAAACTTTAACCATCATCCCTTGAATGGTAACATTAACAATCCTATCAATCTGCGCCATAATCCTGACCCTAGCAACAGACTTTATGTCATAGATCAAGTACACTTGCCAGCGTGTCAAAAAGAACCTTTATTACGGATTTATAATAGCCTCTTATGCTTTTATGCTTTCTTGCCCGATGCCTTCGGAGCAGGTGCTTTCTGGGCTGGAGCTTTCTGACCCTTCTGAGCCTTTGGAGGTGCTGCCTTCTGGCCTGCAGCTTTTGGGGCAGGAACCTTCTGGGCTGGAGCCTTCTTGCCCGCAGCGGCCATCTTTTTTGCTGGAACTTTGGCAGCAGCTGCTGCAGCAGCACCCTTAGCAGCAGGTGCTTTTTTGGGAGAAGCTTTCAGGAGAGCTGCTTTCTGTAGCTTCCTAACTTCCAGCTTGATTATTCTGTTCCTCTGAAAAATTTCAACATAAATTATTTACCACACATGCACACAAAACCCATTTTTTCCATCCTGTATATATAGGACGTATACGCACAGAAAGCAAGCCTTATGTCTAAGACCCCTATGAATTCAACTCTGGTCTACCAAGCTTGGGCAACCTGAATTACCGACTTTAGGGTTAGAATATAAAAATCTTGGGCACCTGGGTGGCCCAGTCGGTTAAGCATCTGACTTCGGCTCAGGTCACGATCTCCCGGTTTGAGAGTTTGAGCTCCGCATCGGGCTCTGTGCTGAGAGCTCAAAGCCTGGAGCCTGCTTCAGATTGTGTCTCCCCCCCTCTCTCTGCCCCTCCCATGCTCATGTTCTGTCTCTCAATAATAAATAAATGTTAAAAAAAAATTTAGAATACAAAAATCTGATAACAATTTTAAAACTTACCATTTTCTTTGCCTTCATGACTTTGTAACGATCAAAATCTGTCATCTTGGCTTTCTGTGAAAAAGGAAGTAAATAGATGACCGCTCACACCACCCACCACTCCTCCATAAAAGAAAAGGTCACAATTCAAGTAACCCTAAGTCATTACCCTTTCTCTGGCTTCAATCTTCTTGGCCCATCTTGTGGCTGCCCATTTCGTATTGATATCTGCCTTCTGCCAGGCTTGTCGGACATATTTCTGGCGAGCACTACAAAGAGCCGAGACCAGATTAAGGAATCAACTTTGAAGCCACACAGACCCAAAGACAGCTCTGAGCCTTCTGAATGCACAATTTATACCCTGTTAAGTTAAATAGCATAAGCAAAACAAGCCAAAAGCACCCTTCCCACTCATTCATCACACTTCCAGCTGTAGTTGTCTCCAAAGACCACATACCACTTGGCACACTAGATCTTTTACTCACTTGAATGTTGTCCACTAAACCAGGATGTCCTATTTATTTTTAAAGTAAGCTCTAGTCCAACATGGGGCTTGGACTCACAACTCCAAAATCAAGAGGTCCCATGCTCTACTGAGCCAGCCAGGTACCCCTCAAACATACAATTTTCATAATAATAATAAAAAAAGCAAACCAATCTTTCTGGATATAAAATTACCTCTGATCTTGTATATACCATCACTCTGGTGCAGTGGATGTATAGAAAGCAATTTCCTTTTCATAAAGAATGAGATAAAGCTAATCCTTAGGCCTAATGTTTATTCTGTACAATAATGCTTAAAGATAGGCGGCCAAACAACAAAAAATCTAATTATAATAATTTTGAGGTTTTGTTCAAATACTTGAAGTATCAAAACCCTGCATGATTAATAAACCAGCAGTACACGTGACAGCACACGTTCCATGCAATCAACCGTCACTGCAGTCGAAATAACTTTAGAGTAACACATCACAGTGTTTTAACTTCCATAATCTATATCATGTCAAGAAAAAAAAAAATCACTATTGATATCTTCTATTTCCTCTAAGTAGCTAGAAACAGAATCGCTTTAGTGGCTGTCAAAAAGAAATGATGTAGGTTAAATACTTAATAATTGACACACACTAAAAGCTGAACTAATGACAGCTAGTACTGGAAGAGACAAAAATTAGTTTTTGCTTTTTAAGCTAAAGGTGACTACAATATGCCTGGGAGACCAGAATTCCCCAGGGCGGTATTTGTCGTGTAAATCCTGAAAGGAACCAAGACAAAGATGGCAAACCTGGATAAAGACAAAGCCAGAGAACTAGCAGGGTGGGTGGAAATAAAATCAAAAAGGAAACAACGGCCATTCCTTTCTATACTGAAAACCCCTCTTCTGAATTGTTCTTTCTCTTCAACACTGTATGCTACATTCTCAAGAAAACAAAATGGCAAAATGTTTTCTGAATTAGATGAAGCAAGCTTTTACTAGTATAAACAAAGTTGGGAGAGTGGTGTTGACTGGCATATAGTTACCTGTGAGGAAACTTGAGGATGAAGTCAGTGAGCTGCATGCATTTGAAAGGCATCGCCTGCCTCCTTACCTGAGTGCAAGGTCCATCAACCAAAGCCTAGAACACATAAGATCAAAAATCTCAGTGCAAAACATAATAGTACCCCAAACAAGGATTCGCAAACTTTGGTCACTTAGTTCATGGTTCTCAAATACCAAAAGCATACAAGGGCTTTCCGTGTGCCTGGCTCTGTTCTACACCCACTTTACGCACAGGAACTCCTTTAAACCCCACCAACTGTTTCAGCCCACAATCAGTCAAAAGGTCTGGCCAGTTTAAGTGGCAGAGTAACACTCAAACCCAAGAACCTCTGGCCAATCCAAGCCTGTGCATGAAACCCCCACTTGGCACTGCGTGTTTCCTCAATGGTAAATTAAAGCTACAGCCTGTCCCATTCCTATCTCCAGAGGGCCATTGGGAAAATTACCATTGCCATCATACTGCAGATCAGTCACTGGCATGTGAAGTTGTGCTCCTTTTCCTTACACTTACCCTGTTTTGATCAATAACATCTACAATCGCTACCAGCTTCCCGGCATGAGGCCCAAAGGAGACGTAGGCCACCCGGCCAACCTCCACGAAACGCCTGAACACCTAAAATCGAGGGGGAGGGAGATGGAAAGACTTACTGAAATTGAAAATACTCGTCAGTTTATAAGGCTTTGCAATCCAAAAGCAATAGAAGTAAGGCAAAAAAGAACGTTTGGGGAACACGCCCAAGTGCCATAAGACGACCTGATGAATGGACAAAACACGCAGAGGCGGCGGCGCCAAAGTCCGGTTCCCGCGGGCTGGAGCTCCAAGCACGTGGGGTCTGCACAGCCCTAGGCCGGCTGGGCCCCGGCAGACCCCGGGCCGCTCCAGCTTTCCAGCTCTGGCGGCTACCGCGCGCACGCGAGGCCCGGGCGTGCCGGGCCTGCAAGGCCTTCCACGCGCTCTTCGGCCGGGCGCCTCGCAAGCTCCGAAACTCCGTGCCCCACCCGCCTCGGGACCCTCACCCCAGGCTACCTAAGTCCCGCTGGACATCGTCCCACGCCTTCCTTCCCCCTCCGAGGCGGAGGTGGAGCGGCATGGCCGCCACACCGGGAGGCCGCAACGGCAATACTCACCATGTTGGCGGCGTTCAGCGAGAAGGAAGAAGGGCCGCCCGACCGGGCGGATGTGTAGAAGGCCGCCCCGCCCCTGCGATTAACGAGCCGCCGACGCGAGCACTGATTGGTTAGGGTCGTACGTGCATACGCGCACGCATGCTCACTGGGAAAGCATGGCGGAGCCGGTTCGAGCCTTGTTGCATTTTGGCCGACCCGAGCAGTGGTGTATGGTGAGGCAGCCTGGTTAGTGGCAGGACGGTCATCTAGTAGGACTTTAGAATGAAGAGCACAGAAGCTGTGACTTTCATTATAATTGTGTCCGCATTCCATTTGGCTTCTTTTAACATTCTTCCATTTTTCTTCCGTTTCTCCTAAGTACCCCGGATTTTTGTCTAAATGTTGTTACTCATGGCTTAGTACTAGTTTTGTTTTGTTGGGTTTTTTTTTTCCTCTAAGTGATCCCAGCAATTCTGTTACCTTTTGTTTTATTTATTTATTTTTTTTTTTTTTTTAAGTAGGCTCCATGGTGGAGCTTAGATTCACAATCCTGAGATGGAGAGGCACATGCTTTATTGACTGCGCCAGCCAGGCGTCCCTTAACCTTTTATTTTAAAGTAATTCAGGCTTAACAGGAAAGTTGCAAAACAGTACAAATAATTCCCCAGTTTCACTTAAGTTCCCCAAATGTTAACATTATGTTTGCTTTACTGTTCTGTCATTTACTTCTAAACCCATTTGAGAGGATGTTAGACATGATGTACTATTTCCTAAAAAACGAAGACATTATCTTACATAATCAGTGCAATCAAACTTAGGAAAATAATATTAAGCCTATCGTTTATTCTGCAGTCCTTATTAAAGTGTTACCAGTCGTCCCACTTATGTCCTTTAGAGCAAATAAGTTTTTTTTTTTTTCCTGGTTCATGATCTAATGGAGGATCACAAGTTGGAAGCTGTCACGTTTAGTGTTTTAAAATCTGTAATAGTTCTAAGCCTGTCTTTCATAATACATTTTAATATACAGGCCAGGGGCGCCTGGGTGGCTCAGTCAGTCTAACTTCAGACTCCGATTTCGGCTCAGGTCATGATCTCATGTTGGTGGGTCAAACCCCGCATCAGGCTGTGCACTTCCACCGCAGAGCCTGCTTGGGATTCTCTCCTCTCTCTGCCCCCCCCCCCCCAAATAAATAAATCAACATTTTAAAAAAAGGTCTTCAGGGGCACCTGGGTGGCTCAGTCAGTTAAGCATCCAACTCTTGGTTTTGGTCCAGGTCATGATCTCACAGTTCTCGAGTTGGAGCCCCACATCAGGCTCTGTGCTGACAGTATGGAGTCTGCTTGGAATTTTCTCTCTCCTCTCTCTGCTCCTCCCCAACTCTCATATGCTCTCGCTCACTCTCTCAAAATAAATAAATAAACTTTATTATTTTATTTTTATTTACATTTAAGTTAGTTAACATACAATGTAGTCTTGGCTTCAGGAGTAGAACCCAGTGATTCATCTCTTACATGACACCCAGTGCTCATCCTTCCTTAAAGTGCCCTTCTTGGGGCGCCTGGGTGGCTCAGTCAGTTAAGCAGCCGACTTCGGCTCAGGTCATGATCTCGCGGTCCGTGAGTTTGAGCGCCGCGTCGGGCTCTGTGCTGACAGCTCAGAGCCTGGAGCCTGTTTCAGATTCTGTGTCTCCCTCTCTCTGACCTTCCCCCGTTCATGCTTTGTCTCTCTCTGTCTCAAAAATAAATAAACGTTAAAAAAAAATTTTTTTTTTTTTTAAATCTTTAAAATACAGGCTAGTTGTTTTGGAGAATGTCTCTCAATATGGACTTGTAGTCAGATTCCGATCATGCATTTTTGGCAGAAATGCTGTGCCACTTGATGCAGAATGTCAGGATACATGCATAGGATATCTCTTTGTCTAAATATGCAGTGTTACCTTTCATTGCTGGATTAAGGTGGTCATTGTACTGGCAATTCCCAAATATCTTTCAGTCCTTTCCTCTAAACTCTATGCCAGTATCTTCCAGGACTGCACTACCAGCCTAAGTGACCTGCTTTCTCCATTGCCTCCCTTAATCTATTCTCTGCTCATCAGTCAGAGGGATCCTTAAAAAAAAAAAAAAAAAAATTAAGATTATATCACTTCGTTGTTAAAACACTTCAGTGGCTTGGCTTTCTATAGTATTTAAAATAAAACCTAAACTCCTTACTCTGGCCTACAAGGTCCCGCATCATATGCGCCTATATTCAAACACACCTGTGCCAACCCTCCTTTCCCATCTTCATTGTGTTTCAGCTGCGCTGGTCTTAACAGGCCAAGTTCTCTCCTGGTCTGTGAGTTTTGCACATAGTGACTCCCTGCCAGGGATGCTCTTCCCTCTGTTCCCACTCAATGCATGGCAGTGCCAACTCATCTCTTGTATTTCTTTCTAGATCGTTCTTCTGAGAGACTAAACCTATCACATAAAAAGACAGGTTAGTGCCCTTCCTCTTTTTCTAGCTCAATTTTATGTTTTCCTCAGAACCATTATCACAATTGCAATTGTTGACTTATTTTTCTGTCCATGTAGGTTGTAGTTTTGCACCAGGTGCGATAAGTTCCATGAGAGCAGGACTTTGGCCATTTTTTTCTTTGTACAGTAGGCTCAATAAATGGGTAGTGAATGAATTAGTCTTTAGGCCTTGGTAATTTGCTTTATAATTTACAAAGCAAAAGGCATGAGTAAGAAAGTTCATAGCACATTTTTGTTAGTAGCCCCAAACTGGAAACTATTGAAAGGTCATAAATAAGAGAATGGATCAAAGTTGCTAGCAATGGACAGCAACTACAAGAACAATATGGATGAATTTACATATGGCACCAAGTGAAATAAGGTGGATTCAAAGAGCGTATGGTATATGATTTAATTTATATACAATTCAAAATAGTAAACAGGCAATCTATTGTTGTCGGAAGTAATGATCATGTTTACCCTTGGTGCAGGCAGTAGTGACTGGGGATGGGGTGGGGAAGAGAGGCTTCTGAGCTGTGGGTGATGTTTCTTCATCTGGGTGTTGGTTACACCAGTGTGTTCAGCTTGTGAAAACTCAAATCTTATGACTTGTGCATTTATTTTCCCCAAATGTATGTTCCCTGGCTCTACAACTAGAGAATCTGATTTGCAGGCCTAGCGAGGGGTAAGAACCTGCATTTAAAAACAAGCTCCCCAACGGGTGCACTGAAACACGCCTGGAGAAGCACTTTAGTTTTCTCTACAATTACTGAATTATTTTCCTAATTTCATTATCTGATTATGTCGCTCCTGTTTAAAGTGCTTCCAATGTTTCTTTTTATCCCCTATTCTGCGGGATGAAGTCCAAACTCCCTAGCCTGGCATTCACGGCCTCCCACAATCTCACCCCAACCCCTTCCTAGCTTCTTCCCTCTGGCAATTCTGCGTCCCTCACCCCAAATCCCGTTGTAGCTACAAGTCTGACGGCCATTCATGCAGCTGTGCCCCCTCTTCCTGGAATAGGATCCCCACTCTCCCTTAAGAACGACAGCACGTCCTTAAAGAAAGCATCTCAGTGAGTAGAGAAAGGGTTAACAGTAGGCAGGGATACATAGGTACCCTCCAGAGGTTGATTGCAGCGGCCGTCGTACTCCTTGCGTCCATCGTGCCCCCAGCCCCTGGCTGCAGATGCGAGTGGGAGGCTATACCTGCGGACGGGTTTTGGGGGGCAAAAAAAAAAAAAAAAGATAAACGATTCCAGACCTGCCCATGCTAGGTGCCATGAATAGAGTTTCACAGACTTTTATCCAGTTCCTGATAAGGTCCCAATAAAAAGTCAGAGACAAAAGTCCTTGGCGGCAACCCAGCTGGGACCCCTCTCCTTCTCAAGAGCTTTGTACTTTCGCTCAATAAATTCTATCGCTTTGCTCAACTCTCTCCTGTCCGGGAGATTCTTTCTTCTACTCTGTGAGACAAGGACCAGGGTCTCTCTCACCCACCTGTAACGTCAAGATCCCTTCCCAAGCAACCCCAAGGTGGTTTTCAGATTTCTTCGAAGCTCCATTAGAATGCGTAGGCAACTCTCCAAGCAAACTTTGTGTACCTCGCCGGCTCACGAGCGTCCTGGGAGGAGGAAGATCTTTAACAGCCGAGACTTCAGAAACCAAATTACCAAATCAAACACACGTGAGGGGTGGCTGGCCACGCCCCTTCCGGGACACCTAACAGGCTCGTCCAATCACCGGGAGGAAGGGCAACTCCTGGACCACGCCAGGGATGCGCTCAGTAGTTCCTTTGGCTCCTCCCTGCGGGGCCACGCCCCCGCCGTACGCCGTCCTGCCCGTCCAATCACCGAGAGGAAGGGCGAGCCGCAGCCCGCACCGGTAACCCACGTGGCAGTCCGCGGGCACTCCTGGCTGGTGTTTCGCGTGGGATGTGTGGGAAGCTGTGTCCGCTTCAAGCTGCTCCTTGCGCTTGCTTGTGGGAAGAGGTCAATGTGAGGGGCAGGGCAGGCGCCCTTCGGGTGCCTGCAGGGGAGCACCGAACATGGGAGTAGCGCTTGGTCCCAGCTTCGGCTGGGAGACGCGGGGGACGGCAGCAGCACGCCGACTTCCCCTTAGAGTCCCTGCGGGTGTCGGCACGGCCAGCTGTCCACCTGTAACCAGCTGCTCCCCAGAGTGCCTGTCAGCTTCAGCTGAGTAGGTGTGTCTCGTTTGTTTCTTTCAGTCACGGGGGATGGAAGCGTCAGTTCAGCCAAGTTTGTCGATGTCCCCAAAGAGAAATCTAAGCCTGTTCAAGATGTGAACCAAAAGCTACCCAGAACCGGGTAACCTTTCCGAGATGTGAACCGATCCCAGTGACGACCAAACCAGCACGGTAGTCATGTGTATGCCTGCCTGGCATAATATATTTAGGAGTGGAAAAAAAAAAAAAAAAAAGCGCACGTTACAATTGTTATCAAAATTTTCATGTTAGGAGCCCCGAAGCTGAGCAAGACAGTGTCTCAGCCCAGTCAACCAAAACCCACCGGGAATAAACCTGTAGTCCTACAAAATCAGGTATGTTGATTCATCGTAATGAGGGAGACTGCACATCACAAACATCATGGGGCATTTAACCAAATAAAGTTACAGGATTGGAGGGAGATGTGAAGTTTAGATGAATGGAAATGGAACACTGTTTTGATAGACTCAAAGCAAAGCAGGACTGTGTTAAGGGAACAATATCGGTCCTAGACAGCAAAATGGACCCAAGGTCCTGTTTCTTTGAGAGTGTTGTCCAGAAACCCCTTTTCTGCGGCTTTGCACCTGGATGGCAAATTGAAGCTATTTCATTCTTGCTGATAAAACTTCAAACACCGAAGTTTCTGAGAGTCTTTGATTTTAGAGAACAAAGTTTCTCCGTAAGTAAGAAAGCAGCAGTCAAAGAAGGTTATTGGGGCTCCTGGGTGGCTCAGTTGGTTAAGCATCCGACTTTGCCTCAGGTTGTGATCTCACTGTTCTGGTGGTGGAGCCCCTCATGGGGCTCTTTGCTGACAGCTGGGAGCCTGGAGACTGCTTTGGATTCTGTGTCTCCTCTCTCTGCCTCTCCCCTGCTCAAGCTCTGTCTCTGTCTCTCAAAAATAAACATTAAAAACAAGAAGGTTATTATGACACTTTATGGATGTAGCATTGGTTGCAGAAATATTGTTTCTTTTTAACTTTATAGCTGTCTTTTTTTTTTTTTTTTTTTTTTTAAGTAGTCTCCGTGCCCAGTGTGAAGTCCAACATGGGGCTTAAACTCGCAGGCCTGAGATCGAGAACTGAGCTGGGATCAACAGTCGGACACTTAACCAACTGAGCCATCCAGGCACCCCTAGCTGTCTTTATTTGTATCTGCTTTTTCTGCCCGAAGGAAGAGCCATGCAGGTTTTACTTCCTCACTCACAGCTATTTTTTTTTTTTTTTTTTTTTTGGATTGTGAGCGGGGAAGGGGCAGAGAGAAGGCGGGGGACAGAGGATCTGAAGCGGGCTCTCTGAGAGCCCAATTCAGGGCTCAAACTCAAAAACCATGAGATCATGACCCGGTCTGAAGCCGGATGCTTAACTGACTGCACCACCCAGGCTCCCCAGTCAGAGCGAATTTTTACTTCACAGACATGCTGATGATAGCTATAGGAGGAAAGAACTTTGAAGGTTTTATTATCAATGGGGAAGTTTTAAATCTTTTATGTTGTAAAGCAGGAGGTACACTCACAAACCACATATTCTGGGATGAGAAAGATGTCCATAGGGAGGAAGACAATGGCCTATTAAATCCCGGGGACCGGAGTAAGAGCAAATGAAGGTTATTTTAGCAACCCATTGGTTGCTCATTTCCAGCTTCAAGTTCCCTAAGAGATGATGGACCCTGGAATGGATCGGACTCTTGGGCTGTAGCACCCAGCTCCTTCAGCAGTCCAGGTTTGTCCAATACTCCAAAGGCCTGGGTCGGGTATTTTGTGGTCTGTTTTTTGTATTTAGCAACCAAAGAGGTAGTGTTGGTTTCTGTGCTTTTCAAAGATTGGTCCAAGAAAATGCTTGCAAATGTAGCAGATGTAAGGAACACAGCAAGGCCACAGCAAAGGTGGAGGCTTCTGTTGCCTTTGAGTATAAGAAGCTGTTGACAGAAAGAAGTTGTCATGCCCTAAAGTAGATCATTAAACTCTTTGTTCTCAGTGGAAGACAGAGTATTCCACTGCATGGAGGGCTCACTAACACCAAGATTATATATGCCTTCTCATATTATATTACCGAACCGGACCCAATGTTAAAAGAAGATGTTACCTGTGCACTCTGGGAACTGCTGAACAAATGCAGAGTGAACTGGTCAAGCTAATAGGCCCCTAAATCCAGAACAAGTTCCAGGAACAGGGAAAAGCAGCTACCTTCCTCAGTGTAATCATAGATGAGAGCACCGGCATTTCTTTCAAAGGAAGTCTCCCCTTCTTGGTGTGCTATTTTCACCAGGGTGCAGAAGTTAAGGTGGAACTTTGTGAAGATCGAATTGATTTTGTAGAGGCTGTTGACATGACTGAGAGTCCCCTGCAGACGACAGCAGTCTGGGGTTTATCAGAGGAACTCCTGTGGGGTTTCATTTGCCAGAGGGTGGTCATCCCATCAATGGCCAGCTGGTGACGGTTTGTGACAGCTCTCCCACGGTCTTTTTCTTACCTCTTAAGATGAGGGAGTTGGTTTCGCTATTATTTGGTCCTGTGCAGTGGAACCAGTTACCAAGGTTCTAGATACTGTGGGCAAAGTCACAGATGGCTAAAGGCATTCTCGGAGCACTTCACCACTAGGCTTGGTCTGCGGCAGGCATTCCTGAATGAGTAGGGGGAATCCCTGGGAGGAGGAGGAGGAGGAGGAGGAGGAGGAGGAGGGGGAGGAGGAGGAGGAGGGGGGAGACAGAAGCATCAGAGAAAAATGCCAGCTGGGGCAGACTGAGCATCTGAGCCTTTTCACAGCTAAGTGTACAATCACCATCAAAGTTTCTTCGGAAATAGGCACCTACAGGGGTGCTGAAAGACCTTTTTTATTCTTTTTTTAAATGTTTACTTATTTTTGAGAGAGAGCACAGTGCGGAGGGGTGGGGGAGGCAGAGAAAGAGGGAGACAGAGGATCCGAAGCAGGCTCTGTGCTGACAGCAGAGAGCCCGATGCAGGGCTCACACTCACGAACTGTCAGCTCACAACCTGAGCCGAAGTCTGTGGGGTCGAGACCTGAGCCGGACTGAGCCACCCAGGTGGTCCAAGACTTTTTTTTTATTCTATCAGCACGTTCAACTTTATGGTGATGACACTGTGTGTTGAGTACATCCTTTCATATACCGAGTCCTTGCCTCAGGACATTCAGCAGGCTGATACTGTACGTAACATTTGAACCTCATTTCCTACCCCTGTATCAGTACAGCTGTCTCTATCCTGGCCGCTATGCCTCTTCATGTACACCCTGCAGCAGAAGAGAATCTGAACCTTACAAGGCACTCTGGCAGGGAGCAAAGGCTTGCCTGGGTTGGCTCTGACATGAATTCCTCAGGACAGCCGCTAGGCATCGGGTCTTGGATGACTTTGACGCATACACACACACAGACAAGAGTGGTTGGGATGCTATCTGAGTTGCTGAGCTTATAACTGGTACTTGGAACTTGGCCCAGGGAAAATGCATCTGCTGAACATAATTTTGGGTTTTGCTATTTGATTTATATGATTGTTTTTAAAAGGCTTTCCAGTGTAATGGACCTTGTACTAGAGGAGGTGAATCTTGTGAACCTTTAATGCAGTCAGGTTGAGGGACAATTTCATAAGAGGCAAGCAGGGGTGCTCAGTATATTTAAATCTTAATCACTGTGGTTCAGTAAAGAAATTAGAATTCATGAGGAGTTCTTAAAGGCAAGTGGCTTTGTACATTTTCTTTCCCTGCTATTATTGGATTAAAACTTTGCAGAGAGGAGCGCCTGGGTGGCTCAGTTGGTTGAGCATCTGACTCTTGATTTTGGCTCAGGTCATGATCTCAAAGTTCATGGGTTTGAGCCCTGGATTGGGCCCTGCACTGATAATGCAGAGCCTGCTTGGGATTCTCGCTGTCTTTCTCTGCCCTCCCCTGTGCATGCTCTCTCTCTCTCAATAAATAAATAAACATTAAAAAAACTTTGCAGAGAAATTCTGGGTAGAAACCCAAGTACACTTTTTTTTTTTTTTTTTGAGACAGAGAGAGAGAGAGAGAGAGAGAGAGAGAGAGAGAGAGACTGACTGCATGTGACTGGGAGAGGGGCAGAGAGAGGGAGACAGAATCCCAAGCAGGCTCTGCACCACCATCACAGAGCCTGATGCAAGGCTGGAACTCACAAACCTCGAGATCATGACCCGAGCCTAACGCTCAACCAACTGAGCCACCCTGGCACCCCGCACATTTTTCTTTCTAAGCAACAATATCTACTATAGAATCATTAGTACAGTCAAGGAATCCTTTTATAGGACCCGAGGCAAGGGAAAGGGAGGAAAAGGGGACCTTCAAAGAGTGAAAAAAGACGTACTTGATGAGGAGTGTGCCTGGGTGCCTGGCAGAGCAGCAGTGGGGTTTGCGGGAAGAAACACGGGCTATTGAGTCAGCCCTGGGTTCACATATCCCGTGTCCCTCTCTGGCTGTGTGACGTTGGTTGCATTACTTAACCTCTTAATCTCCTTTCCTGTCTGAAATCAAGGTGTTTTGTTGTTGTTGTTGTTATTGTTCTTTATAAATAGACTCCACACCCAATCTGGGGCTTGCACTCATGACCCTGAGATTACGAGTCCCTCTACCAACTGAGGCAGCCAGGTGCCCCTGAAATCGAGGTTTAAAAGCTCTCTGGGGGCACCTGGGTGGCTCAGTCAGTTAAGCGTCCGACTTCAGCTCAGGTCATGATCTCACGGTCCGTGAGTTCGAGCCCCGCGTCAGGCTCTGTGCTGACGGCTCAGAGCCTGGAGCCTGCTTTGGATTCTGTGTCTCCCTCTCTCTCTGCTCCCCCCAACTCGTGCTCTGTCTCTCTCTGTCTCTCAAAAATGAATAAACATTAAATTTTTTTTTTATTTTTTAATATATGAAATTTACTGTCAAATTGGTTTCCATACAACACCCAGTGCTCATCCCAAAAGGTGCCCTCCTCAATACCCATCACCCACCCTGCCCTCCCTCCCACCTCCCATCAACCCTCAGTTTGTTCTCAGTTTTTAACAGTCTCTTATGCTTTGGCTCTCTCCCACTCTAACCTCTTTTTTTTTTTTTTTTTTTTTCCTTCCCCTCCCCCATGGGTTTCTGTTACGTTTCTCAGGATCCACATAAGAGTGAAACCATATGGTATCTGTCTTTCTCTGTATGGCTTATTTCACTTAGCATCACACTCTCCAGTTCCATCCACGTTGCTACAAAAGGCCATATTTCATTTTTTCTCATTGCCACGTAGTATTCCATTGTGTATATAAACCACAATTTCTTTATCCATTCATCAGTTGATGGACATAAAAAATTTTTTTAAAAAAAGGAAAGAAAAAAAAATCTCTCTGTATTTCCCTAAACATTGCTGGTAGTTTGAATTGGGATAGAAGTTGTGACAAATATCTTGTAAATTATAAGTTTGTATATGTGGTTAACTACCCTGGTGCTAAGAGATTTGTAGTGAGACTGTCATCCATTGATTCACTTATTTAGCAAACTAGCACATACACATAATGATTATAGCTCTCATTTGTTGATTACACAGCGCCAAGCCCTGTGCTAAGTAAGGCCCTGTGGTCAATAAGACAGCCTCTGCCCTCAAAGACCTGTAGCCTGGGACAGCTCTTCTCTCATGAAACTGCCCTCTCGCAGCTCAGTGCTGCAGGCTGGGATGAGTTCACCGGGCAGGACTGGGCTCCGTAGCCTGGGGCAGCCTCTTTCTCAGAAGAGTTGGATCTGGTTTGTTCTCACCTCTGTGCTCCTTTGGGAACAGGGGAAGGCTCTTCCTCTGGGGGCACCGACGGAGCTCTGGAAGAGTGGTACAGAAGCAGCACCCTCCGCGATGGCTGTGCTGGAACCCACTGATGCTCCTTTATCGCCTGTAGAATGAGTTTGCCTCAGGAAGGTCGGGCTGTCTGCTTGGGGAAAG
Source organism: Panthera leo (assembly GCF_018350215.1). Lineage (NCBI taxonomy): Eukaryota > Metazoa > Chordata > Mammalia > Carnivora > Felidae > Panthera > Panthera leo. Next base: position 150,179,611 of record NC_056687.1, read on the forward strand.
GGTGGCGGAGACGTAGGAAGTTTGTGGGGAGAGCTGGCGGGTTGGTTGGGATCCCAGGGTGAGGTTGATGCTCCTGCACCAGTGGACAGAGTCATTTCTGAACGAGTAAAGGGACAGAGAAGATAGAATGGCCTTTAGCTCCGGGAAAAGTACTTATGGTGTCTTAGCTGGCTTGAGACTTGATACTTCAATGCTTTGGGTTCCTTTATCCTACTGTATCTCCTCACTGATGTTCCCAGGAGGTGGGGAAATGACAGGGAGGTGATGGTCAACTTTATGTGTGAACTTTGGTAGGCTACAGACCCTCGTTATTTATTAATCCAGGCGTTGCTATGAAGGTTTGCAGATGTGAGTAAAGCCCATAATCAGAGTTTTTAAGTGAAGGAGGTTATTCTAGATAATCTTGGTGAGCCTGACTAAATCAGTTGAAAGACCTTAAGAGCAGAGCCAGGCCTCCCTGAGCAAGAAGAAATTCCGCATGTAATCTTTGCACGTGCTATGTCCTGAGCTTAGAATGACCTTTCACCAGGGGTTCAGATGGCTGACTCCTTTACTTGTGGACAGAAGCGTTAGCTCAGGCCTCGGCTTCTGGCCCACCCTTCCTGACAGCCTGCCCCGTGGATTTCAGACTTACCTTCAGCCCCCGTGATCACACAAGCCAATTTCTTGGAAAAACTGTACCTTGACGTGTATCTCCTACTGGTTCTCTTTCTCTGCCTAAACCCTGAATGATTCTTGAGACATACCCACAAATTCATTATCTCACCTAAACAAAAATGCAAAGCAGTTTCCTGATATCATCAAACGTTCAGAACTCTAATTGTCACATTCTTTTATAATACTAAAAATATTTTTGAACGAGCGATTTTTTTCAGCATCTTTAGTTAGGGAGAGAAAAAGCAAACACCGTCTTCGAAGGATTTTCTCTGTGGCTCCAGCAGAGGGCCTCAGGTCTCATGTGTTTCCAAAGGAAAGAAGTTGGTCTGGCTTCTCCTATAACCTCAGTCACGCCGCAGCCCAGCCCTTAGCACAGAGTAGACTTTTGGAAAATTTTTGATGAATGAATGAATGAATGAATGAATGAATGAATGAATAAGTGGGCGAAACAAATACTTTTTAAACTTGAATTCATTGGCTATCCTCTGTGCCAGGCACTGGCTATGTACTAAATTTTCTCTTTTCTTATAACCATCCCATGAGGTATAGGTATTATCCTTATTTTATATATGAAGGAATCAAGGCTCAAAGAAGTTTAAAGGCTTTATGAAGATCATAAAGGTAGAAAATCTTTGAGTTAACCTAGATTTACAATTTTTATTTTTTTAATGTCATGTAAGACAATAGAAAGTATATAAACGGCTGATGAGGCACCTGGGTGGCTCAGTCGGTTGAGCGTCTGACTCTTTATTTTGGCTCAGGTCATGATCCCAGGGTCATGGGACTGAGCCCTGAGTCGGACTCTGTGCTGAGCATGGAGCCTGCTTACGATCCTCTCTCTCTTCCTCTGCCCCCTCCCCAGCTCACGCTCTCTCTAAAATTAAGTAAATAAATAAGTAAATAAATGTATACAAATGGTTGAGTAAAGGTAATACATGTAGCTACTAGCCAGTTATAGAACATCACCGTCACCCCAGAAGTCCCATTGTTATGGGCCAAATGTTTGTATCCCCCAATATTCAGATATTGAAGCCCTAACCCCAACCATGATGGCATCTGAAAATGCCTTTAAGAGGTAATGCCTTTAATGCCTAAAATACCTAAAATACCTTTAAGAGGTAATTAGGGTTAGATGAGGCTATGAGGGTGGGGCCCTCGTGATGGGATTGGTGCCCTTAAAATAAAAGATACCAGAGAGCTCAGTGTCTTTCTCCCCCCAACACAAGCACAGAGGAAAGGCCAAGTGTAGCCTCAGTAAGAAGATGGGCAGTCTACAAGCCAGAAAGTGGGCTCTCACCAGGAACTGAATTAGAAGGCACTTTGGTCTTGGGCTTCCTGGCTTCCAGAACTGTGAGAAAATAAATGTGTATTGTTTAAGCTACCTAGTCTCTGGTATTTTGTTATGGCGGCCCTAGCAGACTAAGACACTCATTTATCCCCTTCCAAAGTTAAGAGTAATAATTTCTTGATTTCCTTGAGAGTTACCTTCTGTGTTTTTGCTGCTTTTGAACTTTGTATAAATGGAATTATACTATATATGTATTTTTTTTGTGACTTGCTTTTGACCCTCAAAGTTATCTTAGCAAGATCCATCCATATATTTGCATATATTTGCAGTTCTTCTGTTTCCATGCTTTATGGTATTTTCTAGTACAGATACATCACAATATACCCTTCCATTTTATGGAATAGGCATCTTGGCCGCTGGTAAAAACATTCCTAGGCATGTAGCCTGGTGTACCTTAGAACACGTATGTCTAAGGTCTATACCTTGCACTAGAATTTTTGGGTCATTCAGTACGCATATTTTCAACTTTAATAGACAAACCAGAATGGTCGCATTAAATCACATCCCCACCAGCCGTGCCCAAGAGTTCAGTTGCTCCCCACTCACCAACATTTAGCGTTGTCAGAGTTTTTAATTTTGTCAAACGATGGGTGTATTGTGTTAATTCATGGGAGTTTGTTTTAATGTTTATTGATTTATTTTGACAGAGAGAGAGGGAGAGAGAATGGGTGGGGAGGGGCAGAGAGAGAGGAGAGAAAGAATCCCAAGCAGGTTCTGCACCGTCAGCACAGAGCCCAACTCAGGCTTCATCTCACTGATCTCACAAACCTTGAGATCATGACCCGAGCCGAAATCAAGAGTTGGACGCTCAACTAACTGAGCCACCCAGGCGCCCCAGTTCATCATAGTTTTTAATTTGCGTTGCCCTGATCTGTGCATGAGGTTGAGCACCTTTTCATATTTATTGGACAGTTAGATTTCTCCTTTTGTAAAATGGCTTTTCGAGCCTTTTGCCCATTCAGGAAAATTGGATCATTTGCCTTTTTTTTCAGTGAAACTTAAGAATTCTCCATGAAATTTGGAAACTGGTCCTTTACCAGTTATATATGTTGCAAATAACTCTGTGGCTTGTCTTTTCACTTTTACAATGGTGTTTTTTGAGGGACAGAATTTCTTAATTTTAATGTGATCAAATGTATACATATCCTCTTAATGGTTAATGCATTCTGTATAATGCTAAATAAACCCTTCACTTACTCAAGATCTTAAAAATTTTCTCGTTTCTGTTCTAAAACATTTGTAAGTCAACCTTTCACACTTGGGTCTTTAACCAGCCTGCAAATAATTTTTGAAAATGGTATGAGGAAGGGGTCGAATTTCCTTTTCTCTGCATATGGAAATCCAATTGACTCCCATCTTTTTCACTGCTCTGCCATGACACCTCTGTCATAAGTCAAGTGTCTGTACGTGAATGAGTATGTTGCACTACAGCATTCTAAAGTCAGACTCCTATCTGCCATGTGACGCTGCCTTTCCCTGTGACAGGAAATGTGGCAGAAATAATGGGTTTTAGACTCAACCAGACCAGAATCTCAACTCAGTCTCCACCTCCCAAAACACTTACTAGCTGCGTGATGTTGGATGTTATTTTACCTCTGAGCCCATGCCTTTCCTACGTGGTTATTCTAAAGAGTAGACACAATTTGTGATACCTAATCACTTTCAAATACATTTGGGGGCCCTTGGGTGGCTCAGTCGGTTAAGCGTCCGACTTCGGCTCAGGTCATGATCTCGCGGTCCGTGAGTTCGAGCCCCGCGTCGGGCTCTGTGCTGACAGCTCAGAGCCTGGAGCCTGTTTCAGATTCTTTGTCTCCCTCTCTCTCTCTGCCCCTCCCCTGCTCACGCTCTGTCTGTCTCTGAGAAATGAATAAACCTTTAAAAAATTTTTTTAAAAAGTACATTTGAAATTTTCACTTGTTTTGGTTGGAGTCTTGGGGCCTGGGTTCTGCAGTATTAATTTTCTATTGCTGTGTCACGAATTTCCATAAACATAGTAGCCTCAAGCCACACCTATGTATTACCTCCCGGTTCCATAAGTCAAAAGTCCCCTGGGTTCTCCTTTTAGGGCCCTCAAAAGGCTGAAATCGACGTGTCAATCTGGTGGAACTCTTAACCGGAAGTTCTGGGGAAATATCTAATTTCTAATGCTATCTATCTAATTTCTATCTAATATCTAAAACTTCCAAGTCTATGCAGTTGCCGGTGGAACAGTTACTTGGAGTTGTAGGCCTGAGGCCCCTGCTTTCCTGCAGGCTGTCAGCCAAGGGTTGCTGTTAGTTTCCAGAGGCTGCTCTCGGGTTCTCTCACACCTGACCTCCTCTGTCTTCATGTCAGCAACAGCACATCAAATCCTTCTCGTGCTTTGAATCTCTCTGACTTCTGGAGCAAATCCCCTGCCTTTAAAGAGTTCATGTGAGGAGAAAACGCCTACCTGGATAATCTCTCCGTTTTTAGGTTAACTGATTAGTGATTACATCTGCAAATCCCTTTGCCAGGTAATGACGTAATCTCCGGAGTACCACCAGAGGGCAAGGTGATGGGGGCCATGTGAGGCTTCTGCTTACCACAGTTCTTACTAGATAGGTTGTTACCTGTACTGCAGATTTCATGATGGTCCATCTGGTAAGAATTCTTTGATGCATGTCAGAAAGCCCAAAACACCTCATCAGCGTGTTCCAAAGCCAGAAACATTGTTCTCGTGAAACCTTGGCCCTCTTCCCTGCACAGACATACCTGTTTTTTTCTTGCAAAATCTTGGTGATTTGGATGCTATTTTCATCTGATATCTCTAAACTTTATTGTCCACCCTTCACTCGTTTATGGAAATGACATCAATCAACAAATATGTTGAGTATAGTACATCCTTGGCACGTATCTAAATCTAAGCTCACGCCTGGCAAGGTGTTAGGCCCATCGTAAGTGGTTTTTGGATGTGTGTTGAATGAAGGAGGGAGTGATAAAGGGTGGGATTTGCCGTTCCGTAGCCTACTGTCTATTTTAGAAATAAGCCATGTGCACACATAAGATCAAGAATATAAACATTCACCTAACTAGTTTTTAAAAGGTGATCCAGGAGATAGATCACGTGTGTGTGTGTGTGTGTGTGTGTGTGTGTGTGTGTGTGTGTAGAGAAAGCTTTGTGAAAGAAGCAGAGCTAGAATTAGGCCTTGAGAAATATGCATTATTTGGACAGTTGGGGAGATGAACCACAGGCCAGGTGGGGCAAAGGTGGGGCACAGGCAAAGGCGCACTTTAGGAAGGGAGCAGCCATTCTGGGTAGGCGTCAAGAACTGAGTGACGGGTTCTAACTTCCCCACTTTTGAGTGTCAAATAAGGTACAGAAACGTGTGACTCAAATATCTCAAGGAGCCAACGGCTTTTATCAAAGGGAAGCACTTTGACTTCTCGCGAATGAAGGTGACATTAAGGCATAATCTTCTTAGCTCAGGAAAGTCTATTCTTAAGCAAATTTTCCTCACTTTAAGAACTTCCTCTCATAAATGCCACCTTGGGTCCTTAGGAGAACACAAAATCCTGTTTGCAAGGTCACACACACGCTGCCAATAAAGAGTCCTTTATTCCACATGCAGCTAACAAACAACAATCTGGAATAACGTTGGTTTTCAGTTTGTAGCCACTCACTGGATTCTTTCTCATCCTCTATCGGAAGGAGATGTCCCTGCGGTCTCCTCTCCTTTCCCCAAAGTGAAGAAGGACGAGGCTATCGCACAGAGGCCTGCCATCCAGGAAGGCGGTAAGCAAGGGGATCTTGGGACAGCGGCAAGTGCCCGTGCCGGAATGGCGTATTGGAGCATACACACCATGACCCAGTGAGAAAACAGCCCGAAGCGAAAGCCTAGCAAAGGCAAAAAGATCTGGAACATGGTAGCCTCGCTAGGAGTAAATGTTTTATAGGAGGACACAGCAACGTGAAGGGGAGGTGAGAATGAAGACACACACGGGCTGCAATCTACCAACCGGAGCCCTGAATGGGACTCCCCCTGCGGTATCCTGGGAGACCTTCCGTGCGTCTCTGTCCTTTGGGTTCTGCCTGAATGACAGGGCCTGGCCATGGCCACTGTCCTCGGGGGAATGGAGTCTTCTCCCCCAGATGCTATTATGCTAGTAGACTGAGGGAGCTCAATGCTTATGGGATTGCTACGTTTTAGTTAAGAATCAACTGGAGGAAACCACAAAGCGTGTGAAATGCTATATGGTCAAATATCTATCTGTGTCAAATGCTTCATGGGTGCCTGCCAGCTTCCAAACTTGCCGGGAGGAATATGGCGTTTCTGTGGAAGGAGAAATGCAAACTGAGCCCTGAGGTCAATTCTTCAACATTAAACTGTCATAGTCTCAATTCACTGTTCCTCTAGGGCACTTGGAATAAAGAGCCTGACTTTGATGGCCTGTCTCTCCTCTGTTCCCCAGTAGGTCAACAAGTGTGTGGTAGGGTCTTTGGAGGAATAAACAGTTGAGAGACTCCCCAAGAGGTGCTTTGGCATAAATTAGTTATCGGAGAGGCACGTAACCTAGGTATTTGACTTGAGTCGCATCTCCCGAAGATGGACATTTCGCCCGCGTTGTCTGTTGCTACCCAGGCTGGTTCCGGGCAGCCCTCAGGCTCCAGGAGCTGCTTCAAGAGGCTCACTCAGAATCCACTGTGTGGTTGAAGGCATGCTGGGAGCGCCTCTGCTTCCCGGATGAAGCGCACAGGTACACGAGGAACGCCAGACACAGCAAGGCCACTGCCGTGAAGAAGGCGAGGGTGCCCACAAAGGCAGGTGGGTCCATGGGCAGGCGGATCAGGGGGCTTTCGGCTGGGATCTGGTTGGTCAGGCTAAGCATGTAGCCCAAAGACCAGGCTATGCTGCTGTTCCCCACCTGTATGATAGAAAGATGGCTTCGTTCTCAGGACGAGGCTCGAGGCAGAAGTTACACACATACACCACTGTCATCCTCGTGAACCGCCCACCCGAAGCTGTGGCCTAGGGTCAAGGGACTTGCCCAAGTTCAGACACTGCAGAGACTGGGCTAGAACGCAGGTCACTGAGACCACAAAGGCTCAGGGCCCTACCCTCTCTGCACCGTGGAGAAAAGCCGTCAGCATCCTCCCAGCCTCGTCACAGCCAAGTGGAATGTCAGCACAGTTAATAACAGCAAGAGTTTTTCTACTGTTGGGTCCACAAGTGTCTGTGGCTAAAGAAAGAGGGTAATGAGCAGCTTACATAAATCTAGAACCAGTTTCTAAGCCCAGGGGGTCAGTTTAAACAAGCAGCACAGACTCTGGCCATTTCTTACGTTAGTTCCATCAGTTTTCATTTCCATGTCTTCAGGCTGTTTTATTAGATACAAAAAAAGTCTAGAATTTACAGTCTTCAGAATGGACTCTGTATCATTATGTTGGAATCCTCTGTATCTTGAATGATCCTCTTAAAGACTATTTGGTCAGATATTACAGAGCTCCACTGAAATTTGAAACAGTCAGTTCCACCCCTTTTCTTGGGGTAGTGTTTGCCTGATAGTTAAAGAAAACTTTTTAACTTTGAATCTTTCCATGTCCTTATGCTTAACGCCTAAGGGTTTTTCTTACAAACAACATATGCTTGATTTTTAAAAATCTGATCTGACAATATCTGTCTTTTCACCGGTAGGTTTAGTCCATTTATAATTATTTTGGTTATTGATATATTTGGACTTCCGTCTAATGTCTTAGTTTTAAATTTTCAATCAGTGCTATTTTCCTATATTTATTTTTTCCATTCTTGCCTTAAAAATGTTATATATCTAAAGGCCTCCTTTACAAGATGAGCATTTTAGGCCACTGTTATGACCCCTTACCCTGCTCCCTTCACACTGGATATTAGCTATACTTGAATTTTGGGTTGTTATGGATGGTTTCTTCTCTTTTACTCTTCTTTGATGTAAGTTTTCTTTTTTTAAAAAAACTTCAAGGCACCATTTCACTTATTCTGACTGCCTATATTTTTATAACATCCTCCTGGATTTATTTCTCTCCGTATTTATTTCCTCCACAAATATTTTGGATGTCTTTGTGTGGCAAATCTTTAAGTCTTTTTTATGCCTTTACATTTGAATGCTAATTTAACTATATATAAACTTCTTTATGAATAAAGGAAAGGGACTTGAAAGCTGGGATTCTGTATCCATCCAAACTGGTATTCAAGAGGAAGTCACTTTCCGTTCTCTTAATGTACTTTCCTGCTAATTAGATTCATTACAGGCAAAGCTTAGAGAGTGCATGCCATCAACAGTCCCTGTGTCTCCAGACAGCCTCATCTTTTGTGGGATGACTCAATTTTATTTATGTAAAAGTAGACAATCACAGGCCTCATGCTGGATATTGATTGGTTTATCCTAATTATCGCTAAAGCTAATATTGAACATACTGGCTTCAGGCTTTATATCAGCTATTCCTGAAATGAGAATATTTTCCCCAAACCTGAACATAGTGCTGCGTGGACATGTCAGCAAGGCTGAGTCCTGCCTGGAAACAAGGCCCGGAGGGTGACAGACCGAACAGTCACCTGGTAGCAGCTATGACTGCAGCTTCAGACCGTCCCTGGACACTTGACGTACATACGGTGACTTCAGGCACATTCCAAGAGAAATTCTTACTTACTGCTGCTATGAATCCCTAATACCCTCCGTTACCCTGACATCTGGGTAGAATGGAGAGCAGTTAGTTACTATCCTCTTTAAAAATTACTGTTATGTTTAAAGTTTCTTTTCAGTATGAAAGGTCTAATCCTTAACATATTTATTTATACGCTCGCCAAACATTTAAGTAAACACTTTCTAGGTTCTCAGTCCCGTGCTGAATGGTAGGAGTATGAAAAGAATGAAACAAGTCCTGCGCTCGCGGAGCTCAGGGTCCGTGGGCACCTGGCCTCTGACCGCTGCCTCGTCTGGAAGGGTCTCCAGCGACACCTCCTCTGAGTTCTCCACTGTCGTTTCTTTGGTCACGAGGGACCGAAGTCTCCTCAGCTTCCCTTCAGCAAACTGAAATCACCACTCCCCCTGTAAAGTCTACATTTCTTTCGCACGTCTACACACAAACCTTTTGAGAGCAAGGGGAAGAAACAACCCGTGCCTTGACTTACTTCTTTTTTAAAATATATTTGGGGCCAGGTCTCCTCCGTGAATCTGTATCCATTCACCAGCAAGTGGTAGATATAGTGGGCGGAGAAGCAGTAGGAGCGGGCATATACCTCGTCAAACCTGGGCAGCAGCAGCGGGAGCTGAAAAGGAGGTTCCAAACAGATGAGGCAGGCGTGCTTGGAAAATGCATGCTCCAGAACACCGCGTTTTATTTAAAAAAAAAAAAAAAATTTTTAACGTTTATTTATTTTTGAGACAGAGAGAGACACAGCATGAACAGGGGAGGGGCAGAGAGAGAGGGAGACACAGAATCGGAAGCAGGCTCCAGGCTCTGAGCCATCAGCACAGAGCCCGACGCGGGGCTCGAACTCGCGGACCGCGAGATCGTGACCTGAGCTGAAGTCGGACGCTTAACCGACTGAGCCACCCAGGCGCCCCGAACACCGCGTTTTAAAGAACCTCACCACCTAGAACTTCATAAGACAATCACCACGAAATAATCGAATTGTATCATATCGTACAGCATCACGCGATAACCATCTCTAAGTTTACCGAGTGCTGCGTCTGTTACCGCACGCTGTTCTCACCATCGTGTCTGTGGCTGGAACGTTAATCCACAATGCAGGTGTGAGGTGGGTTCCCTTATTACCCCATTTTATGGATGTGGGGAAGGTAGAATGGCATGAAATCCAAATTCGGAACACACACGTGCTCACAAATGGAACATACTCGGATCTACTCCATGTTTTGTACTGGTGTTGCCCTTTTCTCTTTATTTTATTTGTTAATTAATTAACTAATTAATTAATGTATTTATTTTAATTAAAAAAGATTTTTTTTAACGTTTATTTATTTTTGAGAGACAGAGCATGAATGCGGGAGGGGCAGAGAGAGAGGGAGACCCAGAATCGGAAGCAGGCTCCAGGCTCCGAGCCATCAGCCCAGAGCCCGACGCGGGGCTTGAACTCACAGACTGTGAGATCGTGACCTGAGCCGAAGTCGGACGCTCAACCGACTGAGCCACCCAGGCGCCCCTATTTTATTTGTTAATTAATTAATTAATGTATTTATTTTAATTTAAAAAGATTTTTTTTAACGTTTATTTATTTTTGAGAGACAGAGCATGAATGCGGGAGGGGCAGAGAGAGAGGGAGACCCAGAATCGGAAGCAGGCTCCAGGCTCTGAGCCGTCAGCACAGAGCCCGACGCGGGGCTTGAACTCACTATCAGTGAGATCATGACCTGAACTGAAGTCGGACACTCAACCGACTGAGCCACCCGGGCGCCCCTCTCTTTCCTTTTTTTTAATGTTTATTTATTTATTTTTGAGAGAGAGACTGAGCGAGTAGGGGAGGGACAGAGAGGGGGGATAGGCAATCTGAAGCAGGCTCTGCGGAGCTGGAGAATCTGTGCTGTCAGCAGCAGAGCCTGACGCAGGGCTCGAACTCGTGAACCGTGGGATCATGACCTGAGCCAAAACCCAGAGTCTGGCACTTAACCGACGGAGCCACCCGGGCACCCTGCCCCTTTCTCTCTAAATACTGACCTGGCTCCAGCTCTCTGAGCAGAAATCCCAGCTGCTTGAGTTGAAGGCACTGAGGGAGAAGCTCCCTGAGAGATTGAAAGCGCTGGCTGTGTAGTAGAACCCTGCAAATGCCTGGAAGGATGTAACACAGAAGGAAGTTAGTTCTCAGAATGGGACACACCATGGAGCTTTCAGGCTAGGGGAATAAGAGAGGGGGAAGCAGGTCAACAGAAGAGAAACAGAAAGGTGAGAAGTAAATACTCACTGGGGGGAAAAAGGACGCTTTTGGGCGGGTTTTGCTCTTACCACAAATGTCCCTTTAACTTTTGGCTGATAGACCCCATCAAAGGAACAGGCTTCCTGGTCACGGCAAGCTGTGAAGTCAAACAGGGAAGCCACCTTTTCCCTACACAGCGATGGGTCCCCAGTTCCTCCAAAAGTGATGATGTCGTCAGGGTTGTAACTGACAGGCCTCAGGTCTGCTGTGCACAGGCTGTCAAATATGTAGCTCCCGGTGAAGGTGGTGAGATAATTCCGAGGGTAGCAGGGGTTGATGAGATTGGTTTTGGTGGGAGAATCCTGCAGGTACAAGAGTGAGGTGTCAGAAACCACTTTTTGGCGGGGGGTGGGGGATGGTGGGGGCAAGTGTTCCCCTCTTGCAAATTCTCACTATTGTTACCCTCCAGTGCCAAGAGAGAAATGGATGAAAACATGCCATTCTGGGTCAGCCCGTGCCTGAAGGCAACTCCCAGGTTGCCTCCATACGTCCAGTGGGGGTGGGTGAACAGTTAGCCCTGCACCAGCCACCACGCTGGGCTCTCACTCACGTTACCGGACCCACGCCCCACGACAGTCCTGTGAAGCAGGTTTTAGGAAATCCATTTTGAGGAGAACACAAGACATGTTGAGATTAATTGATCATTTGGAACAGAATATTATCTATCCACCGACAAAATGACCCAGAAGTTTGCAAATAAGTATATTGTGAAAATGAGGGCTCCCTCCCCACCATGTCTAGCCACGAGATCCCCTCCTTAGAAGTAACCACTCTTGCCAGTTTTCGTGATTTCCTACCGGAGATTTTGTGTATACTTCTTGTACGCATACACAAATATCTTTTCTTCTCCTCCCTCTTCCTTCTTCTAAAAACTATAAATGGTAGTACTCTATACACAGTTACACCCTTTGCTGTTCTTACTGAAAAACGTATCTTCAGATCTTTCCGTTCACTGTACATATAGAATGGCCTCTTCTTTTTAGTAGCTGCATAGCCCTCCGCTGTACAAATTAACTACAATTTGTTTAAGGTATCTCCTCTATGTGAACATTTAGATGGTTTCCGATCATTCTGCCATTATAAACAACGCTGCAACAAATATCCTTAGTCATAAAAATCTTTGATCCACTTGTAATTTATTCGGCATAAAGACTGTTGTAGAGACCTGACTTTACTTTTTCCAAATGACTATCCAGTATTTTACTTACTGGTGAAAAATGCTCCGTTTTATCTTATGCTAAATTCCAAAATGTGTAGGGTTCTATTTATGGACTCTCTTTTCTAAGGAATTGTATTTGAACTTTGCCCAATTTCAAAACCACTCATTTTGACTCAGTCACATTTTGGCTTCAGGCAATGTTTATTCCAACTCCTTTAATTTACTGATGAGGAAATTGAGGCACGTATCAAGGTAATGCAATCATTTAACAAAGGTCAGCGACAGGACTTCACACAAAATCCTACAGAAGTCCAACACTCATCCAGTATAACTCTAATGAGTGTCCTCCAGAAAGATCTTACTATGACTGAATCTGTGAAGGCAGCAAATAGGTTCCTCTCTGCTTCAATGGTATGAAAAAAAATCCATGGTTTCCAAAAATTGTTATGTGTAATTTGTAACATGTCGCACCAGGGTCACCCTGTGGTGGAAATACTATTTTAAAGGGAAAAAGAAAAGAAAAGAAACTAATACCCGGTTATTTAATTTCCCCCTCCAAATCTGACATGCTTTTAAGATACTTAAAATAAAATACATTATTTCTGGCGTGGCCTGGACAAGAAGCAAGATATAAATTGTTTCTGGCTTGGAACATACAAGCAGCTCAGGAAAGATGATTTCTGTGCTCTTTTTGGAGTTCGAATTATTTGTTATGCCTTCTTTAAATATAATTTGCCAATGGGCCAAGCTGTTCAGGCCCTCAACATGGAACAAATCTCGCCTGAACTTAGTATTTGCAGGACATTGGCACTAAAGGGTCAACCATTAGGCTTGAGAGCAAAAAAGGCCACTGGAAAACTATAGCATAACTTGATCTTAGGGTAAATCCTATGAAAAGTGGAAAAACAGTGATAGGAACTATTCTTAATATTGATAGAAACTATTAAAAAACACATAGGAAACTAATTTAAAAGGAAGGTACAGGACCCATAATGAAAACGATAAGTTTTACTGAAGGATGCAAACCAAGAACTAAATAATTGGAACAATATTTTGTAATTCTACACAGAAATTCCTAATATCATTAATAAGCCAGTATTTTACCAAACTAATTTGCAGTCAATGCAACTGCAATCATAATCTCAATGAAAAAAAAGTTCCTCTTTGTTGCCACTTTAAACGATTTTGAAGCTTAAAATAAATGTCTGAGGGGCGCCTGGGTGGCTCAGTTGGTTGGGTGGCCGACTTCGGCTCAGGTCATGATCTCGCGGTCCGTGAGTTCGAGCCCCGCGTCAGGCGCTGGGCTGATGGCTCAGAGCCTGGAGACTGCTTCCGATTCTGTGTCTCCCTCTCTCTCTGCCCCTTCCCCATTCATGCTCTGTCTCTCTCTGTCTCAAAAATAAATAAACATTAAAAAAAAAATTAAAAAAATAAAATAAAATAAATGTCTGAGAGTAGAAAAACAAACTTTTGCAACTAGAATAACATGATACTGGCTCAAGAATGGAAAAACGGGTGACTATAATAGGGAGTTCAGAAGCAGATCCTCATTATCCAAAGACTTATTAATGGAATGGCTCAGGATCCCTAAAATTCTCAGGTTGCAAAAGGTCATCACAACATTGTTGGTGGGAATCTGGATGGTTTTGTGTTGGAAGAGTGCCTATTTATCCACTTATATGAGAAATATACCTATCCTTTGATTTTATCCTCTGGAAGTAAAGTCAGTAGTTCCTAAGGTTACGTGCACAAGAAGGTTTACGGTGTTATTGTGGCTGCAGCAAAACAGGGCATAGCCTGTTGTCCATCAGGATCGGAATGGTTGACAAATTGTGAAATCTTAAAGGATCAAGAAAACCAGTTAGATATTGATCTGGAAAGTCTAGAATAACAATGTATCAAGCTGTGAACAGTGAAGACATTAGGTGACCAGCATTGGAAAGTCATTTTGACTTCAATGCGTTTTTTGCATGCTTTGACAGTTTCACAATAAAAATGCACTTTCTTTTATAAGCAAATGACCTATCTCGTTTTTCTTTTTAAATAATGGTGCCTGGAATATTATGCGTCCATAAAAATAGTAAGTTCAGAGGCTACTGAGCAACACAGGCGATTGTTCATGATATATTGTTAGGTAAAAGAAAAAGCTGGAGGGGCGCCTGGTGGCTCAGTCGGTTAAGCGTCTGACCCGATTTCGGCCCAGGTCATGATCTCATGGTTTGTGAGATCAAGCCCCGTGTCGGGCTCTGTGCTGACAGTGTGGAGCCTGCTTGGGATTCTCTCTCCCTCTCTGCCCCTCCCTGCTCATGCTCTCTCTCTCTCTCTCTCTCTCAAAATAAATACATAAACGTTAGAAAAAAAGAAAAGGCTAGATATAAAACTATATATAGCATATGAAGCCAAATTTGTAAATATACGTATTCGTGCATGAAAAAAAAAAACTGGAAGAAAATGCAACAGTATGTTTATGGTGGTTAATTCTAGGGTTCTTTGGTTTTATTATTTATATTTTTGTGTGTCTGTGTCTGCATTTTCTAATTTTTTTTTCACTGAACATGTTTTACTTTAAAATAGAAGAGGGGCTCCTGGGTGGCTCAGTCAGTTAAGCGGCCGACTTCGGCTCAGGTCACGATCTCGCGGTCCGAGAGTTCGAGCCCCACGTCGGGCTCTGTGCTGGCAGCTCGGAGCCTGGAGCCTGTTTCAGATTCTGCGTCTCCCTCTCTCTGACCCTCCCCCGTTCATGCTGTGTCTCTCTCTGTCTCAAAAATAAATAAACGTTAAAAAAATTGTTTTTTAAAAACAGAAGAAAACGTCTTAAAGAGGGGAAGAAAGAAAGCGAATGCGCATCCTTAGCATCTACAAATGCTGTCACCCTGGGGCCACTGGAGGCTTGTTCATATGACAACAGGCTGCAAAGTAGGGCTCCGGGTACCATCCACACCAGACTGGGACACATGAGGAAACCAGATCCAGACCTGGTGGAATTTACTCAGCCAGTGTTCATGATGTAATAATCTTTGTGAACCTTCTAGGCCGGGGCTTGGCAACATGTATTTGGCACATGGAAGTACTGGCCAGGCAGGTCGGGACGTGCATTTGTGGGTGATCGTCAGCGCACTTGGATCCTTTCCCTCACCTGAGTCAGAGGGCTTTGCGGGCAGAGCCACCTTCTCAGGCATCCGGAGCCTACCAGGCAAGTTGGAGAGCTGCCCCTGTCCCTCTGAACGGACTGTCCACATTAGAGGGTGGGATCGCCCACCTCTGCCCCCAGGCCAGGCTCACGCCTTGAGACCTACGTTCTCAAACCCAAGTGAGACCTCAGACAGGTGGAGTATTGGCTTCTCTGCTGTAGGTTCTTGGATACGTGGATAATCATTCTTTTTTAAAATTTTTTTATTGTTTATTTTTGAGAGGACGGGAGGGACGGGGGGGGGGGGGGTGGGTGGAGAGAATCCCAAGCAGGCTCTGCACTGTCAGCACAGAGCTGGACGGACATGGGGCTCGATCTCACAAACCATGAGATCATGACCTAAGCCAAAATCAAGAGTCAGATGCTTAACTGCCTGAGCCACCCGGGTACCCCGACATAGATAATTAATTTTTAATGTTTATTTATTTTTGAGAAAGAGAGAATGAGCAGGGGGAGGGGCAGAGAGAGAAGGAGACACAGAATCCGAAGCAGGCTCCACGCTCTGAGCTGTCGGCATGGAACCCGATGCAGGGCTCGAACCCACGAGCAGCGAGATCATGACCTGAGCCGAAGTGGGACGTTCAACCGACTGAGCCACCCAGGCGCCCCAATAATCACTCTTTAATAAACTTTGTAAAAATAAACACATGCACACATTTTCCTCAGGGCCAGTCGAATTTAAGAGGTTAGCTTCTCTGACCTTCACTCTCTCTGGGAAAAGGATGATTTCACCTGCCCCCTCTCCTGTTTCGAGTTCAGAGGAGCCCCCTGCCCTCTGCCCCCACTAGGGTCACAACTGGAGGGAGAGGCATTAAGCATTGCCAGAAATAAAAGGAGATGGAGAGAAGAGGTGTTTCCAGAGTTTCTCTCCTGGACAGAAGAGCATGTTGGCTGAAGTACGTTAGCAAGCGATCAGGGATGAGTAGAGGTCATGGAGACCTTGCTAGGGAGGATCGATCCGGTTCCCTGTGGGGCTCCCTTTGGCCAAGTGGGGGTGGTGTGAGTCTGGGGTGGGCACTGGGTGTCCCGAGCCCCAAGGGCTGCCTGCAGGGTCCCCCGCTCTGTCCTCCCCAGGCAGTGTGCAGCCTCTCCCGACAAGGCCTGTCACACTCATGTGCACCGGGGCTCCAGCCTTTCCTGCGAGGCTCAAAGTTTTGGGGAGCGGCCGGATCCGGAGGTGAATTCTCACGCACATCCCTGCATGACTACTCAGTAAATGCAGGGGTCTGAAGATGTCCGTTTTGCCGATGGCACTTTGCTGAGCCAGCCCATTGTTCCCTCAGGCTAGTGGCTGGGGGCGGGGCGGGCACTGCTTCCTTCCTCAGCTGCCCAAGTAGGCGGGAGGGGTGGGGATTAACCAAGGGTGCTGTGTCCACTATGTTCACAGGCTGACCCAGCCCTTGTCCCCTGCCCCTGGGTCTCACCAGAAGCCAGGATCTGTGGCCTCTGGCTGGCCTCATGCCCCTCTAGGTGGTCAAAGTCCCTTTCTTTCATTTTCATTTTCCCTGCTCAGCCATGCATGGTTGAGACTGATGTCCCCCGAGCACTGGAATTTGGGGTCTAGGGTATCCCTGGAGTCAGTGCTGACTGATACACACACCACACTAACACTGAGTTTATATTAACGACAACCTCGGGGCGCCTGGGTGGCTCCGTCGGTTGGGCGTCCGACTTCGGCTCAGGTCATGATCTCACCATCCGTGGGTTCGAGCCCCGCGTCGGGCTCTGTGCTGACCGCTCGGAGCCTGGAGCCTGCTTCGGATTCTGTGTCTCCCTCTCTCTCTTCCCCTCCCCCGCTCAAGCTCTGTCTCTGTCTCTCTCAAAAAAATAAACATTAAAGAAATAATAATTATATATTAATGACAAGCTTCCAGTTGATGCCTGAAGAAGCCGTCTGGGCCAAGGGACAGTTACCGTGTCAATTACTGACCAATGTGATGGCATTCGGTTACTCCGAAATCCCACCATACAAAGGGCATCAAACCTACCTAATATAGGCCCATCTAAAAGGAGGCCGCACCCGGGGAGGGCTCAGTCCTCTCCCCTGTCAGCAAGTATTTCTCTTGGGACCACTTTCATTATCTTGTCAGCACTCGGGGGAGTCACAAGATTCTCAGGTTTATTTAGCTGTTGGTTTAAAGCCGCTTGTGTCCGCAAAGGGATCCCAGGTCTTGAATCGTTTGCCAAACATCTGGTACCCTGTAATTTCCCTAGACTTTGGACGCAAATACACTGGAAGTGGTCAGTACAACGCAGGGAGCGGGCGAGCAAGCTTGGACCCCCGTGAGTGAACTGGCAAACTGGTCTCGTTTCCGATCCCATCAGAAGATGGATGGGCAGACCCCAGAAGGCGCCCTCCCCTCCAGACCCCCAAAGGAACGCCTGCTGCCCGCCCCTCCCCTTCCCCTCCACCCGCCCTCCCCACCCCCCCACCCCCCCGGCTCAGGTACCTGAAGAAGTATGGCCAGAAACCTCTTCTCAGCCTCATTGCGGCCGTAGCACTGGAAGCTATGTGTGTAGAGCGAGTACACATAGCCGTAGAGGGACACTTTCATGATATGGCTGCTGTTCAGCCCCACCTTGTCTCCGGCCGCGAAGGATATTTGGGTAGAGGCACCGCCTAAATCCAGGGCACCTGTGGTCTCCACTCCATTTGGATGCACCCACATATGCCACAGGTTCTTCTGCACGGTGGGGAAAGGAAACAAGAGAAAAGGCCAGAGGCACCATCTCTGTTTGCCCGGGACTCTCCACCCAAGGCCCAGCTCTTTTTGCTAAGAAGTCTGACATGAGCATCTGGAGGCCAAAACGCTCTTTTATTTCAAGGGTGGCGAACTCAAATGCTTCCAGGGGCTAGACAGGCAACATGAACGAACGAGGTAGGTTAGGTGGGGACGACAGGGAAGGTTAGGTGGGGGACTGTGGCAAACTGGGGACCGCACGAGCCACGTTCTGTTCCGGTCTAGCCACACTCTTCCGGTTGGTTATTGCCTACGTGAGCCCACTGGGACCAGTGCTTCCAGCTTTTGCGGGTTGTGGGGGTCAGGGAAAGCTAGAAATGTGCATTTGTATATGACATTTCTTCGTGTGTGTGTGTGTGTGTGTGAGTGTGACGTTTCTAAAATATGAACTGTTGGCAATTAACTAAAATTTAAGAATATATTTGAGGGGGAACAAGATAGGTGTTGGGCTGGATAAGGCTCATGTCCTCTGTAACACGGTGATTGTCCCTGGGGGTCAGCTTTCCTTTGCACAAGGGGCAGGGCAGGGTAAGGGACCCGGGGACACAGGATGGTTTGGGAAGCAGACTGCCTGAGGGCTCTGGAAGTTCCAGAGGGCTGTGGAGCTTCTTAGAAGAGTCATTCTCCAGCTACCCTTCAAAAAACCCATAGCCTTTAGATTTAGATCCCCCCACCTCCAATTTCTTATCGGCTAGTAAAGTGATGATATTCCCTCTCCCCTGTGCATTTGGTCCTATTTACGATGCAGTTTTTGCCCCAGCTCTATGTGTATTTTCTTAGCTATTGTCTCATCGTTGTTTCCTCAATGCAGTAGATGATAGGGATGACACAGGACAGATGCCCCTGTCAGCATGCACCTCTGCTTAAGTGACCACCCACAGGGGACGGGATAGATAGCAAAATTAAAAACCATGCATTTGTTTTCACACACCTCCAGGAAATTTCCCATTAAATAGTTGGCTGTAATCCATCCATATATCCCTTCCTCTTGCCCAGAAATGATTTGAGCACCCCTAAAATCAAAGGGCTGGGACTTGAAGTAGTTTTGGATGCTGGCAAGGACTTCATTAGCTGCTGTTTCATTTTGTAACCTATGCAAGGCACAGAACACAAAAGGCTGAGTGCCTGGACAAGAGAGTCTTCAAATAATGTCACTCAGGTGAAAAGGCAAACCTCCCCACCCCTCTGCTGGCAGGGATGATTTTCCAGATGTGTGCAAAACTGGCAACGTTTCGCAAGTCAAAACCTCCCAGGCAACCAAGGAAGATGCCCTTGTTACCTGTCACACCGCCAAGCAGACAGCTTTACGTAAAAACACCCCTTGTTCTCTCCTCCCCTACCTGTTCCTGTCTCGTTCGCTAGCAACCAGCTGGTCAAAAGGGCCTTCTGCTTAATCACCATTGCTCTGTCTCAGATCAGCACAGGAAAGGGGGTTGGTGAAGGCATAGGGGTGGCATAAGGAATCCGCCGGGGGCATCATATAGAGGAGCCCTCATCAGGCCAGAAGGAAGGGGGATCTTTAGGAGGAGGGGGGAAAGAAAGAGGGTTAGGCGTTCAGCAGTCTCTGCTTTGCTCTCAGGGAAGGCTTCATCATGAGGGTATATAACGGCTATCATGGCCGTCATTGGATTGGAATCCATCAGTGCGCTGACCCACGGGAAAGTGGAAACATAGTATTCTAATATCACCCATGACGGGGCATTATACTATTGTTCATTGGCTGCCATTTTACCTTATGGAAGCACATTCACTTGGGAGGGTACCTCCCCTTTCATCACGGGGTTAAGAAAACCGGGGCACTGGCTCACTATTGGCTCAAGGAGGAGAAAGAGCCATGCCACAAGCTGAGGTCCATTCTAATTCAGCCACAAGTGATCACTGTTTGGAAAATAATCCAAGAATCTTCCTAGTTTTATCAGTTCCCCTCCCAGAGGATTCTCATTAAATGCTTTTTTTTTTTTTTTTTAATAGTCGACTTTTCTCTCAATGGAAACATCAGCTAGATCCTCAGAAGGAATGGATTACCATCAGAAAGTTTTACAAGGAGGAGTTAATATTTAATTTATTCAAATGGGACATTCACTGTTTTCCCAAGTGGCGAACTTCCTATTCCACGGTTTTTGTCAGGGCCTGTAAGTCACAGAGTCTTCTAATTATTCCTCACTGAGAGGAGTGGGAGAAAAAGCAACTAAGAGAAAGTCGGATGCTTTGTTTCCATAAAAAAGGAAAAGGCAGAAGGAAGGCATTTCTGTATCATTTCTTTCAGGTAAACGCAATCATTTTGAAACACCCTGCAGATTCCAAGCGGGGCAAAGACATGCAACTTTCTCCCACGTTCTGTTCGGTCAACGAGGATAGAGGGATAGAAACAAGGAGAGGAAAACCTCAAGGAACAGGCCCAATCCAACCGAGTGATTTCTTTTAATCATCATGTTAAAGTGGCCCTGTTTGTTTGTTTCGGTGTATCTTCTTTATGCCCACACATACAATTTTATGTTACTGGCACCACAGACAAAGTGGCTTTGAAGCAATATGAGGGTCATCTTTGGGGGATAAAGCCTTATTTTCAAAGTTCAGAGCAGGCTTTACCCTGGGTAGATTTAAGTTTGATTAAAAAAAAAAAAAAAAAAAACTATCTTTCTTGGGGCGCCTGGGTGGCTCAGTCGCTTGAGTGTCTGGGTCTTAATTTCGGCTCAGGTCATGATCTCAAGGTTCGTGAGTCTGAGTCCCACATCAGGCTCTGTGCTGACCATGCAGAGCCTACTTGAGATCCTCTGTCTCCCTCTCTCTCTGCCTTTCCCCTGTGAGCTCTCTCTCTCTCTCTCTCTCTCTCTCTCAAAAATAAATAGACATTAAAGAAAAAGAAATATATTCTCTTAAAAAATAAAAATAAAAACTATTTTTCCTTTATTTCAAGGTCAAGGAGCTACAATAATGGGGGAAAAAAAGAGAGATCGAAAGGGCACTTGAACACAGTGCAACTGGGCTAAAAGTCATGGCTACAAATCTAGAAGGAACTGCTAAATTGAATGAAATGAGCTGTTTGTTTCCTGATAGCTGCAAAGGCTTTGCCTGAGGTGAAGGGCAGAAATTCCACTGATTTTTTTAGAGGGAGGAGAGGGGCAGAGAATCCTAAGCAGACTCCACATCAGTGTGGAGCCTGACACGGGGCTCGATCTCACAACCGTGAGATCGTGAGCGGAGCTGAAATCAAGAGTCGGACGCTGAACTGACTGAACCACCCAGGCGCCCCAGTGAAAAACCACTCTTGTAAAGCAGATTGCAGCGAGATCGTGTACGTGAGTAGACGCCACGTAACTGTGGGTCGCACTCAGGGTGGCTGCTAGCACACCAGGGTCAGAAGACCAGGCATCCAAAACAGTTTTTACTTTTCTAAAAAACTAGAGGTATACCCCATGGGATTTCACGTCACCTGCCTTTTTTTTCCCCAGAGTTCTTGGGAAAATCACCAAGGTGGAGGGAATCCATTTTAGAGCAGTTTCTTTCTGGGTATTAAAATAAAGACTAAAAGCGTCCCAACTTTTAAAGGCTAAATTTATGGCAGAATATGGGCTTCTTTCTTTCGGATCTGTCCCCAGGCAGAGAGTTACATTCTTGGCAAGGCTCCACACATTCTTGATTTCGGTCAGATGGGCTCCGTGGGGCCACCCCAGCCCTTACCTCAGCAAGCGCATCCCCGCCGTGGCCCCCAGGTAAATGCGGGTGGATCTATGGAGGTGGGCTGGAATCTGCCCCTGGACTTTTTGCATGCAGTCCTCAAAGGCTTTGGGCACATCTTGGGGGTGTTTCCCATAGCTGGAGATCCCAGAGCCTGAGGAGCAAGCAGTCAGCACTTCTTAGCATTCCCAGGAACCAACAAGAGCAACACAACTTCGAAATAAACACCAAATCGGCTTTGGGAATCAGTGGGCTCGAGTGGGGGGATGTGCTGAGTCCCGTGTGGTCACACTGAAGTGTCAACTCCCCAAATACGGAAGGAAGGAATTACAAAAGCGAAAAAATGAAACAGGAGCCGCTTAAGAAAAAGGTCTCATTACGGAAATTTCAAACATCAATAAAAGTAGGGAAGAAGGTATAATGGACCCCCTTGTGCCCACCTCCCAGCTCTCACAATGATCACCTCTGGTGTCGTCCGTCTCTCCCTACAGAGCGAACTGCAGAGATGGTATTATTTCATTCTTTTTTTTTTTTTTAATTTTTTTTTAACGTTTATTTATTCTTGAGACAGAGAGAGACACAGCATGAACGGGGGAGGGGCAGAGAGAGAGGGAGACACAGAATCGGAAGCAGGCTCCAGGCTCTGAGCCATCAGCCCAGAGCCCGACGCGGGGCTCGAACCCGCGGACCGCGAGATCGTGACCTGAGCCGAAGTCGGACGCCTAACCGACTGAGCCACCCAGGCGCCCCAATTTAAAAAATTTTTAATGTGTATTTGTTTTTGAGGGAGAGACAGAGCATGAGTGGGGGAGGGACAGAGAGAGAGGGAGACACAGAATCTGAACCAGGGTCCAGGCTCTGAGCCGTCAGCTGTCAAACTCGGGAACAGAGAGATCATGACCTGAGCCAATGTCAGATGCTCAACTGACTGAGCTACCCAGGCGCCCCTAAAGATTTCATTTTTAAGTGATCTCTACATACAACGCAGGGCTCGAACCTACAACTCCAAGATCAAGAGTCACATGCTCCACTGACTGAGCCAGCCAGGTGCTCTAGTAAATTCACTTCTTCACAGAACTTCCACCCAATGGGTTTTGAGACACAGTAAAAGGTGGGACAGGAAAAATGAAACAAAAATTCAAATCTATTCCATGCGTGCAAACATAGAGGGGAAAAAAGGAATCTTGTCATGATTTATCTTCAGGAAACGTTGTGGCATAACTATATGTGATTTAAGATGTTATCCTAAACATTAAATATGAAAGAGTACCAAAAAGTCCACGTTTATCAATGTCGACAAGAAATAACACAGCTAGAGAGACCTATAACTCAAACAAACCCATGACAGGGTTCCTCGGCTTGGTCAGAAATCTCCATGAAGCTGAAATGAACGATCACAGAAAGAATTGAAAGTAGAGTTAGGCAAGAATTCTTTTAAAGCAGCGTGAGCCCCTGCCTGCTACTACGCCTGTAGAAATGAACAGAACCAAATTCTAGTTAAGGTGCCCGTTTTCTCCTTTTCCCTCCCTCTCTCCCTCCCCCCACCTCTCTCTTTTTCTCTCCCAGTTTGTTTGAATTAGAGTCCAAATAAATTCCATCCATTCCAGTTGGCTTGTGTGTCTCTTGAGTCTCTCTTTTTTAAAAGATTATTTATTTATTTTGAGAGAGAGAGAGAGAGAGAGAGAGCGTGCACTCATGCACAAGTGGAGGAGGGGAAGAGAGAGAGAGAGGGAGAGAGAGAGAGAGAATCCCAAGCAGGCTCTGCACAGCCAGGGCACAGCCCCATGCAGGGCTCAAACCCATGAACCCCGAGATCATGACCTGAGCCGCAATCAGACGCTTAACCGACCGAGCCGCCCAAGGTGCCCGGGCTCTACTTTCAAAATACCTCTTAGATCTGAGCACTTCCTCCCCTCCCTCCCCAGCACTGTTCTAGATCAGTTTCTGTACGTTGCCACTACCCCCGTTTGGGGCCGGACAGTTCTTTGCTGTGGGGCCGTCCTGCGCACTGCGCAATGTTTAGCCGCATCCCTGGCCACCACTAGATGCCAGAAGTATCCCCAACCCCCGTGGGGACAACCAAAAATGTCCCCAGACATTGTTAAATGTTCTCTGGGGAGCAAACTCGCCCCACGCTGACAAGTACAGTCTCCGCCAGACCACCATCACGTCATAACTTCATGACATCATAACTTCATGACATCATAATAGCCCTGGTGACCCTGCTTCCGGTCACAGCCTCTGACTCCATGTTCTACATCCAGAATGCTCCGTGAAACGTAGAGGTCATATCCATGTTAGTCCCCTGACCAGAATCTCCTAGTGGCCTCCCAGGATACTCTGAGGAAGCCGCATCTGAGCGCAAGTCAGACGCCTCACTGCAGCTCAGGGCCTCCACGAGCTGGCCTTGGCCGAAGTTCTGGCCTCATCTCTCACCTTTCGTCCTCTTATTCATCCTGCCCCAGCCACACTGGCCCCTCTGCCTTTCCTAGAAAATGCCGAGCGTCTTCCACCCCTGGCCTTCTCCCTTGTCGGGCCCTCTGTTGAGCACATTCTTCCCTCAAAAATGTGTACGGCTTACACTCTTGCACTTTGCCTCTGCGTAACTGTCCCCTCCTTTGTCCTTCCCTGATGATCTTGTCAAAAACAGCAAGACCGCTCTCTGTCCGCCTACCTTGCTGCTTTCTCCGTACAGCACTTCTCCCTGATGTGTTTCATACCCATTTATTTCTGATCTATTGCCTCGATTCGAATGCAAGTTCCACAACAGCACAGACTGTATATTTTATTTACCTATTTATTTATCTTTTATTTTTAATTTATTGTTATCTATTTTTTTTAAGTTTTTATGTTTATTTTTGAGAGACAGAGAGTGCGTGAGCAGGGGAGGGGGAGAGAAAGGGAGACACAGAATCGGAAGCAGGCTCCAGGCTCTGAGCTGTCAGCACAGAACCCGACGCGGGGCGTGAACTCATGAACGGTGAGATCATGACTTGAGCCGAAGTTGGATGCTTAACCGACTGAGCCGCCCAGGCGCCCCTATTTTTTATTTACTTTTAAATAAGCTCTGTGCCCAACGTGGGGCTTGAACTCATGACCCCAAGATCAAGAGTCAGATGCTCCACCGACTGAGCCAGCCCGGTGCCCCTGTATATTTCAGTTTGGAATCCCCAGTGTCAAGAACAGTTACCAGCAAACAGTTGGCACTCAATACATATTTATGAAATAAATGAATCAATCAATCAGTCAATGAGATTTTCAAACCAGTATGAAACTCTATACTAAGGGGATCATGCAGTTCAATCTGGATCGGCCAGAGCTGGTCTCTGGAAAGGGACTGGTTAGGAACCTTGCTGGAATGTCAAAACTTGGGGTATCTGAGCATGTCACCTGAGACCTATTTGCATAAGGTCCCATAAGCCTCCTAGAGGGAAGACGGGATTGGGCTCATGGCCTCATGGGCTCATGGGATCCTGGGATTCACAACCCTAAGAAAGGAGGGTTGGAACTGCTATTCCAGTCTGGAGAAAGGCGGCTGGACAGATGACACAAAACTTACTCGAGGATATGTACCCAAGCAAAGGATGCTTTCAAACCTGTAATAGCCAGGTCCCCAAAGCAACTCCTTAAGGCATTTCAATGGAGGAGATGGCTACACTTAGGCCCCAGTAGAGTTCAAGCACTGGTTTAAAGGGAACACGTGAATGTCCTTTGTGGGAGGAGATAGCAGCAGGCTTGAGAACCGCACACCGCGAAAGACAGGAGGGGCGTGTAGGGGACCGGTGCCCTCCAGGGAATGGCTTTACGACAAGCAGCCAGAGCTTCAGACACCAGCATGGGGACCAGCAGCTAAGGCAGCACCCGGTGAACTCAGGAAAACAGCGGCAAGTGAGGAGTGATGATACGCACCAGGTCCCTCCTCGCCCACAAGAAAGAAATCTCCAAGAGCCTGGGTATCCGGGAAACACTGCAGGGCAAGCAAGCGTTCACCACCCCCTCAGACTGGCCAAGGCAGGGGAGCCCTGGGAAATTTGCAACTGGGAAACCAGAAACCCAAATTATCCTTGGAGAAGCCACGTGTCTTCAAGGCGATGGCACTTGCCAAACTTCAACTCTGTATTTTGCGATTTAGTTTGTGGTCTTCTGGTCATTTGGAGTATATATATGGATCCCCGAGGCTACTACGATCAAAGGGAAGACTCATTTATGGATACGGTGTGGGCTCCATGACCCTGCCCCTCCCCTAAATCACATCCTGGGTGGCCAAGGGCCCCTCCCATGAAGGTCACATCTCCCCCTACAGCCAGAAGATCATCAGGACTGACTTGGCTGAATTGCTCTCCGGGTCTAAAGACAGATCTGGGACAGACTAACTTCGTGGCAAGAATATCCAGGAGCTCTAAACCGTGCCATGAATAATAACAGCTAACACTTACTAAGTGCTTACCACGTGCCACACATTTGCTACCTGCTTTGCACATATCACGTCATTGAATCTTCAAATGATTCCCCGGGGATGGGCATTACTATTCTCATGCTTCGTATTTTAGAGATGAAGAGGTCAAAACTCAGAGAGGTCAGAAACATCCCAGAACTCACACGGGAGGGATGAGGTGAAGTCTTAACGACTACCCTACACGACCCTCTCTTTTCTGGAAGTGGCTGGTCTCACCTTTCAAAATGAACATCCGGCTGCCCTCTTTCACGCTTGAAGGGGAGGAGATGGCTCAGAAGTGAGGACAGCAGAGAGGGGATCTCTGGCTGAGCTCCGAGCAAGGCCGTGGCCACCCGTGTCTTGTGGATAACAACGCAATCAGTACTCAGAAAACATCCGAGTGCCCCGTTGTGAGAGAGGCCAGGCAGACGCCCCTTCAAATAAAGGCTTAGGGTCTCCGCTGTCAGCTCCTTCATGGTTTGCCTTAGCTGCAGACAGCTGCCTGGCTCAACGTCTTGCTCTTCCCAGGATGCCGCCATCCGACAACTGAGGGCAACGGGGGTGTCGCAGCCCAGCCAATTTGGGCCATGCAAGATAACTGATCGCCCGGAGCTCCGTCAGGCCCACGTGGCAGTACGACTTCTCTTTCTGGCCAGTCCTCCTCCTTCCCCCTTCCCCCCACAGGTATGGATCTCTCACAATTACCTTGCATCCCAAACTCTGTCTCAATATCCGCTCATCGACAACCTAACCTGGACACCTAGGTACCGGGGTAGGTGAGCTCCTGGCTGCCCTCCATTGAAAGGCAGATGATCAGAATTCACCCTGTTATTCAAAGATCTCTGTTAGTCTCCCTGTGGGAAAGGCTAATTCTGCTTCCCAGCTTTTTCAATGCCATGACCCCCAGAGATGATTATCTTTGGGCAGATCATGGAGGCAAATGAAGGAGGCTGCTTGGGGCCGGGGGAACCGGTCCAGGGTCTCTAACCTGTTGTCCGTGGGCTGAGGGTATACCTCAGTAACACATTCAGGATGTGTTAACATCCTGGTCAGGAAGCTCCAGGCCAAGTCAGAGATCATGATGCTCTGAAGAGGGTGGTTTTTAGAAAGGCACACACATAAAGGATGGATCACTGGGTTCTACTCCTGAAACCAATACTACACTGTGTTTGAATTTAAATACATAATTTATTTAAACAATAAGTTATTTAAATAAATACATTTAAGAGAATAAAAAGGCACACACAGACACACACTCACTAACTGGGGTTGGTTATGTGTACCAAAGACTTAATTGTGGGGTACTTGAGTGGCTCAGTCGGTTAAGTGTCTGACTCTGGGTTTCAGCTCAAGTCATGATCTCACGGTTTGTGGGTTCGAGCCCCACACTGGGCTCTGCACTGACAGTGTGGAGCCTGCTCAGGTTTCTCTGTCTCCCTCTCTCCCTGCCCCTC
Source organism: Panthera leo (assembly GCF_018350215.1). NCBI lineage: Eukaryota > Metazoa > Chordata > Mammalia > Carnivora > Felidae > Panthera > Panthera leo. The sequence goes on from NC_056687.1 coordinate 150,207,197, forward strand.
CCCCCACTCGTTCTCTCTTTCTCCCCCCCCTTCTCAAAAATAAATAAACCTTAAATGTAAAAGACAAGATTACAAAACTTTCACTGAAGGATATCTTTATGATCTCAGGCTAAAGGATTTCTTAAATACACAAGAGCAAAACCATAAAAGAGAAGACTGATAATTGTGCCTACATAGAAAGAACTTCTATTCACCAAAAGACACAATGAAGAGACTTAAAAAGACAAATCACTAGCTGTGAGGAAATATGAGAACAACATAATAATAATGCTAGCTGGCACTCATATTCACAATATGTATAAAGAACTCCGGGGGTGCCTGGGTGGCTCAGTCGGTTAAGTGACCGACTTTAGCTCAGGTCATGGTCTTACAGTTCATGCCTTCGAGCCCCACAGTGGGCTCATGCTGACTGCTCAGAGCCTGGATCCTGCTTCAGATTCTGTGTCTCCCTCTCTCTACGCCCCTCCCCCACTCACGCTCTGTCTCTCTCAAAATAAATAAACCTTAAAAAAAAAAAAAAAGAACCCCAATGAGTAATGAGAAAAAGTCAAGAATAGGAATTTCACAAAACCAGAAATGGTCATGTGACATATAAATATAAAATACATAAGCATATTTATAACTTATAATGTTATAAGTAAATTAAAATATAAACATACTCAACCTTATCCCTTCCATAATCATGGAAACACAAATGCCCATCAACAGGGAAGAACGTATGAGCTTCCTCTCCTCCCTATTCACACAGATGGATCTTAAAAACCCGATGTCCGTCAACGAAGCAAATTACAGAATAAATGTTGACTCCATTTATGTGTATACATGTTTGATCCCGCTTTCAAAAACAGGAAAAACTAAACGCATAAGGATGAAACTGTAAGAAGGACAAAGGAAACAGTGAATGTAAAATTCAGGCTATGTTGTGGAGGGCCATTAAAGATGCCGAGAATGTTCTGTCTCAAGGGTGGGCATCTCTCAGGCCGAATCCAGTTCATCACCTTTTTTTTTTTTTTTTGTACAGCCCGTGGGCTAAGACCGTTTTTACAATTTTAAATACTAGGGAAAAAATTAAAAGACTATGTTGTGACACTTGAAAACTATATGAAATTCAAAATTTCAGGGTCTATAAATCAAGCTTTACTGGACCCGAGCCATGGCCAGCTGGTTATGCCTTGTCCATCTATCTCTACCACCGCCAACCCCCACCCTGACATACATGGCCAATTAGAATACAATTCCCCTACTGGAATACAATTTTCCACGACTCCCTCATGTTTCTGCATGTCCTACGAGCAGAAGCCCCGACTGCCTTTGCTCCGGATTATACTTTCAAGGCTCAGAAGATAGAGACAGTGTTTCCCCCCCAGATCAAGAGGCAGGCATTATAAATGTCTCAGATTCCCTAATCTCGGGGTTCCTCTTCTGTAATACGACCCACCGTGCGAGCAGATACTATCTGGCCCTCCTTACATCACCTGGTGCAAAGTGAAACTCAGAGAACCAGCACAAGAAAATGCTGATACTCTGCCTACTGCTATTACTGTGAGTAAGAAACCATCCTTTGTTCTGACCCAGGAGACTTGTGCCTTCTGTCAGCATTCGAGCAAATGTGGCAGGGTAAAATCTCACACCACGCACCGCCATGTTTTAGACATGAGAAAACTGAAGCCCAGAGGAAGGGGGTGACTGGCCCAAGGTCACTGCATGGATGGGGAGTGCCACTACCATTGGATGACATATGTTCCTGATGCCCAGTGCAGTGCTCATTCCTGCCTCCAGGCAGCTTCTTGGGATCCCTCCAGGCCTCCGAAGGCCCTTAGGACTCTCCCTTGCTTCCCTTTGGGCCTCCCGCACACAGTCTGGGCCTTACCTTTCACACTACACTTGAAGGTTTGACTGACCACTCCAGTATTATTCTCCTTCTCCGCTGGCCACTGATAGACGTAGACGGTGGTTCTGGAAGACCCGGCATCGAGCACGATTCCATACTGAACAAAAGGGGGAAGGGAGAGTCAGAAATGGGCTGGGCCTCTCTGAGGACTCTTTTCCAATGGGCCACCGAGAACCCCGAATATTCTCCAGAGGGTAATCCACACTGCTTCATTTGGGGAGGGGCTGACCAAGGGAAAAAACCGAGTTTCTCCAAACCAACTTTGTCTCCTTGGGCTGTGGGGGAAGGGGATGGGGGTGGGGTGGGTCAGGTGTTCTGGGGCATGGTTCTCACTCTTGGCCCACATTAGGATCACTTGGGGAGTTTTGGAAACTCTCAGGGCCAAGGCCACATCCCAGACCCATTAAATCAGAATCTCCGGGAGTGGACCCAGGCATCCGCAGTTTCTAAAGCTCTCTTGGTGATTCCAATATGCAGCCAAGGTTGAAAATTAATACTCCGAGGATCTTACTTGTTCCCTGATTCTTCCTCTTCCAGACCTCTGAGGTGGGGGACAGAAGCCACCTGGGCCTCAGGAGGGAAATGAAAATAGTCGCCTGCTGCCCTCTGTTCTTCAAACTTCCAGGCCAATAAGACTGAAGTAAATATAGGAAATTCTCACAAGGGTGACACACGTCAATACCCGCACTGGCCTGCAGAATGAAGGTATTCACAATTAAGGAGAAAAACCCCAAAATGCCAACTAACGTTGACATACTGTCCCCCTTTGGTAACACGGTACATGGACAGACAGGGGGGTCTGCCAGAGCAGTGCTAGGACTAGCTGTGCTCAGGAGAGCAGGCTAGGAGTCCTGGACGATGTCCCCACCTTGAGGCAGGCACCAGGAAGCTTCCTCCCCTGAGGGTGTGGCCCAGCCCAGGCCCTGGACCAAGCCTGAGCAGGAAAGGGCATGCGTTAGCAGCCTACGGGGATTGGAATGAGTAATGCTGACCTAGGTCAGTATGTGCGTGGGCCTGGAGTCAGCCCAGGGCAGTGGAGGCTTCTGGAGCTTTTCTCCAATTCCACTGCTGTTGGGTTAAGCTAGCTGGTCTCAGGGAGGAAGATGAATTTGGGTTCTGGAAGCAGGTCGAACTCAGATGGATGCTTGCTTGCTTTGAGACCCTAGGTAGCAAGAGGCCTAACGTCTCTGGGTTTCCTCGTGGGCAGACAACTTAACTTGCAGAAGTAAACAGACCCTATGCCTAACACTCGTGGCTGCTCAATAAACACAGGCGATATGGAAAGATCAACAAAGCAAAATAAACAAAACCACAAAGACCAGAGGAAAGAGAAGTAAATAACACCCCTCAAATCCCACCATTGTTATAACACCTTGTTATATATCTTTTCTAATGGCCGCCTGTGCATACAGCTACATATATGAAAATGCGGTCACACATATGTTTTCAATTCAACCCAGGATTACACTGCACGTAGACTTTTCCAACGCTCTGTTCTTACATAAAAAGTGTATCGTGTACATCTCTCGCCGCCAATAAAAATACTGATATCGCTTTCAATACATTCCCCACCTCTTCCGTGAGATGTACAATAATCCATTTAACCAATTCCCTGATGCTAGCCATTTGGGAGGGCTCCAGCTTTCTACTGTCAACAAACGCTTGTTTCATTTGAAACAAGGGGACCGAATAAAAACGGGTGGCCCTAGTTCCTCAATCGCAGCTTTCCCATTATATTGAGACGGAACATCCTGCGTCCGTCGGTATTTGAACTTAGACACCCTGCTAATCTCAGCCTTCAGTCTGACGAATGCTGACGGGGATCCTGACGTGACACCCCCCGGGGGAACAAGGAAGGCATTGTTCACAGCCTGCTCACCCGGAGATAACGCACAGGTGGCACTGAAGGAAACCGGGCACTCAAGCGATCTGAGCCTCCCTACCAGTCCGCTTTCTCTCCTCCCTCCTGCTGCCGACCCCCCACCAGCCCAGCACCGGCCCCTGGCCCCTCCACACCGGGTCCTGACTACAGGAGGGAGCACACGTGAGCAACCACTCTGCAGGGTCCCCACCCTTCCCAGATCTTCTGGATCCCAGCTCTTCACAAAGAGTGCGTTTTCCCTGTGAAGGAGGCTTGGGGCTGCTGCGCCAAGCTCAGGAAGGAGGAAGAAGGGCCATTTTCACGATCATCGTCATCCCAGCTGGCATCCAATGTTCACCAAGGTGGGAGCAGCTGGCCCTCCCCTCGGGCACCTGCCGGATGTGCTGACAGGGACCAGCCCTGAGCCCGGGGCTACTCCTGAGGACTAGGTATCCACCCCACCACTGTTCGCTGACGTTTTCCAAAGTGGAAAAGTTGGTCTTTTCGAGAGCTCCCTTACCTAAATCAGCGGAACTCAATGTGGTTTGATGGAGTGGGTGGGATGGGGACTGATTTCATTCAGTTCAGCTGGGCAGTGAGCAACCCCCTGTCCAACGCAGTGTCAGAAAAGAACGTGGCTTGAACGTAGAACCGGAGACACACTCAGTGGGTTAACCGAAAGGAAACGGTCTTCCGGGAGAAGCCCATGATCCAAAACTTAAGGGATGTGTGAGCTTCTAACAAAAGCAAAAGTCGTAAGAACAGTTTTCTTAGATTTGTTATTGGCACTGTCATCATCATCCATGGCCATCACCATCATCATCCCTCTTGGCATAACAAGAGGGATCCTAGCAGTAATACACATTTGTGGGGCACTTCTAATATGCCAGGCATTGCCCAAGGTGCTTTAGTGTTGCATCTACAGGGCAGGTGTGGTCATCCTTCCCACTCGACACATGGGGAAACTGAGGCTCACAGAGGTAAATCATTGCCCACAGTCACAGACTTGGGCCCGAGCTTGGTTCTAACTGGCCGTCAGACCTCTACACACAGCCCCCATGCTTTCACTGAGTTCCAAGGAAACCAGGTCTAACAGGGTTGACTGTTTAGTAATGAGGTGCCTAGGGTGCCTCGGTAGGGAGTCGGTCGAGCACCCAATTTTGGCCCAGGTCCTGATCTCACAGTCTGTGAGCTCGGGCCCCGCCTTGGACTCTCTGCCATCAGCTCGGAGCCTGCTTCAGATCCTCTTCCCCCCTCCTCTCTCTGCCCCTCTCCCACTCACATGCACACTCTCTCTCTCTCTGTCTCTCAAAAAAAAAAAAAAAAAAAGATGCCTGGTGCGTAGAGCAGACTTTCTTTGTTCAGACAAAAAGTCCCTCAAAAGCAAGCTTGTAGCTAAGTAGTGTGCAGATCTGACTACAGAGGAGGTGGACCGATGTGATGAAGAAGCCACACCTGTCTGGAAAGGAAGAAACTAATTATCCAACTTTCGCTCTCTAAGGGGTAACCAGGGAGGGCCACAAGGCACCAGAGATCCCGGCTGATGACTGATAACCAATGAGGGTTACAAGGGAATGTTTGTTTGTTTGTTTGTTTTTGAGAGACAGACCGAGAATGCAAGTGGTGAAGGACAGAGAGAGAGAGAGAGGGAGAGAGAGAATCCCAAGCGGATTCTGCACTGTCAGCGCAGACCCAGGGCGGGGCTTACACCCACGCAGCATGAGATCATGACCTAAGGCAAAATCAAGAGTCAGACGCTTAACCGACGGAGCCACACAGGTGCCCCTACAAGGGAATGGTTTTAGCACAGCCTGGTCTCGTGGTTGTGCTTTGGAGAATAGCGGCCAAGCACGGGAGTGTGACCCAATACGGCGATCTCATGGGACCTGAGCGGGACTACGTAGGCCCCTCTTGGACACTGATGTCCTGTGGCCGCAAGGGGCAGCGGCAATGGGGTACTGATCATCCTGGACTGAGAAACTCCAGGGCTTCTAGACAGTTGTGATTGGGGCTGGGGAGGGAGAAGTCTCGAGAGGAAGAGATTGGACTTCATGAGAAGGAAGCAGGTGGGGGGCCGAGTGAAAAACAGAAGTGATGCCACCATGTTTACCCTTCAGGCTGGTGGAGCAGGTTGGACCAGCAACAATGAAAATGGCACTGGGCACGCGTTGACCCTTGACTGAGTTTTGATACTTCTGCTCTTAAACTCCGATAGACCACGGTTAGGTAAGCCAAGGTTGCATGTAATAGCCAGCTATCATGACCTTTCATTAGGGTCTTAAGGAAAATTCCAGCCCCCCCCCCCCCAAAAGGCCATTGTGGAGCCGGCTCTGGTAACCAGCTGTCATTTTTACACAGAGGCAAAACAACGTTCAAGGTTATGAAAACACAAACATCACAACGTAAAAGCCCTTGAATTCATTCAGCTTCACTTCCACAAGTGCCCTTCCCACCCCTGGCACACACCGAAGAGCCAAACACAAGAGGCTTGTCCTCAACCTGAGAAGGGCTGCATGTGGAATGTTCTTTCAGGTGGCCGTTCTGCTCCCGGTACCCCCGGCTCAGAACATCTGTCTTTTCTCACATTTAATCCACCCAGCTAAGCAGAAGGAGTCCTCTGAGTCAACATTCCAGGGTTATACAACCTCTTGTCCCCTGCAACTGTGACCGGGGCCTGGCAGCGCGATTCTGAGCAGATTACAGATCCCCTCTTTGAACGAACTGTCTGCTAATTGGCGAGCGTGGTGCTTCTGGTCCTTCTAAACCCTCGTTCGAGGCCCTATTTTCTGTTCTCTTTTGTTTCTTAGGTCCCACGTCTGCCGTTTCCAGTGCGAGCAACGGTGAGAAGCGACCCACCCTCTCTGCTCCTCCGTTCTCACCCGTGAGTAATCATATCCACGTGGAATAGTCCTGGAGGGTTCCCTGCCCACACTCCTCAGGCCTTACCGCTGTGCTGTCCAACCATGCGCTTTCCACGCGTCTAAAGCCTTTCTCTAGTGGCCGAACCCCCCTGAGCATGCAGCGTGCCAGAGATACGAGGGGGTTAGCGTCTCCCAGGGAGCAGCCACTCCGCCAATGACTAGTGGAAGTTGGTCGTGTAAGTATGTCCTTGAGTGGGATACCCGCGAAGCGGGTGTTCCAGATGCCCTTTGGTAGAGGACTCACCTGGGGATGAGTTTTACACTGGCTCCCAGACTGAGAGTCCTCCCCAGGACTGAGCCCCCACTGCCCACGGTGGTAACCTGCTGGGTGGCAGGCCCTCCAGGGGCCGCCTTCCCTCCTGTCTCACCTCCCACCCCCTACCTGTGTTTCCTCGGGTCATTCCCAGATGGCCTGCTTTCACTCACATCTTTGATCAGGGGAACCCACCTGACCCAGGAGCCTGAGACATGTGTGGTCCTCTCTTTCAATGGTAGCCTCCTTACTGCCCTGGGGTCTACTTTTCTCTACTCAGTTTCCTCTTCTACTCTTCTAATCCCTCCACGCCTCTCCAGTATGAACAGAGGACTTCCCTCTTACCTCCTAGAACAAGTGGAAGCTAGCGGCTGTCAACTGCCTTAACCAACCCATCCCAAACTTCTGCAGGGCCTGAGAGAAAATTTTTTAAATGAAGACTTTTACTCTCCCTCCAAACTTCCACCCGTCCTCACCCCACACCCCTGGCAAATCCACAGAGCAAAGAGCCTCACGCACCTGTATGCTGACTATAGAAGGTGGGACAGCTCCGACCCCATATCCACGCCCTGTCTACACTTCCTGCAAATGGCTGCCCCTTTGCCACCCCTCAGATCACTGGTGAGGCCGGTCCTCAGGAGGAGGTCCACACAGACCCTGGCTTCTGGAGTCTCAGGCACCACAGCACATTCTAGAAGGGGACGCATGACTCTGGGTGGGCACATTCCCTTGCGCCATGGAGAGAGATAAACCTGGAATACAGCTAGAGCTGGTTCCTCTGAAATATGGGGTGTAAGAGTGGTTCCTGGGGTTTAAGAGTGGCATTAGTCTTGCCCCAATTGGGGGGTACTTCCATCCCCCCGTTCAGCAAGCCTTCCTGCATCTGCACCCACCCTCCCCCACCCATCCCTCCTGTGCAAAGGAGGATAAGTTCTCTAGTCAAGGTCAGTACCTCCTCCTGGGTCCCTCATTCTGAACTTAGGATCAGGGAGAGGAGGGAGGTAGTGAAGAAAGCCCTGGCCTTGGGAACAGGAGGGACAAGGTTTCAGTTCCCGTCCTGCCATCCACTGGCCAAACCCATGGTTCCTCACTTGCAAAGTGGGGGTGACAATGCTTGCTTTGTCCCCCTGCTATCGCTGCCACAAGGGTTACATGAGATAATTCAGGGAAAAGTGCTCACCAAGCTGAAAAGTTTACAAAGCATAAGGAGATGGTGATTCTCCTGGTTGCAATCCTGATTTTATGCAGTTTAGAGAAGAAGACAGTGCCCGGAGGTTGGGAAAATGGCTTCTCTTGGCCTTGGCTATTGTCTTTAGACAACCAGATAATTTGGTTTTCTCTCGTCACTGGACAGTTGCATAAGGTTTTTTTTTTTTTTTTTCTTCATGTTATTCATGGGGGCCTGAGATCTTTTTAAGTTTATTTATTTTGAGAGAGAGAGAGAAAGAATGAGCAGGGGAGAAGCAGAGAGAATCCCAAGCAGGCTTCATGCTGTCAGCGCAGAGCCCAACTCGGGGCTTGATCTCATGAACCGTGAGATCATGACCTGAGCTGAAATCAAGAGTCGGTTGCTTAACCGACTGAGCCACCCAGGCGCCCCTGGAGTGGGGGGGGGGGGGCGGACTGAGATTCTTAAGTAAAATGTCTTATAAAAGAACCAAATGCCATCATCTAAAGGAGTTTTACTTTGATCCTTCAGAAGAGCAGCCTCAGAATGGTGGGTCTAACTCACCCACACAGCCGAGGCAATATTAGTTTCTTTTTTATCTTGTAAAATTAAAAAAAAACTTCTATTTCAAATACAGCCTTTGAATAGTCACTAAGAGCAGGAAGATGTAGACAGGATTCTTGAGATCAAGGGTAAAGGCTAAATGAGATTCAAATAACAGTTGGTTTTCTTGGCTCCTATGGCCCTATAGCTAAGAAGGGTTTGTACATTTTTAAAGAGTCATAGGAAAGAAACAAACAAAAAAAGATACGTGACAGAGACTATAATGACCTTTAAAGTCTCAATATGTAGTACTTAGCTCTTTACAGAAAAATTTTGCCAACCTCTACCCAAAATGACTGAAGGACTCTTTTCCCCTTTGTCTGACAGTCTTGCACAGGATCACCTCCCATCACCCTTACATCCAAGGCTGGGGTGATGTATATGGTTCTCAGACTGTCAGACATCATTTGAGAGGTCATTTGGGCACTTATCAAAAGGGCTAAGAGTAGCCTCTGAAACTGAGCACGGGGCCTGAGTAATTTTTCAAGGGGAAGAGTCAGAGGGATCATGGCACACTTTTAGACTCAAGAGAGGTTGCACAAATACAGCTCAAGGGGACCTTTTCAAGTCATTGATGTCTTGTTTACCAGATCAGGCCAGAAGAGGAGGCTGGGTCTCCCTGTCTTCACTCATGGTCAGGGTTGTGTGGTCTTGGGAAATGTACAAGCTGCTAGATCTCTGGCAGCCTTCTGGAATCCTTGGCTACAAGGACTAGCTTGGGCTCCAACAGTCAGGAGTCAAAGCAAGGCCACACGGTCCTTGGAGAAGGGTCACCATTATCAATCTGTAGTGTCAAACAGCACAAAGCCAGAATGTCCAGAGCTTCTCCCCTGGGTCTTATGTCAAGGATCCTTGGGCTCTTCCTTGGGTCTTCCCCCACTGGAGATGGGGTAAAGGGTTTTCTTCTAACTCACGGCCTTAGAATACCTGACGTCATAGCCCATCCCTTCAGTGCCAATCCCTTCACTTACCTTCAGTCCTGGAAGGAGGACCTCTTTCTGGTGAAACTGGATGAGTGTGATGGTCACAAGCACCACAACACTCAAAATCAAGACCACCAAGGCGATGATGGCTGGGGTTCGGGAGAGGGCCTTGAGGCCTAAAATGGAAAGACCCAGAAGACACATGAGGGGAAAGTAGGAACAAGGCACTGGCCTTCTTTGTAGCATCCAAGGACTGGGTGCACGACTGCATGCCTACAGCACTTCCTCTGGCTTTAGTAAGGCCAAGACTTTTTGAGGCAGAGGAGTGATTGGGCTCCAAAGCCCATTTATCTTTTCTCCAGAAAGGGAACTAAAACGCCATTTGCAGAGAAGGGGTGCGTGGTTTAGTTTCCTGGTATCTCCCGAAACGTGTTATGCATATTATCGGTCAGCCCTGAGATGCTTTACAATAACATTTACTTCAATGTAGATGAAAAAATATGGGTTTTCTATTAATGCCAGCGGTATAATATTTCATTTAAAAATAACATCAGACAAAGAGAAATGAATACTACGCTTCAGATATAGTCAATGATTATCAGGCTCAGTACTCAGTGACATACTGTCAAGGAAACAGTAACATGTATGTATTTCTGAAATATTTGAGTTTCCAGTAAGACGTCAACCTCAGCCATTTTTCCTGTGTCTTCAGTGAAGGTATAGGGTCTCCCCTACATTCACAAAGAATCACTAGACCCACGTGTTCACTCCCAAAGGGGTCATGTCATCTCTGGTACTCGTAGTTTAATCACAACATGGAAACTATACTCATTTAAAAGCAAAGCAAAACAAAACAAAACAAAACAAAACAAAACAAAACAAAAAGAAGAAGCATATGAATCATCTTCATCTAAATACATAGCCTCTGAATAAAGATAATTATATCTGTATTGTATAAAGGTACATGATTACCATAATGGACTAATGATTAACTAATATTGCTTAACTAGATCACTTAAAAAATGTTTTTCATGCTTTATTTATTTTTGAGGCAGATCATGAGCTGGGCAGGGGCAGAGAGAGGGGGGAGACACAGAATCCAAAGCCAGCTCCAGCACAGAGCCTGATGCGGGGCTCGAACCCACAAACCATGAGATCATGACCTGAGCTGAAATTGGATGCTTAACCAACTGAGCCAACCAGGCGCCCCACTTAACTAGATCATGTTGAGCAGATATTTACTTGGGTCGTAAGAAACCAGTATGGGCTAATGGAAATTTCATAAATGCAGTAGCAACAGATTTTTTTTTTTTTTTTAAAGAAAGAAACAAATACCGTTCTGTACCGAAATGATTCCATTCACGTGAAGTTCTAAAACAGGCAGGTGACTAAGATGAGAACAGTGACAGTCTAGAGGGCTGGGGCAGGGGTTCCCCGGGAAGGAACACAGGAGCACTGTCTGGGGTAATAGAAATGCCCCATATCTTCACAGAATTGTGGAGTATATGGGTGTGTGCTTTTGTCAAAATTCATCAAAACTTTCAAAGTCCTTTGAGGAAAATGTGAAAATTAAAGTAACCAGCTCCACACTTTACACACTGTATGTTAGCCAATTTGACAATAAGTTATATTAAATAAATAAATAAATAAATAAATAAATAAATAAGTAAGTAAGTAAGTAAACCCTTCTGGGGGGAAATTTTAAAAAAAAGGTTTAAGAAAAATAAAAGACTGACAGAATTCCTCAGGGCAGAAAATAAACAAACAAACAAACAAATAAATAAAGTAAACCACTCCTTAGGTATAATTTCCCTTAAAAAAATTTTTTTTTCAATAAATTGCCCCATCCTGGGGTGCCTGGGAGTCTCAATTGGTTTGATTCTTGATTTTGGCTCAGGTCATGATCTCACGGTTCATGGGTTCGAACACTGTGTCAGACTCTGTGCTGACAATGTGGAGTCTGCTTGGGATTCTCCCTCTCTCTCTCTCTCTCTCTCCCCCCCCCCCTCCCCTGCTTGTGTTCTTTCTCTCTCTCAAAATAAATAAATAAACATGACAAAAATTAAAAAAAGAAATTGTCCCATCCTAAAAACATCCCCTTTTGGAAGACAAGGGTACCCAATTTAGGGGCACAACTTAAGATCTATCCATTTCACTGTATATAAATTATACTTTTTTTTTTTAAACATAAAAAGGCATTCAATTAAAATATTGACTTGAGGATGCAAGCTGGTGCAGCCACTCTGGAAAACAGTATGGAGGTTCCTCAAAAAATTAAAAAAAGAACTACCCTACGACCCAGCAATTGCACTACTGGGCATTTATCCAAGGGATCCAGGTGTGCTGTTTCAAAGGGGCACATGCACCCCCATGTTTATAGCAGCACTATCGACAACAGCCAAAGTATGGAAAGAGCCCAAATGTCCATCGATGGATGAAAGGATAAAGAAGATGTGGCATATATATACAGTGGAGTATTACTCAGCGATCAGAATGAAATCTTGCCATTTGCAACTACGTGGATGGAACTAGAGGGTATTATGCTAAGCGAAATTAGTCAGAGAAAGACAAATATCATATGACTTCACATATATGAGGACTTTAAGAGACAAAATAGATGAACATAAGGGAAGGGAAGCAAAAATAATATAAAAACAGGGAGGGGGACAAAACAGAGGAGACTCTTCAATATGGAGAACAAACAGAGGGCTACTGGAGGGGTTGTGGGAGGGGGGATGGGCTAAATGGGTCAGGGGCATTAAGGAATCCACTCCTGAAATCACTGTTGCACTATATGCTAACTAATTTGGATGTAAATTAACAAAAATAAAATTAAAAAAAATATTCACTAAATAATAGTCTTGGTAAAACTATGACATAAATGTCAATGGTGATACCCAATTGGCTGAAATATGATAAACACTAGCATCACAGAAGGATCACTGGATTCAGATAATCCCAATATGTCTCTTACCAATTGGGCATTCTATTTATTTATTTATTTAATTTTAATTTTTTTTTAACATTGTCAAGTTAGCTAACATACAGTGTATACAGTGTGCTCTTGGTTTTGGGGGTAGAGTCCCATGATTCATCGCTACATACAACACCCAGTGCTCATCCCAACAAGTGCCCTCCTCAATGCCCATCCCCCATTTTCCCCTCTCCCTGACCCCCCATCAACCCTCAGTTTGTTCTCTGTATTTAAGAGTCTCTTATGGTTTGCCTCCCTCCCCCTCTGTGTGTAACTATTTTTACCCTTTCCCATCCCCCGTGGCCTTCTGTTAAGTTTCTCAAGTTCCCCACGAGTGAAAATATATGGTATCTGTCGTTCTCTGACTTATTTCACTTAGCATAACACCCTCCAGTTGCATCCATGTTGTTGCAAATGGCCAGATTTCATTCTTTCTCATTGCCAAGCAGTATTCCATTGTATATATAAACCACATCTTCTTTATCCATCCATGTGTTGATAGACATTTGGGCTCTTTCTGTAATCTGGCTATTGTTGAAAGTGCTGCTGTAAACATCACCAATTGGGCATTTAAACGTAGATGAATTAATCGGGGCACCTGGGTGGCTCAGTCAGTTAAGCATCCAACTTTGGTTCACGTCATGATCTCACGGTTCCTGGGTTCGAGCCTCGTGTGGAGCTCTGTGCTGACAGCTGGAGGCTGCTTCGGATTCTGTGTCTCCCTCTCTCTCTGCCCCTCCCCTGTCCGTGTTCTGTCTCTCTCTGTCTCTCAAAAATAAATAACCATTAAAAAAAAATAAATGTAGACGAATTAAAATAAAATCAAAAACTCAGTTCCTCTGTCTCACTAGCTACATTTCAAGTGTTCTATAGCCACGTGTGTTCCTATTCTAGAACATTTACTTGTAGATCATATAACCCAGGCTTTGCTTCTTCGTTGTTTCTAGGAGACATTTTTCTGGAAAGAAAAAAGGGCATGTGTATAAAACTGTATAGAATTAGGTTCGGTCTCAATATCCGATTATATCACAGTACTGAGTAGCTGGCAAGGCCAGTCACGTAGTGCATCTCTGTAGCTCAGAACAGCCAACTCTCTTCGCCCATTCTGATTTCCCTGAGGTACAGACACTTCCTGTTACTCAAGATGGTCACCCAACACCTAATTCTCCTACCTTGTCACTGGGAGTGTAGACCGGCACACCATCAACGGAGGGTGGTTTGTCAATGTTTATCAAAGTTCCAGAGGTGTGTGCCATCTGACTTGCAATCCCACTTCTGGGAATTTATGCCACGGAACTAGCCCCGTGCATGCAAAATGACTTGTACCTAAAGTTACTCACTGCAGAATTGTATGTGACAGCAACTGGAGGGAGGCCAGCCACTGTGAAGTTGACCTTCAGAGCCTCTAAATGGGTCCCAGATCACTTTTCTGTGATTCCAGATAAAAGTACATGAACTAGCCAGAAACCAGTTTATCCGCGGACATGAGTCTGCATCAACATTTAAAGAATATGTCACATGTCAGTGTCAGCTTTACAGGTTTAAGGCACTTTCCGGCCCCCTAACAAGACACGGGAGAACTTTAATTTGCTAAATTAAACAGTGTAACAAGTTAGCCTGATGTGTGGTATTACAGCATATGTGTTAAAATTTGAAAGCATTTTGGGGGAAAACCTGGAAATCAAAGTAAATTAGCTCTTTAGGTACAATTTCCTTCTACAGAAAAAGGTTTGTATAAACTGCTTCTACTATCCTAAAATCATATCGTTTTGGAAGACAAGAATGCCCAGTCTTGGGACGCAACTAAGGATAATCTGTCCAGGGCAGGGAGGGGGGTGATACGTGAGCAGTGGCTGACCACCCTGGACTCCCCAGTCCTTCGCCTCAGCAGTTTTCAGGTAAAAAGCTATGATTACCCTTAAGCAGAACTTTGCCCCAGCAGAAAAGCGTATCACAAGGCAAAATGGACCAGACCAGGTCTCATTCATTTAGGGGATACAGCCCAGAGCTGTGCTGTCATTAGGAGTGAACAAACCCCGTAATTACAAGGGGTCTACCTGAGAGTAGAGAGGCCAGACCCTTCTGGGCTTCTACACGAACAACCGCAAAACATACTCCAGAGGCAGGCAGGGCAAGCTTGCAAGCGGGTGTGTGAGAGTTCTGCACATGTGCCTCCGGTGTCAGGGGTAACAACGCTGACCTAGGGTGGGGTGGGGAGCGCCGGGTGCCGTAGGTGCTGTGCCAGCAGCAACACTTGGGTGGAAGTAGAGGAGTGATCTGAGTACCTCGCAACTCATCACAGAATCAACAATACTCTCAGGCAAACCTTCACACACAGGTTGGTAAGGGAAACCACAAAGGGCCAAATTAGTGGATTATGCAACCCGGAAACACCATTTAAGCAAAACATGCACGTTACGTTAGTCCTCGTTTTGTGTTAACTTTGATGGAAAGCCTTACTTCCACCTGAGGCATGCCTGGTGGTGAAAGCCTGGCGAGCAACTGAGGCTCAAACCAAAGACCTTAAAGTCATTGGCAGGGGACAGGCGTTAAAACACTGGGGGCTGAAGCCGGGATTGTGCCTTGTCAATATCACACTTGCTGCCTGTTCGGAGATACTAACCTGCTTGCTCACAGGGTTGGCGGGTCAGCACAGTGAACATCTTTCCTCCCAACTGTAGGTGAGAGAACACAGAATGACAGTGTGTCCGTGGACCCTGACTTCAGTTCCCCAAAAGTGCAGTGTCAAACCCAATTTGGGGGCGCCACTAAAGAACATCTGTCCGGGGGGCAGGAGGGGGGTGATGTGGAAGCCACGCAGCTGCCTCTTAATCCTATTTTTCAGATAGAAAGGCTATGATTACCTTTAGCAAAGGAATCTCACTGGTCCCAGCAGAAAAGCCCATCACAAAGCAAAACCCGCTTTCCAACCCACTTCACTTCTTCCAAATCAAAACCTTCCGGGGGACACAGACACCTAAGATCTTCGGCCCCAGACCCAAAGCTCGGCTGAAATTCTAGCGTCCCCTCCCCAGACGCGAGGAAAAGACCGGGTCTGCCCAAATTTTAAACTGAAAATCTTCAGAGAAGAAGTCAATCACTTCCTGCAGATTTTTCCACCTGTGCACACCGCCCTGGGCAGAACGAATCTTCCACCTTCTGGTAACATTCACAGGGCTGAGGCAGGGCTCTCCAACTCACAGCAGCAGGGCAGGTTCCTGTGGGGGGTCGGTGACCCGTGAACTTGGAGTCGCCCCTGGAAGCCCCGGGAGGTTTATTTTTAGCTGCCGGCTGGAACCAACTGCAAGGGGATCCAGGGCCCCCCGGCTCCGGCGCCCCAGGATCTGGGAGGCCCCGCTCTGGAACTGCGTCTCCGCGCAGCCAGGCTCTCTGCGCGCCGGCGCATCTCCGGGCCCACAGATGCGCTCGGGGAAGACGCGGCCACCTCTCCCCGCTTGGCACGGACCCCTCCCCGCCGCCCGAAGGTTGGGGCGCGCGTCCTTCGGTCCCTCCCTCCCTGCCTCTGCGGAATCCGATTTCGCCTCCTTCCCTCCCAGCGCCCAGCGCCACGAAGCTTCCAGCGCCTCCCTCGGCGGCGGGGGCGCGGGGTCCCCGGTCCTCACCTGCGCGCGGACGCTCGGCGGAGGGCGAGCTGCGCTGCCGCAGTGGCCGCCGGCCGCCAGCTCGCGGGAGGCTCTGCGGCGGCGGGGGAGGCGGGGGAGGCGGGGCTGCGCGGGCCGGGGGCGGGGCCGCCGCGGCCCGGCGCCGCCCCCTCGGCGGGGTCAAGGCCCAGCACCTTTCGTACACACTTCTTCCAGTGCCCTCCGTCCCCGCCCCGCCAGCGCTACCTGGAGAAGGTGAGGAGGGTGTCGACTGTCCGACCCCCTCTTCCGTCAACGTCAAGGCCAAGAACGCTTGGACCTCTCTTTCGGTTTCCTCCACCCTCACCCCAAGCCCAAGTGGAGGGGGAGTGGGGCCACGGAAAGCGCCTCGCGGGTGCGCACAGGTGAGCCCTGTGCCCCATCTCTCCGTGCAGTGGAAGCCGGTAAACACCCGTAGTGTTGAGCGTGAGGCCAGCAGGCACCCCGGTCCCTGAGTCACTTGGGCCAGGGGAGGAAAGTAATACAGAGACGTTTCCTGGCATGTATTTTAGAAGAACTAGGGTGACCCTGCCCAAGGACCCCCTCACTGGTTACTCAGCAATGATCTACCCCACCGCAGTTCATTTCTTCCTTTCTTATCTATCTGTTTTTCCTACCTCATTTTATATGGGTATCATTAGGTTATGATTCAGGGCAAGCTCTTCCTGGAAGAGGCCAAACAGGACAGAAATGCAGCGATTCAAATGTCCCAGGAGTCTGTTTTTAATGCAGCAGCAGGCAGACTTTTGGCTCTACTCAGCGACCTCAAGGACTCTTGGAATGATCCAGCAAAAGGGTTAAGTGGGCTTCTGTTTGACCACCCCTCCTAGTGGCTCCAGACTACCTGGAAGGAAGAGCTAAGGTCTGGGCTGTGTCTGCCTGTTCTCCTGGAGAGCTAGACCCTATGTGCCACTAGGTTTCCTGTCGTGTGCAGATGGGGCCAAACCCACTATTATGGGGCCCTTTAGAGAAGAATGCCCTCATTTGAGACCTCTGAGCCCAGAGACAAGGGCTCCAAGCTAGGCGTGTGCATTTGTGTGTGTGTGTGTGTGTGTGTGTGTGTGTGTGTGTGTGTGTAGGAGCATCCGTCACTCTGAGTTGTTTGAAATGGGCCCTTCTGGGAGATTTGTAGAGGGTCTTCGAGGAGGATGTCAGACAATCAGTGAATGCTTGTTGAATTACAAGACTTACTTTCTTTGAAAGCTTTGTGCCAATGAGAGACAAGACACACGACTGAGAGCTGATCTCTGCACCCGGGGCCGTAAACCCACAAACAGCTGCTGATGCTGCACTGACACCTGAGGTCAGTGACTTTGGGCTATGGAGTGAATGACTGACCTTAAGATCCTCAGTGATTCCCCAGGAGCTGAGAGAAGGTTCCTGGGCCTAAGGGGCTTTGAAATGCAGTTGGTGCTCGTTCTAAAGATAACAGAGACCCGTCCGTGTTGCCAGCTTTCCTCTTTGCTTCCCTCAATTTAGAGGCTTTGGAAATGTGAGCACCAACCTCCTTTGAGGGCCCAATGGTCTCCTTTATTTTCCAAATGTCCCTGGAAACTCTGCTCCTGGCACTGTCTCAAATTCCTTTGCAGGTCCCAAACTACTCCTAGTCATTCAGAGGCACTTCTCCACCAACCTTCCACGTGTAAGAACACACACACACACACACACACACACACACACTTCCCTATCAACCCTCCACAGGTGCATACACATTCATACATATGTAAACCGTTATGGGTTTTCCTGATTATAAAGTAATACAGATGTGCACTACCAGATATCAAACCATAACATAAAGCTACAGTAATTAAAGCAGGTGGTTTGGGTACAAGAATATATCAAGAGATCTAAAGAACAAAAGAGATAGGCTGATATTGGGGCGCCTGGGTGGCTCGGTCAGTTAAGTGTCTGACTTTGGCTCGGGTCATGATCTCACGGTCCGTGAGTTCGAGCCCCACGTCGGGCTCTGTGCTGACAGCTCAGAGCCTGGAGCCTGTTTCAGATTCTGTGTCTCCCTCTCTCTGACCCTCCCCCATTCATGCTCTGTCTCTCTCTGTCTCAAAAATAAATAAACGTTAAAAAAAAAATTTAAGAGATAGGCTGATATCAGATTAATGGCCTACGGGATTTAGTTTAACATAAAGAGGGGATTGAAAGATGACATTTCTCAACTGAATTGAGAAAAAAAATCCCAATTACTCATCACAGACAAAACTAGATTTTAGTCAGATTAAAAGTTTAAATGTAAAAAAGGATTTACTATCCTAAGAAAATAGAAGAGAACATTTTTATGATCCTTGGAAAGGAACAGCGTCCTCCAGCATGAAACCAAAGCAAGAAGACAAAGTTAACAATCTTGCAAAAATCAAAAACCAAAAAACACCCCCCCCAAAAAAAAACGTGAAACAACTGCGTGGAAAAAGACATCTTAAAAGAGAAAAGAGGGGCACCGGGGTGGCTCAGTCGGTTAACCATCTGGCTCTTGATTTGGGCTCAAGTCATGATCTCACGGTTGTGAGCTCAGTTAAAAAAAAAAAATTGTGTAGCAATATATAAGAATGTGACAGCAAAGAGTGAAAAATCAAAATATATAATGAGGTCATACCCATCTAGAAAAATAGGAGTATCTAGAAAAGGAAAATGGACAAACGACATACACTGGCCAATTCACAAAAGAAGTATAAATGGCCAGTAAATATGGCAAAGGTGCTTAATCTCATTACTTACCCCAAAATTGCCAATTAAAATTTTGACATCTTTGGGGCATCTGGGTGGCTCAGTCACTTGAACGTCTGACTCTCGATTTCAGCTGAGGTCAAGATCCCAGGGTCGTGGGATTGAGCCCCATGTGGGGCTCTGCACAGAGCGTGGAGACTGCTTGGGAGTCTCTCTCTCCCTCTCTCTCTCTCTCTCTCTCTCTCTCTGCCTTTCTCCCTCTCCCCCACTTACACACACACACTCTCTCTCTCTAAAAAGAAAAAACAGAAACAAAAAACAAAAAAAACCTTGACATCTTTAAACAAGATTTTTCTTGACTTATCAGTTTAGCAAAGCTTTAAAAAAAACTCTGTAGGTGCTCTGTGTTGGAGAAGGTGTGGGGGAAACACTTCTTGAAGTTTCTGGGAGGTGACATGCCCCTAGTTTTCTTCCCGCCTCCCCAGATGCTCTCTAGATGCTTTTTGCTGGTTTGTGCTCCTCTCCCAAGAGTTTCTCAAGACTCTGCCCCGGGCCCTCTTTCTTCCAAACCCTGTACCCCCTTTCTCCGTAATCTCATCCATGCCTGTGGCTCCCGTTTTATTCACAGAAGCCTCTTTTTTTAAAGCTTATTTATTTATCTTGAGAGAGAGAGAGCGTGCGCGGGAGAGTAGTGGAGGGGCAGAGAGAGAGGGAGAGAGAGAATCCCGAGCAGGCTCCTCACTCTCAGCACAGAGCCCAGTGCTGGGCTCGAACTCACAAACCTTGAGATCGTGACCTGAGGTGAAATCAAGTCAGTCGCTCAATCGCCCCACCAAGGCGCACCGAAGCCTCTTAAACGCACGTGTCCTGCTCAGGCTTTTCCTCTTGAGCCGTGGACCCAGGGAATGGCCTGTCTGATTTCTTCTGGATGTCTCAGGGGCGTCTCAGTTTTGTCGGGCTCCAGCCGAGCGCCTCATCCTCCCCCAGCAAACCGTCAACTTCTCCTGCGTGTCTTGTCTCAGTGGATGGTAGCCTCACTCATTCGAGTGAGCAAGCCAGAAAGCGGAGGGTTCCCTTTGCTAATCGTTCCCTCTTCCCTCATCATCCACCAGTCACCGAGCACGGCTGACTTTCCCCTCCTAATTCTCCCCGCAGTGTGCGCCCCGTCTCCACCGCCACCACAGTCGGAGCCAGGGGTTCTCAGTCTAGGCACGATTTATATTTCCGGCCAGGTAGTTCTTTGTTGCGGGAACAATCGTGTGTACTATAGGGTGTTTATTTAGTAGCAACCCTGACCTTTAGCTGCTAAATGCCAGTAACATCCTCACGCACGGTGTGACTATCGAAAACGTTTCTAGAGATTGCCAGGTGTCTTCCGAGGGGGCAACATGTCCCTGGTTGAGAACCTCTGGCCTGAGCAACCATTCTCTTTCTCCTGGATGCTGGCAACGGTCCCACCTAGTTCTCGGTGTCTACTTTCTCCCCTTCAGATCCATTTTTCCCACCACCGCCGGCTTCCTCTCGTCAAAACACAAATCTCGCTGTGTCAGCGCCTCCTTAACAATCGCTCCTGTGCTGTCCATTCCTCAGTCGATGCAGGTTTCAATCCTTAATGTGACCTAGAAGGCCCTGCACTGTCTGGTGCCTGCTTCCCTCTCCAATCTCTTTGAGCCACATCCTTCTTCCCACTTTATACCCGGAGGGCATAGCAGCCTTCTTTCAGTTTTTCAAATATGCCACAGGGCCTTTGCACGTAATTTCCTTGGCCTGTGGTGTCTGCCCCTTCTTCCACCCTTCCTTAATTCGTGCTTGTGTAGGCTTTCATTCTCAGCTCAGAACTTCATTCATAGCCCCCGACACTCCCCAGTCTGGGTCACACATCCAGCATGGGTCAGGCCCTCCATGACATGTGTCCTCGGCAGGCATTCCTTTCCTCCAGTTCGTGTTTCATTATGATAATTGTCGGGTGAGTGGCACCTGTGGCCTAACAGCAGGGACAGGAGTCCCAGGATGTCAAACCACTGCCTAGTTTGCAGGTGTCGAGGTTGCCAGGAAAGACATGACTCACGCGGGCCCTGGGTGGAAGGACACTTCACTCACGTAGAGAAGAGACAGAGCAAGATCGGCTTCAATAGCCGTGTTTGTCTCCTACGCATGGCCAGCGGGTCTTTACCTCACAGCCCACACGGGGAGATGGTCTGCACGCACCCCCTTTGCACTGGAGGCCGAGGACCCCATGCCCTCCCCCTTGGGGTCTGAAATCCAGAAAGCTGAAGTCAGGCCCGAGGGCCTTTGACCACGCTTAAATAGAACAAAGAACTACGTCTGTTCAAACGTGGGATGGGAAAAGATATTCCAGAGCCCAGAGCTATACCCAGCACAGGTCATAAGGGCTCTTTATCACTTTGTAAGGGAATGTTCCAGGCCCAGGGCCGCCCTCCGATGCAGGAGCCTAGAAGCTGCACGTGACTGCCTTTCCCAATGGCGATTTCAGATTCATTTGTTTCTGCCCACTAGACAGTGAACTCCACGCACGGAGAAACCGTGCTATTCTTACTCACCATTGTGTTCTTAATGTCTAGCACAGTGCACCTGCTGAGCACTGAATAAACGTGTTGAATGAACAGGACGCTCTTTTACAAATTAAGGATATTAACCTTGTGACTCTCCGACGGGACAAATACTTGCCCCTAGCTTTCTATTTAAGACTCAATGTTTTTTCCTTCCCCTCCCCCGTGGTCTTGTGTTAAGTTTCTCAGGATCCACATAAGAGTGGAAACATATGGTATCTGTCTTTCTCTGCCTGACTTATTTCACTTAGCATAATACCCTCCAGGTCCATCCGCGTTGCTACAAAAGGCCAGATTTCATTCTTTCTCATTGCCACGTAGTATAAAAAAAGGTTAGAGAGGGAGGGAGCCAAAACATAAGAGACTCTTAAAAACTGAGAACAAACTGAGGGTTGATGGGGGGTGGGAGGGAGGGGAGGGCGGGTGAGGGGTATTGAGGAGGGCACCTGTTGGGATGAGCACTGGGTGTTGTATGGAAACCAATGTGACAATAAATTTCATATTAAAAAAAAATTTTTTTAATTTAAAAAAGACTCAATGTTTTTACGGGTGACTGCTGTATGTTGAGGATTTGTAGTATCTGAGGTGAACAGAGCATATCTAATTGAAGACAGCAGATAGCTAACAAGGATATAGACCAGAGGGAAAACCAGGTTATCCGAGAGAGTGCTAGAGTTCTATTGGGGAAATCTGGCTTCTAGTCTCAACTCTGCTAAATTACCAGCAGATACACGTCCCTGGACACATCTCTAGGTTTCTAAGCTCTTCAATGTTATGATCTGTGAAATGAAGGCACTGGGTGGCATCATACTATCTATGTTTCCATTATTTTTGAAAGCTCAAGGCTAGGGATATACATCATTAGCTGGGAAGGGCTGGAGTTTGGAGACTAGAGGCGACCAAGGGTAAAGATCTAAGAGTGGAGTCTCGGGGTGGAAGTCATGTTGCCAGAGATCATGAAGAATGCACGAGGAGGATGTGAAGCAGGTGTGTGTGTGTGTGTGTGTGTGTGTGTGTGTGTGTGTCTGTGTCCATGTGCCCCCGACAACCCAAATTCCTGCCCCCTCCAAAGCAGTCCTCACCTCCACCATTTGAGCCAAACTTAAGTTCTACTGAAATTCATTACCTCGTTTTCCCTGATGTTCTTTTGTTGATTTAGCAAATTTAATAAAGCACGAGGAGCATGTATTCTCTGAATTTACGACATTGGTCACATCTGTACCACTTTCGTAGGTGAAGGGCCATGGACAAAGATCATTTCTACTGCTGTGGAATCAGCAACAGAATCAATAGGGGATAGAGAGATCGATAGATCAATCAATCAATCAATTGTGTGGTTATGGAGGTTGAGAAGTCCCAGGATCCACACTGGACAAGCTGGAAACCCAGGAGAGCCAATGGTGTATTTCTAGCCTGAGTCAAAGGCCTGAGAACCAGGAAAGCCGATGCCGTGAGTTTCAATTTGAGTCCAAGTCTGGAGACCGGAGAAAACCAAGTCCTACCTCCAAAACAGGCACAGTGAGTTTGCCTTTCTCTGTTAAACCAGATATCTGAGCATGGGATGATACAGTCAGGTTGACATATAAAATTAACTCTTCTCAAATCCAGTTGCCTTTTCTTGCATGTCGATCCTGGCCCCGGATCCACATCTTGCCTGGGCGGTGTCACATAGGCAAGCCATTCTTTGCAATAGAAGTTCTGGGCCGGGAAAAGCTTTGTCCCAACCTGCTTCTGTGGAGACGTTCAGGAAGACTGACAGATGTGCTTTGTGGCAATGGCTCCAGAGTCCCATCTAGAAAGGAGAAAAGGCAAATCTGGAACAAGATCAGTGAAATTGAAAAGTGAGACCATTGCGCACTTCTGGGCTATTCTTGCCCTTTAGTAGGGGCTCCCTGCACGTTTCCATCCTTCTAGACCTGCCCCCGGGGCCAGACCCCACTGGAATGCAGCCGGGTTTGATGCAACAGCTTCTATCCCCCTATGATCCTCCCTTCCTTCCTTCTTTCTTTCTTTTTTTTTTTTTTTAAATATTTATTTATTTTAGAGAGAGAGAGAGAGTACAAGTGAGGGAGGGGCAGAGAGAGAGACACACAGAACCCGAAGCAGGCTCCAGGCTCTGAGCTGTCAGCACAGAGCCCGACGCGGGGCTCAAACTCACAAATGGCGAGATCACGACCTGAGTCAAAGTCAGACGATTAACTGACTGAGCCCCCCGGGGACCAGGATCCTTTTTTCTTTCTAACCTCATAAGCCCACTTACTGGACCAGCCCAGTATATCCCAGTTCACTGCTGCTTCCCACGCCAGTTCCATTTTCCATTCATTTAACAAATTAGACTTGGTGGCCTCTGTATTCCAGGCACTGTGCTAGGGGCTGGGGCTGGGCAGGAAATGAGTCAGATCGGGTTGTAGGGCTGAGCTTCCCCTCTGTCCTTCACACCCTCATTCCAGCCCCGCTATCATTGGATCAGACTGCTGCAGCCTTCAGACATGTTCCCTCCTCTTCCCACTCTTAGCCGTCTTATTTTTCACTTTTCTTTTTCCTTGGGGCCTTGGACCCCTTTGCCAGTCCAGTGAACTGGCATTCATGAACATGAACATTCTCAGAATCATTTTTTTAAACGCATAAAATGAAACACAGAATTACAAAGGAAACCTTCATATTAAAATGCATTTTTGAAATGTTTTAAAAATCAATTTTGAGATGTAATATATATGTGTGTTTTAAAATTTTTTTTAGATGTTTATTTCTGAGACAGAGAGAGAGAGAGAGAGAGAGAGAGAGAGCGTGAGCAGGCAAGGGGCAGAGAGGGAGACACAGAATCCAAAGCAGGCTCCAGGCTCTGAGCTGTCAGCACAGAACCTGCTCTGGGGCTCGAACCCACAAACCAGGAGATCATGACCGGAGCCAAAGTCAGATGCTTAACCTACTGAGCCACCCAGGTGCCCCTATGTGTGTTTTTTAAATCAATTTACTAAGTAATGAGACCCAGCAGCAGATCTAAAGCCTACTGTAATTTCCAAGGGTGATGAGTAGAAGGGTATTTAAAGAAATCTACCGCAACTATAATGTGATAGGAAAATATCTGCGGTTTCTGTTAGGGCCAAAGTCACGGTTCCTGTCAATAGCACTGTGTTTTGTTGACTACACTTAATGGAAGGAAACGTCCCATTTCCTGAAAACAAAGATAAATTTCCCCCCAGGCAAGGACACAAGCCCCCTGACTTCTGTCTGTGGACCTCAGGTTAAGAAACTGCCAGACTGATCTTATAGCAGAAGTGTGGGTTTCCTGCTCAAAATCTTTTGGTGGTTCATTCATTCAACAGTGAGCTCTCACTGCCTGCTAAAGTAAGTCCAAATTCAGCCCGACATTCAGAGATTTGCTTCTACCAATTAATTTCTTTTCTAACTTGAAAAATTATGTAAATGGTATTGTATATGGCTCTTCTTCTCTTCTGCCAACCTGCCTTTCCCATTCAAGAGTTTTTTTTTTCCCCTGAGACTCACCCGTCATCTATAGATTTAGTTACAAGTAAGCTGTATACTATTTTATTAAACAAATAAAGCACAGTTCACTCATGGTTTTCCACAGTTATGGATATTTGCCTTGTTATCATTTCGCATTGTCTGTGAATGATGTATTGAATTTATTATTGTTATTTTTAAGTGAATAAAATTTTTTTAAATTTGAATACAGTGAATATCGGTAGCTAAAATCCATGAAAATAAAAGCCGTTTGGGGTCCTGAGAACTATTCTAGGCCAATTCTGCCTGCGCCACAGATCAGCACATACTCAGCCCTTTCTTAGGATGGGGCCCTGTCTGTGCCCAGGACCAGGTGGGCATGGGCGGACCTGGCCAAAACCTTTCAGGTGGACTGAGATCTAGAAACAAGTTTGGGGTGCCTGGGTGGCTCAGTCAGTTAAGCATCTGACTTCGACTCAAGTCATGATCTCGTGGTCCGTGAGCTCGAGCCCCGCGTTGGGCTCTGTGCTGACAGCTCAGATCCTGGAGGCTGCTTCGGATTCTGTGTCTCCCTCTCTCTTGGCCCCTCCCCTGCTCATACTCTGTCTCCCTGTCTCTCTCTCTCAAAAATAAATAAACATTTTAAAAAATTTAAAAAAAAAGAAAGAAAGAAACCAGTGTTTCTCCTGGGGAACCAATAATTGCAATCTTTCTCCATCACTTGATTTCAGGGAATGAACTTCTGCACTCCGAGCTGGAATATGCCTGATTTCCTTTTCCACGTGACTGGCTTCAGTGTATCTTTTTTTCTGCCTGATTGGATTCTGCATTCTTTCAACAGCTTTCTTGGCTGGCTGGCAGTCGCAATTCCATTATCATTTTATTACTGTCCTCTCTGCAGTGTGCCTTACTTGCCATCACAGCTAGTTTTGTTCTTATTTTTATTACTTCCTTCTTTCCACTTTTTAAATTGTCATTGTCCATTTTGTAACTCCTTGAGCCAAAGGGTTACTTTATTATTAAAAAAGTTGTTTTCTGGGGCTCCTGGGTGGCTCAGTAGGTTAAGCATCTGACTCTTGATTTCGGCTCATGTCATGATCTCATGGAGATCAAGCTCTGGGTCCGACTCCACAGTGAGAGCAGGGAGCCTGCTTGGGATTCTCTCTCTCTCTCTCTCTCTCTCTCTCTCTCTCTCTCCACCCCCCCCCCACCTCTCCCGCAGTTGAGCACAAGCACTCTCTCTCTCCCTCCCTCTCTCTCTCTTTCTCTCAAAATAAATACACAAACAAAAAAAATTCCTGTCTTCTCTGATTATGCTCTTTACTCCAAAGGCCACTTGGGCTGTGTTCTACACGTTTTCACATTTAATGCTTCTGTTATTATTCTGCTTGAAATATTTTATGGGTTCTATCATGCTATTCTTTTCCCCATTGATTTTTTTTTTTTTTTTAACATGCATCTTCTTAGTTTCCAGAAGGATAACGTCTGGGAGCTAAATTTTTATAACTGATTCAGAGTTTTATTGGACTGTAGTTAGAAGATCTGTGTGTGTAATATGGATCTTTCCTGGTTCTTAAGATTCCTTCTGTGACCAGGCACTTGGTCAAGTATATATTTTATTGAACTTCAATAGACTATGTTTTTAAAACTCAATTTAAAAGTTTGTTTGTAGGCAGTAACATTCCTGGTTTTGGTGGTCGGTTCAGTGAGTTTTCGCGGATGCATCGGGTCGAGTAAGTACCTACCATGATGGGACTAGAGTGGTTGTCATCCTCCACTGCCCCCCTGCCCCCCAGCTCCTGGCCATCTCTAACCTGCTTTCTGTTCCTTTAATTTTGCCTCTTGTAGTCATATTAATGGACACGTAGGTATGTGACCTCTTGAGTCTGGCTTCTTTTATTCAGCATACTGTGTTTGAAATTCAGCCACATTGTTACAAGTAACAGAATTTCATTTCTTTTTATTATTGAACAATATTCCCCTGTGTGGATGTACTGCCATTCCTTTATCCATCCACCAGCTGAAAGAAATTGGTATGGTTTTCAGGAACACTGTATATTTTATTTTATGTTGTTGTTTTTTTTTTAAGTTTATTTATTTGTTTTGAGAGGGGGGCAGAGGGTCAAAGAGAGAGGGAGGGAGAGAATCCCAAGCAGGCTCTGCACTGTCAGCGGGGCTCGAACTCATGAACCATGAGATCATGACAGGATCTGAAACCGAGAGCCAGATGCTTAACCGACTGAGCCACCCAGGCACCCCAGGAACACTGTATGTTTTAAATTATTGGGAGTAGAATACTCTCTCTATTTTTTAAAAGAAGCTTATTGTGTTGTTTAAATTTTCTGTAGACTTAGAAAATTCTTGTCTGCTGCCTCCATCGCATTCTGGGAGAGATATGTCAAAACCTCCCACTATGATAGTATATTTGTTATTATCTCCTTATAACCCCTGTGGTATTTTCTTTATATACTGAAAAGCTTATGTTGTTGGATTCATATAGCTACAGGACTGTTACATCTTCTAGATGAATTATTTGTTCTACCATTATGCAAAACCCCCTTTCACGCCTAATAGTGCCTTTTGTCTTTAAAGCCTCCCCCCACCCCCGTCCTTTTTAAGTAGGCTTCATGCCCAGTGTGGAGCCCAACGTGGGGCTGGAACTCATGACCTTGAAATCAAGACCCCAGCTGAGATCAAGAGTTGGACGCTTAACCGACTGAGCCACGCAGGCGCCCCATAGCCCTTTGTACTGAGCGTGAAAACTGCCATACCTTTTGCCCCCCTTCTCTTCTCTGCCTGGCGCACAAACTGTCCCCCCACCCCACCCCAGACTCTCTTGCTAGCTGCCTGTGGTTAGGCTGCCAATGGGAGGCAGGAGAGGTAAGAATGGAGAAGAGAGGTCAGGTATTCCTTCCCTCTTCTTCCTCACTCCAAACTGCATTATATGGCAGAAACGACATCCTTCCACGACTGTAGGGCATGGAGACCCCTCCTCCAGGATTCTGACATCCTCTGAAGTCTAGCAAAACTGTCTTCCCCAGGTCACTTGTCACCTGAGAGTATCAACAATTTCTCTCCGCTTCTCATCCCTGTTTTATTTCCTGAATCTTCCTCTACCTCCCTCGGTGGGCTGTCCCTCTGTGGGTTGTCCCTAAAGTCTTTTGAACCGTCTGATTTGGATTCTACTGGAACCCAGACTGATTCACCTGGTAGATTTTTTTCCATCCGTCGACTTGTTGTGTCCCTAGATTTCATGTGCCTCTTAAAACCTTTCCATTTTGGAGGGGCACCTGGGTGGCTCAGTCGGTTAAGCGTCTGACTCCTGATTTTGGCTCAGGTCATGATCTCACAGTGTGTGAGTTCGACTCCCACGTCAGGCTCTACACTGACGGCACAGAGCCTGCTTGGGATTCTCTCTCTTCCTCTCTCTCTCTGTTCCTCTCCTGCTCAGGCTCGCCCTCTCTCTCTCTCTCTCTCACAATAAATGAATATACTGAAAAAAAAAACCACTCCATTTTTAAGATGAATTGGTGATTACTAATATATTTTCATTCATTTTTCTACCATCTTATTTAACGACCTTTATGCACTGTGCTTTAACTCTCTCTCCTCCCTCCTTTCCTTCCTGCCTTCCACTAGAATTTATTGAGCTTTCTTTATTCCCTTATTTTCCATCCACCAGTTTTGATTTTTTTAAATGTTTATTTGCTTTTGAGAGAGAGAGAGAGACAGGGCATGAGCAGGGGAGGGGCAGAGAAAGAGGGAGACACAGAATCCAAAGCAGGCTCCAGGCTCTGAGCTGTCAGCACAGAGGCCGACACGGGGCTCGAACCCACGACCCGTGAGATCGTGACCTGAGCCCAAGTCGGATGCTTATCTGACAGAGCCACCCAGGCACCCCATCCATCTGCCATTTTTTAATGCATACATCCTATTTTTATTCTTTTGTTAGTTGCTATGACAGCAAGATACACATATTTGGTTTCTAACCCTGGTTTGTGACCCAGAGCTCCCAAATGTCTTGGAATTTCTTAGGCGATAGAAGCATACTTTATTCTAATGAGACAATCCTCAGTGGGCTCCTGGATGGGGCCTGCTCACCAGAAAGACCAAGCATTGTTAGAAGCTTGAAGCTTTCAGCCACAACCCCCATCCTCCTAGGAGGGAAAGGTGCTGGAGACTGAGTTAAAAATCAATCACGCTATGTGATGAAACCTCTATAAAAATCCCTAACCTATGGGCTTCAGACAGCTTCTGGGCGAACCTGGCCATGTGCCAGGAGGGTGGCTTATCCCAAGTTCACTACACGTAGAACACTTCTGGGTCTTGCCCTATGTATCTCTCGCTCTGTATCCTTTCTCCCTTTGTTCTCTCCTTTATAATGAATCGATAAACGTGTTTCCCTGAGTTCTAGGAGCAGTTGTAGCAAACTATTGAACTTGAGTAGGGGCTTGTGGGAACCCCCAATTTGTAGCCAAGTAGTCACAAGTGTAAGCGACAGCCAGACACCTGCGACTGGCCGCGGAAACAGGGGGACAGTCTTGTAGGACGAAGCCCTTCGCCTGTGGGGACTGCACTCACCCCAGGTAGTTAATGTCACATTTGGATTCTAGGACACCCAGTTAATGTCTGGAGAGTTGGAAAGTTAGTGCGGGGGGAAAGCTGTCCCACATCTGGTGTCAGAGGTTAAGAGTAGAGCAAAACAGGTGGGGTTTTTTCCTTTCAGTGACTCTTCAACATGTGCACTTGTTACAACAAAGATGTAAAATGCATGCTTGATGAAGGTAATCGGTAACTTTATTATCTTAGCCCCAAACAATGCACAATCCGTAGATGGCAATCACTCTGTTCCCAACTTCTGACTTCCGCTTGCCACTTCTGTTGCCATTATTGGGTCAGGTCGGATCACCATAACAAAATACCACAGACTGGGTGGCTTAAACACCAGGTATTTATTTTCTCACAATTCCGGACGCCAGAAGTCCCAGATCCGGGGGCTGTCAGGCTTGGTTTCCGGTGAAATCTCTCTCCCTGGCTTCTACACGGTCAGCTCCTCACTATGTCCTCACATGGCCTTTCCTCTGTGCATAGGCAGAGAGACAGAGAGAGAGAAAGAGACGGGGGTGTGGGGGGGTATCTATCTGGTTTGTTCTTTAAAAACAAAATCTTTCTTTTTAGTTTATTTATTTTGAGAGAGAGAGAGCAAGATCAGGGAATGGCAGAGAGAGAGAGGGCGAGAGAGAATCCTAAGCAGACTCTACACTGTCCGTGTAGAGGCTTGAACTCACGAACTGTGAGAGATCATGACCTGACCCGAAATAAAGAATCAGACACTGAGCCTCCAGGCACCCCATCTGGTCTCTTCGTATAAGGACATCAGTCCCATTGGATTATGGTCCCACCCTATGATGTCATTTAACCTTAATTACTTCCCTAAAGGCCCTATCTCCAAATATAGTCACATTTAGAGATAGAGCCTCGGGGCACCTGGGTGGTTCAGCATCCGACTCCGGCTCAGGTCAGGTTCTCATGGTTTGGAGCCTGGAGCCCGGAGCCTGCTTTGGATTCTGTGTCTCCCTCTCTCTCTGCCCCTCCCCCACTCATGCTGTGTCTCTCTCTGTCTCTCAATAAATAAATAAACGTTAAAAAAAAACAACAACAACCCTAACTATGCCTGATATTGATTTAAGTGAACTGGAGTCAGTATTACTATGACATTACCTTTACATCTGTATTTTTCACTTCCTCAGAAGTAGTGATTTTTCTAAAATAAGCTTTTTATTTTATTTTATTTTTTTTTGTTTTTTGAAAAAATTTTTTTAACGTTTTATTTATTTTTGAGACAGGAAGAGACAGAGCATGAACAGGGGAGGGTCAGAGAGAGGGAGACACAGAATCTGAAACAGGCTCCAGGCTCTGAGCTGTCAGCACAGAGACCGACGCGGGGCTCGAACTCACGGACCACGAGATCATGACCTGAGCCGAAGTCGGCCGCTTAACCGACTGAGCCACCCAGGCGCCCCAAGCTTTTTATTTTAGAATGGTTTTAGTTTTACAGAAAAGTTGCCAAAATATCACAGCGTTTCTGTATTCCTCATACCCAGTCTTCCCTAACATTAACAATACTATGGTACATTTCTCAGAACTAATACATTGATACGGATCATGAATTCAAGCCCATATTTATTCAGATTTACAGTTTTTACCTACTGTCCTTTTTCCGACCCAGGATCCCATCCAGGATGCCATATTACATGTGGTCATCATGTTCCTTTTAGGCTCTTCTAGACTGTGACCGGGTCTCAGATTTTCCTTATTTTTGATGAGCTTGACAAATTGGAGAAGCACTGGGCAAGAATTTTGTAGATTGTCCTTCAGTTTGGGTTTGTGTGACATTCTCAGGGTCAGAGAGGAATTACAGGTTTGGGAGAGGAAGAACACAGAGGTGAAGCGCCCTTCTCATCACTTCCTGTCAGGGGTACCAGCTGTCAACATGACCGTCACTGATGATGTTGACCTTGAACACCTGGCCAGAGCATGTTCATTAGTTCTATCCAAACATACTCTTCTTTTCTTCTTTTCCATTGTGTACTTCTGAGAAGGAAGCCTTAAGGGGTGGGGAGTTATTTCCACATCCTGGAGGGCGAAGCATCTACATAAATTATTTAGAATTCTTCTGTACGAGAGATTTCGTGGCTTATTTTTTCATTCAATTGTTATGTTCACCAGTTTCTTTGTGCTCCATTGCTTCTTTTTAAGTAGTTTTTATTATGGAAATTTTAACCATATACAGAAACGAAGAAAATAGTGTCATGAACTCCTATAAGCTAGTTTCGATAATTAACACTTCGCTGTTTCCATATTCTCCGGCCAACACTTTTTGCTGCTGTATTTTTTAAATTAGTATGTGTTGTACCATACCCATGATCTCTCTTATTTGATTTTTTAAAATGTTTTTTATTTTATTTCTTTTCGAGAGAGAGAGAGAGAGAGAGAGAGCATGAGGGTGAGCAGGGGAGAGGCAGAGAGAGAGGGAGACAGAGAATCCCAAGCAGGCTGCACACCTAGTGCAGAGCCCAACACAGGGCCCGATGTCACCACCCTGGGACTGTGACCAGAACCAAAGTCAAGCGATGGATGCTCTACTGACTGAGCCACCCAGGTGCCCCTGTTTTCTCTGTTTCTAAAATTAACACGTTTTTATAAGATAGAAAGCAGATTATAATGGAAGAAGAAAGCATCCCTCTTCTTAGCCCAGCAAAACCTTGGGTCCCCACCTTGCACTCCCCAAAGATCTAAGTGTCCCCTCAGGAGGGCTGTTAGCCCTTGAACGTGCCCACCAACCTCCCCACTCCCCCCACCCCGCCCCGCCCTGCCCCGCCCCACCCCACCCCACCACCCCTCTGTAACATTGGCGTGGACAATAAAACCCAGGATTGTAATTCTGGGAGAAAATGGTTCTGTTTTTTGGGTTTTTTCGGTTCACAATTTTTTTTCTTTTTCTTTTTAATATTTTATTTACTTTTGAGAGAGAGAGACAGAGACAGAGAGAGAGGGCAAGCAGGGGAGAGAGGGAGACAGAATCTGAAGCAGGCTCCAGGCTCTGAGCTGTCAGCACACAGCTTGATGTGGGGCTCGAACTCGAGAACTGTGAGATCATGACCTGAGCCGAAGTCTGATGCTTAACCGACTGAGCCACCCAGGTGTCCCTGTTTCACCATTTTTTAACTTCACCTGGCAGTCAGAGGATGGGAACATTTGCAAAAAGTTTGTATAAAGGATTTGTTTTTTATGAGGCTATATAGTTAAAAAAAATGTACATATTGATGCTTTCTGGTATAAGACCCCAGCCCTATGTCCTGAATGTTTCTGGGCACCTAATGGTATTTTGCCTTATCAATGCCCCAAATAAGCCACATTTAGAGGCTTTATCATTCTTCCTACTACTTCTTCTATAGATGCAGTGGGTGTGTGTGTCACTTACATGACTCACCTCAGGGGTCCCCACCTCCCCAAGTCTAGTCGCAGGGTTTCACATCTCCACCCCTGTGGCTGTGCGGGGGCCTCCCCGGATTTAGGTGTTCTCGGGACAGTATAGGGTGGAGTTGACCGGAACAGGGATCTCCGACTGGAATGGAACGAAATCCACTGCAGTGGTGGTTTTTGCTCACTTGAGAAATCACCAGGTGAAGGTGGAGGCAGCCATGGTGAGATCCCGACCTGAGAGGTTCTCCTGGAGAAGGTGAGACATTCACCGGGTGAGACCTCAGCCCTCCGACAGGGCCTCCCGCAGTGATCCTGCACAGCACAACTGCAGGGCGTGCCCTTCACGTGGAGGGCCTTGTGCAGTGTGCAACCTACATAGCCGAGCATGGTGGCCTGGATGTGGCTAGGTGCACAGGCTTCCAGGGCGTCAGGGCCCCCCTTCCTCCCCGCTTCTTGCTTTTTTGTCTCCATAACTTGCACAAGGTCAACTCCCAAGCTTGGGAGTTCCCGGCGAGTACCTCCCCTCTCCCCTCCACTCATCTCTGGGGCTGTTTGAGGATTAAGTTCTTCCTGCCTTTAGGAACTGTGAACCGGTTGTTGGATGTTAATGGTTCTGTTCCCCTACTGATGGGCCATGAGGGTTATCGCGCTGAAATACAGATAGAGAGCCACACACACACATATATAGGAATTAATGAATATAGCGTAGAGTTTTTTGTGTCCAAGGCTAAGGGAACACCGGAAGGTAGCAGGCTCAGTGACTATAGCCCCTTTTTACAGATGTGGAAGTCACAGTCTAGAGAGATTAAGTGATTTGACCAAGAACACCCGGCTTAAAGTGTGGTAAGGGTAACTCCTGGTTTGCGAGCCCATCGTGGTGGAATCATACATTACCCGACCAGTGGTTTCTAGTGAGGTACAGGAGTGAGGCACACTTTCGATACAGTAAACACACACATCTCAAGTGCTTAGCCGACCTTTCACTGTGCAGAGGACTTAGTTCAAGGTATAGAAAACATTTCCATCCCTTCAGAATGTCTCCTCGTGCCTCCTCCCAGGGGCAATCCCTATTCTGACACCTGCCACCATAAATAAGTTTTGCCGGTTCTGGAACTTTACCCAGATGGAATGGCGCGGTAACGGGCCGCCCTGTGTGGTCTCCTGCTCTAGGTAATGGGCGTGTGCGGGCTAGCACCGAGTCCTGTTTGCCCTTCTCGGCGACACGTTAAGTACAAACCCAGAAATAAACAACAGGCCCGGTGAACGGCTGAGCTGAGTCACGGCTGTGCTGTGGATCTCTAGTTGCTGGGTTTGGGGGAAGGCACCACGTCGGCGGAGGGCCTGCATGTAGGTTTGCTTCCGGCCCAGTGACGGAAATCATCGCCTCCGTGAACTTCACCTGTTGGCTTAACAACGTCCGTTCTCCAATCACATTAGCTGTTCATGGGAAAACAAAATTAACTCCGTCAGGGCTGCACCTGGTTGAGTAAGTGCCCGTTGTACCCGAATGTTGACTGGAGTGGGTATTGTGGTCTCGAGCTTTCGAAGGACGGGGACACCTCCTATCTCTCCCATTTCTTTGTAGCGCTGCGCTGGGTAAAAACACACCCGAAGGGAAATGAGAGCTGCTCCCTGCTGGGCTGGCGTTGGGCAGGAAGGGTCTTGCTTTTCTGCTTTCCACTTCGCTCCGCTTTCATTATTGTTCCCGTGAGCGTTGGCACAGGCCGACAAGGTAACTACCGCACGTCCCACAGGCCGTCTTTGCTTCGTGTTCTTAAAGGCAGTGAAACTAGGTGGCACACAGGCCGTTGCCATTTACGGTTGTGTGCCTTTGGGCAGGTGACTCATCCTTTCTGGGCCTCCATCACCTCAGCTGCAGAACGGGGACAGGACGGGCACCCGTGTCACAGGGTTGTCGTGGAGAGTAGATGAGCTGCGCATTTATGCGTGCCAGCGCCGGGCACACGACAAGCCCTCAGTCAAATACAAACTAATTGCAAGAACAGCGCTGAGAGCCTCTGAAAGCACATGAGCATTTCGTGCAAATATCTGAGGCTTGAAATAACACTGACGGGCTCGATATTATAACAGGAAAACTGCAAAATAAAATCAATAAATATTAGATAAGCTTTGCGGCAGGGACATTTACTGCTCGTGAATAACCCTGGGCTCCCCTGCGTTTCTCGGTTTCTTTGCAGTAAGCACTTTGTGGCTGGTTCTGGCCATTGGCTGTGACTGGAAGTGGCCTCTGTCCCTTCTGGTAGGAAACACTTAAGAGCCACTTAAGACTCTCCAACTTACTCCTTCCCGGCTATAGAGGCTGGAGAGGTCGTATGTTTCCACTGGTGCAGCTACAAGACAATGATGCCTTCTGAAGTCGGGGTTCCCAGGGGACCAGAGCAACTCCGACCTACACTGGACATGCAGTGAGCCAAAAATAAACTTGAGTTCTGTTAAGCCACTGAGATTGAGGGGATTGCTTGTTACCTCTGCAGAGTCTAGCCTAACCTGACTAATGTAAGCGTCTACCTAACAGAACGCGCCAACCATTCAACTATACTTAACTCAACTCAACCTGACTCCTCCATAGTCGTATTTAGATTGTGTAAAACAAAGGTTCTACAATGGTAGGGATCTTAGTTTTGTTCCCTACTGTATGCCAAGTTTCTAGAACAATGCCTAGGGCAATCGATCCTCAATAAATATTTATGACATGGATGGATTTTAAAGGATTTGATAAGAATATAGGTGGGGCTTTCAAAAGTAAGAATGCTCAGGACCTAGAAAGGTCTTAAGATAGCTCAGGTGGCGTTGGATACAAAGGTCTTAAAACAACTCAGATCGGTATAGATGCCCTATAACCAGAGATGCTGTTTATGTTACATGTTGATGAGATAGAACTCTGATTCTTTGGGGTCCTACCCTAAAGTCCTGCTGCAGACTTAAAGGAGATAGACTTCAGAGGTGGATGAACCACATTTCATCCTCAAGGCCTCTCTTGTGTTCTTCTATTTTTAAATTCCTGACTTCTATTGTTCTTTATAAAGAAGAGGACAGACCTGAATCCATCTTTACAAAAATTTTTTTTAATGTTTATTTATCTTGAGAGAGAGAGAGAGAGAGAAAGCACATGAGCAGGGGAGGGACATAAGAGAGGGAGAGAGAGAATCCCAAGCAGGGTCCATGCTGTCAGTTCAGAGCCCAACTCAGGGCTTGATCCCATGAACCATGAGATCATGACCTGAGCCGACATCAAGTCAGATGCTTAACTGACTGAGCCACCCAGGTGCCCCTGAACGCATTTGTTTCTACAACATAATTTAAAAATTATTCCAGAGCAAAGTCAGAAAATGTGATGTGTAGCCTACCAGCCTATACTTCTTGAAAAACTTTTAGTTTTAACAGTGAGATAGTATGTTGTTTTTAAATATAGAAATCTCAAGCATTAAATTATCACAGTAAGATGACACTGGTAATTATACAGACAGCTTCAGATATTAGCATGAACTCAATA
Source organism: Panthera leo (assembly GCF_018350215.1). Classification (NCBI taxonomy): domain Eukaryota; kingdom Metazoa; phylum Chordata; class Mammalia; order Carnivora; family Felidae; genus Panthera; species Panthera leo. The sequence goes on from NC_056687.1 coordinate 150,243,643, forward strand.
CCAAAATAAATCAGACCATGGATAACAGGAATCAAAGAGGACAAACAGTGTGACTAACAAAGCGAATATATTTTGGCTCTGTCTTTCTTTGAGTTAGTTCTCATTTTGAAATTGTGAGACCATCTTGCTCTTCCGATACAAGGAAAAACTAAGATGGACCAAGGGAAAGGCATTTATTGGCTTTAGAAAAACCAATGAAAATATGAGATCTGGAGAAAATTTCCACCCTCCGTTCTTATAAGAAAGACAGAATGACATGATCATATTCAAACATGGACAATATCTTTTAGTATCTTTTCATATTTTATTGGCCATTTGCTGTTGTTTGTTCGTTTTGGTGAACTGGGAGTACGCAGTCTTTATTTATTTTTTCTATTAGGTTGTTTACCTTTTATTTTTTTTTCAACTTTTTTTTTTTTTTTTTTTTGGGGGACAGAGAGAGACAGAGCATGAACGGGGGAGGGGCAGAGAGAGAGAGGGAGACACAGAATCGGAAACAGGCTCCAGGCTCCGAGCCATCGGCCCAGAGCCCGACGCGGGGCTCGAACTCACGGACCGCGAGATCGTGACCTGGCTGAAGTCGGACGCTTAACCGACTGCGCCACCCAGGCGCCCCTAGGTTGTTTACCTTTTAAAAAAATTATTATTTGAGGGAAGGAGAAAGAGAGTGTGAAAGCATGGGGGAGGGACAGAGAGAGAGAGAAAGAGAGAGAATCCCAAGCAGGCTCCACGTTGTCAACACACGGAACTTGATGTGAGGTTCGATCTCATGAACCGTGAGATCCTGACCTGAGCCGAAATCAAGAGACAAATGCTTAACCCACTGGGTCACCCAGGCACCTCTAGGTGGTCCATCTTTTAAATGAATTTCTCTGAAAAGATAAAGGATTAAACATAAGGTTTGTGTCCAGAGCCCCTGGACCTGCTGCAATCTTTGGAGGACTTGACCGTCCTAGGCTGTGTGTTGCACGATTCAGGGTAGACATGGCCTGATCAACGACAACAACCACTTCTGGTCTTGGCGGTCGTGATGTGGGGCACCCAGCCCTGGGCTTTGCAGGCAAGAACTGACCTTCTCCTGTCCACAGGGAAAGACTGCCACAAGGGAAAGACTCGAGGACCCTTTGCATGAGTAGTACAGCCCCTGAAAAGACACTGCCTGTTCCAGGAAGCCCCCGATGACCTGTCCGGCCCGTTCAGACTCACTGGAGCCACACAGAGAGACGGCACCCTCCCACAAACATCCCTTCATCCTGCACACCTATGCTCTTCCCTCCACCTGGAGCAGGATTCAGCAGGTGGACCAGCGTGGGCGCCGGGGGCAGGTGTGGATGTGTCGCTGCATGAAGAGGACTGTCCGTACTCATGGGAAAACTGTCACACCTGCTTCACCTGCACGAGCAGTGGCTGAGGGCAGGGGATGGGTTGCAGGACGCACCAGTGCCGGGTGGGGACTGCCTGCCTTCCCTTAGGTTTCTACTTCCCCACACCCGGCATTCTGTGCAATGAAGGGGATGGTTGCTGCAACCAGATATGGTTTGAGCTGCCCCAGGGAACAGGGGAGTTTCCGTGCCGCGACAGTGCACTTAGGCTGTGCCCCATAGGGCCGGCCTCTCTGGCCCATCCTGCCCCTGTGGCTGCTCAACTGAACGATTTCTCCTTCCTGATGCTGGGACATCCCAGGTGGTGCAGCCCGCAGCTCCCAGACTCTCAGTTCCTGCTTGGCGGTGGGGTGTCTGGCAGGCGATTGAAACAGACGTGCCTGCTGCCCACACAGAAGTCTTGCAAAAGGTTGTGTGAGGGAAAGAAAACCTCCCTCCAAAGATATGCTGTATTTCAATGGTTTCTTGTTAAAAATGGTAACTTGAGCAACATTCATAGTGCTCGTCTGAAAAATGTCCAGATTTGGGGAGGAACTGAATATTCCTATCTCTTTCTTGACTGTTAATATTTAAAGTTTCTCTCTTGGTATACTGATTTCTCCCACAGAATTACTCAACATACAGTTGCCGGTGCCCTTTTACATCATAATGATGCTTTGCACCTTTTCCTTTCGGCGCCCCTTGGGCTGGGATATCTGAGCATCAGGTCCAAGACCCTGTCTGGTAAATGTCACCTTCCTGTGAGTTTCACCTCTCATCTTCCTGCCCTGTGCCCTGACCCCTGCTCCTTAAATTCTTCTGATTTGGTTTCATTATTTTTTGGTTTTTGTTGCTGTTGTTTTGCTTTGTTTGTTTTTTGTTTTGTCTTTGCTTTGGTTTTGTTTTGTTTTTCCCAGAAAGCATGCCCTTACCTGCTTTACTGTTTTTGTTTGGGTTTGGAGAAAAAACAGTTTTAAAAAATCGGAGTAAATTGTGATGTCTATTTTAAGAAGGAAAACTGCCTGAGAACACTGAGAAAGTCAATGGAAACTGGCTAATAGTGATCACATTTCTCCCAAAAGGTGTGATATGGGCTTGACTGAGGCTCATAAGGGAGCACTCGGGAATGTTTTGAAGAGAGCCTTGCCTGAAGGAGAGGGGAGGCCCGATGTCTGAAAAGGGTCAGGCTGGTCCACTCAGTTTCCTCTGACCAAACCCTTCATGGCTTTACCACAGGAAGTTATAGATGGGTATTCTCAGGCTCCCCTAGAAACGGTCTAGATTCTGGGAGTCTGGTTTGGAAGATTCATTAGATGCCTGGTGATGACTGAAGACCTCAGCTCCAGGCTGAATGGTAAGTCTTAAATATGAACCAAAGCCAAGGCTGAGTAGAGAAAAGCCACCAACGTGCATGACCGAGTGGGAGACAACAAGGAACAACAGCCACAACAAAACAAATCGGAAAAAGGGAACTCAGAGAAAGCTAAGATGATGCAAATAACAGAAGAAAATATAAAAAGCAAACCCCCAACAACCATTCAGCTTCTCAGACGGACTTGAAGGTACTAGATCCATTACACAAGAAAGAAATTCTTTGGAGCGGGAACTGCCAGAGCGTAGGAAGCCCTCTGATGGGCATTTACGACAGGATAGACAAGTGAAGAATGTAACAGATTGTTTGGAAGATAGAGATGGAAAAGTAATATACATTTGTATGTCATATTAATGTATAGTATTAGTATTATAAAAAGATACAGTTATGGAAAATGGGACAGAAATGATAAGAAAATTAGAGGCTCAGTCCTGGAAGTACAGCACCCAATAAGGAGTTCCAGAGATAAAGCAGAGAAGGTGAGAGGGAAGAGATTATCGGAGAAGTAGTACAAGAAAAATCCTCAGAGTTGGAAGAAAAGGAATGTCCAGACTGAAAGTGCTGACAGAGTGCCTAGCACCACAGACGGGAAAAGAAGCAACGAAGACATTTCACTGTGAATTTTCAAAACACTGGTGATGGAAAGAAGGCTGGGGAGAAAGGGAAGGAGAAAGAGAACTTCTTCTCGGTTCTGTCCTACCCCTATGCCACATAAGCCTGACTTGGTGTCTTTGACAATACGGTACATTCCGCATCCACCGTGAGCCTGGGCACAAAAACGAATCCTTGTGCACTGATGAAGCCAGCTTTTTACATTCGAACGTGTTCTGATGTGAATAGGTGAATTTACACCTCGAGCCCCACTTACCTTGTGAGGCAGGAGAGGGATTTCAGGGAAGAACATTCAGGATGTTCTGGCAGCCCCTGGAGAGGCGGACATATCCCTGGAGGAAACGGAATTCAATTTATCTTTTTCCAAGTAGGACTGTGGCTGGTAACACGGTCTCGGTGAAAGCGAGCGGGAACAAAGGAGGCTCTTAGGGAGGGAGGGAGTCCCCTTGGGTGCTGCTGTTGATAACCAGAGGTGATAATCACAGGATGGGGAGAATGAAAACCATTCTGAGGGGTCACTCAAAAAAATTCCACGGAAAGTTAAGCAAATAAAAACTAGGGAAAAACAGACCACTATAAAAGGAAGCAAACCATAGTGTGAGACTAGGTACGAGAAGCAGCACTGAACGGCTTGAAAGCAGGTGCTTCTTGAAGGACAGGGGGAGTTTGGGGGTAGGGGTAGGTCAGGGAGAGAGCTGTCTTTCATACTACTGATTGTTAAATGCTGTGCTGGTGTTATTTGACCTGCATTTTTTAAATGTTTATTTATTTTTGAGAGAGAAAGACAGAGACAGAGCATGAGCAGGGGAGGGGCAGGGAGAGAGAGACACAGAATCCGAAGCAGGCTCCAGACTCTGAGCTGCCAGCACAGAGCCCGACGCGGGGCTCAGACTCATGAACCGCTCATGACCTGAGCCAAAGTCGGTCGCTTCACTGACTGAGCCACCCAGGCACCCCTTAGCTGCATTTTTTATAATAGAAAGTATTTTCAGATGTTTCAAAATTCAAATGGCACAATAAAATGTCTCCCTCCTTCCCTGCCTCCTTCCACCTAGTTCCCCTCTGCAGAAATGACCAACATGTTTTTCCTCATGTGCTGTTTCAAGGATAATTTGCTTATACAGTTTTTATTAAAATAAAGATTCATTTTTTAAGTTTGATTTACTTAAGTCATCTCTGTCTCCCACGTGGGGCTTGAACTCATGACCCCGAGATCAAGAGTCAGGGACTCTCCCAACTGAGCCAGCCAGGCGCCCCCGAACACTTGTGACTTTCAAAGGAGTTAAGGCAAAAAGAAGATCTGGTAAGGCGGGCATCCGTGAAATAAATTAAATCTCAATGCAACAAAGTGACTCTTGCCGCAGATTCGTAGAATGTCATCATTCCTTGACGTCATCGATCGTAGTCTACACTCTTGCTTTAACAACAGTTTTTCTGGAAAAAAGAATCATGTCATTAAATTAAAAATCAACAGATTTACAATAACTACAACTTCTCTTTCTTTCTCAGAGGCACGGGCCCAGCTTGTAATGTTCCTGGATTTGCTTCCACTTTTAGAATGAGAGGGAGCTGACTTCAAGCCAAACATTCTGCCCTTAGGCTTGACATTGGATCCTTCTCCCAGAGCCAGTGGTGAGTTTAGCTGCTGGTTTGCTTAGAAGTCAATTACAGATATTGGTAAAGACAAGATGCGATTTGGGGGCAGGCTAACTTGTTATTAAGCACACTGTGTTTTGTCCAGTGCTTGCTAAACACTTTTCCCCCGGGGCCCTGAGGAGTCATTCCCAAGCATGATATCCAGCAGGAAGACGAGAGCGGGATGGGGGCAGGGTGGGGCAGAGGAACACCATCCCAAGGCTGCCTTGTTTATTTATTTATTTATTTATTTATTCATTCATTCATTCATTCTTATTTTTTTAGTATATGAAATTTATTGTCAAATTGGTTTCCATACAACACCCAGTGCTCATCCCCAAAGATGCCCTCTTCAATACCCATCACCCCCCCTCCCCTCCCTCCCACCCCCCATCAGCCCTCAGTTTGTTCTCAGTTTTTAAGAGTCTCTTATGCTTTGGCTCTCTTCGGCTGCCTTGTTTAAGTGTAGAGGAGGTGAGAGAGGCCCAGGCTTCGTAAGTCCTTATACCTCAGTGATCTTTGTGTCATTGACCGCGTCTGTGACAAAGCCGGCTCCAGAGAGTCTGGGGAAATCTGTTGTGTATTTGTTCAAACATCAAATTTTATTCACCGCCTGCCATGTGTCAACACTGGGCTGTGTTCAGGAATTACAGAGGGGAGGACTGAGGCTGACAGGGGCTCACTGGCAAGATGGTCTGTATTTTTCTGTGACGCCAACTAAATAAAGGACTTGATGGAATCTTAACTTCGGTCCCTTTGTGGCGCCTGGGTGGCTCAGTTCGTTAAGGTCCAACTCTTGATTTCGGCTCAGGTCATGATCTCACGGTTCAGGGGTTCGAGTCCCATGTCGGGCTTCTCACTGGGAATGGAGGCTGCTTGGGATTCTCTCTCTCCCTCTCTCTCTCTGCCCTTCCCCCATTTGTTCTCTCCCCCATCTCCAAAAAAACAAAAAAAAAAAAACTTAAAAAAAATAAATTTGGTCCCTTAGAAGTTATTTTTCCAGGAGCACCTGGCTGGCTCAGTCAATAGAGCACACGACTCTTGATCTCAGGGCTGTGAGTTCAAGCCCCACATTGGGTGTGGAGATTATTTAAAAATAAAACCTTGGGAAAAAAAAAGCTATTTTTCCAGATGGGGCCCAGTGACGTTAAGAGACTGGCCCAAAATCTCACTGGTATTTGCAGCACTGAGATGAAAACCAGTCTCCAACCTGGTTGGGGTCCATGCAGTAGATTAATATTAAAGGTGTGAAAGGAGTATAGAAATTCTGCATCTCTTATGATAGGAAGGTTCTGGAAAATGCATGACTAAAGGGGCACCTTGACTTTTCACAGGAGGAACAACTCAGTTGAGCATCTTTGCCAAGGAGAAGGGAACTGCTCCAGAGGGTCAGGAACCTCTCTGGCTCTGAGCTGTCAGCACAGAGCCTGACACGGGGCTCGAACTCCACAGGTTTCTAAGAGAATGGAAAGGATCGTCCTGGAGGGAAAGAGTGTACTGTGATATACTCCACACAGGCTCTTCTCTAGTTATACTTTCTGAAAGAGAGAGAAATAAAATCCGTCTCACACAATTTTCAAAAGAATTAGGAGCCTGAAACACGAAAACATGAATTAACAGCAGAACATACTCATTAGCTCAGGACTGATGCTGATTCAGTCACGGGGGTGCAGGGGGAGGAAAGAACAGAACAACAGAAAGAGGAGGGAATCAGAAAGTGGGAAGGGGGCAGGGCAGGGGCGGGGAGGGATAGGATTTAGACAGAAATAAGCAGAAGAAAAAGGGTGGAGGGCAGAGACACAGCGAGAAAGGAAAGGAAAGGTACAAAGAAGAGAGATTTCAAAAGAATAACGTAATGATTCCTCATGTCGGCCGCTCTCCCTCCCCCATCCCATAGTTGTGGGGTCCAAGGTTGCTGGGTCGCCATGACTCATGCAGGTGAATTGAGCCCTGCAGTGTTCACCCCCACCTCCAAGAGATGGTTAAAATCTCTATTTTCTTTAGCCCGTGCCCATCTTCCCAGATTTCCACTGCACTTTTCTTCAAGCTCTTGGGCCTAAAGCATACATCATAACTGTGCACCTTCACACAACTTTTTTTAAATAATTTATTGTCACGTTAGCTAACATACAGTGTATGTACAGTGTAGTCCTGGCTTTGGGAGCAGATTCCTGTGATTCATCGCTTTCATATCATACTCAGTGCCCATACCCAACAAGTGCCCTCCTCAATGCCCATCTCCCATTTCTCCCGCTCCCCCCAGCCCCCACCCCCATCAACCCTCTGTTCTCTGTATTTAAGATTTCTTATGGTTTATCTCCCTCTCGTTTGTAACTTATTCTTCCTTCCCTTCCCCTATGGTCTTCTGTTAACACAATTTTAAGTTAACACCTACTTTCTTCTCGTCTTAAGATTAAATAAAGGATAGAATCCTGCAAAGGACAGAATCCCAGTGTGCCCATATAACATATGAATCTTAAATATATCTTTGTCAAAACACTGTGGTTGCAGACTTAGCCTGTCTAATTTATGGAAATGCCTGGGTACAATCCAATCAGCCACGCCAGTCCTCATGGTCAAACCCAACCAGCAGACTGGGCTTATTTTTTCTAGAAGTTGCTGCATTTAAAATTCAAATAAACATGTTACGCTTACTCCTTTACAACCGCATCACTATACAGAAAAAGTAGGGCCAGAGTCTCCCCCAGGAGGCGACGTGCTCTTTGCGTTTCCAGTTTTGGGGTGCCCTGTGCCCCAGCATAATTCCCTTTGGAAGCTTTGGGGTGTGTGAGACGTGAGCCTCTTCTACAGTAGAAGGAAAAATGGCAGACAGCAAGCTTCTTCTCGGAGAGCTCTGTGTGAGGAAGGAGTTCATAAAGAAGGCAAGGTTCTGGAATCCTGTCTGCCCTCAGAAACCCCTTGGGACCACCCAGGACATAGTACTTGGCTTTGATGATGGCCACTCTGCTGCCTTGTCTGTGGCTTTGCCATGCTGTGTACCTCTCTGTCCTTGACGTGGTCACCACCGTTCTCCACTTCCTGAAACGCTGTGTGGATGTCCTGCCTCAACCACTTCTGGGAATGTTCTCCCCACCTCCTTGCCTTTAACCCCACCCCCCTCATGTCTACTGGGAGTGCTTCCCCCGCATGACTTTTTATTCTCTTACAATCCAGGGTGGGGAAAGGATTATTGTTTTTCACCCCACCTTCTCATAAAACCTCTGCCGTGTGGCTGACAGTAATACAATGCGGGACGATCTCTATTTGGTCAAATGGTTTTTCAGCATTAGTGAGATGATAATGTATTTCCCCTTTAATCTCTTACTGTACTCAATTAGAGTAATAGATATCTTAATGGTGAATCATCTTTCTATTTCTAGAATAAATTCATAATACATTATTCTTCTAAATCATTGCCAGACTCAATTTGCGAGTATTTTATTGGGATATTTTCCCACTATGTTCTTAAGCAGAATAGACCAATCACTTTCTTCTAATTCACTAATTTTGGTATCAGATTTTTAGGCCACAATCCTAAATGAGTTGGGGACATATCCACCTTTTTCTCTGCTGTAGGAATATTTATGTGACATGGAAATTCTTACCTTGTTTTAATCATTTTACCTCAGGTGGCTTGTTTAGGGTAGATCTTTGACTGCCTTTTCTTTTCTGGTTGTTTTCTTTCTCAAACCAATTTTTTATTATCTGTATTACTCTGGAAAGCAATCCATTTCCTCTAGTTTTCCAAATCTATTCATACAAAATTTCACATAATTGATTTATCCCTTTCAAACTCTTCCATGTTTGCAATCATTTCTCCTGTGTGTGTGTGTGTGTGTGTGTGTGTTCTCTTTTTTCTTGATGACACTTGCCAAAATATTTCAAATTTTAATTGATGTGTAATTTCAAAATTTGGGGTGTGTTGCTATAGGGGGCAAACAGTTGCCACTCTCCAATAGGATAATTTGAGAGGCGTTTAGCAAAGAACTCTACGAAGTTGTGGTCAGGGTACAGGGAAATGCCAGGGGCTGGCATTGGTGGGGGCATTATCACTCCTAGACAGGAACGGGTGAGGGCAGGAAGCAGTGACCAACACCCGGAAGAGGAGAACCCTGGCGGGGCGGGGGGTCCGCCTTGGAAGGAGCTCTGATTTGACAATGAGATACACAGGCAGACACAGTCTGAAGAAAGGGACATACATGGAACAAAGGAATAAAAGTTTTAATCTGACTCTTTTTTCTCTTCCAACACAAGCTAGCGCTCCCCAGTGGCCAAACCCGATCGGAGACCCCTGGACACCATACACAGTGATCAGTATCTCACTCAGGACATAGAATCTGGTGGAGAAGGTGAAGGCTCTCGAGGGACAAAGGGAAGATGTCCTTTAAAGAACAAGCTTTTCAGGGGTGTCTGGGTGGCTCGGTTGGGTAGGTGCCTGACTCAGACACTTAAGTTTTTAATAAACTGTAAAAACAAAGGACAAGCATTTCTTTTTTAAGTTTACTTATTTATTTTTGAGAGAGACAGAGCATTATCAGGGGAAGGGCAGAGAGAAAGGGAGAGACGAGATCCCAAGCAGGCTCTACGCTGTCAGCGCAGGGCCCCACTCGGGGCTCGATCTCCCCAACCTGGAGCTGAAACCAAGAGTTGGATGCTTAACTGACTGAGCTACCTCAGGGGAGCCCCTGAAAGAGCAAGCATTTGATTTGATGGTCTATGTTAATTTCCTATTTCATCTTTTTTTTTTTTTGCCTTTATATTTATTAATTCCTTTCTTCTAATTTCTTTGCTTTGATTCACTTGCTCTCTTTTGCAGATTCTTGGGCTTATTTATTTTCAATCTTTTTCTGTTTTAATAAATTCATGTAATGCTCAAAATTTTCCTTTAAGTATAACTAGATTGCATCACAGGTTTTTATAGATCATCCTCTTATTTTTTAATACAATAGTGTTTAGTTTCCTTTTGGGGGGTGCTTAGACTAGGAATTACTTGTTTTGTTTTTGTTTTTTTAATTTTTTACCCTGTATAATTCTGTTTATTTAAAGCCCAAAATTAAGCAAAAACTGATCTATGGTTAGTGGAAGTTAATATATTGGCTAACTTTGGTAAAGAGGGGGATTGGGAGGGGAAATGATGAGGGCTTCTGGAATGCTGATAATTTTCTATTTTGACCCCCTTGGTGATCACATGGGTGTGTTCCCTTTGTGAGATGCATTGAGCTTGTGTTAGTCAGCAGCTTTGGTTGCCTTAACGAAGTATCACAGACTTAGTGGCTGAAACAATGACACTTATTTTCTGATAGTTCTTATTTTCTCATTTTCTAGGTTGTCCAAGGTCAAGGTGCCAGCCAATTTGAGGGCCCTCTTCCTGGCTTGCAGATGGTTGTTTTCTTCCTGTGCCCTCACATGGAAGGGGGGCAGAGGGGAGAGCATTCTGGTGTCTTTTCCTCCTCTTATAAGGGCATCTTATAGGATTAGGGTCCCTCCCTTATGACCTAGATGACTTATGGAATTTAACCTTTATCATCTTCTTACAGACCCTATCTCCAAACACAGTCACATTGGGGGTTAGGACTTCAACATACGGAAGCATTTAGGGAGTGAAGCGGGGGATACAATTTAGTCCATAGCAGAGCTATTCACCAATGATTTGTATGTTTTTCTGAATGTAAGAAGTGTATTAAGTAAAATATGGGCTGTTCTTGGTAGCTCAGTCGGTTGAGTGTCCAACTTGATTTCGGCTCAGGTCAGGATCTCACAGTCGTGGGATCAAGCCCTGCATCAAGCTCTGTGCTGAGTGTGGAATCTGCTTAAGATTCTCTCTCTCCCTCTCTCTCTGCCCCTCTCTCCCACTCATGCTCTCCCTCTCTCTCAAAAAAAGCGTATTCAGTAAAATAAAATGAAAGAGAATATGATGAACATCAGATATCCAAGTCCCATGGTCACAACAACTCTTGGAGACACGTGAATCACAAAACCAACTTACAGAGATGGACCAGTGCTCATAGGCAGTGTGAAAACTTCAGTCCGGTCTCCAGGCCTGGGTTCTTTGCCTGACTGCCCACGGTGGACACACCATATCTCAGGTCAGTAGGGAAGTACTCACTGTCACCATGCAGAGTGCTGTACCTCATTGTCCCCCTGCAGTTTTCTCCTCCATTGAGCTGCTGATCTCATAGACAGATCATGACCTGTACTTACCATAGAAATGGTTGTTGATCTGATACGGACAACCCCACACCACATCCTCCAGGGACTCCTCTTTTCCCACAGCCTTGCAGCTCAGAACTCAGCATATCTCTAGCACAAAACATGGACTAGTTGTTGAGGGGGGGGGTTGCCAGCACGAGGTGGGCTAGGGAGAGAGAAGGGAAGAAGAAAAGGAAGAAGTCAAAAAGTATTTTAAAATATCAAAGGGCAAAGATTTTTAAAAGTATTGTTTGGTTATTAATTTGTAATTATATTACACTGTTGTCATGAAATGTGACCTAGTAATTTCCACTCTTTGAAGTTTGCCAACATTCCCTGTGTGACCTAATACCTAGTCAAAATTTGCTAATGTTCCATCTTAGCATGAAGAATGCATATTCATTCAACAAATATGTATTGAGGTCCTACTATGTGCCAGGCACTGTGCCAGATTCCTAGGATCCATTGGTGAATAAAACAAAGATCCTGCTGAGAGCAAACAGACGATAAGCAATACTCGCAATGAATAAGCAAATTGTAAAGTAATGATGTATGTACATTGGAAAGGCACAAATGTTTTCCAAAATAATAGAGTAGGGTAAGTTGGATTGGGATGGCAATTTAATTGGGTGGTCAGGACAGGCCTCAACATGACGTGGAATGTGAGGGTAGAGGAGGTAGGTAGATGTGTGTGTGTGTGCACGTGTGTGTACATCTTGTAGGGCTTTGTAGGGCTGTGTAAGACCCCTTGACTCCTGGTGAAGTGGGTTTGGACAGAGGAGTGTCATGATCTCAGTTTTTAAGGGCTCACACTGATAACTTTGTGGGGAATTGACTGTAGGGAGTGAAAAGTGGAGGCAGGGAGATGTCCAGGGGGTTAATGTCGTTGTTCAGGTAGGACATGATTTGGATCACAGCAGTAGAGGTGGGGAGAAGTGATTGGACTGGGGATATAGATATATAGTTGAAAGTTTATTTATTTTGAGAGAGAGAGAGTGCTCATGCGTGCACAAGCAGGGGAGGGGCAGAGAGAGACAGGGAGAGAGAATCCCAACCAGGCTTCACGCTGTCAGCACAGAGCCTGACGCGGGGCTCGAAGCCATGAACCTCGAGATCCTGACCTGAGCCAAAATCAAGAGTCAGATGCTTAACCAACTGAGCCACCCAGGTACCCTGGATCTGGGATATATTTTGAAGGTAGAGCCAATTGGATTTCCTGACCGATGAGCCACGGGGAGTCCAAGATTGGAGTCTAAGATCGTGTCAAGGTTTGTGCTGTGTGACTTTCCACAGTCGCCATCCGCTGAGATGGGGAAGACTGTTGACAAGTCAGGTTGGGGGGTAAAGGTCTGGAATTCAATGTCCAAAATGCTAAATTTGAGTTGTGTTGCGTAGACGATTGGATCTATGAATGTGGGGCTCAGAAGAGAGGTCAGAATGGAGATATAAATTTAGGAGCTGTTAGCAGGCAGTTAGTATTTATAGCCAAGAGACCAGACCAGGTTTCCAAGGGAGTGGATGTAAATAGAGAGGAGAGCTCCAGCATCATGTTAAGTCTGAGGGAAGGAGACGAACAAGGAAAGATCTGGGAAAGAGGCACCAATGAAGTGAGAAGAAAACACAGGATGGATCATGGAGGCTCGGTGTAGAAAGTGAATCAAGGAGAAGGAATATATTATTTGTTTTGAGGTGATAACATTTAATGTATGTTATCAACTGTTACTCAGTCTATATTCTCATTTGTTTGTACCGACTCTGCCAGTGTCTGAGACTTTTAATTTTGTCATAAAGATTGTGGATTTGTCCATCTGTCCTTGTACATCTACCATTTTTGTTTCACAGATTTCAAAGCTTTCATACTAGGTGCGTAAAGGTTCACGTATATAATTTTTCTACCTACTCTTAATATTTGGGTACATCTCCTGTTTTAATTGTGGGGGGGGGTGGTTAGAGGAAGATGTGAAACATCACAATATTAAGAGCAGAGATTCAAGACGTGGCCCTGGAGGAAGAGTTTGAGGACGGCAGAGAAGCAAGCATGAAGTTTTATGTCTGAGAAAAGCTATAGCTATTAAAATCTGTCAAATACAAGCTCCCCAAATACCACCAACACAACCTATTGTTAAGACAGTGCTGAGTTGATTGCTTACTCTGGAAAGGAAGAACAACACCACAACGGAACTCCGAGGGGCAAAGGCAAAGCTGGACTTTATTGAGAAACGGAAGTGGGTTTTTCTAATGTTTGTTTGTTTGTTTTTTTAATTTTTAGGAGAGAAAGAGAGAGAGACAGAGTGTGAGTGGGGGGCGGTCATAGAGAGAGGGAGACACAGAATCCGAAGCAGGGTCCAGGCTCTGAGCTGTCAGCACAGAGCCCGATGTGGGGCTCCAACTCATGAACCGCAAGATCATGGCCTGGGCTGAAGGTGGACGCTCAACCAACTGAGCCACCCAGGCGCCCCAGAAATGGACGTGTTATTTAAAGTGACTCTTTCAGTGAGATGCTCGATTAGGATTGGATAAAGAGCATGGCATAATGGTTTAGAGTTTCTGGAAACAGCAAGGCAAGGGTTTTGAGGTGAGAGATCCAAAGAAGTTTAGAAAGTCAGCGGTCTGCTGACGCTTCCCGGAGAGGCATTGATGTGTCTTTTGGGAGCTTCTTATAATGAACTTTCAAGTTACTTTCCTGGGCAGGAGTCTCCTGGCATAGCGAAATTACTCTCATGAATATGATGGAGATAGTAAAGTCCTGTTAATGTAGACAGGACACTCTGTGTAGTGGGGAGTGGGTTGTGGGTTCAACACAAAAACCTCCCGGGCCCTTCCTCACACTGGGTGCCGGCCTCCAGCCCTCCAGCCCCGACTGCATTATGTCTGCTGACTCTGGGCCCCCAGGCCTTCCATTCCCATGCTAGAACATGGCGGATCGTTTGACATCTTCCTAAAGCTCGTAAAGTTTCTGTAGTCGTTGAAAATGCAATTCGTAACAAACAGAATCATTTGAAATGGAAGAAACAGTAAAATATTTGCCAACACTTCTCACTGTTCATCCGCAGTGGACGTTCCAGAAGACATAACGTGTTGTCCGTTGGTGACAAATTAGATCTTGAGTTTTCGACTCCCGCTTTATTCTGTTACAAGGTTTTAGTTACAAATAACTAAAGGCTGTAATTGTCCTGACCTTATCAGCGCTTCCATTTTTTAGGAAGCAGAGATTTCCTGGTAGACATGGGCTCTCCAGCTGCCAAACACAATTTACAGTATTCAACCTCATTCCCTGAAATTCCCTCATTACCCTGGGCATTGTTGCGGAAGACTCAGCTTACCATGTGGCCTTAGTTTTATTATTATTATTTTCCCTAGAAGAATCACCGAGGTCCTAGGAAAGACATAAAGAGAGTTTCATTCATCTCCCATAATTACTACCACTACACTACTACCTGAGTTTGCTCTTTGGTCATATCGGTTAACTAAGTGAGTAATTAGCTAATTGAATCCACTCCCAGCAGCTGGGAGTGTTGGTCATGAATGACTCACAGCGTTCCCCTTCAGAGGGTTATTTTGCCAGAACAGGAGCCATCTGGCCTGGAATATCACACCCCCAGTCCCCCCAGGGCAGCCCAGAGCCAATGAGTGACTGATATGGAGGTACGGACGGCCAGCCCTCTTGCCTCGAGCTGAGACCAACTCTCTGGTACAACTCAGGCTCCACAGCTTCCCAGGGGATCAGGCTGAAGCTTACTCCAGCTGAGACCACTTTCCTGCTTAGCCTGCACCCTGTTTCCCTCCCTCTCCTCTCTCTTAAGAACACTCCCTCTGTAAATCATAGGCGCCCGGTACCTGTCTCGGGCTCTGGCCTTTGATACTCCTCCCATTAGCTGTTGTGTGGTGATTCAGGAAGACAGGAGCTAGTCTGGATGGAGTCATAATGAAGTATATTGACCTTAAAATGCAAACTCCATGAAGGCAGAGGGGGTGCCTGTTCTGTTCATCGGTGTATTTTCAGCCGTGACTGAAGATTGGTGAACCAATTTGCTTTTTTATGCTTTAGTTAACTTGTGCTATGTTTCTGGCACAGGCCACCAAAACAGTCTGGACTAATAATACAATGCTTCTGCTTATATTGCAAACTATCTTGCCTTTTGACCTAACCCCTTCCTTTTGGCCTACATCCTCAATGGCAGCGGACAAGAGAAGACAGCTTACCTGTGAAACCTGACTTTAATTGCCACTTGAGAGGTGCTCGTCCAGGGGAGGTATATATTCTCAGGCATCTTATCTGCTGATCATTATATCTTTGATCAGTACCCGAAAACCCTCACCCAGATCAAAACAGAGGTCTCCCCCGCTCCCTGAAAGCTTGCTTTATGCCTGTTTCCTTTTACAAAAGGCCAACGTCAGTTTTTTGCTACTGACAAAAGGCCTACGTGTTTTTGCTAGCTGAAAGCTGAAGAGGAATTTTGTCTCTACAAAATGGTAATGCTTTTTCCATTCACGCCATTTCAATTTATGCAAGGTTTCACAGGGGCACTGTTTTCAGAGAGTGGGGGAAAACCTCTACTCTGCTTGATCTCTGGGACTGGGAAATACTGAACAGAATCTTGGAGCCGTTTGCCGAGTGTTTACTTTGGAGAAGACGTAAGAATCATACGGTTTCGATAGATTTGGTTTGAACTGCTCAATAGATCAAGATGTTGATGGTCGTTTGTTGGTGTTTGACCTTTAACAGCAACACCTAGGGGCAGTAAGATTTGGCCATGCAAATGGTTTTCATTCTTAAGCTGCGGTGAACTTGAAATTTTTTTCTCAGAGTAAGATAAGCCAATGGAGCCCAGTATATTTAGCGCCCATTTCAGTAGGTCTTTGGATGGAATTAGTGAATGAGATACAAGCCCTTAACTCTAACGTGTCAGCCATGGCCCCCTCGTGTTCCCACATGGATCCAACGACTGGACGTGAAGAATGGGGCAGCTGCACTGTGGTTCTGGCACCAGGGGGGTAATCGAGTTCATACTCAATGTGCCCATCACATGTCACAATGAGAGGCCTGTGTTGAGGCCAGGGGTGGGAAAAAAGACGGGGTAGAGACAGGGAGGGCCACCAACTCCTTCTTTGGCATCTAACACTCCAACGACTGGCTTCTTTTCTATTTTTAGTCACATGCTTAATTTATCAAACCATGTGGAAGCACAAAGGAGAGTTTTGAGAACCATTTATTTGGCCCAAATTTCTCCAGCTAAATCAGAAATGCCTTCTAAGAACTCCATAGCTGCCTCAACTCCATTTGAATATCTTCTTCTTTTAAATGTTTATTTATTTTGAGAGAGAGAGCACGAGATGGGGAGGGGGAGACAGAGAGGAAGAGAGAGAATCCCAAGCAGGCTCCACACTGTCAGCACAGAGCCTGATGTAGGGCTCGATCTCACAAACCATGAGCTCATGACCTGAGCCAAAATCAAGAGCTGGACGCTTAACCGGCCGAGCCACCCCGGCGCCCCCTGAATATCTTCTTTTAAAGCCTATTCTATCAAAAAGAGTTTTTGACTCATGCGATAGACTCTGGGACGGTTTTTGTTTTGCTCTGAAAGTAAGTGGGAGAAACTGAATCCAGATCAGGTTAAAGGAGGGCTTCGATAAGGAATCAGGTGGTTTTTAGGGATGAAAAATAGAGTGACAAATATTCCTCAGTCATTGAGTGGAAGAACCTGGGAAGAATTCAGACAAAGAAATGACAACAAATGACTGTATCTGGGGGACAAGTTTCAGTACATGTATCTTGGTAAAAAAAAGAACAGGACAGAAACAATCCAAATGTCCACCCATGAATAACCAAATTGTAGGATAGCTGTACTATGGAATATTATCCAGCTATAAAAAGGAATGGAGTCCTGATACATGCTTCAAGGGGGATGAACCTTGAAAACATCATGCTGAGAGAAGCCAGACACAAAAGGCTACTGACTGCATGACCCCATTTATACGAAATACTCTGAATAGACAAATCCACAGAAACAGAAAACAGATTGGTGGTCGCCAGGGGCTAGGGAGAGGGTCATGGGGAAAATTGCTTAATGGGAATGGGGTTTCCTTTAGGGGCAACGAAAATGTTTTGAAACCAGATAGAGGTGGTCGGTCGTCGCACAGCACGGTGAATTTTGCTAAGTACCACTGAATTTATCACTTTAAATTGGCTAATTTTATGTTATGTGAATGTCGTCTCGACAACCGGATAGAAGGAAAGGATATTCCTGCTGCTATTATCATCCACGTTTAAGAGGAGGATGGGAGCAGACATAGTTTCTGGGGTTAGTGTTGTGGTTCCATCTAAGCAGGACAGGAGGAGCCTCTGGTGTGTGGTGTGGTTAAGGCCAGCAGTCCCCCCAAGGACCCCTGCTCTAAGCTAAGCTCGGGTCCCGGAGCCCCACCAGCCAACCCTTGCCTTGATCAACTCCCAACATGGCATCCACGGTTTTGTTGAGGAACCTCAGAATCGTATACCTCAAAAAATGACCGACGGCGGGAGGACAAGAAATGTGAGGTTGCCAGAGGATGGTGACTAAGAACAACTCACTGACTAAGAACAACTCACTAGATGCTTTCATACGCCCTCATCCACTACTGATGGGAATGTAAATTGACACAATCTTTCTAGGAAGCGATTTAGCAATGTGTTCCCAAAGATCGTTCTAAAAGGATAGTGGCTTTTGACCTAGTTTTATTCTTAGGAAATAGATGACTAATTAAGAATCAGCTATATGGAGGCTCATCTCACTGTTATTTGGACTAATAAGAAATTGGAGACAACCGAAAGCCCCAAAAAGGAGAATTATTATACGTTCATGCAATGCCATACTGCTTCAGTTACTAAACAGTAACTATTTATTATACCATCGTTTTTTTAAGTTTATTTATTTTTGAGAGAGAGCAGGGGGAGGGTCAGGGAGAGGGAGAATTGAAAGCAGGCTCCATCCACACTGTCAGCGAAGAGCCCGACGCAAGGCTCCATCCCACAAACCTTGAGATCGTAACCTGAGCCGAAACCGAGAGTCAGACGCTTAACCGACTGAGCCACCCAGGCACCTCACCATTATTCCTTCTAATCATGGTTTTTGTGGTCAGAAATTCGGACGGGACACAGTGGAGATGGCTTATCTCAGCTCTGTGCCGTCTGGGGGCTCAGCCTGAGAACTTAAAGGCGGGAATCACGTGATGGTTGGTTTGCTCACGTATTTAGCAGATGCTGATGATCGGCCAGGAGCTCAGCTAGAACATTCACATGGGGCTTTTCCACGTAGCTTGGACTTCCCCATGATATCGTGGTTTGGTTCCCAGGTGGAAGAGAAAGAAAGAGTCAGGCAGAAGACATATTATTGCCTTTCATGATCTAGCCTTGGAAGTCACGTAGCATCACCTACGCCTCCTTTGGTTGACTGTGACCGTTAAAAAAGTCTGGCTAGGTTCAAAGAGCGGAAACAAAGACCCCACCTCTTAATGGTGATGTGTCAACGTCGCATTGTCAGAAGAGATTGCAGTGTGGGATCTACTCCAGTGTGGGCATCTTTGGGTAACATGGTTGTGACTGTAACTAATTGTATTTTAAAAGAATGTCTAATGGCATGGGAAAACATTCATGACATGTTAAGAAGTAAAAATCAGATTACAAAACAGTGTGGATGGTGTGATTCCAGTCTGAAGGAAAATAGGTATAGGTGCAAAATATGAACAGTGGTTATCTCTAGGTGATGGGACAACAGGACATTTTTATTTTCTTCTTTATACCTCTCTGCATTTTCCAACACCCTCACAACAAGCGTGTTATCAATTTTGTAATTAGATAATTAAAATGAAAAAAATATCCAATACATCCAATACATGTTATTTTCAAAGGGATGCGTCCCTCTGCCTTGGGGTGTATCAGAACATTTTTACCATAGGGTGTCAGGGACCCCACGCCCCACTGCCCCCTTGCCCCCCAGGCTGATCTCTGAGAGTAATGGGTTTTCCTCATCATGAAGGTCAAGTCCCCATCTGGCATCACTGAGTCCATTCTTGCCCTCATTTGAGGAACTTTTCTCAGCCGGCTACCCTGCCTGTCTCCTCTGTTTCCAGTCTCCTCTTTGTTGTTGGATCTTTCCTCTCTGCTTGCAAATACTCTCAAGTGACCAAACTTTAAAAACCAAAGTGCTTCCTTGACCTCAAGAACTACTCTCCCTCTGTTCTGGAATGAACCCCGTACACTGGCTTTCTCTATTCTCACCTCCAATTCCTTCCTCAGCTCTCCACAATATGCCTTCTGGCCCCCCTCCTCAACTTAAATTACCCCAGGAAAGGTCCTCGTGGATGTCTGACAAATCCAGTGCAACCAGAGGCTTCAAGCTGGGGGATTGTGGTGGGTTCTGGTGCATGAGTAGGTTTCTCGTAACTTTACAGTATTTGAACATGTTTGAATCGATTCCAAAGTTTAAAAATTAAGAAAACCCATAATAAGAGGCAGAGTTTCAGCCTCTTTAAAAATGGAAAGATCTAGCAAAAGTGCCCCCCCCCCCGCATGGCAACAGTCTCTTGAGCAGAGTAGGAGCTATCCCCAAGAGAGGACATAGCCCCCCCTGCCCCAGGACCCCTCATGCACCTCCTGGCTTCTTCACTCATTGACTTTGGCCTGTAGATATTTGGGTGTGAGATGTTCACTCTTAGTACAGTTACCTTGGAAATGTCATTACTGAGATTAAGAGTAAAACTGAGTCTTAGTTTGAGTTCCTCTGAAAGCAGATGCTGAGACTAGGATTTGGATGCAAATACACTGTATTTCTGTACTTGAAAAGCGATTCTATAAAGTGAGTCAGAAAAGGGAGGAAGGCCAAGGCAGGGAAAGTTAATGAGCAGGGGGCCAGGGTGGGCAACGGGGGCTTCCTCCCACCCAGGGGCCCCAGGGAACCCAAGTGGGACAAGGGGTGAGGAGGCCGTGATATTTGTCTGCCAGCTCCTCCCTCACCGGACCCCCTCCTGGGGGCACTTTGGGACAGTCCTGTTCACATGCCTCAAGCTCCCACAGCCAGAGATGGCCCCCAGTCAGAGACGTGCAGGGGTTTAGGGTAGGAGGCTGAGGGACCGTAGGTGATTTCCAGGTGCGTGGTGGGCGGGGTGCTGGCCACGTTTGCTGAAAGGTGACCTCACCTCATATCCCCACAGTGCCTGGCACCAAATGAGCAGTTCCTCCACGAGAAAGGTTAGAAGTTCTTGCTTTCACATCCTCGTCCTGATGGCTTCCCATCAGAAATGTGATGAATTTAAATAGGTAATTGTGTAATCCCAATTTGCGCGCTCGTGTGTGTGTGTGTGTGTGTGTGTGTGTGTGTGTTGGAGTGGGGGCATTTACTGGAAGCACCTGTTCTGTGCCCAGAGGCAGCTCTCGGCTTCCTTTGGGAGTGCTCTCATTAGCTCCCCGAGTGAGGCATTGGATTTAATAATCAGGAGTCTATTTTTACTCCCTGATGCCTCTTGGTGCTGTTCTGAGAGGCCTGGCTTCAGCCCAGGTTACTGTGGCTCAGATTCCCAGCAGCACGTGGGCACAGGGACAAGGCATGAGTGAATTCACGTTTAATTACAGGTGAAACTCGGCTGTAGATGGGGTGACCTGTTGCTTCCTGGGTAGTTCCCGTGGGCGAGGTTCGAAAGGGCAACATAAACCCCGGCCACGTTGCACCACTGTCCCAGGCTGGTGTGTGATCGATCAGTCCCCCCAAGGGCAGTTTTGTGGGACACCTTTCTTTCTCTTTGGCAGAGGGGATACAAAAAAGTGGAGGAATATGGCGGTACAAACACAGACCGCTAGCGTGGGGCAGTCTGGAGGAGGAAATGCAGACTAGGTTCCTGGGTCTGTAAGCCATCTGGAGCCCTGAATTCTGGGCCCCTGAGCTCCCGGGCCCCTCAAGCAGACTTTAGTACTTTTTACCGGGATGGGTGAACCAGCTTCTCTGTCCACTGCCAAGCTGACTTACCTGCTCAGAGAAGTCACCGGAAGATCGGAAAAGGGGGCATCTACGTGGCTCTGTCAGTTCATCGCCCGACTCTTGGCTTCGGTTCAAGTCACAATCTCACAGTTCATGAGTTCGAGCCCCGCATGAGTTGGGATTGTCTGTCTCCCTCTCTCTGCCCCTCTCCTGCTTGTTCTCTAACTCTCTCTCTCTAAATAAAAAAATAAAAAAATAAACAAACATTAAAGAAAGTAAAAAAGGTCGGGAAAGCCACAATCAGGGCTCGGGAGTGGGCCTTGTCACACCCTGGCTCTGGGACTTTGGGTGAGACCCAGAAGCCATTTGAGCCACAGTCCTCTCGGTTGGATGACAGTCCCTCGCCTTAGCCCGCCTGGGGGGTGTCTGGGAGACAATGACACCTGTCAGGGTTAGGACACATGAGCCTTCAGTGCCAGAACATGGCAGCAATGAAGAAGACAGAGTTTCATGGAAACCGAAACTCTGCTTTGCAAAGCAGACCCCCGTGGTACCAGGCTTTGGGGTGACTGAAACCGGACCCACGGGCACGTCCAAGGGCTTCAGCAAATGGACTTGGCAGGCCTTCCCGGAAACACCAACACGATGACGGTGAACCTGAGAGGAAAGTCCAGGGAGCAGCGGCTGTGCAAAGCACATGCTCACACCTTTCCGCACGTCGTCTCCTCAGCAGAACCCAGGAGGCATTTCACCCCATTGCCACCCCCCCCTCCGACCAGTGACGCTTCCTAACCCCCTGTAGGCAAACGTTCGGCCTGCCCTCGCTCCTGCTCTCCTCCGGCCTCCCCCGGGCTTCTTTTCAGAAAGCCACGGGCCTGCTAACCGTTTGATTATTTCCCTATTTTCCAGCTCAGCTCAGGTTTCTGACAGCGGGAAAATCCCCCATCTCCGGGGGCCCAGGCTCATGCAACTTCAGACACTCTTCACAAAGGGAGGGAGAGGTTTGCATGCAAATCTAGCCTGGGGTCCTGGAGGAGGCCTGAATCTGAAAGCGTGTTTGTTTCAGGGCGAGCCGGTCACGGCTCGGGTCCAATAATAAGGCGCTTTTGGTGGTTGGGGTGGAAGGCGACATTCGGTGGGGTCAAACCGGGCCGTTAGAAGCCGGAGCCTTTGAGCACGGGCCCTGTGTCTGATGTTCTTTTCTCAACCATGCAGGGAAACTGGTCTTCTCCGGGAGAACTTGGCCATCTCCCCATCTCATGGGTGCTTCTCTTCAACCAGAAGCTGGATGTGGGAGACGACAACTTCCCTGGGGCCGCAGACTAAGTGTGGGGCTCCCCGGAGACCTGCAGGGGAGGGCGCAGGCACAGGATGGGTAATGATCAGGTGGTAATTCCCATCCTGAGCGTTCCCCAGTAGCCAGCTCCCGAAGGACTCCAACGGGGATAAGGAATGGCTGGATCCAGCCGAGTCTGGGGACATCGATAGCGTTCACGTGCCATCGTGGATTTATTAAAACCTTTCCATGCTTCCTAACAACCATCTCTGACGGTTTCCCCAGCGAAAGTGCCTGGAAGCGGAAAGGTCTCAACTTTTCAAGGGCCCCGACATGTACTTTCCTTCAAATGAAATCCAAATTTCATTCTAGAAAGTTGTGCCAACTTACGCTTTCTCCAAAGAGGACGCATTCGCCCACGTCACAGGATCCTCACCAATCATGGGAGCTATCATTTAAATCAATTCCATTTATCGTTTTTCTCTCAGGACAAAGGTGAGAACCATGCACTTTATAAAAATTCAAATGTGCCAGAGACATACAGTGGAGAAAAGGAAAGCCCTCCCACCCAACCCTCCAGAGGTACCCGCCACGAACAGTTTGCTGAATATTCATGCAGATTTTTTCTATGTCATTTTAATAAAAAAAAAAAAGATTTGGGTTTATTTATTTTATTTTCAGATGGAGAGAGAACACAAACAGGGGAGGAGCAGAGAGAGAAGGAAAGAGAATCCCAAGCAGGCTCTATGCTAGAGCCTAACTCGGGGCTTGAACTCAAGAACCGTGAGATCCTGACCTGAGCCAAAATCAAGAGTCGGATGCTGAATCGACTGAGCCACCAAGATGCCCCAAATTTTAAAATTTTATACAAAACGATGTCACACGTGAAATACTTCTTTGAAACTAGCATTTCTGATGTGCCACATGGATTCCTTCCGGGACCTCTTCTCTATACAATCTCTCCCTAAAAATTTTTTTATTTTTTTTTTATTTTTTTTTTATTTTTGGGACAGAGAGAGACAGAGCATGAATGGGGGAGGGGCAGAGAGAGAGGGAGACACAGAATCGGAAACAGGCTCCAGGCTCCGAGCCATCAGCCCAGAGCCCGACGCGGGGCTCGAACTCATGGACCGCGAGATCACTCACGGACCGCAAGATCGTGACCTGGCTGAAGTCGGACGCTTAACCGACTGCGCCACCCAGGCGCCCCTCTCCCTAAAAATTTCACCATGGCTTTAAATAGTCTGTGAGTCCATACCTCCTGAATTGATGTCTTCTCTGACCGCCAGCCTCATACACCCAACTACCTGCCTGACATCTCCAAAGGGGCGTGTGTCTAAAGTCCCTAACACATAGCATATCCACACAGAATTCGTGTTTCCACTCCTTAATCGTGTGTCTCTACCCCAGCCTTCCTCGTTTTGGTCATGTCACCTCCTGCCCCTCGGTTTCTAAAGGTTGGATGTGGGAGTCATCTTTTCCTGGTCACTGACGTCCAGTACAACCCCGAGTCCTGTTAGTTCTGTCCCCAGAACAAGTGTGTAACCCGCCCAACTCTTCTCTTTGCCACCATCTCCTGCTTGGACCGATGCAGTAGCCTCGATTTGGTCTCCTCACTTCCACTACTGCTCCCCCTACCTCCCTTCCTCTCACTGTGCAGCAGCCACAACTGGCTTCGTCCAGTAACTGTATCGGGCTGTTTCTCTGCTTTAGAACATGCCAGTGCTGGGGCGCCTGGGTGGCTCAGTGGATTAAGCATCTGACTTCAGCTCAGGTCATGATCTCGCAGTCTGTGAGTTCGAGCCCCGTGTCAGGCTCTGTGCTGACAGCTCAGAGCCTGGAGCCTGCTTCCCATTCTGTGTCTCCCTCTCTCTCTGCCCCTCCCCTGCTCATGCTCTGTCTCTCTCTGTCTCTCAAAAATAAATAAAGATTAAAAAAAAAATTTTAAACACACCAATGCTTCAGGGTAACACTCACGCTTGCGGCCCGGGCCTATGAGCCCGTCTGACCGCCTGGCTTTCTAGCTTCCTCCTCTATTGCCAACCTGCCCTCTGGCTCAGTGCTCTCATCACACTGGCCATCTGCTCTGTCACGGGGGGCCCTTTGTGTCTGCCGAGCCCACATCCTGAAGCTTGCCACCTCCTACCTTTGGCCTGCCTGGATCCTCCTCGGGCTGAAGGTATTTACTCATTCTGGCTCTGGGATTGGTCGTTTCAACCACGGTGCCCGAAACATCTGAATGCATTCCGCTTTGCCCCAGAGTGGAATGGCTAGGAGGGAAGGGAGTTCGTATAGGACACTTTGATATGAAAATGGTAACACGCCCTGCACAAAACTGGGCACTCTCTGTGATCCTGAGGATTCTCCTCCGGTTCTCATTCTCCCGGGAGAAGCCGTGGACCCCAGAGAAGGAAGGGCTGGCGGGTTAGTGGTCTCCCTGCGGCCAAGCAGGAAGCCCTGCCTCTGGGGGTGGCCCTTGCCCCATGGATGGAAGCCTGGAGGCTCGTCCCAGGCCTGCCCGCGTCCCTCCACGTTAGGGGGTTCGTAGGGCCGTCTGGTGACTGCTGTCCCCTTCTCCCTTCCTCCATCTTCCACGAGAGGGCTGAGCTGTCTCTCTGGGCTTCCTCTGACTCCCTCGTGATGAAAACTAAGAGATCAATGACGCTGCATCAGGCGGATGGATGGTCTGTCTCCCTAGTTTCCAGCAAGGAGGCGGGTGGGTTTTCCCATATTTTTAAATTCTGTACAACAGTGTGTCAGACTTGCGCGATCTCAAGACGTTTCTGGGCACCTGTTAAAACATTGAGTCCCTTCCCTCCCCTGACATTCTGAAGATGTGGGAGAGGAAGGGTCTCACGGGTTTGTGGCGTTTCATAGCATCTCGGGCACATTTAGAAAATGAGTCCGCAGATCGTTTCCGTGACAAACTAGAAGTGGGCCAGGGCGTCCTGTATCAGTGTTCACACTGCCACGTTCCGTGTAAGTGTCACATCTCCCGAAAACGTGACCAAGCTCTTAGCCTGGCGAGGCATTGGGTTGGGAGCCATAATCAAATCACTCCATTTCACCCTGTGTGTTATTAAGTGTAACATCCCTAAGTCACTGTTGAGGAAACTGAGGCTCTGAGAGCTTCTCTGGCTGGGTCAGCTCACACTTCAGCGTGGAGCCTGGACTTGAAGGCAGGCCTTCTGATTCCAAATCCCAGAGATTCTCTGAAGGGACCACCACCCTGACTCCTGCCATTAGACCACGGCCATGAACGCTTGCTACCCAAAGTGTGGCTGGCAGACCTATGCTACCAGCATCACCTGGGAGCTTGTTAGGGATGCAGACTCTCACGCATGTGGCTAGACCTCCTGAGTCAGAATCTACATTAAAAGGTTTTTTTTTTTTTTAATTTAATTTCTAGTTAGTCAACATACAGTGCAATATTGGTTTCAGGAGTAGAATTCAGTGGTTCGTCACTTACGTACAACACCCAGAGCTCATTACAACAAGTCCCCTCCTAAATACCCATCCCCCATCTACCCCATTCCCCACCCCCACCCCCCCCTTCAACCCTCAGTTTGTTCTCTATCATTAAGAGTCTCTCCTGGTTTGTTTCCCTCTTGTCTCCCCCCACCCCCGCTCCCTTCTCATATGTTTATCTGTTCGGTTTCTTAAACAGAATCTGCATTTTAATGAAACAATCAGGGGATTCTTTCCCCTCCAGCTTGAGACAGAATTCATATATAACATTATGTAAGTTAAGGCATACAATGTGATGATTTGTATGTATTGTGAGATGTTTACCAAAGTAAGGTTAGTTAACACATCCTTCACTTTCTTCACTTCACATAATTACTATGTTGCTGTTGTTTTGGTGGACTGTTGAAACTCTACTCTCGAAGCAACTTTTCAGTACAGGTTACCGGATTGTTAATTACAGTCACCAGGCTAGGGATGAATGTGTTCATTGGATAATTGAAAGTTTGTATCCTTTGATCAACATCGCCCCATTTCTCCCACCACCAGCCCCTGACAACCACCGTTCTCCCTGATTCTAGGAGTTCCAGCTTTTAGAGTCCACATATAAGTGAGATTGTACCGTCTTTGTCTTTCTTTTTTAAATTTACTTATTTGGAGATAGAGAGAGAGAGAGAGCACATGCACGAGTGGGGAGAGGGACAAAGAGAGAGAATCCCAAGCAGGCTCAGTGCTGTCAGCACAGAGCCCGACTTGGGGCTCAATCTCATGAACCGGGAGATCATGACCTGAGCCGAAATAAAGAGTCGGATACTTAACTGACTGAGCCACCCAGGCGCCCCCAGTCTTTGCCTTTCTCTGTCCAACTTATCTTGCTTTGCATAATTTCCTTAAGGTCCATCCATGTTGTCCCAAATGCAAGACCCCTCTTTTTTAATGGCTGAGTAATATTCTGTTATACACATATATATGTACATACATACATACATACATACACACATACATATAACATATATATACATATATAACATACATATTTATTTGTTTTATAACATATACACACACACCTCACATCTTCTTTATCCGTTTGTCTATAAATGGACACTTAACGCTGTTTCCACATTTTGGCTATTGTGAATAATGCTACAATGAACATGGGAGTGCAGATCGCTCTTTGAAATAGGGATTTCATTTCCTTCAGATGGATACCCAGAAGTGGGACAGCTGGTGGTTCTTAATCAGATTAAGTCTCAAGGAGCACTTAGGAGGCTGTGGTTTGAATAGAGGGCATTTGAGAGAGACAGGACACAAACACGAGGATATGTGTACCTTGGAAAGGTAATCATGCAAAGGCGGATGCCCTCCCTCACTGTCACTTCCACAACCTGTTTCACTCTGGTGGAAAATTGTGCCCAAATAGATTCTAACCTTTTTAACCCTTGAAGGTGAGTTTTGGGAGGAGTGTTCATTTGTAATCCAAAACAAAGCATCCAGGTGACTGCGCCAGGAGAAGCATCACCAGGGACTGACTGGGCAGATCACTGGGACATCAGGACGTGGGAGGGAAAACAAATGTTCCTTCACTAGACCTCTGGAATGAGAAGTTCTCACAGGGACATTTCTCTGCATCTATTTATTTATTTATTTATCTATTTTTACTTTTTAAAGTTTTATTTATTTTGAGAGAGAGAGAGAGAGAGAGAGAGAGAGAGAGAGAATATCCCAAGCTGGCTCCACGCTTTCAGCAGGGAGCCTGATGTGGGGCTCAATCTCACCGACCTCACTGAGGTCCATGACATGAGCTGAAATCAAGAGTCAGACACTCAACTGACAGAGCCACCCGGGCACCCCTCTCTGCATCTTTTAAACCAAAGTTTTAATTTATTATGCTTATATCTTGAGTGCCTGGAGCATCTAAGTGTTTAGCCAGTATCATATAACCTCTCTACCTCTTCTGACTTTGGGGTCTTTTCTTTGAAACAAACTCACCTGCAAATCAACAGAAATTAGAGAGCCCTACGGAATAAAAGAGCTGGCCTTAAATGGGTCAATAGCATCATCTATTGGCCGTGTGTGGGTACTGCATCTCCTTTTTTTTTCCACTTAAAATTACAAGCTACACTTGGAGATCTGTGGTTAACTAAGACAAATTGTCTCCCCATCGCACCCCCAGCCCTGCCCACGCTGTAACAAAGCAAAACCACAAAGAGTGTAAAAGCAGTGCGATCTTCAAGGCAATAAGTTGACATCTGATATCTCCAAATAGAATATTTGAAGAGAGTTTGACACCAGCAGTAAAAATGAATCTGGTTCAAAAAAACAAAAACAAAACAAAACAAAACAAAAAACACAAATCGGGTTGAGGATGCCGGCAGAGTTCAGGGCAGGAGAGCACAGATCTCTCCAAGGAGCTTCGGGAAGACCATAGTTAATGGAAACTAGAAAATATCTCTTAGTGAATGATAATGAAAAGACTAGCTATCAAAACCTGTGGGCTACACAAGGGGAATGTACATCCTTAAATGCTTACAGTGGAAAAGAAGAAAAGTTAAACATGAGGGAGCTCAGTGTCTAATTTTAAAAGTGACCAAAAGGATAGAACAAAGAGAGTGGAAGGAAGAAAATAATAAAGGGCAGAGATGAAAGAAACCAAAGAATAGACATATTAGCTTTCCATATTAGGTCAAGGAAACCAAAGAAATTTGTGGTTCTTTGTTTATTTGTTTGTTTTAACAAAACGGATACGTTCTTGACAATACTTATCAAGAGAAAAGGAGAAAAGGTACCAACAAAGAATGAAAGTGGAGTCATAACTACAATGCTATGGAGATTAAGCAGTTCAAGATCAAAGTTGACTCTTCGTAAACAGGGGCCACTGTGCCCGGCCCCCAACTTAATGCATGGACTTGGTCCCCAGGACTGTGCAGGCCCTGCTTCTAACAGGATGGGTGAAAGGCCACCTTAGATCTCACATTTTCTCATCACGCACCTCGTTGATTTCTGTAAAGTGGACACGACCAATGTTTTCTCCTTTATAATAACTCAAGGAGAAAGCGTTTGTTAAATGCTTATTATGTGCCAAGCACCGTGTAGTTATCCCCACAATGAGTCCCTGAGGTTATCATCATCATGTCCATTTTATAGATAAGCAGACTGAGGTTTGGGACATGGAGAAATATGCCTCGTATCCCAGAGCCAGAGTGAAATATGCCTCGTATCCCAGAGCCAGGCTTTTGGCTGAGCAGTCACGGACCAAGCAGACAACAGAATCCAGGCCTTTTTGACCAACGTCCTAGTGACATCAACAACTCTTGTTTATTTTTTCCTCTCCTTCTCCAAATTGAGCGGGGATATGCTTTGAGACTCAGGATGAATCCATAAATGCAAGTCTGGTCCTAGATGTGGGCATTCACATGGTCCCGAATACCGGGAGGAGGTTTCCAAGGCTTTGGGGGCCAAGTGGCCTCTACCTCAAGTCTCACTCTCCTGCCTGTTTTGGAAATAACTCTTTAAACAGGCTTTCATCCACTGTTATGGGCCACTACATTTTACTTTGACGAGCTTCAGATAAAAACCTGCTTTACATTAGAGAGAAGTGTGGCTTTGCAAAATGCCATCGTAATCAGAACGGTATTTCTTGGTCCTGTGTGTGATTTCTTTATGCGCCATGATCCCCGTGTCACATGAAATTAGGGTCTGGAAACTATGAATCCTGGGCCACATCCAGCCTGTTGCTTGTTTTCCCATGGCCACTAAGTTCAGAGAGAATGGTGTTTCCATTTTTAAGTGGTGGAGGAGAAAACCAAAAGAAGAGTACTATTTTGTGACTTGTGAAACATCTATGAAATTGGAATTTCAGGGTCCATCAATAAAGTTTTATTGGAACACAGTCACTTCCAAGATGGAGTTGGATTATTGAAATAAAGGCCATTTAGCCGTTATAAGAAGGTCTGCTGCACACAGCTCACTTGGGTTTTTAAGCTGGAGCTGCTCTGCTCTGCCGTTGGGCCTTTGGAAGCCTCCGTCCTTGGCTGCAGTTTCAGGAGCCAGGGCGGACGACCTTGTTGGGTTACAGAACCTCAGGTACTGGTATTGCGGGGGAGGAAAACCTTTCCTTATCCTTCGAGAGCCTCCCCCGGGACCTTGCAAAGGAGACAACAAAAGACAGAAGTGTATTAACACGTGTTTACACACGGGAGTATTCGGTGATGAGTACCACAAAGGGATGGTTAGCACTTGGGTCCACGTAGCAAAGAACAATAATTCTGCGGACAAGTGATAAGAAAAAGGGAGAGGACTCGGGAGTTTCTAGGGACAGCAAATTGCAGGAAGGCAATTATCAGCAGAAACTAATGGTACAAAGAGCTGGTTACAAAGGTCTGTTGCGTAGATTCCTCTGAAATCCAAAGTTTGGCTTCGCCAAACTGCAATGGGAACACCCAGAATTTCCACACCTGAGTCTGGACAGGCAAGGTCCTAGGGGGGAGGGGCTATCAACCACTGGAGGAGGAATAATGAATGACATAAAAAATTGTTAATGAGAGAGAAAATAATCAATAAAATGGGGTACAAAATATAATAGGCTAATCCTACTTTCATTATAAAAACAACTATACCCCAAACCCCCCAAAGCTATAAGATTATTATTATTTTAATTAATTTATTTTGAGAGAGAGAGAGAGAGAGAGAGAGAGAGAGAGCGCATGAGCGGGGGAGGGGCACAGAAAGAGGGAGAGAGAAAATCCCAAGCAGGCTTAGCATTATCAGCACAGGGCCTGACCAGGGGCTCGATCCCATGAACCATGAGATCATGACCTGAGTCGAATCAAGAGTCAGACGTTTAACCGACTGAGCCACCTGGGCACCCCAAAAAGCTATAAGGTTATATACTTATGTGATACAGTGGCTCCCCTGCGTGGTGGAATTATGGGTAACTTTTTTTTTTTAAGCTCTTCTGGATTTTCTGTGTTTTCCAAAAGGCCTGAAAAAACCCCACACATTACAGAGATAACAATAAAAAAGTTCAAGCTTTCATGAAAAACAAAAAGTTTATTCTTTCATTTAATTATCTCCAGTTCTAATAGCCAAAACACGAAGCTGTCTTCCCTCAAATGGAGGTAAAAAATTTTTCTCTTTTTTTTTCTGAAAGCCATGATATGTGCATATTTTTGAAAGAAGCTTAATAACCCCTTGGTATATATTGAAAATGTTTCTTTTTAGTTTGGTTGTGTCTTTAAACTTTGTTGTTTTAGATTTTCTTTTGTTTGGTTTCTGAAAGCATAAATTTAAAAATTTGGCCAAATCAATTAATTTTTGAAGGTGCCGGATTTTAAATAGTCAGAAGGGGGCAGAAAATCCTCCAATGAACATTGTGGAAATAAAAATCATTCTCAAGTACAAAAGGCTTTCTTTGCTGATTTGCAAGAATTCCTTATATATTCTAGAATTTAGCGCTAAACCTTCATAGGTTTTAGGCTTTGTAATATCTTCTGTTATTGTCTGTTAACTTCGCCTGGTGTGTTTCTGACAAAACACAGTCTTTGTTTTCAATTTTTTTTTGTAACTTTATCTGTTTTGAGAAAGAGAGAGAGCAAGCAAGGGAAGGACAGAAAGAGAGGGAGAGAGAGGATCGCAAGCAGGCTCCACGCTGTCAGCACAGAGCCAGATGCAGGGCTCAAACCCACAAACCGTGAGATCGTGACCTAACCGAAACCAAGAGCCCGACGCTTAACCTACTGAACCACCAGGCGCCCCTCGACAAAACACAGTCTTTAATTTTAATGGCGACCAAACCATCAATTTGTCTCCTTATCCTTTGTTTGGGGTCCTGTTACAAAATTCCTTTTCTGCCATATTCATAGCAGCTTTATTCACAATAGCTAAAAGGTGGAAGGAACCCAAGTATCCATCAAGGGATGAACGAGTGAACCAAATGTGGCACATACATACCACGGAGTAATTATTATTCAGCCTTAAAAAGAAAAGAAAGGGGCACCTGCGTGGCTTAGTTGAGCGTCTAACTCTTGATTTCAGCTCAGGTCATGATCCCAGGGTTGTGGGATCGAGCCCCACATCAGGCTCTGTGCTGAGTGTGGAGCTTGCTTAGGATTCTCTCTGTCTCTTCCTCTGCCCCTCTCCCAGCTCTCGCATGCTCTCACTCTCTAAAAAAGTAAAATAGGGGTGCCTGGGTGACTCAGTCGGTTAAGCGTCCGACTTCAGCTCGGATCGTGACCGTGCAGTCAGTGAGTTCAAGCCTTGCATCGGGCTCTGTGCTGATGGCTCAGAGCCTGGAGCCTGCTTCGGATTCTGTGTCTCCTGATCTCTCTCTACCTTTCTCCTGCTCATACTCGGTCTCTCAAAAATGAGTACATGTTAAAAAAAAAATTAAAAAATATACAAAATAAATTTAAAAAATTAAGGGACGTTCTGACACCTGCTACAACACGGATGAACCTCGATGACATCAATGTGCCACATGAACTAAGCCAGGCACAAAAGGACAAATACTGTCGGACTCCAGTCGTGTGGGGAATCTAGAATGGTCAAATGTATGGAGATTGAAAGCAGAATGGTGGTTGCCAGGAGCGATGGGGGGTGGGTGGGTGGAGGGCCGAAGAGGGAGTTACCATGTAATGGGCACAGAGTTTCAGTCTTGCAAGATGAGAAGAGTTCCATGGAAGGATGGTGGTGGTGGCGACCCAAGGTGAATGCACTTAACACCACTGACCGCACCTCAAAACGGTTCAGATGGTAAATTGCATCTTAGGTATGTTTCACAATAGAAAAATCTTTCGCGTCTCGAAGTCACAACGTACCCTACTACATTTTTTTGATTACCGTTAAGTCTTTGCTTTTCACAATTAGATCGTTGATCCGTCTGGAATCCACCACTATTCATCGTGCGAAGTGGGGACCCAACTTCTTCTCCATTTAGCCACATTTCCCAACACCTGCAACCAGACAATCCATTCTTTCCCCCAGTGGATTCCCATTGTGATATAGAAGGCCTGTGAGAAGAATGTCACTAAGTCTCATCCAGCATCTTGGCAGGGCCGGGCACTGGGTAATGCTGGTGAATGCCAGCGGGGCCCAGCGTCCCCGTCTCCCCAAGGCCCCGGTAGGATATGCCTCTGCCAGGCATCCTGCCAGCTTTCTCTCTCCTGCGTCTGAATTCCTCTCCTCTGCCCCCACTCCAGGGAGACGGCATGGGTGACAGGCAGGGCGAGGAGACAGCTCGCCAGGAAGAATTGTGTTCAAACAATCTGATGACAAAAAGTGTAGCCGTTTCCCATTTCGGGGATGGGTGGGCTCCAAATGCCTTCGCAACCGGAACGATCCGCAGCTAAGTTATCTAATTGGATTGGAATTTCCCAAAGGGTGAGTGGAGGTCAAAGGAAGGAAGACTTAATCATTTGTTCAACAAGTATTTACTGAGCATCTATTGTTTCCCAGACCACATTCTAAGCACTGGGGGTGAGAGATACAGGGGCGTCTTAGGTTGGGTTCCCACGGAAGGCTGCGATAAGGATTTGAGTGCCCGTAGTTTATCTGGGAAGTGAGCTCAGAAAGCATTGGCAGAAGAATGGGGACGTGAGACGGGAAAAGAAAGAAAGCCGATCAAGGGCACAATATCGATAGGTTATTATTATGGGCACCTGAGGTCCCAGCTTGCTGGGGAATTCTGGGAGCCAGGATAGAACATGCTTCCAAGTTTTCTCATCTGCGGGTGAGGGATCTGGGGTACAATATACCAATTCCCACCAGTCACTGTTTGAGGGCCACTGAAGTAAGGGGCAAGGCGCAGGCGTTAATTCCCTTCCCCGTGCAGGCCCAGCGTGCTCCTGTGGCCAGAGAAAGCCCTCAAGCGAAGGCCACAGCTGCTTGTAGATGGAACACCCAGGGAACGTGCACAGGAATGGTGAGTGCCGAGGGAATGAGGGACACTGACAGCGTCTCCTACAAGAGTCTCTCCTGGACCTTACAGGGAAAGGAAACCAGCAAACAGGTAATGAACAAGATACTTTTGAATAAATGGAAGTACTATGAAGAAAGCAAAATACAGGGTGTTTTGTTAGCAATGGACGGCGGGGGGCTTGTGAGGACTAGATAGTCAGCGATGGCCTCCCTGAGGTTGGAACTAAAATGGAGTGACAAGGAGGGAGATGGGGAGGGGGCAGAGCATCCCAGGCAAAGTGAACGCCGAGTGCAAAAGCACCAAGGCAGGGGACCAGTGTGTCCCGAAGCAGAGTGGAAGGTCAAAGGTGTAGAACAGGAGGCAGGCAGGGAACAGGTCACTGGGACCCCGTAAGCCCCTAGAATATGTTCAGCATTAATATTAAGCACAGGGTTCACAAAGATTTTGTGCAGGGAACTGACGTAATCTCATTTGAACTTTAGAAGGCATCTTCAGGGTCGGGGGCCCAGCTCATGGTGCTGACGCTGATCACGTAGGATCAGATCCCTACAGTACAATTTCCCTGTCGCCCCGAGCCCTCATCACGTCTCCCCTGCTTGTGACATTGAGCCTCTCCAAATGAGTTCTGTTCTGGGTTCTCCAGGCTTAATGGAACGGCATCGTGTATTGTGGCCTTACGAGCTTTTAGGGAATCCCGTCAGTACTTTTCCCAGATAAAAATCGCTGATGTGCAGCTGACCCTCTGTGTGGGTGTGCCTCTAGTAGCCAAAAAGGCACAGTAACCTGTGACAGAGGTTTAAATCGAGAGCACTATATATCTGAGTTCTCTCTCTCTCTCTCTGTGTATAAAACTCCAACTGTGTTCTTCAACAGGTGACAGTTTAGGAGCAGCACTTGTTCTCTGGAGGCTCTAAACAGATGTCTCTGTTTACATTTGAGTGAAATTCCTTCTAATAACATTGTGGTCGATAGTAGGTGACGTGGCTTTATACTTCCCCTGGGTGAGGCTGCAGAAACGTTTTCTGGTCTCTCCCACGTAAAAGTAGATCGCAATAGGTTTTTATGGATTGCAGTGATAAAAGATCGGCTGGACCAATTTCGGCCTAATACGCGAGGGGCGACAAAATTAAAGTCGTCAGCTGGTGCTTTAAGGATCCCCCGCCAACAACTTAAACCTCGGCAGTTTATGATGAACTGCCTTCCAGGAGCTATCGTTTTTTTCTTAAAGTGGCCACAAGGGGGCGTTAAAGGGCTACACACTTGCCCCAATCACCTCCCCTTTTCACCTGCCCCTTTAATTCCCCGTCTCTTTAATAGCCCAACTCGCCCCTGCACCCTATGCGGTTTTATTTCAACAATCCTGGTCTACCAAGGAGGTCGCTAGGGGTTCCTGTAGTCCAATCTGAATATTGGGATCACATTTCCTGTGTTTTTAACAAGTCGAGGGCAACAAAGAGCTGACAGTGGCCCTCACTCAGTTCGTGACCAGGGAGTAGGTGGGCCTCTTGCCTACTTCAAATAGTTATGCTTCTCTCCAAATGCTTGGCGATGTCTTCTCCGCGGAATTTGTCATGGTTTTCATGGATTAAAGTACTTTTTGATTCTATCTCCACTGCCGTGATGTTTGCTGTCACGAGCACCTGGGGTCCTGATAAGAATGTGTGAAGGGGGGTGCCTGGGTGGCTCAGTGGGTTGAGCATCCAGCTTGGGTTCAGGTCATGATCTTGCTCAGGTCATGATCTTGCGGTTCATGGGATGGAGCCCCGGGTCGGGCTCTGTGCCGACAGCTCAGAGCCTGGGGCCTGCTTTGGATTCTGTGTCTGCCTCTCTCTCTGTCCCTCCCTTGCTCATGCTCTGTCTCTCTCTCTGTCAAAAATAAATAAACATTAAAAAATTAAAAAAAAAAATGTGTGAAGGACACGTGGAGACAAACCTGAGGGTTACAGTTAGCCTCCTTTAAGACAGTTCTGTATGCCCAGAGGCCCCGTGAAACCCGCCAGGCTAGAGAAGAGAGCTTCAGCTGAAGCACCGTTTGGGGGGCTGAGATCACTTAGATTCCCCGTGAGGAATTTTGGCTTTGAACTTGAGTCCCCTTTTGTGCCTTGAATGAATGGCACCTATGTGTATACTTGCTTTTTGCATGAAAAACGTCTGTAGGTTGTTCATTCCCTTGAGATGAAGGCACCAACCATAATTCCAATCATGCCCTCAATTCATCGGGAGAACTACAGACCGCGGCAGATTTACCGCTCCCCCTGCTAGGTTCAAAATCAGACTGATGAGCCGCTCGGTGAGCTGCCTGACCCCCAGGCATCCTCACAGCCAAGGCTGACTTTAGCTGGGCATTCCAGTTCTGTGCAGGTGAGAGGCTCCCCACTGGCTGGATGGCATCGAACACGATGATGCCTGGATGAGGAGTATCCAAGGACAGTTGGAAATTCTCTCCCCTTTCTGGCACTAATTCCACTCTGAATGATTCTCCACGAGTGAGGAAATGCAGCCATTCCTCTGATTAATGGTGTTTCTTTTTCCAAGTTTCCATTATCCAGATGAAGGGAGTTAACGCCAACATGGCCACGCGAAAGGGGCTGTCAACGCTGAGGGCCCTTTACATGGTTTGACTCCTGCTTAATCGTAGCTGATTTGCTTGGTCCCTTGACCCCAGACAAGCATCGTGTCACCTGGCTACCGCCTGCCTGCCGAGCAAGGGCAGCTGGTTGCAATCCGCCGCAGATGAAGATTCCCTTGGTTTTCGTTACGGCAGGGCCATGCCTCCCTTGTTCCCCCACCAAGGAATTCTGGCTTGGTAAGGGGAATCCTCAGGAGCCCCAGTGGAACAACCCTAATGAGGTTGTGGGCAATCTGGTGAGGCTGGTTTTTTCATGAGCTACCCGTTCCTTTAGCTGGAGCCCAGCGGTGGCAGGTGGCACACAGACATCTATTCACGTTCTGTGTTTCTTACTTCCACTGCCGTGTGCCTGGGAAAAGAACTGTTCTTCTGTGTGAAGAGTCGCCCCCTTCTGAGGATGGTTGAGAACAGCCACTGTCACTTGAATCCTTTGTACCTGGAGCCGGGCGGCTTCTCCAGGCTTTCCTCTGCCTCAGGGCTTCTGAGATCTGAGGGCAGAGGACGTCACTGCTAGTAGCCCCTTCCTCCAGGCTGCGCCTCAACCAAAGGTTCGTTTCCTAAAGGCTTCGCCAAGACCTCTGCCAAGTCTAGAGGTTCAGGGACAAATGTCCTTGTCCTCTATTCAGTATTTTCCATGTTGCCTCCTCAAAGTACAGACCACTTACGACACTGCAGATCTAAATACTCCCACACCAGAAGCACAAGGAAGTACGCCCGTCGGCTAGTTATTTTCGGTGCGTTTAAGACGTGATCTATTTTCCCTCCTCGGTTATACAATGCTGCCTAGTCCCTTTTGCCCCTGAAGCAGACAAGCACAGTTAGTCCTGCTCCTGTGCTTTTACGTACCTCTAAGGCTCTCAGAGAGCTTTTCCACGTGAGGGTGATGTTTATTCCAAGTTCATCCTTGGATGAAGTTTCGGTAAAATTGCAGAAATCCGTAGCTCTTAGTTACGTCCTTTCTTTCCATGGCATCGCAAACACCAGAGAGGAAAGGGTACATGATCTGTTCTTGCTCTAGGATGGGGATTGCCCTACAGGTGAGAAGTCCAATCAGGTATCTGGGGCTCACAGGCTAAAGGGAGGTCGAGAGAGGTGCTCCTCAAGAAAATCCAGTTTTGCTCAAGGTTTTTGATCCATGCGGTGGGAGTGGCCTGACGCATGGACGATGGGAGAGCTTACCTATGGGAGCCAAGATGAGGTCCCTTTTCATCTGAAGTTTCCCTCCTCCTTTTCTTTTTTTTTTAACATTTATTTATTGCTGAGAGACAGAGCATGAGCAGGGGAGGGGCAGACAGAGAGGGAGACACAGAATCCGAAGCAGGCTCCAGGCTCTGAGCCGTCAGCACAGCTGGACATGGGGCTGAAACTCACGAGCCGCAAGATCACGACCTGAGCAGAGGTTGGATACTCAACCGACTGAGCCACCCAGGCACCCTTTCTGTGTTCAGTTTTAAGTCAATTCTCTCCTGGGCAATAGTTTGACTCGACTTTAAATACGCTACAATGAAAAGGCAACTCTGGAATGTACCTGTTAACTCAGGTTTCTGCTTTATCGTTTTCATAAACCGTTTCCACAGCACCTCTCAACTAGAGGTGGAATCGTTGTAAAATGTTACGGATAGAAAACTGAGGATTGCTCAGTGAAGCTGAAGAATGCTCAACAGCTTAATCTTCTTGTTCAAATTGTACTGTTTTTCAGAAATGAGCTTGCTAAATCTGGCACCGTCTTCTGGTATTCTCACTTAATAGGACCAATCTTAAGTAGTAATGGGGTGAGAAAGTGAGTCTATCACTTAGTGTCTTTAAAAGGTCAACTATGGGGCCCATTTTGCTTGTCCAAAAGCAGTCCCCTCAAAATAGGGGCAAAGGTTCAGCTGGTACAGAACTGGTGGCCCACGTGAGACATCTCTCACATCATCATGAGGCCGGAGAGGACACACTTGTGGACGCATCTTGGCAAAACGGTTTCAAGGGCATGGCTTATTTGTAACCGAGCAAATTATTACCATCCACCATCCACAGTGGAGTGTGGAACTCGAGCTGCGAATCTATTTCTCACACCGTCCCCAATCCCCTGCGAGATCACCCACGGCTCTCACTTCCTGTGGCGGAACACATACCAAAGCCAAGACGCAGTGAAAGAACACGGGTCTTCTGGCCCGGGAGCCCTGAGCGGGCACTCCGATGCCCAGCACTCCCGGCCAGATAATCTGCACCTCGTCTTCCGTCTGCAGGACAGCGACACCAGCCACCAACACTTGCAGGACAGCGCATGTGACTGAACTTATTTGGGGTCGGGAGCCTGCTGTATCATCTGGACTTGGGGACAGACTCATGTGGGTAGTCCAGTGACAGCGATAAAGGCACACAGAAGAATTCTACGTGCTAATACCTGGGAATTTAAACTGTACTTCCTATTTTCAAACTTTAACACCACCTTCTGATAAATCTTGCCTCTGGCTGAGCTTATACTCCAGTTCTCATTCTCATCAGTAAGTCAGTAAAGGAAGAACACAGGTTACATAACAAAGGTGCCCCTCCGGCTTTGGGTTTAACAGCAGGTGAAAACTAAGCAGAAAGAACACTTGCAGAAGGAGAACTCCGACTCTGAGAGACAAAACCTGCGTATTTACTTGCTTAGATCTGGGAGCCTGACTGCTCACAAAAGGATTCAGAGATGTTTCTTTATTGTCAAGCTGCAACATACATGGTTTAATACAACAAAAAAGCATTTAATCAGGTGAAAAAGAAGCTGAACAATAAACAAATAAACACTCAAAACAAAATATTTTCCATTGGAAACATGTTAAGATGAATACGGGGTTTCGTTACCATCTTACTGCAATTTTCTTGTGTGTTACCAGCCCACATACCCCATGTTCTCTGTGATCATGCAGGTGTGAATGGGAGTTTGAACGATTAAATACATGAAAAGTCCGCTTACTGCAGAGAGTCATTTCACGAGGCAGCCACACCGGGTTTAGAGGACAAAATCACTCAAGAAATTCTCCACGTCTTCGGGTTCGTTTTAGAATCCATGAACCTTAAGCTGTTCCTCCTTGACAATGCCAACCTGCAAGACAAACGTAAGAGAATCGCTCTGAGGGATGCAGGACTTCAGCCCCAAGAAAACGCGGAGCCCCGATGATAAAACAATCAGGGTTAACAGTCTGTTGCAACACTGTTCCTCGCGGCGTTTACCGTTAGCAATTCAGTAGACGCGGACATACCTTGACGTGCCCCCAAACTGGCTGTGCAGATACAAGAACAGTCACGTCATTCGAATGACAAAATAAACCAAAAACGGTTCCGCTGCCTTTAAAGTGCCGATACTGTATTTCTCGCTCAGTTAACGGACTTACCTCATTCACGTGATTTTTTTTTTTTTTTTTTTTTGAACGAAGTAGGAGATAATTCACATTGTCCTTGAATACAATTTTGGAAGCAATCTCA
Organism: Panthera leo; assembly: GCF_018350215.1. Classification (NCBI taxonomy): domain Eukaryota; kingdom Metazoa; phylum Chordata; class Mammalia; order Carnivora; family Felidae; genus Panthera; species Panthera leo. Next base: position 150,283,497 of record NC_056687.1, read on the forward strand.
AGGTTGTACATAAAGCACCCAATCACTCACCTCCAGGAGAAACTGGCAAATGTTTTTTCTTTGGTCACCTTGAAGCTGAATAACCTCTCCGTACTCGGGATGCTCAATCACAGTACCATTACAGGCGAATTTCTGGAGAAGGAGATGTTTCACACAATGGAGTCAGATACAACAAGGAGGTTTCACTTTGCCCATTAAGACCAATATACCATTTGAGTAGAGCTGATCGTGTTTAGGAAACACGTTTGGTCTCCCCAACACTCCCAAATTGATTTGCAAGTGAATCAGCAGGAAACACACGGGCAATGATTTTACTTAGAACACCAAGAACTGACTATTCCACATTTCGTTTCGTTTGAAAGCCATTCACATCTCAGTTCGAAATGGGAGGCCACCCATAAATGCCTGGGTGTTAATTACCAGAACCAACAGGCTTTCCCCAGCCGGATGGCTTTCGCCCACACCGTTGGAGTCGAGTAAGGGTGTCCTGCTCGGAAGCGCATCAGTAGCTGTGGCTCAACCTTTCCTTCCCGACACCTTTACCTTTTTGAAAGCTTTCACAAGTTTCTTTTTGTCATAATCATCTGCAATGCCCTGGACAGTAGTCAGTGTCTTTCTGCCGTTCCGTTGCTGGATTCTTATATGAATGTAATCCTCAGTCCCTGCCGGGAGTAAGTCGTCACCCTTAGTTGCATCAGCAAAGGGGTCTGCAAAGGGACACACACAAAAAACGCCAAAGCGGAAGAATTACCTTCCAGAAAGTGATTCCCCGGTGTACGGCCCACTACGATCCAGGCCAGCGGCAAAGAAGGTTCTAGTGCCTCTGCTGTTTTTGCGGGTGGGGACGGGGCGGTGACGGGGGTGGGGCATTACCAAACCCCCCCCCCCCCCCCCCCCCCCCCCGGCAAGGTGCTCTCGCAGAAAGAGGCACGTTTGAACGGCCGATGCCCCCCCGACATCCGAACAGAAAACGCTATTCCAGGCAGACTTCTCGGGGAGCGTCGTCCTCTAACGGGGGGGGGGGGGGGATTTCAAAAACACGATTTTACAGCTACGATAAAGACGTGCGTCATCTCGCCCCCATTCTGATGACAACAGAGGCACTCGAACGTGCCCACCCCAAGCACTTAACCGCGGCCGCGTCTGCAAGCAGCGAAACGGAGAAAGCTACCCACGTCCACGCACAAGCACGGGTCTCCCCAAAGGCGTCATTTTACAGACTACTGCGCCCCGCCGGGGAAGCTGGTCCGCGGGCCCGTGACCCATCGGAGGCCGCGACCCGCGTCTCCAGCCCGACGCCCGCCGGAGCCGCTGGGCATCGGCTCCGACCGGAGCCGAAGGACGCCGATCCCCGGGGGGGCCCGGCCCCGCGGCGCCCCGCGAGCGGAAGGGCAGGTCCGGGCGCGGCGGGGGCAGGGCCCGGGGCTCCGCGGGGGGGGCCCGGCGGCTGCGGCCGTCCTCGGGGAGGGGGTCGCCAGGGGCCCAGTCGCCATTTTCTGGGCGCCGAGACAAAGCCCCACTCGGGGTGCGGGGAGGGCGGCGGGGGGCGGGGTGGGGTGGTCCTCGGGGCCGCGGGGCGGCCGGCGGCCCCGCCGAGGGCGGGCCGGCAGGCGCGCGGGGGGCAGCGGGCAGGGGGCGGCGGCCGGATCTTACCGAAAGATTGGAGGTTCTGGATAGTGGACATGCGACACTAGTGTGAGGCCGGTGAGGGGATAAAATTGCTGCGGGGCCCGCCCGGATCACCGAGTCTGGAGGCTGCAGTGGCGAGAAAAACGTAAGTAACTAAGGAGACGCTTCGCCCCGGGGTTGCGACTCGGCTGGAGCAGCGGCGGCGGCGGCGGAAGCCGGGAGGAGGCAGGAAGAGGCGAAGGAGGAGGCGGAGGAAGAGGCGGCGGCCACGGAGGCGAGGACGCGAGAGAAGAGGCGGCGCTGTGGCTTCTCCCACAAAATGGCCGACGGAGGCTATTTAGCCGCGCCCGCCGCCCCTCCCTCGTGACCCGCCCGCGCCGGGCATCCTGGGACTTGTAGTTTTCTCGAGGCGGCAGAGCCCGTCCAGCCCGGGGCCGGCGGGCTTCCGGGACCGCAACTCCCGGCAGGGAGCACGCCCTCCAGCGCCGGCGGCCGGGCCGGGAGGGTACCGGGGGCTTCGGCGCCGTCGGGGCAGAGCCCGCGGGGTTCGGGGAGGGGAGGGGGGGCTGTGCACCCCGTGCCTCACTCGCTCTCCCTGACTCCCCTTCTCTCGCCGTGCAGCTGCGGCGCCGAGGGGTCGGTGCTGGGTGCACAGTCTCCATCACTCACCGTCGAGGCTCGGGGGAATGTAAGTAAAATCGGGGTGCAGGAGCAAAACAAGCACCCCGGCCCTGGTTTGGGACTCGTCGGCCGCCGCTCAGCGCCTCTTGCGTCGCAATTCCGTCCCGCGACTCCGACCCCCCGTCCCTGGTCCGCAGCTGTGGGAGCCAGCTCCGAGGTTGGAGGCGAGAGAGCTCCTCCGCCCCCCCCACCCCCACCCTCGCCCCGGGTGGGGCCGCCCCCCCCCCCCGCCCCGTTCCCTACGGGTGGTTGTCCAAGTTCAGCGTGCATCTCCCGGAGGGCTTGATAAAACACGGATCGATAGCCCCGGGTGCGTTTCAGGGCTGCGGTGTTCCCCGAGAGCCAGCAAATTGGCAAATGTGACAAACTGCCAGGAGACGCAGATGCTACTGGGCCTGGACCACGCTGCACACTCACTGTCCCGCTTCACCAGGGGCCCGGCGTCCCGCGGGGGCCAGGGCTGTGTCATCCGAACGTACCAGAAAAGCAGCCTGTCAGCTTGGGACACAGGACCTTGAACAGGACAGGTGCCAGGCGTAAATGGAAGGCGAGCTTGGCAAATTGACTGATACAGAGTCGGGTTCCAGGACTGTAATATCGTTTCCAGCGAGCTACGGACAGAAAACAAACCTGAGACTTTGGGAATGGGCTCACCCAGGCAGGGGCTCAATTGTCCAACTTGGTTGGCTTTCTGGAAGGAAAGAGAGAGACTAAAATGTAGGGATTCTTAACCTTTTTTTGGTGCCATGGCCGTCTTGTGAGGCCCATGGACCCCTTCTCAGAATAATGCTTTAAGCGCATAAAATAAAACATTGAGGATTACAAAGCAAACTACGCTTCTCGAAATTAAAAACAAACGTTGATAACATAGTATTCTTTACTCACGCATTAAGATCTAGCACCAGGTGTAACGACAACTAGATTTCCAAGAGATGATAAAAGATATTTTGACATAACTGTAACATCAGAAATGTAACATGAAAACACCTGTAACTTCTATTAGTGCAAAGAGACAGGTTCTTCTAATACTATTGTGGTGAATATTCATAATTGGGAAATGCTGAATTTTGCTTAGAGGTTAGCGAAAATGTAGATGTAATCTCTTTTCCCCATCCACGTTTTGGGATTCCCCACAACCCTGCAGTTTTGTCTATGGACCAGGTATTTGTAGACCCCAAGTTAAGAATACCTGGCTTTAATAATCTTTTCTAGTTAATGATGATGGGTACCACTTACTGAGTGCTTACTATTTGTCGGTTGGACTTATACGTAATATTATTACGTATTTTCATAGCCATTCTGTGATTTAGTTATAACTATTGAAAAGATGTAGGAATGGAGGCTTTCCTAGGTTAAATAATTTGCCTTAAAAATTCAAATTCTTAACTCTCAGGTATCTTACTACAATTTTGGTCTTCCAATCTTGATGTAAATGAATAATACTTTTTAAATCCAAACTTAGGTAAAAGGTTTTAGAGCTGGTTCCAAAACAAGGAGAATCAGGCATTTTTTTTGGTTGCCCATTTGTTGATTACAACTATGATTGTTTGTGTTCTTTGGTTTTTTTTTTTTTTTTTTTTTTTTTTTTTTTTAATTTTTTTTTTCAACGTTTTTTATTTATTTTTGGGACAGAGAGAGACAGAGCATGAACGGGGGAGGGGCAGAGAGAGAGGGAGACACAGAATCGGAAACAGGCTCCAGGCTCTGAGCCATCAGCCCAGAGCCCGACGCGGGGCTCGAACCCACAGACCGCGAGATCGTGACCTGGCTGAAGTCGGACGCTTAACCGACTGCGCCACCCAGGCGCCCCTGTGTTCTTTGGTTTTAACACCTCTGTAAGCATGTTTTAAAGTAATTTTTAATACTACTGTAATGAAGCACAGGACATACAAAATGCATATCTCTTTCTGTTTTCTTTCTTAGCCATTTTATATTACATTGTTTCTCAGCAGGAGACAAGGGTGGTTTAGTGAAGAATAAAATAACAAAGATACATAGAGAAGTTAAACACACACACACACACACACACACACACACACACACACACAGTATCTTAGGGATTTCATGATCATTACCCCTGGGAGAACTCCTTTCTACTTCCTAGTGTTGTGTCAGAGACCCCCAGGACCTCAGAAATCTTTAATAAAAGGCAATCACATAGGTTAGATACAATTATCTTAAAAACTCTTCTGATTTTCTGGTCATTGGTAGGCCTGTTTTAGGCTTACACTGTCTAATACAGGAACCATTTTTCACATGTGGCCACTGGGCCGGGACTTGTAGTGTGGCTGGTCCAAATTCATACATGTTCTAAGTATAAAGTATACACTGGCCTTTCAAAGGTTCAAATTGTTTCCATTTCATTTATTTCCTTTTCCTTTTTAAGATGTGGCTACTAGAAAATTTAAAATCACATGTGGGTCGCTCACTGTTTCTATTAGGGCTGGTTGAGAGTAGAAGGGTTGACCTGTATGTAAAGTTACCATAAAAGTAAAAGGAATAAACTGAAGCATTTAAAAACTACTCTTTTTAGTTCTAACAGGTACTGGCCTAGTTGAACGTGATTATATCCCGCCTTATTTCAGAAAGGATTATAGATCGTCTGCAGGGAAAAAGAATATTGACTAAAGGAATCAGGAAAGAATAGAAAAAAGGTAGAATGGTTGAAAAATAAAAGCCCCAAAGCTAAAGTTAGACCCCAGGTCTGGATCTTAACTGGTTAAGACAAAGGGAAAATCAATGAGAAAATTTGTAGGTCTACAGGATGAAAACATACCAGTTGTGCAGGAGGAATGACTTTGCCTGGCCCTGAGCCACACTAGATGTTTCTCTTGGGTCCTCATAAAGGAGACACTGTGATGTAGTGGACAGCATCCCCAGCAGTTTGCCTACCACGAAGACAATGGTGGGTTTTATGCAGCTCTTTTTTATATCTGCTAGTTATGAAGATGTACTGTCTGGTTAGAACCCTGGGTCCTCATCCATCCTTCTGTGGCAGGCGGGTGATAATGCGCCACTCAGATTCCCTGCTTCAGCGTGCATAATTGACCAACAGCCCCAGACACTGGGCTCTGAATTCTACCTTGCTTACTGCTGAGGCCACACTTCCCACCCGCTGCTCCCAGCAGGTGACTGTGCAACAGGGGTGCCGGTGCGGGCTGTTCTCCAGATGTGGGACTCAACTGATGGGCACCTTTCCTCATGGACTCTCCATTGGCCTGGGTGAACTTTCCTAACCTTGGGCTGAGGTCTGAGTCTCTTATTCAGCCCTTCTTCCCTCCTCCTTCACAGGGTCACCTCCTCTTGGCTCCTCCCTCTTTCCCCCACACATCCTGCGCATCTAAACCCATCTCAGTGTCTGCCTCTCAGAGGACCCACACTGGTACGCTAACCCCATGCTGGGTGGGACACAAGGTTCAGCTTCTGGGGTCTACTCTCGCACTAAGCTCAGAGGCAACAAGAAGGGACATGAGCGTCAGGCCATCTTCGTGCGATTCCAGCATGTGGTTGCTTGTAGGGTTCCGACTTGCCTGGATCTTCTCTTCTTTCCCTTACCTGCATCGGATGCAGAGATGCAGTCCTAAAGAAGCTACTTAAAGGTCCCTTACAGTCACATAAGCCGATCATCCCCTGTAACAAATTCCTTTCTATATATTTGTGTGTGTTCAACTAGAGAGGTAGAACCGGCAAGAGATACATACAGGCGCTATTCCCAGCCCTGTGTGGGGTATTGCGCGCTGTTCCCCTAACCTTTTGGGTGCTTTCTTCCTAAGCTCTACATGGTTGCCTTATATTCATGTGCTGATTAGTATCCTGCCGATTACTGGAGGAGGGCCCAAGAACTCTTCAGAGTTCCCCCTTTCTCGGAAGCTCTTTCCAGGACTTTTGTCTATGAACTCTAGCTGCCTTGGACTCGTCACTGTTTCTACTTAGCTTAGGGAGTCTGCTGGGCTCTGCCTGTGTTTCCCTCCAAACTCTTTCAAGGCAGTGAGATGCGGTGGTCACAGGGCTCACCTCACTTGTTTTTCATCTTTTAGGGATCACTATCCTTTGACATAGACTTTCTTGAAAATCTGTGGTGGCTCATATTGTGTCCTTTGTTTTGGTTATTTTAGGTGGAGAGTAAATTCAGGAAATTCATCTTGGTTGACAACAAAAGTCCACTACATGAATTTGGAATAAATGAATGAGCTTCTCCTTGGCGTCCAGCCTGAGGTTAAACCTTTTGCTGTGAAGGTGTCTGACGCTCGGACGGCACGGTGACCTTGCCATGTGGATGTGCTACCGTGGTGAACACGTATGTGTGTGCAAATTTTCTATCCACCGATGGTGCACATTTCTTACAGTACTAAAAACTGGTCCTTCAGAAGACCTTTACAAATGTGTATTTCTGTAAGTGCTATTTTATAGCAGGGAAACTTTGGGTTGCTTTATGGCAGAGAAATGAATCAGCCTATAAATTACGTTAACTAAATTCCTGTTGTGTTAGTCTGCCCACCTATCCACTTTTATACCTGAGACCTTGAAAATTTTCTTAGTTATTTGCAAGTACTGTGTAGGGAGTTAAATATACTATGAGTATTTGGTAAGTGTGAGTTGACCTACTTTATGGCTAAAAAGAGAAAACAGGGGTGCCTGGGTGGCTCAGTTGGTTAAGTGTCTGGCTTCGGCTCAGGTCATGATCTCGCAGTCTGTGAGTTCGAGCCCCTCGTCGGGCTCTGTACCGACAGCTCGGAGCCTGGAGCATGCTTTGGATTCTGTGTCTCCCTCTCTCTCCGCCCCTTCTCTGCTCATGCTCTGTCTCTCCCCAAAATAAAAATAAAACATTAAAAAAAATTAAAAATTAAAAAAAAAGAGCGAGAAAACGTATTCTGAACTGAGGCATGCACTAAATGACCAAAGAAAATTGCTAGTAATATTTTCTATATTCCATGTGGGCCAGGAGATGTGCTAAGCACTTTACATTATTGTTTTACCGTTCATAATAATTTTGTGAGGTGGGTTTATTATCCTGTTTTACAGATGAGGAAAATGAGTCTCAGGAAGTTGATTACTTACACACACACACACACACACACACACACACACACACACACACACACAAAGAGGGGTATTCCTTCCTCAGGAGTCTGTAGCCAGTAAACGGCATAGTCAGGATCTGAACCTGGGTTTGTCTGCCTCCAAATTCTATGCTCTTTATCCTATATTCTTACTCCTTTATGGAGGTTAAGCATACACTGTGAGCCACCCTATGTGTATTAGTATTTTTACAGGGAAAGAATAGGAAAATCTGGCCAGTTGAAAACATGTAACACATGGACCAGGAAAGTACAGTTCCAGTGGTTGCTGATAGATGCCCTAAAATCGCTCACGAATATAGATGTCACTAAAGCTTGTGTCAAACATACACTAACGCTAATTTTTCATAATGCCAGGGTTTTCGTTGCTAACAAAGCAAGTGTAAAACCACGGTGTTCTCATTCACTGGAAATAAAAAAGTGATTGGATCTCCTCTTCATGGTAACCAAGCTCCTATTTCTCAGTTCCGTGACCCTTTCCAAGTTCTGAAGCAGCCCTGAAACTCGTCCCTCCATGAAGGGTACAAGTTCATTGGCCAAGTGATAGCATCAGGCAGCCTGGTGCTGTGACAAGATACATATATTTGAACCAATTAGGGAGTAATTCAGTATGTGCTGGGGGCCCACTCATTATTTTTTTGAATGTGAATTAGTATATTCACTAAAATTTTATAAAATTTAGGTTTATTCTCTTAAGGACAGTATATGAATTTCTAGCTTATCTTTAAAAAATTCAGAAACACTGGTAGGAGTTGCTCTACCTTAGCTTAGGGACAGTTCTGGAATTTGTCACAATACCTATTATTTCTTTAAATTCCTTTTTTAATGTTTATTTTTGACAGAGAGAGAGAGAGAGCGAGCATGAGAGGGGGACGGGCAGAGAGAGAGGGAGACACAGAATCTGAAGCAGACTCTAGACTCTGAGCTGTCAACATAGAGCTCAATGCCAGGCTCGAACTCATGAAGGGCGAGATCATGACCTGAGCTGAAGTCAGACGCTCAACCGACTGAGCCACCCAGGTGCCCCAATACCTCTTATTTCTTTTTTTAAATGTTTACTTATTTATTTTGTGAGAGAGGGTGCACAAGCAAGGGAGGAGCAGAGAGAGAAGAGAGAGAATCCCAAGCAGGCTCCATGCTGTCAGCACAGAGCCTGACGTGGGGCTTGATCTTATAACCGTGAGAGTTGGACACTCAACCCACTGAGCTGCCCAGGTTCCCCGACAATTGAGATTTCTGTCTTCCCTTAAGAAAAAAAAAATCTACGTTTATTGCTTATCTTCAAAAAAAAACCAAAAAAAGTCAAGGCTGATCTGTAGATACTTCACTTCCGATGGCCCAGGCAGTGGGATGATGTTAATGGAATTGTGATTAAAAACAACAAACAAACAGTGAATTAGGAAAATATTAGAAAGCGGTGGAACCACTCATGACCTGGATTATTCCACTTTAGGGGGCATTTGGGGAAGAGTTTAGTACCGAGTCAAAGAGTGGGGTCCTGAAGGAAGGAATTTGTGTTTTGTATTAAAAAGTTAAGGGGCGCCTGGGTGGCGCAGTCGGTTAAGCGTCCGACTTCAGCCAGGTCACGATCTCGCGGTCCGTGAGTTCGAGCCCCGCGTCAGGCTCTGGGCTGATGGCTCGGAGCCTGGAGCCTGTTTCCGATTCTGTGTCTCCCTCTCTCTCTGCCCCTCCCCGGTTCATGCTCTGTCTCTCTCTGTCCCAAAAATAAATAAAAAAACGTTGAAAAAAAAATTAAAAAAAAAAAAAAAAAAAGTTAAAACTGAACCTTTTGGCTTGAGAGAGCATCTGGTGGTACAGAGTTTTTGGCTCCTCTCCTGACTTGGGTTAGTCCAGCGTGCATAATACGTCAGCAATGCCATGCTGTGTTGTTTCGCCGTTCTGTGCCCTGGGATTTGTGGCAGAGATTGTGGGTTGCTATCTAGTATCGTTCTCCCCTTCTTTCTTAGCAGACAAAACCCAGTTTCATTCTGGGTTGCGGCGTGCCCAGCTAAAAGAATATACTCCATTTCAGTTGGCCTTGCTAGATGTGGCCAATGCAGTATAGGCACAAACGTTGAGTGGGCTTTCTAAGAATTCACTTAACGGAAGCCGACTCGGTTCAGAAAAGGGCCCGGTTTGCCCTTCTCTCTTCTTCCTTCCTGCTGCCTCGAATGGAGACGCGATGTTGGAAGTGTGACCGCCATCTTGGACGATAAGGTGACCTCGCCATATGGTTGTGCTGCCGCTGGTGGCTCAGAATGATAGAGGGAGCCTGGGGCCACGGACTGCCTGTCTCTGTTCTTGTTACGTGACAGAAGGAAGCCCACGTGTTTAAGCCTCTGCTATTTTGGGTTTTCTGTTCAATGAAGCGGAACCAAGCCTTCAGAGTGCTGCTGCCCCAGTGGAAACCCTCGGACCCAGGGAAGCTGGGCGTGCACTTTCCCAGTGCCCTGTGTTGGGGTTGTCTGTGGCATGGATCATGCCTTCTGTGCTAGCCTGATCCAGGAGAAGTTGGGGCCGCCCATCGTGGGCTGTAGGAGGATATGCTAGAAACAAACTGACAGTATGTTACATTGTGTCTCCTGACACTTCAGAGGCCACCTGGCCGGGCAGATGTCCATCAACTGTCTTGGGCTCGTCACATCTTTGCCATAAACACTGGTGACAGATGGCATCCTATGGGAGTTTTAAGGGGAAGAGTTGGTGAAATTTAACCTTGTTTGTTGTCTGCCTTACAAACAACGCGCCTGGACTCTCCCCGTGGAACTGGAAGCAGAGTCCGTAAAGCTCAAGTTTAAAAAGTCTTAAATAAACATTCTTTGGCTTTTTAGAATTTGGTTGTATTTGTTGGAGGGTTGACATCCAGCTGGTGTACGTGACTGCATCCATACAAGTTGTTAAATTATTAAAATACGCCCGTGCTGGTCGGCAAATAGTTACTGCTCAGCCCCCCCAACGCCCGCTCGTCCCTTTGGACCTCTTCGACCATTGCATGAACAAGCAACGAAAACAGCAAAATTTCTCCTGGATTTGGGCCCTCTCCACTTTTAAAATTAGGCATCTGAGCTCACAGTGTTCATTTTGCCAGCAACGTGTTCGTTGCTGCCCAATTTTTGTCAGTCGTTTGATTGAAACACTGTGGAGGGTATTGTTCTAGATGTTCCAGAGTCCAGTCCTGGATCAAATCAGGTCAGCAGAGGAACTGAGAACGGGTATATTGTTTCAGTTTGTTTCTGCCGCCTCCCACCCTCTGCAGAGCGGGTCTTGCTGAACTGTTTTGGGTGATGTCATCAGCCTGTGCTGAGAGACAGGGAAGGGACCGGCACAAATGACTCTCTCTGTCATCTGTCTTACAGATCGTTGTCAAGCTGTGTGTGTGTTTTTTTTTATATCACAGTGTCTATTTATAAGAATCCTCAGAGACTTGCTTCACTGGTTTTAGAAGCAAAACAGTTGTATTACTCCGGGAAAAGTGTGTTTTTTGGTTTTTTTTTTTTTTCAGTCTTACAAACCTGTCTATAAAGTGTCCAATTTTCCCTTATCCCTGTCTTTGTAAGTATCCTTATTACAACCTTTCTGGAATGAAGCAGAGAAGAAACGAAGGGAGGAAGGAAGGGAGAAAACACTCAAAAGTTACGGAAAATCGAAGTAGATAGGTGATCAAAGGAACCCAAATACACAGGCATTTTATGTTTTTTTCCTCAGCAGAATTTCAACACGAACTCATCACGGATTTATACCGAGTAACAATTAGGAACTTCACTTTTCAAAGCTGTAAAGTACAAACAGGAAGTACCCGAAGAGGATGTTCTTTCTAAATGCCATGTCTGGGGACACTTCTAAGCTCTTCTTCCCACCATGGTTTTACAAATAACCACTTCAGTACAGTTACGGCCTTTGTAGAATGATACCTGGACACGTAGCTTTCATTCGAAGGTAGGCACAGTAACAGTGTCTCTGTCGGCTTTGATCTGCATTTTGGCAAACAGGGAGAGTGCAGTTAGTTCGTGATTTCCATAAACAAGTAATCTAGGCATATCCAAGCACTGCGTCTTCTGAGATTACTGTTTCCTTTTTTCCTTTTGTTAATAAACTGATTCAAGGGGTGCCTGGGTGGCTCAGTCGGTTAAGCGTCCAACTTCGGCTCAGGTCACCATCTCGCGGTATGTGAGTTCGAGCCCCGTGTCGGGCTCCGTGCTGACTGCTCAGAGCCTGGAGCCTGTTTCAGATTCTGTGTCTCCCTCTCTCTCTGACCCTCCCCTGTTCATGCTCTGTCTCTCGCTGTCTCAAAAATAAATAAACGTTAATAAATAAATAAATAAATAAATAAACTGATTCAAGTCCAATCCCACGGGGCTCTGGGCCGTCCTGCACCCTACCTACAATTCCCAAGGATTGTCTGGCGGTCTGCATTCTCCTGGCCCTCTCCTACTTTCAGTTCTGACTCTGGCGGAGTTCTTTGCCCCTCTTCCTCCCTTACTTCCCCAAACAGTGCTAACACAGGGTGATAGCACCTAGCACTTTTATGGAAAAATTGGAGAGAACCCAAGAGGCTACGGCATTGCACGGGCTGGGGATCAACTTCCAAGTTCAGGGTTAGGCATCATTGCCTCCTGAGACCCCTCCCACTGCCACGTGACTCATCCTCTCCCCGGGCAAGGAAACCACTGGTCAGGGGAAGGTGAACGTTTTCTGGTACCTTATCCTGCAGAGCAGTTTTAACTGCCTCCCTCAATCCCCCACCCATCTCGGGGTAGAGGCCTTGCTATGCTGGAGTCCCATTGCATAGCAACAGTAGCAAAGGGCGGCAATGTTGTAGGTTATATTTTGCTTTAAGTTCTGGAAAAGCAAATTCTTGGGCAGCGCTCCCTCTCCACCAAGCTGGATCCAGGGATTGTGGGGCCTTATGGTTTGTGGGGAGGAATTTGGAACCTGTAGTAAAATAGACATTCTTATCAGGTATTTTTGGGCTGCTTACAGTAGAGTTTGCTAATCAAAAAAGTCCGTTAAAGATCTATAGCAGCGATAGACATACTATGTGTTTGCATTTTACTAAAGTAATTTGATAGTCTTTCAATATTGGGCTCAGGCCTTTTTTTTTGATGATCGGCTTACTAACTGGAGCTCCCTGGGATCACAAATTCTACCAATAACACACTGGTTACAGTGTCCTCTTTTTGTGTTTTTAACGTAAGCGCTTAAAGAGTATTTTTAAGCTCTCAATGCAAACTCTGTCTAGATTTTTATGACTACTTCCCGCTCACATTTGTTGGTTTTGTTTGTACTTTACTTGACCGTAATTTTCTTCAGCCATTTGCTTTTGTCTCATATTTCCAAATAAATACCCCATGTATTTATCCTGGATGTGACGACCGTCTTTCCGTGTGCACTCACTCGCTCAGTTTTATTATAGTTGAATTAGATAATTGCAGTAACATGTAAAACCTGCACAAAAGATTTGGGAGCAAACACGACTGACTCCTGGTGGGCATGCGTTTCACGTGGTGGAGACCCGGCCAGACTGGGCAGCAGCATCAGGGCGGGGCGATCGACGGAAGCAAGGGGTCGAGCAGCTTGGAGAGTTGGTTAGTGAAGGTCCGTCATGGGAACGTCTGAGCAGATTCATATCAATAACCAAAGGCCCAAAGGCTCACTCTGTCTACCACATACATGGCTTCATGGATGTAACATCACCTCTCTGAACCTCAGTTTCATCTGTAAATTAATGGGGGGAGAAAGAGTACTTGCCAAAACGACCTGCTAGGAAAATCAAATGAAGCGACGTATGTAAATACGCGAAGCCCTTTTGAAATGGTAAAATACGTTTTAAAAAACAGGTTTTTAAAATTCATTCACAGTAATTGAGAGCTGTGGGGAAATACTTGTCTGGACTCTCTCCCACCTTCTCTTTTGTTTATGATGACCGACATTCATGATTTTTTAATTTACCTGGAGCCTTATGCGACAGGGAGAGGCTCAGTCACTTGTAAATTGTTGTCCTGAAGATGAGTTGCCTGGTCCCAAATGTAAATACTAGCCTTTCCAGATCTCAGTTTAAGAAATAAATTTGGTTCCAGTTAGACACCAAGACATGTGATGGTTTATCTGGCAGATTTTTTTTTTTTTTAATATTTATTTATTTTTGACAGAGAGAGAGAGAGAGAGCGAGCGAGCATGAGCAGGGGAGGGGCAGAGAGAGAGGGAGACACAGAATCCGAAGCAGGCTCCAGGCTCCGAGCTGTCAGCACAGAGCCCGACGCGGGGCTCGAACTCACAGACCGCGAGATCGTGACCTGAGCCGAAGTCGGACGCTCAACCGACTGAGCCACCCAGGTGCCCCTATCTGGCAGTTTTAAGGCCACCAAACAGAAGCACGACTTGTTCCCTATATTATCCATATATTTCAATGTCTGAATCCTAAGACTCTAAGCATACAGTCATTCTGGCTGAAAATGTCCAAACCAGAGCGTTTATATATATATATTGTTTTATTAAATGAGGCTGAATAAAGCAGGTGATACTCTCTTATGTTTACGTAGCAGGAACTTGAGGCTAAGAGGGGGGTTAAGAATCCTGTTCATGCTCACACAGCTTCAAGGCTGAGACCTGAATCCAGGGCTTCTGATCCAGTCTCATGATGACTTATGCTCTAACTCCCTCGTACTCTTTGGGCAGAAATTGGATAAACATACCTCAGTGATGCACAGAGCTGGAGCAAATGGAAATAATTACAGAATGTCTGAAAAGTCAAGAAACGTAAGGATGAACTCATTTTTAGGAGCATATTAATTACGTTTTCAAATAACATTTGAAATAACATTTGAACTCATTTTTAGAAGCATAGTAATTACATTTTCAAATAACATTTCAAATACATTTTCAAATTCTCCTAAGATATTTTTTTTGAACCCCCAGAAAACTTTTCTGGTGAAATAACTAAGCTTAAAGCAATAGGTCCAATCTATTTTTTATTTTGAAACAAGTACAATAAATACACTATTTATGTTTCTAGGCCTGTTAGACACCCTCTCATGTCCAGGTCAGGTAGAAAGTGTAAAAAATCTCAACTTACTATGAACACCTGATGTTGTATCAGCAACGTGTGATATAAAGGAAATACTGGAAACATTACTAGGCAGAAGGATTTAATTCTTTTATTTATCACTGAAAATAGAATTCTGTCACAGCAGAACTCATTGTTAGGCGTATTTGCACCGGCCAAAAGTAAAATCATGTCCCCAGAAACCTACTTAACCTACAGTAGGAGCTTGGATGACAGATCATTAATAGTAATCATCATACTAAAAGGTTATACTATCTTTATTTTTTTTTTTATTATCTTTCTTTAAAATTTTTTTTAACGTTTATTTATTTTTGAGACAGAGAGAGACAGAGCATGAACAGGGGAGGAGCAGAGAGAGAGGGAGACACAGAATCTGAAACAGGCTCCAGGCTCTGAGCTGTCAGCACAGAGCCCGACGCGGGGCTTGAACTCACGGACAGCGAGATCATGACCTGAGCCGAAGTCAGACGCTTAACCGACCAAGCCACCGAGGCGCCCCTAAAAGGTTATACTATCTTTAAAGAGAAGGGAATAGTAATTGGCTCAAGATGGTTAACTCAGCATCTTTACCATCAAAAAGTCCCTGAGGGTCTCAGACAAGATATATTTTGGGACAGAATAAATCTGGCACTGGACAACAAGGGTATACTATCTTTGGATCAGACATTTCCTTCCACCTGAAGGAAAAAACAGATGAAAATCAGTTGATGGAAGAAACTGCATATTTAAACACTGGCACCATTGGATTCTTAAAGATCACAGAATATCTTCAAAATTTGGAGATTTTGAACCCCAAATCCTATATTTAAGTAAAAGAATATGTAAGAAAGAAGGCAAAATAAAGGCCCTTTAAAGCATTTTTTAAAATATTCAAGAACTCAGAAAGTTTTCTTCCATAGGCAATATTGATGACACAGAAAAGAAAGATATGGGACAAAAGAAATATAGGTATATAAAGAAATCAGTATTAAAAATTAAAAACCCACAGAAAAGAAAGGCATGGGACAAAAGAAATATAGGTATATAAAGAAATCAGTAAAAATTGAGGTTATGTCTAAATCATACTGGTATGTAATGAGAGTGAAATATTTTATGGGTGATTTCTAGAAGAATAGAAATTTAATGCATTTTTTAATTAAACAAAAGGCAAGGAAAAGGATAAAGTCCAGAAGAAACCATGTAGTAAATTAAAAACATTAAGTGGTAACAAATAAAGTACATTATTATCAGTAATCACAAAAAATGTGAATGATATGGGGTGCCTGGGTGGCTGAGTCGATTAAGTGTCCGACTTTGGTTGAGGTCATGATCTCATGGTTCGTGGGTTCGAGCCCCGCATTGGGCTCTGTGCTGACAGCTCAGAGCCTGGAACCTGTTTGAGATTCAGTGTCTCCCTCTCTCTCTGCCCCTCCCCCACTCGCGCTCCATCTCCCTCTGTTTCAAAAATAAATAAACGTTAAAAAGTGAATGATAATATTTTTTGGTTATAATACAACCTCTGGTTTCAATTAAAAATGGTTTCACAACTTTATCTAGCTTGTAGTTATGACACATTTAAAGTCAAGTGACAGAGAGATTGAAAAACTTATTGCAAGCAACTGCTAATTGAAAAGTGGGGTGTATATATGTGTATATATACATATATATGTGTATATATATATATATGTGCATATACATATATACACATATACATGTATATACAAACCGCGAGATCATGACCTGAGCTGAAGTCAGACGCTTAACCTACTGAGCCACCCAGGCACCCCAAGAAATTCATTTTTCAAAGAAAGCAGTATACATCCAAATTTAGGGAATATAGCCAAAGCAGCATTAGGGGAAAATGCATAGCATTACTTGTACTTACGAGAGAACATGGGAAATACCCGGACTATATTTTCAACTCAAGAGCTAGAAAAAGAACAAAATAAGTCCAAAAATATGGGGAAAATCCCCAAAATCATAAAGAGCAAAGAAAAAGTTAGTAAGTTAGGAAAAGCAAGAGTAGTGACCAGTATAACTTAATGATCAGTAAGAAGCCAAGTTTTGTTTTGTTTTAAAGGCTTTCAAAGTAGACAAACTCTCGGCAGTTGCGAACAAGAAAGAGGAAGAGGGCTTATAAAGATAACCTGGTGGGGCTCCTGGGTGGCTCAGTTGGTTAAGCATCCAACTTTGGCTCAGGTCATGGTCTGGGGTTTGTGAGTTTGAGCCCCACATCAGTCTCTGTGCTGACAGCTCAGAGCCTGGAGCCTACTTTGGATTCTATGTCTCCCTCTCTCTCTGCCCCTCCCCACTTGTGCTCTTTCTCTTCCTCTCAAAAATTAGCATTAAAAAAAGTTTTGTTTTGTTTTTTTTTTAAAGAAGGAACCTGGCCCAATAGTTTTTGATGGTCAAGTTCATCAAACATCAAAAATCCCATCTTATTTAAAATGGGATTTTTAAAGCATAGAAAAAGATGGAAACCTTTCTAACTTGTTTTAGGACTCTAAAAGCAAAAGGAATAGTTTATAATAGCATCAAAATAATAAAATACTTAGCAACAAATTTAACAAAATAAGTGCAAAACTTATACTTTTAGAACTATGCAATGCAATATTCTTGAAAGACATTAAATAAATGAAGAAACATGTTCATGGATCAAAAGGCTTAATATTGCTAAGGTGCTAATCTCCCCCAAACTGATTTACAGACTCAACACAATATCCATTAAAATTCAAGCTGGCTTCTTTGCAAAAATTGAAAAGCTGATCCTAAAATTCATATAGAAATTTAAGAGACCCCAAATAGATAAAACAATCTTGAAAAAGAACAGCATTGTTGCAAGATTCATACTCCTTACTACAAAGCCACAGTAGTTAAGACAGTGTGGTATTGGCATAGGATAGACATTGTAGGTCAGTGGAATGGAACTCAAAGTTCAGAGAAAAAAAAAACAACCCTAAAATTTATGGTCAACTGATTTTTTGACAACAGTGACAAGACAATTCAATGGAGGAAAGAATAGTTTTTTCAAACTATTGGTGTTGGGACAACTGGATATTCACATACAAAAGAATGAAGTTAAACTCTAAATTCACATCATACATACAAATTAAAATGGACAAGAAAGCTAAATGTAAGAGCTAAAACTATAATGTTCCTAGAAGAAAGCATAGTGTATATGATCATTGTATTGGGTTAGGCGATGGTTTCTTAGGTATGACACCGAAAGCACAAATAACAAAAGAAAAAAGATAAATTGGGCTTCATCAAAATTAAAAAACTTTTGTGCTTGAAAGGACACCGTCAAGAAAGTGAAACAGAAACCCACAGAATGGGAGAAAATATTTGCCAGTTATATACCTGATAAGAGAGTTGTATCCATAATACATAGAGAATTCTTACAACTCAATAATAAAAAAAATAATCCAATTAAAATAAGCAGAAGATTTGAATAGACATTCCTCTGGAGAAGATAACACAGTTGGTAAATAAGCACATGAAAAGGTGCTCAACACCATTAGACATCAGGAAAATGCAAATCAAAACCACAATGAGATACCACTTCATACCCACTGGGATGGTTACAATCAAAAGGAGAGATAATCATAAATGTTATTGAGGATGTGGAGAAATTGAAACTTTCATAAATTGCTTGTAGGAGCTACTTGTAGGAATATGGAATGTCTTTTTGAAAACAGCCCGGTAGTTCCTCCAAAGGTTAAACACAGATTTGTAATATGACCCAGCTGTACTACTCCAGGGTAAATACCCAAGAGGAATGAAAACCTGTACGTTCACAAAACATTTGTACATGAATGTTCATAACAGCCTTATTCATGAGAGTCATAAAGCAGAAACCACCCAAATGTCCATCAACTGATGAATGAATACACAACATGTGGTCCCTCCGTGCAATGGATGTTCAGCCATAAAAAGAAGGTTACATGCTACAACACGGATGAACTTTGAAAACATTATGCGAAGTGAAAGAAACCAGTCACAAAAGACCACATATTACATAATCCCATTTACGTGAAGTGTCCAGAATTGGTTGGTCTCCGGAGACAGAAAGTAGACTAGTGGTTGCCTGGGGTTAGGAGTGCATGGTAAGGGGAAAATGGGTGGTTGCAGCTAATGAGTATGTGGTTTTTTTGTTTTTTTATTTTTTGTGGGTTTTTTTGGGCGACGAGAATGTTCTAAAATTGATTGTGGTGATGGTTACATCAACTCTGTAAATATATTTAAAAAAAAAAACCATTGAATTCTACACCTTAAATGGGTGAATTGTATGGTAGATGAATTTGGTATCTCTCTAAAATTGTTATAAAAAGGAAGAGTAATCAAAAAAAGTGAACACCAGTTTCTCCTACTTCCTGTCAATACATTGACAGCATTATATTGTTAATATAATAAATAATAATAGTAATATTAATTATTAATATTTTATTAATTAATAATAAAAAGAATATTATTAACCCAGACATGCAAGGGTAATCAAGCATAAGTAAATGTACTATTGTAATTACAGTAAAAGACCCAGCATTTAATATATAAGGATTTGAATACAGGATTTTGCCATTTTGGAGGAACAGGGAGACATGTTTACCAACTCTCCACACTGAGGAACCCTCCACACCGCAAGTTTTTAACACATCAGAATGAAGGCTTTTATGACCCATATATAACCAAGAC
The DNA here is from genome assembly GCF_018350215.1 of Panthera leo. Lineage (NCBI taxonomy): Eukaryota > Metazoa > Chordata > Mammalia > Carnivora > Felidae > Panthera > Panthera leo. The sequence goes on from NC_056687.1 coordinate 150,302,619, forward strand.
CACTCGTGGGAGTTTCCTTTCAGTTAATAAGGTTGAAGGGGCCTTGGGACACTCAACGAGGGAATGGAGACTTGGCGATACTCAAGTGGAGGTGATGGAGACCCGCATCTGCCAGATGGAGGAGATGAGACCCCTTGACAGCATGGGAAAGAAAGGTCAACATCATAAGTACAATCAGCTAACTTCAGAAAGGCTCTTTGGAAAGCGATGCTGATCATATACATTTGGAAAGTGGCATGGAGGCTGTAACTCCTAGTTAAACACGTGATGCACCACCATGTTGTAAAAGGAGGGATCGCTCTCTTCCCCAAGACATTGATACATTAAAGAACCCCAGCTCTATGGTCCTCTCAATAAGGTGAAATAAAAAGTGATTTTAATCAATCACCTTGTTCTGTTCTCTAAGGACAGCCCCCCCCCCCCCCCAACCCCTGCCTGGCTTTGTCCCCAGTATGAGAAGGGCCAAGGACCACAGTGGGGGTTAAGGCCTCATGTTAGATCACCTGTATGTTTTCTCCAAGTGGGATGATGCAGGAGCTGTTGCTTCTAATCTCAAGGATAGACCAGTGACCTTTCCAAGTTCCAGATTTATGCTGATATTTTCATTGTAATAATAGCCTCCCCAAATTCTTTCCACAGCTCACTTCAATATAAGAGCTGCTTAATCGATTCTATTACTCTTTTAACCAAGGCACAAGTTATTTTTTTTATGTGCAATATACCCATATTGTAGTCTGCCCACCAAGGTTTGTAATCCCAGGCCAACCATGCCCTTATGTTACAGGGCTGCACAAGGCTATCACAATGCCGTAGCCACAGTGAGACAAACTTGTGGTTCCATGTCTGTATAAAATCTTATTTAACTGATAGCACACTCTTCATGTTTCATTGGTTCCTTAGGCTTTAGGTCTACTTTTCAAGACTCTTAAATTCAGTCATCTTACTTTATCGGAAATGTTTTCTGTATTTAATGGACTTACAATGCTGGTAAAGCCATCTCACCCAAGATTCATTTTCTCTTTCTTTGTTTCCTTCCTTCCTTCCTTCCTTCCTTCCTTCCATCCATTCTTTGGACGGGATTGTATCTCATCTAAGCAAACAGCAAAGACATATTCATGTGGCAAAATAGTAATAGCTTGCATTTACTGAATGTGCATTATATACCAGGTCAGGGCTAAGTGCTTTACACAAAATACGTCTGTGTTCATTAGCCAGCCTCATTTTAAATTTGAGACCACAAATCTCAAAAGGGTAGTCTGCACTTCACTTCTTGCTGTACTTCCTGGGATGTCCTTTTTTAACTCTCTACAGTGATGATTTCAGACCTCTTCTCTCTTTGCAAAACCCAACTTCTCCCCCTATATTCATCTTAGCTGATGGCCTTGCGCATACTTTATTGAGAAGATAGAAACAATCAGATGGGAACAAACATCATCCAGCCACGAAATCTCCAAATTTCTTTGCATTTGTACCTCTGCTCTCTACTTTGCCTCTTGTTACAATCGATGTAGAATCCCTGTTTTCCTCTTTTGTCCTTTCTAGGATGTTGGTCCTGGAAGAATCCCCTTCTCTTTATTGTATTTATAATGTCTTTCTCTGTATAGTATTAGTTCTACCAGGATGCAGGTATTCTCTAGAATCTTCCATCTCAGAAAGACAAAAGTAAAAACCTCCCTTGACCTCATTCCTTGTCTTGCCAGGACCCATTTCTCTGCTCTTCCAAAGAGCTGTCTATATTACTCTCTCCACTTGCTCAAGACCTATCTCTCCTAAACCCCTCCAAACAGGCTTCTCTCTCCATCGCACCAAGAGTATACTTGTCCGAGTTTGGTTGACCTCCATATTGCCAGTTGAATGCAACTTCATTTTTTTTTTTTTTCCTTACATGACTTCAGAATTTGATGAAGTGAACTACTACTCCTTTCTTCTTTTGGTTTGTATGACATCACCCTCTCTTGGTTTTCTTCTATATCTTCTGTCACACTATTTCCAGCACGTTTGCTGGCTCCTTCTCTGCTCAGACTATGTCAGTGTGATCATCAAGAAAGGAGGAAAATCCGAAGATGGTGTTTTGGATACCAAGGGAAGGAAGGGTGCATCCTAGAGGCTGGGTGAGGAGGAGTAGTCACCGGCAGAGGACAGTCAAGCCCAGTGGCCTGGCAAAGTCACAGTTTTATTCGGTGGCACGATGCTTTCAGGGTGAGGAGGATAGAGCTGAAATAGAGAAAGTAGCTATTTCCAAACACTCGGGAGACCAGGGAGGGTCTCAGATCATCCACATTTTGGTTATACTAGTTACAGTAATCTACCAGCAAGAAGGAAATGCATTAGAATTTTCCCTTGAGCTAAAGAAGAATGAAGATGGAGAGGAAATTTTTCTGCATCAAAAACATCTTTTTTTCATGTTTATTTATTTTTGAGAGAAAGAAAGAGGGAGAGAGAATGAGAATGAGCAGGGGAGGGACAGAGGGAGACAGGGAGAGGGAGAATCCCAAGCAGGCTCTGCACTGTCAGTGCAGAGCCCGATGCAGGACTCAAACCCATGAACTTTGAGATCATGACCTGAGCCGAAATCAAGAGTCGGATGCTCAACTGACTGATGCATCATGCATCAAAAACACCTTTGAGGAAGGGAAACAAAGGTGGGCAATTATGTAAATAAAGGCATTTGACCTTAAGAAGTGGGTAGGACATGGAGAGAGGGTGAGAAAACAGATTAAATAAAACAAAATCTACTCTTTAGTTCAGGGCACCTTAATTCCCTTTGAATGTTAGTTCTCTTTAATGCAGAAACATGAAAATTTGTAGAGCTATCAATAAGGGCCATGAGTTTGGAGGGCAGCATCATTGTTTCTTGGGCTATTCCAAGCTAAATAAAGTACCCCAAGCAATATAACAGACTATTTTCAAGAGCAATTTCCACAGTAAGCACAGAAAGGGGTTCTGTGTAGCTTTTTCTTACAGGGGAAAAAAGAGTGAATATCTTTACTGTCTTAGAAACAGTTGTATTAAAAGTACCCAATCTTATTATGACTTTGTATATGTGCTTGATGTATAGAAATGCCGTTAGTTTCCCCTTTGCAATGTCAGAGATTCCAAAATAAGTACCCAGTTTCAAAAACCAAATCTGGTTTTCATAGCAAACACATATATTTTTCTTTTTTAAAAAAGCTTATTTATTTATGTTGAGAGACAGAGTGAGCAGGGGAGGGGCAGGGAGCAAGGGAGAGAGTGAATCCCAAGCAGGCTCTGCTCTGTCAGTGCAGAGTCCCACGAGGGGCTCGAACTCATGAACCATGAGATTATGACCTGAGCCGAGATCAAGAGTCAGACGCTCGACTGACTGAGCCACCTAGGCACCCCCCTATTTTTTCTATGTAATTGCATGGTTAGCGGTGGGGACATCACCGCTACATAGCTGGGGTGCTAAGTTACAGGAGTGGTGGGAAAATCAGTTCAAGCAAAAATCTAAGCAAACTTCAGAGTAAAAGCAAGAACTACTATATCCCGTATCTGTTCCATTGTTTCAGCTACTGACCCAACAGCCCTAGCAGGAAATCTGGGGGCCTTCCTGCCTTTCTTCCCTTCTCTCTGCTTTTTCTTCTTGATCCTCCGCATCTGCCTCCAACCCTTGAACACCTGTTTTCAGCCTCACTATTGCCTTGGGCCTGGGTGCGGAGGGGGCTGTGTCGAGGGTGGGTCCCTTCCCTGCCTCTGTGCAGACCCCGGTTCTTGAGTTCGTCCAAGAAAGAATGCAGAGCCAAACTCTCAAGTAAGCGAAGCTTTATTAGAAAGTTCAAAAGCAGAAGTACACTCTCAGGATGGGACAGCAGGCAGGCTCAGAGACGGCAAATGCACCAGGGCTGGGGGGTGACTTCTCTTTTTATGCTTTTGCCTCCATAGCTAGGGCAGTCTCTGAGATTGCTTCCAGTCAACTAAGGGACCCTCCTACTGGTTGGGAGGGGGGAATTTTTGGCCCTATAGGGTCCTTGTCCAAACTGTCATGGCAGCCTTCCCTTCCAAAGGGGAGTCGAAACTACAAAGTAAATGTATTGTAATGAAGCTATAGGTTGCTTTAGGGCAGTGGTTATAGGGAAAGGCACATGTGTGCTCCCTGGGGCTTTTCCTAGCTGTTTGTGTTCTGGATTTTTATTTATTTATATTCGTTTGTTTGTTTGTTTGATTAATGGTCAGAAAATCCTATTCCCTGCTAATATCTAGCTAACTGCCTATTCTATCAGATAGGGAATAAGATTGTGTGAAATTAGAATTTTGGTAGGGAAAGGGGGCTGGCATGGGCTGGCATGTGTATTCTTAAAAAGCACCCCCAGGGATTCTGATTCCCCTCCCCACCACCATCACACTTAAGAACCTGAAGGTATAATACAAATTCGGAAGATCAAAGGAAATACAAGATCTTTCACAGCAGGAACAGATATTCTAAACCCCAGATGCGTCATTCAGGCAAAATAAAGGACAAAAAGGCACCAGGAAGGAGATGTGAGAGAACATGAAATAAAACGGGACAAGCCAGAGACCCAGATTTGAGATATTCAATACCGATCTTTGGCCACCCCTGCACCCCCAGCCTGCCTCTGGGCAATAGGACTCTACCCAGTTCTGACTGTATGTCCTTCTCTAATGGGCATGCCAGCGTCATGAATTCTGTGTCTTCCTAGACTGCAGACTGCCAGAGGGCGGAATTACAAATCTTTTACTTTTTACCTATCTGGTGCCTGGCAAAGGGTAGACACTAACTAAACATATGCTGCTGAATTCAGTGAGTGAATGTGTGTTTCTAATCTGCACCTGGATATCTCTATCAAGATGTTCCAAAAGCACCTGATACTCAACATGACCCCAAACTGATCTTTTTATTTGGATTGTGCTTACTCGTGTGCCTCTACTTCCATATTGGTTGGTGGAATGGAGTCGAGCAAGTCAGAACCCTGAGGTCTTCTGGTGTGCCCACAACTTGAGTCGTCAGTAGCCACTCGCTTTTTCCTTCTTAAACTTCCTGTTTCCTGAGACATTATTCTCCCCTGGTTTTCCTTCTTTCTGACTGCTCTTCCTCGGCCAATACGGTTCCATAGGTCCAGGCCCTCGGTACCTATCTGGTTTTGTAAAGTCCCCTGGTGACCTCATCCATGTGCACACTTCTGGTTCCATCCATGTCCCAGTCGCCCTCTGATCTCCACCTCCAGCCCTGATCTCTGCAAATGTAGACCCACCTACCTCCTGGACCTCTCCACTTGGCCAATATCTCAAATTGAACATATCCCAAAAGGAATTCATCTTCCTTCACCATCCGCCAGTTCAGTGAATGGGAGCAATGTTTTCCTTATTTCACACCTCAATCTTTTTTACTCCCCATATCCAACCAATTCCCCAATCCCGTTTTTGCCTCCAAAATGTCTCCTGGATCCACCGAAATTCTCCTTCCTCCCTGCCCTGATCCAAGCTGTCTTGATTTGTTCCTGGACTCTCTGGGAAGTCTCTGAATTAGTTTCCCCATAATCTTTGTCTTGCTGCAATGTATTCCTTATGCTAAAAATCCAGAGCAATTAAAAAGAATAACTCACAAATCTGATTGGGTCACTTCCCTCCCAAACTTTTCAATGTCTTGCCTTAAATCATGGACTAAACGTAGGATTTCACTGTATCGATCCAGACTTGCACATAAATGATATTTATCTGTGATAAATGGGATGGTGGTGGGGGAACATGCAAAATGGTCTGCATAGAGAGGAAGGAGTGAATCACACAACTAGGTGGAAAATGATAGCTTAACAGTGAGTCCCGGCACTCTGCATAGGTGGAGAGGTGTCTCTGGGCAAGTGCTTGGGGCAGAAAGTGGGACAGATTGTATGCCTTGAGTTTTCAGTGGGGCCAAAACATCACGGAGGCCCGTGGAGTTGGCCAAGCAATCCTGGAGGTCAGAGAGGAGGAGACAGGGCACAGCAGGAGACTGGTGCCATATGGAAAGTCCACTGTTGGTTGGAAAGAGGACTTTTGAGGAACAGGAATGTCTCGGTGGGATTTTTAGCCATTAGGTAACATGTATATGCCCCCACCCACTCCCCCACGCCACCCCCAACCTCTGCCAGCTCCTGCTGCCCTGAAGCCCTTCAGTGAGGTCTACTATTTAGAAATGGTGGGTTGTTGTCTTTGTTGTTGTTTTAAATGCAAATGGCGACGGGCTTAAATTTCCTCTCTGGATTGTTGCAGTGCGAAACAGAGCCTGCAGCAGGGAAGCAGAGATCAGAAACCACAGATCTTCAAAAGTACAAACTCACAGACTTTGGGGAAAGGCTTTGGGCTTCGCAGGAAATAGAATTAAGGGTTTGAACCAGTATAGGTTTGAACCTAGATTTTGAGTGGCACCCCCCTCCAACTACCTGGGTTACACTAGGATTCTCCTAGGCTGGGAGGGATCCGGCGCCATCAGAGAGGAGGTGACACTTGAGCACAGCCTTCTTAAAGAATAGGTAGGGATTTTCCCAGTCAGAGGGAGGCATTCCAGGGGATTGAATATGATGTGGGAAGACACAGAGTTGAGAAAGGTCTTAGCTTTAATGGCTTGTGACCCACAAAGGGTAAATGGGACCCTACCAGGAGCTGTGGTCCAGAATTCCCATCTGGTACAGCCCAGCTCTGACAATGCCTGAAACGGGCTTTCTAACCACATTGTAGATCTATTATTTCAGCATTAGCCAAGATGTTTATTTTCCCCTGCAATCAAAGACAGAGTGGAGGCTGGTAGAGCAGAATCCTAACTCCTTCGAGTCAAGAAGGACTTACTTATTATTCTTTTGTCATCGGACAGTTCAACAATCAACGGGCACCAAGCTGACATTTGGCCGAGTGACATCAGCAGAGCTGTTGAACCTCAGATAGTCAGCATTTCAATAGCCCGTGGTCACTAGGAAGAATCGCTGCTGGGCACAGCAAAAGCAAAAACAGTGTCATTCAAAGACAAAAAAGAACCTCAACTCTGCCAGACTGAGGAGAGCAAGCCCATTCATCACCAGGATGGTCCTACAAAGACCCACATTACAAATGGGGTGGAAATGCTCATTCACAGTCTGTTCCCGGTGGAGCATTCACGACACATGGTCTACATTTCTCAGGGCAAAGAATGCTTGTCCAGCCTTCCCCTTTTAAAGACTGGCCCGTCCTCAAAGACGGCAATCTTTTTCTGACTTCTGAGTGCGTTTGTCATGAAATGAATAAACCAGAAGGGAAGAATAAACCAGGAAAGACAGGCTTGAAAGTGCCAAGTTATTGTCATTACCAGAAAACGGGGGGGGGGGGGGGGGGGGGCGTGTTGAAGACGGAAATGCGACAAAAAATCCTACCCCGACTGCCTGCAAACTGCTCTTTTAGCTTCCATTAAGTAATGGCCATATTGCTCAATGAATGAGGACGGCAATTACGTGCCTTCGCGTCCTGTCATCCTAACACCCCATGGCTGTGGCACACCCTGGCTCTGGGCCAGCATCACTTTTTCATTTGATCACACAGCACACGGGGAAGAAGGTGGCTCTCGCGGTCCTCAGGCCACAAGGCTCTCAGGTCTCGCAGACCTTCCTGAGCAAGCACAGACTGAGAACTTGGCAGACTTGACGGGGAAGGGCCAAGGGAATACTCTCCAAATTGCTCTGCTCAGAGCAGAGTACAGCCTCTCCTGGACTCACGCGAGATCTTAAGAGATGGCAGATGTACGGATGTTCGGTGCCCTTTCCCTGTGCAAGTAGACTTCCTGGAGGTCCTTAGGTTGCTGGGCTTGTGAACGGCTGAGCCTGCCTGGCTGGAGGGCTTTGGGGGCTATAAACCGGAGGGACGCAGAACGGGATAGAGGAGAGGCTGTTACACCTGCCTCACAGTGCCACGTGGCTCTTACCTCTGCTAGCAGAGATTTAACTTGGGTCCGCTTCAGAGAGCCACAAGGACACTTGATTGGAAATCCCCACACCTCAAGGCTGCCTCCTGGGTTGTTTCTGGGCAAAAATGCCCTGATGTCCTTTAGAAGCTCAGTTGAGATGGCTGGCCAGGAAGTAGACATTCCCTCTCTGGGCTGGGGGTGTGGGGGGGAGAGCAAGGAAGGCAAGACTGACCCAAAGCTTTTCTCTGAAGGGTTGGAGGGACACTCATCCCAGGCAAACCAATAGATTGGGGCTCTCAGGATGACCTCCCCCCCTCTGCCCTGCTTTCCGCTGCCCTTCAAGCCCTGGGTCATGTCTTGAGAGTTAGCACGGTCCCTGACAGGGCAGGGGTGGGGACTACCTCGAAGGGGAATTTGAGTCATGAGAAGTGTACTGGGTGTTCTAGTTCGTGGGTGGTCTCCAAACCTTTTTGGCTACATATGCCATGAGTAAAAACTGTTTGATGATGCGTGCTCAAAAGATGTAGTTTCATTTATAAATTATTTACATGTACTGTCATCTATCATGTATTTAATATTGGTAAACTTGCTTCCAGATAAAAAATAAGTATAAATAGAAGTTCTAGTATTTTCTTTCACCTGTCTGCAGTTGACCACATTCTATACCTTGTGTGTTATCTGTACCCCACTTTGGACTACTACTTTTTTTGAGTGCTTATTTATTTTTTATTTTTTGAGAGAGAGAGAGAGAGACAGAGAGGGAAAGAGTGCAATTGGGGAAGGGTCAGAGAGAGAGGGGGGACAGAGGATCCCAAGCAAACTCTGTGCTCACAGCAGAGAGCCCGACCGGGGGCTCGAGCTCCTGAACCTCGAGACCACGACCTGAGCTGAAGTCAGACACTTAACCGACTGAGCCACCCAGGCGCCCTGAGAAGCGCTACCTTAACGCTCTCATCTTTATGAAACCTGATTAACTTTGATATAAAACATACTTTTCCATATTGTAGGACTTGATTCTACCAACCTGGATCCTTCTAAACAACTTCTTTGAGGTTTCCAGTGTTTGAAGTGGGTATTAAAGTTTTCTAGCCCTTTGAACACTCTTTAAAATGCAGCTCCATTTACCTGCACTTTATCATAATTGGAACTCAATTGCAGAGACAGAAGGCTCGCACAGCCAACTGTTCTGTAGAATGCAAATTGTGCATGGGAAATACTTCCCCGGGGAGAAAATGGAGTGGCTGTTGTGAGAGAGGTTATTTTTACAAGAACACACCAAATGTCTCCCGTGCTTTAGTGTTTTATCGAAAATCTCAATGAAAGAGAACCCTTTGTGAGAGATCAATACACACACGCACATACACACGCGCACACGCGAGAGTGAGAGCAAGAGAGCGATGCTATGTTTTAGGGCGCGTGATGGAAACCTAACAGAAGTTGCCTACATCAGTTGTGAAATGTCGAAAACAAACAGCCCAATAGTTTGCTTATGCATCCTTCATACTGGCACGTGATTTTCTCTTTGACAGCCACTCACCTTCACTTCTTCCCCAGCAGGATTCATCTAAGGTGATAAAACTCATCTTTCAGGTAGCGTATCCATTAGCCATTCCTGTGTCATAAGCTACTGCCAGATTCAGTGGTTTATTCTTGCTCGTCTGTCTAAAGGTTGGTGGGGTGGCTCTGCTGATCTCGGCTGGGCTCAGCCAAGCTTGGCTGCAGGCTGTAGGTTGGTTGGGTCTGGCCCTGTTCCTTGGACCTGTGACACGTTCTCATAGAGAGTGGCAAAAGGTAAGTGGACAAACCCACCTCCATAAACGTATTTCAAGCCCCTTATGCAGCTCTCACCGTAACATCTTATTGGCCAAAGCAAGTCATGTGGCCAAGTCCAAACCAAGGGTTGGAGACTCCAATGCTATGATCTGAATGTGCCTCCCCCCCCCACCCCCCCCCCCCCCGCATTCATATGTTGAAACCTAACCCCTAAGGTGATGGTATAAGGAGGTGGGGCTTTTGGGAGGTGATTAGGTCATGAGGGGTCCGCCCTCCCAATTGGGACTGGTGTACTTTTAAAGGAGGCGCCAGAGAGATTCCTCGCCTGTTTCCACCGTGGGAGGACACAGTGGGAAGATGGCAGTCCACAACAGCTTCCGGCAGCACCTGGCCATGCTGGCACCCTGGTCTTGGATTTCCAGCCTCCGGAACGGTGAGAAATACATTCCTGTTGTTTATGAGCTGCTGGGTCTCCGGTATTTCATCACAGAGCCCCAGTGGACTGAGAGAGGTATGTTCCACCGACCATAAGGCACGTCCCGTGGTCAAGCCCAATGTCAAGGGTGGTGCCCTCTTCTCAGAGTTAAGGTGTAAAAGGCGTGCATATTTGTAGAACGAGGGTCTTTTCTACTATCAGTAGGAAAAGTGAGGTATAGCATTTCGTACAAGTCACGGTGCTCGTGTGTGAAGGATTTTCTTATCCCGAGAGAAGGAGGACACAAGCACTGAGTACCTATAGTACTCCAAGATTCTACTGAGTTTTCTCCCATGTTATTTCATTGAACCTTTTAACACCACTAGAACCCATTTCACATACAAGGTGACAGGCCAAGGAGCTAGGACGTGGACAGTCTAGGAGTGGAGCCTAGTTTTTTCTGGCAGCCTTCACGTGCCTTGACTATTGGGTCACATTTTTGTTGTTGTTGTGGCAAATCAAACACTGACCTCTTAGGGGGAAATATTTTTCTTGCACTGTTCTAATACCCCAGAAGCAAGAAGTGCCGTACTTTTTCTGTGAGCACAGCTGCCCATCCCTCTTGATATTCAAATTGTTGGCTCAAATGGATTCTCTTGAAAACCTACACTGATGATGCCGATTGGTTGCTCAACACAGGCTTTGGGGACTTCTACGGGTTAGAGAGGCAGACTGTTCCCGTCACTTGAGTGTGACTGGCCTCTCTTGACTGTCTTGCTATCCTATCCTGCAGGGCTGGGGCCGTGGGGAGGAAGGATGGAGAAATCAGGAACTCCAGCCAGGAAACGCTGCCTGAAGAGAATTTCAGGTGGGTCGGCGATGTTGTTCTCCCCCATCTGAAATGCCCTGTTGACCTAAATGTTAGCTCGTTTGTCACCAATGCTTAGCAAACACCGATGTGCCAGGCACATTCACGGGAGTGTGGAGAAAGCTAGAGATGACCGGGTGAATCCTATGGATCTGTGTCTTAACAGGTGATTCTGGTGCCACTCAAGTTGGAGTATTACTGTGTTAGGCCACCAGATAGAGAAGGCTGGTGGCTTCTATTAGAATTACTATTCATTCATTCATTTCAGGTTAGAGGAGGGTTCCTACTCTTCTTCGGGGATGGCAGGGGCCAGGGTCTGGGGAGGCCAGCCTCAGAGAAGCAACAGTTGCCACCGATCCCGTGCAAGACTCTGGGAGAGTCACGGTCCTGCTTCCTGCTTGGCTATGCAGTCCCTGCAGGGATGGGCAGGGGCCTCCCCGATGATGTCCAGGCTTACCTGCAGGGTCTAAGGGTTCTCAGCCTGGGCACTATGGACATTTGGCGCTGGATAACTCTTGGTTGTGGGTGGTTATGCATTTACCAGCATCCCCGGCCACTCTCCACTGTATGCCAGGAGCACCCGCCCCCCCTCCCCCCGCCCGCTCTGCCCCGCCAAGTTATGACAATCAAAAAGGTCTCCTGAGGGATTAAATCACACCACTCCCCTCCCGTCTCCTGCTTTGAGACTGCTGGGCTTATGCTGGGAAATTCCGTTCTCAGGATAACGAGCAATGGAAAAGCCAGTGGTGTAACTGGAAGGAACGTGGGGTGTGAGGCTAGCAGCCTTGAATCTCGGCCCCTCCGATGACTGGCCACTGACTTCTTTCCCTGCCTCCTCTCCACTCCCAGTCTTCCCCAACCCCCAAAAACCACACCCCCACACACATTATTTTCATAAATGACTTTTACTTCTTTATCATTTCTCTTGACAGTAATTCTTGGCGATGTGCATATAACATGAAGGCAAGCATAACTTTCAGAAGTCATCAAAGATATGGTCTTATTGTCCTCGTTTTCTTAAACCATTAAAATATTTTCATTTATAAAAATTAATCTAAATATAAATATTGACACTGAAGATCAAAATCACTTGATGACAAAATAATTCTTCCGAAACTATAACATATGCTTATGGTTTTTAATAGTAAATTAAATCTTTGCACTTATTTGGCACAAGGAAACCTTTATAAAATTTCAAACGCCATAGAGCAGGCTTCTTCTTTTTTTTCTTTTTGTTTATTTTTTTGTTTTTGTTTTTTGCAAGGCTTACACAGTACACATTTTTGTCAAAGAAAACTGAATATTAACACTGGAACACACCGATAGTTGCTTTTCATGCCTCTTAAAGGAAACATTCGATTTGGAACTCAGATCTTTTGTTGTTGTTGTTGTGTTTTTAAAATTTGTATTTGTCTGCTTTGAGTCATACCAACAGAACAAAAAGCCAAGATTTACTGTGTTTCAAAGAAGTCACTTCTGTTGGATAGCACATACACAGGATCAGCAAAGGGTGTCACCGGAAGATAGGTAGATCGCATCAGGAATGGATCGGAACACACATTTCAGCAGCAAATCAGGTCTGGCAATGTGTGTAGCAGCAAAAGAAGGTAGAAGTTGAAACCAACGCAGGGTGAGGCTTTGGGGAGGCATTCCGATGACAGTTGGCTTAGAGGTGTGACTTTGGCAAACTAATCTCTCTGGCCCCCTCAGTTTCCAAATCTGAAAAGTGGGGATACCTACTGAAGAGGGTTGCTCCGAGGATGAAAATGAGAAGAAACTGCCTTCCTCAAAGCAGTCACTTAAAACATTTCGGTCAAACTATTCCCTTGCCCCCCATCGTTTGCTCTCTTCCTAAGATTCAGAATGTCTCAGGGACAAATTTTAACAAAGGCTGTAAATGCTCAGTTCATTGAGCGGAATTCTGCTCCATTGGCTTTTACAAGCACACTCTACACGGTCATGCCTTCGAGACCACAAACGTGGAGCACGTGTCGGCTCGTGTGTCTGTTAAACTCACAGTTTGTCCTTGCTTTTTTCATGCCTGTGAGCTTTCCCAGGCTATTCTTTAACCATTTTTTTCCTTTCAGGTCATCCTACTACTTTTGCCGAATTATCTACTGGGAAATAAATTCTGGAGGACATTTTCTCATGTGGTTAGAATCCACTTAGACGCGGCCATCACTAAGCTGCATCACGTGGATTCCAGACAGCGCCCCAAAGTTAAGCCAATGGTGAGCTCTCTCAAGCTCCTCTCCCCTTCACAGTGGGGAACCTGTCAGTGAGTCCAAGGAGAAACCCTAAATTCTCCATGAGACCTCGATTCAGAGAGACCTGGGCCTGGCGTGGGTGAGTCAGAACTTTCCATTCCGTGGTGTGTGATTGCAAGGCGATGGAAATGACTGGGCCACTGGTTACGGTCGTGTGGTGTGGGGAGAGGGGTAGCTAGGAGCTTCCCAGGAAGGAGGCGGCTGAAGGGAGACCTGCATCCTTGCCGGGTGCGCGCTCCCCAGATGGGACGGTCCCGATGTTCACTGCGGGGACATCTGCACGTTTTTCCTTAGCGTTTGTGGGACAAACGTGGTTTTGAGAGATTAGTAAGAACTGGTGCTGAATTAAACGATAATCTCCATCTCCCTTCTTTCCACCCCCCCGCCCCCCCAGCTCCCAACGGTTCTCCTTTGGACAAATAACTATTGACATATAATTTCAGTTGAATCAAAGGGATTAAAAAAAAAGAGAGATCTTAAAGACAACACACAGTAGCGAAGCGAACACGGAGAAGATGCGTCTTTTGAACAGGGAGCTCTGTTGTTGGAAGCCAGTGTCTCGGTTTTCTGTCTTGGATTCCCCTGGGAGCCTAAGGCAGCGAGTGGGCAAGACCGCAGTGCTCAAGTCTGGGGCTGCTTTCTGGGTGAGGTATCAGGACAGCCCTGTGCAGTGGTGCACCATGGCCCCCCCAGGCCCCCTCCTCGGGTGGAAATCGGTACAGTATTGGATGGCTGTTGGGTCAAGGCACTGTCGTGTACGGCCGGAGGCAGTGGGTCACTGGCAGTGGAGCTCCGTGGCACTAATACATCACAGCAGACGCCAGACTGGGCTCCTACGGCGAGACAATGAGCGCATGGTCATCAGCCACTTGGCAAGGGCAAGAAGAGGCAATTAAAAATGTCTCCTGCTTTTTTTCTTTTTTTTTTTTTCTTTTTAAATAGGCTTCGCACCCAACATGGAGCCCAATGCAGGGCTTGAACTCAAGACCCTGAGATCAAGACCTGAGCTGAGATCAACAGCTGGATGCTTAGCCGACTGAGCCACCCAGGTGCCCCTGTTTTCTATATCATAAAAAATGTTTGTGCTCGTTGACTGGGAATATTTAATTATTTAAAAAATCATACTTTAAAAAAAAGTTTATTTTGGAGAGAAAGAGGGGTGCACCTGCATGCACATGAGCAGGTGAGGAGCAGAGAGAGAGAGGGAGAGAAGGAGAATGCTAAGCAGGCTCGAAGCCACGAACTATGAGATCATGACCTGAACCAAAACTGAGTCGGACACTCAACCGACTGAGCCACTCAGGCACCCCAAAAGTGATGCATTTTTTACTTGTACTTTTTAAAAAAGTATTTATTTTTGAGACAGAGAGAGACAGAGCACAAGCAGGGGAGGGGCACAGAGACAGACAGAGGGTCCGAAGCAGGCTCCCAGCTGGCAGCAGAGAGCCCGAAGTGGGGCTTGAACTCACAAACTCATGAGATCATGACCTGAGCCTAAGTCGGATGCCCAAGCTACTGAGCCACCCAGGTGCCCCTACCTGTACTTTTTAATCTGTCTGAAATTTATTTGGCATGTGGAATACAGCAGTTATTTAATTTGATTCCCTTCCCATTACCACCCCCATGGCCAATTTCCTATGTTCAGAGTCTCTTGTGGTTTGCTTCCCACCCCCACTTCCTTAAGTTCATGTGTTTTGTTTCTTAAATTCCACGTATGAGTGAAATCATACAGTATTTGTCTTTCTCTGATTGACTTGTTTCGCTTAGCAGAATACATTCTAGCTCCATCCACATTGTTGCAAATGGCGAGATTTCATTCTTTTCGATGGCTGAGCAATCTTCCATTGTGTATATAAACCACATCTTCTTTATCCATTCATCAGTTGATGACATTTGGGCTCTTTCCCCAGTTTGGCTATTGTTGATATGAGGAACCTCCATACTATTCTCCAGAGTGGCTGCACCAGTTTGCATTCCCACCAACAGTGCAAGAGGGTTCCCCTTTCTCTACATCCTTGCCAACACCTGTTGTTTCTTGTGTTGTTAATTTTAGCCATTCTGACAGGTGTGAGGTGGTATCTCATCGTGGTTTTGATTTGTATTTCCCTGATGATGAGTAGTGTTGAGCATCTTTTCATGGGTCTGTTGGCCATGTGGATGTCTTCTTTGGACAAGTGTCTCTTCATGTCTTCTGCTCATTTCTTCACTGGGTTATTTGTTTTTTGGGTGTTGAGTTTGGTAAGTTCTTTATAGATTTTGGATACTAACCCTTTATCAGATCTGTCATTTGCAACTCTCTTCTCCCATTCCATAGACTGCCTTTTAGTTTTGTTGTTTTCTTCGCTGTGCAGAAGTTTTTATTTTTATAAAGTCCCAGTAGTTCACGTTTGCTTTGGTTTCCCTTGCCTTCGGCAATGTGTCTAGTAAGAAGTTGCTGTGGCCGAGGTCAAAGAGGTGGCTGCCTCTCTTCTCCTCTAGGATTTTGATGGTTTCTTGTCTCACACTTAGGTCTTTCATCCATTTTGGATTTATTTTTGTTTATGGTGTAAGAAAGTGGTCCTATTTCATTCTTCTGCATGTTGTTGCCCAGTTTTCCCAACACCATTTGTTGAAGAGACTGTCCTTTTTTCTATTGGATATTCTTTCCTGCTTTGTTGAAGATTCGTTGGCCATATAGTCGTGGGTCCACTTTTGGGTTTTTGATAACATTCCTCTGCTCTATGTGTCTGTTTTTGTGCTTGTACCGTATTGTCTTGATGATCACAGCTTTGTAATATGGCTTGAAATCCACAATTGTGAGGCCTCCAGTTTTGTTTTTCTTTTTCAGGATTGCTTTGGCTATTTGGGGTCTTTTGCGATTCCATACAAATTTTAAGATTGTTCTAGCTCGGTGAAAAATGCTGGTAGTATTTTGATAGGGATTGCATTAAATGTGTAGATTGCTTTGGGTAGTATAGACGTTTATTTATTTATTTTTAAAAGAACATTTATTTGTTTATTGTTTATTTATTTTTGAGAGCGGGGAGGGGCAGAGGGGGGAGACAGAAAAGCAGGATCCCTGCTAACAGCCTCATGCGAGGCCCGAACTCACGAACTGTGAGATCATAACCTGAACCAACGTCGAACACATCACCAACTGAGCCTCTCAGGCAGCCGGGGGAGTACAGACGTTTGAACAATGTTTGTCCTTCCAATCCGTAAGCATGGAACGCTTTTCCATTTCTTTGTTGCCCTCTTCAATTTCTTTCGTAAGTGTCTTATAGTTTTCAGCGTACAGATCCTTTACCTCTGCAGTTAGGTTTATTCCTGGGTATCTTATTGTTTTTGGTGCAATTGCAAAAGGGAGTTCCTAATACTTTAAAACAAATCAAAAACACATTCTCAGATATGCCTGTACCTCTTCTGAGCCTTCTTTTCCACTGACCATTTTTTATAGCTTTTAATTTGTTTTAAAATCTAGCAGGAGGGGCGCCTGGGTGGCTCAGTCGGTTGAGCGTCCGACTTCGGCTCAGGTCATGATCTCATGGTTCGTCAGTTCAAGCCCCGCGTCAGGCTCTGTGCTGACAGCTCAGGGCCTGGAGCCTGCTTCGGATTCGGTCTCTGTCTCTGTCTCTCTCTGATCCTCCCTTGCTCAACATTCTGTCTCTCTCTCAAAAATAAATAAAGATTAAAAAAAATCTAGCAGGAAAATCACTTTAATTTTGCAAAAATGCTTTTGTCTATTCTTTGAGTCATTCTTTCAGGAACTTTAGTTCGAAAGAAAGTCCCACTGAGAGCTTTATGAGAATTGGATTAAACTACAAATTAATTTGGGAAGAAATGACTTTTCTTGTTGAACTACTGATGTAGCTGAGTAATCAATACCTCAGTATTAAAGGTGTCCTTGCATTTCTGTAAAAGTTACTGCTGCAGTTAACTCGCTGATGCGTTATGTAGTAAGCTGCGTGTGTGTACATGTGAAGAAGGAGAGCTGTTGTGTGGGGTGTGTGTGCACGCGTGTGTGTGAGCAGGCACGAAACACGTGTGCACACGTACGTGTAGCTTCACAACACGAATCTTTCAGTTTTCAAGTTTTTTTAAGTGTTCCGGAGTACTTTATATCACCTGGAATTAATTTCTGCTTAAAAAATCTATCCCTGAGGGGCGTCTGGGTGGCTCAGTTGGTTAAACCTCCCGCTCTTGATCTTGGCTCAAGTCATGACCTCACTTTGGTTCATGGGATTGAACCCTGAGTCCAGTTCTGTGCTGTCAGCATGGAGCCTACTTGGGATTCTCTCTCTCCCCTTCCCTCTGCTCCTCCCTTGCTTGCGATCTCTCAAAATTAATAAACTTAAAAAATTTATCAGCAAAACTATTTGTCCAGTCTTTTTTTTTTTTAAATACGTTTATTTATTTTGAGAGACAGAGAGTGAGCAAGGGAGGGGCAGAGAGAGAGGGAGAGAGAGAATTCTAAGCTCTCTTGGAATGCAGGGCTTGCTCCCATGAACTGTGAGATTATGACCTGAGCCAAAATCAAGAGTCAGATGCTCAACTGACTGAGCCACCCAGGTGGCCCCAGACAATCTTTTCTTTAAGTTTTACTAAGTTTTAAGTCAGTTCTTACTAATATTCTGATGTAATTCTTATTTTATTAGAATTAAGCCTCTACAATTCATTACTATATATTTATATCGCATGGCATGTTTAAATTAAAAATTTACATCTGTTAGAGTCTCTTATTTTTATTTATTTATTTATTTATTTTCTTGATTTGGCTTACAAAACACTCTGCTTTTTATTTTTTCGAAGAATAAGCTCTTGAACTTATGATCATTTCTATAGTTTTCTGGCTTGCATTCATTGGTTTCTGCCTTTATCTCTGATGTCTGGAATGCATCGTGTATGTGGGTGTACGTGCTTTCTAACTTCCAAGTAGAGTTTCTGTGTATTTTAAGTTTTGTTCCAATTTGCTAGGTTTGCTCTGTCACTTCTGGTGGTCTAGGCACATGTGGCTCTTTAGATTAATTAAAATGAGTGAAATTTAAAAAATCAGTTCCTTCGAGGCAGTAGCCACATTTCAAGGGCCCAACAGCCACATGTGGCTGGCGGCTGCCATATTGTACACCACACAGAGAACATATCCGTCATTTTGGAGAGCTCTGCATGACAGCGCGGCTGGAGAGTCTCTCTTTTTCACATGCTTTCATTTGTACTTAATTTTTAAAAAAATGTTTATTTTTGAGAGACAGAGAGAGAGAGTACACACGTGTGCACAAACAGAGGAGGGGCACAGAGAAAGGGAGACAGAGGATGCAAAGCAGGCTCTGAGCTGTCAGCACAGAGCCTGACACGGGGCTTGAACTCACAAACCGTGAGATCATGAGCTGAACTGAAGTTGGCCGCTTCACCAGCTGAGCCACCCGGGCTCCTCGTAATTTGTGTTTATTTTTGGCATATTTGGGCTTCCCAGGGCTGCTAAGGGAATTTTAAAGTCACCAGCCATGGCACAATAAATTGTATCACTTTTGCATGCTGAATCAAGAAAGGCTCAGGACTTACCTATTTATTTTTTAAAGTTTACTTGTTTATTTTGAGAGAGACAGAGACAGTACAAGTGGGAGAGGGACAGAGAGAGGGAGAGAGAGAATCCCAAGCAGGCTCCACACTGTCAGCACAGAACCCGATGTGGGGATCAAACTCACGAACCATGAGATCATGACCTGAGCTGAAACCAAGAGTCAGACGCTTAACTGACTGAGCCACCCAGGCACCCCGATTTTTTTAAATCAAAATTAAAACATCTTCCTTCCCCGTTTTCTCCAAATGTTTTTCTCTTGGATTCTACTTTGTTTGAAAGTGATATTGCTGTTTTTTGTTTGCATTTCTTTAGGAAATATTGTCCATTCTTTCATTTTTAACCTTGCTGTATTATCTAAAGGTAACTTATTTTTCAAAATAATCTGAGGTGAACTTAGGTGATGTAACATTAACCATTTTATTATTTTATTTTATTTTATTTTATTATGTTGAGGGAGAGATAGAGCATGAGCAGGGGAGAAGGGCAAAGAGGAAGGGAGAGAGAGAGAGAGAGAGAGAGAGAATCTTAAGCAGGCTCCCCTCTCAGTGTGGGGCCTGATCTCACTACCCTGAGATCATGACCTGAGCCGACATTAAGAGTTGGACTCTCGGGGCACCTGGGTGGCTCAGTCGGTTGAGTGACCGACTTCGGCTCAGGTCATGATCTCACGGGTTGTGAGCTCGAGCCCCGTGTCGGGCTCTGTGCCGACAGCTCGGAGCCTGGAGCCTGCTTCGGATTCTGTGTCTCCCTCTCTCTCTGCCCCAACCTCACTCATGCGCTGTCTCTCTCTGTCTCAAAAATAAATAAAACATTAAAAAAAAAAAAAAAGAGTTGCACTCTCAACGGACTGAGCCACCCACACGCCCCAACATTAACCATTTTAAAGTGAACAGTCCAGTGGCATTTAGTACATTCACCATGTTGTGCAGCCATTGTTTGAAAACCTCCTGTCCCTCTAAAGTAAAACCTCCTATCCACCGTGTGGCTTCTTCCGACGGCCCCTCCCTACAGCCCTTGGCACCCCCTGATCTGTGTTCTGTCTCTATGAAAGGTAATTTATTTGTAACTCTCTTATTTATAACAGATTCCTTCCCTGACCCCAATGGTCTGCCCTTTTAAGTGCGTAATGCATCTTTTTCACTCTTTGAAGTAACGCTCTGACGGCCAGGAGCAAAGTGACTGGACTTTAAAAGGTCGAGGGTAACGGCTGAGCAGTGAAGAAAAGCTAGCGGGCAGCGCTGTTGCCATGGGGTGCCTGAGAGACGCAGTAATCCGGAACCCCAAAGGGCACGCCCCCCATTACATCATTACCTGGTGCTCCGCACTCAGAGCACAGGGACGGTGGGGGTGGCGGGGGGAGGAAGGGGAAGGGAGGGAGGGGCGAGGCATAAAAGACAACAGAATAAACTGGCCCTTGCTCTAATCCTGTCACTCAGACATCATCTGCCCTCAGCATTTTGGTACCACTGAGGCAGTTTAGCTGGATTATCACTTCCCGTATCAACAGCACCAAGCCTTTGCCCAAATCTGAAGCATGTGTTGGTGTTCAGGCAAACAGTCCGTTAGCCCTCTGTATGCGATCGCCTCTTTACGTGCCAATGATGTCCTGTCCCTCCCTTTGCATTTAGGGGCAGCTGCTGGCTTTTCTCAGGAGCACAAGTCATTCAGGGCTAAGAAGAGATTTAAGGAAGAGTGAATTTGGATCAAAAACAGGAGAAAGACTCTGGCACCTCAACCAGACCTTGACGTTCCCATGTACATATTTTTACTTCTCTCGGATCAAACCCCACAAGGAGCTGGATGTACGGCTGAGAGGACGTATCCACGTATCAAAGAGGTGAGCGGTACCGGGCAGGGTGCTCATCACTTCTCACTGCGCCCCCGCCCCCGCCCGTCTCCCCAGCCAACGGACCATGAAACCATCCACAGAGGATGCTTCCTGGGGCTCTGACGGGGGAGCTGCAGACGGAAGGGCCACAGACTGGAGGCACCGTCGGCAGTGGAAGCGATGGGCACTGAGACAGGGCTGACTTACCATCAAATCCTTGGTGGTGCTTTTCCTTTCATTAGTCCTGTTTGTCAAGGAGCCTTGGAGAAGGAAGTTGCGGTTAAATGTTTTAATGGTGGTCACTGAAGATGCCTCAATGTTTTCAGCTAAAAGGAAACACATGGAAGTAAGTGGTACCCAGGAGCGGGGCCGAGTGTTGAGGAAGAAAGACCAGGTGTCCCCATCACCCAGATTTTTGCTCTAGACTTGGCATCTCATTGCAGTCCACAGGTCTGACGGTAGAATCTCTAAATTTTGTGTCTATGTTTATGATGTGCACCAAATGAACTCAAGAATTGTTAGCGGCTTTCCAGGAAAAGGTAGCTTGGAGATAACTGAACATAGTTCGTAAATCCTTATTTGCAGTTCTGGACTATAAAAGGCTCTAAAGACAAAATCTTTATAACTTTGGGGCCAAAACTGTCTGATGGGAAACCCTGACTTAAACTGACATGTGGCCATTTAAAATCCTGGTCCATCCCACCCAGTGTGAACATTCTCGAGCTTTGCTGAAAGGATTTAATGTGTTTATCAGAGGCTTCCCCAGACACCAGAGGGAGGGGACTGTTATGAAATATATAGTACATGTACCGTCTTAGCTTTCTGATGTCCAACACGTCCTAAAACATATATTTATCCAAGGGTTTCAGATAAGGGACCGTGGATCTGTAATAAATTGTAATTGTATAGGGTCTCATGGAATATAAAGTAGGCATTCAATAAATGTTTGTTGAAGAAAAGATCAGTGGAACCAAGACTCAAACATCTATCTTCTGTCTGTCTGTTCTTCTACTTTGTAGATCTAAATCTCTGGTTTGGCATCATCGTCAGCGGCTCCTAAATCCAGGGAAAGTGTTCAAAATGCCCAGTGGATGAGGATGCCACCCCAGCATTGCTGGACTCCCTTCTGGGCGGGGCGCTGTGTTAGATGCTTTCGGTGTCCTGCCCACGTTTCCCTGACATCACCACACATTCTGTCATTCGGCACATTCTGGAAGCATGTGACCACAAGCACCGTCACTCCCTTGGCTCATGCATGGGGTGGGGCAGAAGTACCAGGGAATTAATGCCTCCCCACCCCCACCGGAAACCTCAGGGGCTGAGGGCTGACAGCTGATATCCTCAGCTTCCTGTTCTTTGGGCAGGAAACTCTGAGGTGCAGTCAATACTGTCTCCCAGAAGTCCCCAGCAGGATTCAGCCTCATTTGCCCAGAGAAGTAAGCTATGAACTAAATTGCACTGTACCGGGGTGCCTGGGTGGCTCAGTCTGACTCCCGATTTCAGCTCCGGTCATGATCTCGCGGTTCATGAGTTCGAGCCCTGCATCGGGCTCTGTGCTGATAGTGCGGAGCCTGCTTGGGGATTCTCTCTCCTCCTCTCTCTCTCTCTCTCTCTGCCCTTTCCCCACTTGCACACACACACACACTCTCTCTAAATTAATAAATAAACATTAAAAAAAAGACATTGGACTGTACTGATTTAATTTCCTTCCCTGAATCATTTCTCTCTTTTCCTACCACGATTTCTTGCAATCACGTTCCAAATCATATCCTTGTCCATGGATCTGCTTCTTGGGGGGGATTCAAGTCAAGACAGATTCTCCACAAGAGCACTTCTAGGTAAGAACTCCCCGTTAGGTCTGGTTCTCAAACTCAGATCACCAAGTCACTCAAAGTCAGCCTTAATTCTTTGATAGCTCTGCTACTGTTTTCCTTTAAGCACACCTTTCACTGGTGGGGCAGGCAGTTTCCTCCTCTGCTGCCTTGATGTGTCTATGGTTTGTACCTACAAACAGAACACAGCAATCAATATGCCTTTGCAAAGCCAAAGATACATTATCTTCCAAATTTTCCAGGTGGTGCAATATTCCAACAGAGGGAGTGAGGGACAAACGCACCTGGTTCCTTTGCTTCTGATCGCGTTTTCTTGTGAGGCGGACACACGGTGCTATGTTTAATCCTGCAATGGTCAGGGCTGAAATCCGGCTCTCAATATCAGAAATCTTAATGCAACAGAAAGACAGAATTGGTAGGCGAAAAAGCACAGGAGGGGAGGATCTTTGCTAAAAGTGTCAGGAACCTCAGGGCATCTGGGTGGCTCAGTCGGTTAAGCGTTGGACTTCGGCTCAGGTCTCGATCTCACAGTTTGTGGGTTCGAGCCCCGTGTCGGGCCCCATGCTGACAGCTCAGAGCCTGGAGCCTGCTTCCTTTTCTGTGTCTCCCTCTCTCTCTGCCCCTCCCGTTTGCCCTCTGTCTCTCGCTCTTAAAAATAATAAAAAAATTAAAAAAAGTGTTAGGAATCTATAAAGATTAAATCTGCCTTTATGTATACTCATTTACTCACCTTGCTTTTTTTTAAGATTTTATTTTTTAAGTAACCTTTACACACAACGTGGGGCTCGAACTCACAACCCTGAGATCAAGAATCCCGTGCTCTACTGACTGAGCAAGCCAGGTGCCCCTCATTCATTCAACTTCTACGAGGCCCTTCTCTATCTAGTGCCATAGTAAAAAAACAGCATAGGTTTTTCTTTGTAAATTTACATGTCTAGCTTGGTAGCTCCAGACTGTATCAACACCCTTGTCAGAGTATTTCTGGGGATAAATGGAAGCCTGGGGCATGATGGGAACCGTGGCCCAGGGCCTCCTGGCTCAGCCCGGGGGCAGAGGGTGTGAAAGGTGGTCAGGGAAGGCTTCTATAGCAGGCAACAATTGATGTGAACTTTGAAAGGCAGGTATGATTTAGAGGCCCTTCCATCTCCCATGACTCCATGAATCAAAACCGCAGAGCACCGGCTCTTAGGAGGGAGGTCCAACAGCCCCTGGTTCGAGTCCGTTTCTTTCACTAAAAGGACAAGTGCCTTGAGAAACTCCCTCTTCTCCCTGGGCGTCAGTTTCCTCGACTATAACATCAGAAGGTCAGAGAGAATTTTTTTCCCCAGCAGAGTCTTAAGGCAGATGCAGGGAGCAGGAGCCTACTCAGGGCCCAGAAAGAAGCCTGATCCATCAGGTCCCCAGGGTTGAAGAAGACAACAGTCCCTGCTCCCGGAAAAGAGCATTAGTATGTGCTGCCATCATGCGAAGCGCTTTAAATATGCGAACTCGTTCACGCTTCGCTCACGGACTCATTCGTGAACCTATGACGCAGGTACCGTGCTTTGAAAGATGGGGAGACCGTGGCTCCGAGGGTAAGTAATACGGCCAACGTTTCACAGCTGGTCTGGGGCAGAGCTCCGGATTCATGCCAACGCTCATGCTCTTGCCACACCGCCACGTTCTCAGAGGATGTGCCGTGGGGGACACAGGAAGAGGCCGGAGCGGGCCGGTGGAGGGGCGGCAGGAGGCAGGGGTCCCAGCCGTCTTGCTGCTCTCCCCACGCAGCCTGAGTGTTACTGGGGTGTCAGGCAGGAAACCTGAAAGGCGGCTGCAGCCAGTGTGCGTGGGCTCTGCCCTGAGGTCCCCCCTCCCTCCCCTATCCCTGCACTCTCTTGAGCTGCTCGCGACACATCTGTCCTTTAAGGGCAGACTACAGGGAGTGTGAGGCTTCCTGCTCTGACAGCGGCCCGCAGTTCGGTTCCCAGATCGAGACAAGGTCCATAAAACCGAAGGCAGGGCTGATGCCCTCCTCTGCCAATGAAGGGCACTGATGCGAGTGTCTGCGTGTCTGAAGGCAGCACCGACACGTTTCTCAGGAAGCCACACGGCGCAGGCTG
The DNA here is from genome assembly GCF_018350215.1 of Panthera leo. Taxonomy (NCBI): domain Eukaryota; kingdom Metazoa; phylum Chordata; class Mammalia; order Carnivora; family Felidae; genus Panthera; species Panthera leo. The sequence continues at coordinate 150,327,143 of NC_056687.1, forward strand.
GTGAAGAACGTGGCCGTGAGGTCAGAGAGGTTAAAACCCTGGCTCCATCACCTGCTAGTTATTTGACCTTGGGCAAGTGGGATAACCTTTCTGAGCCTCAGTCTCCCTAGAAATGAAAGGGGACACATCACGGAGCCCCTCGTGGAGTTGCTGGAAGGATTCATTACAATACTGAGGTCAAGCGCCAAGTACAACTTTTGGCACAAAGACAGGCTCGCTGAACACTAGGTATTATTGATAACGTTACTGTGATGTTTAAAAACGCAGAAAAACCAGGCACATTCAAACACAGAAAATGGTAGTTTGGACTCCAGGATTTTCTCCCATAAAACACGGCTCTTACAATTGAAGACCGGAGAAATCTAGAAGCAGGAATAACTAATTATCCAACATAACCCTCCCAGACACCCGCAAATAATATAACTTCTGGCTAAACCATCCAAGAAGTTATTTGCTGCAGAGTGTGCCCCAGAAAAGAGAAGATTTGATCCCACTTCCTGTAGCCTTTATGGCAAACGGATTAAAGGCTGGGTGGCACTTATGGGAAATGATTTGTATTTGGGGACAGACGCTCTTCAGTCATTCTTGCTGATAATGAATAGTTGACGGGGCCGCGTCCAAAGAGACCACACCTATAGCACACAGTGTTAAAGCACCCACAGGGTGGAGAACGGGCGTGCTCACACTCTCAAGAGTGCTTCCCGCTGTCAGTGGCGGTTGTGATTTTTGACTCTCTAAAACAAAAATCCCGGTTGAAAAAATAATTAGCACGCAAGACTGTCATCTTCTCTCTCCATAGGTGGTTTCTACTGACCCCAGTTTTCCTAGGATACAGTTTAGGGGTGCAAGGTGTCCGTCCGTGAACCAGGGGCTTATACTGAGCTTACACTGCACGTCTTACCAGCACGTCTCAAGGACCCCACTTTGAGCATCAGCGACTTAGTCCACAATCAATTCTGATCCAGAGTCAGAGGCCACGGAGATATCCATGCAAGCTGCAAACAAGTGTCTTCACAAGCTAATATCACAATGATACTATCTGTCTTACAGATAACAGCATTTCAGTTCTGAAAAGGCCATATCTAAATCATCAAAATACTGGTCTGAGAAATCTTTTTTTTCCTTCTTTCTTTTTTGTTTTTCTTCCTTTCTTTCTCTTTCTCTTTTCTTTCTTTCTTCTTTTTCTTTCCCTTTCTTCTTTGTTTTTCTTCCTTTCTCTCTCTTTTCTTTCTTCTTTTTCTTTCTTTCTTTCTTTTTTGTTTTTCTTCCTTTCTCTTTCTCTCCTTTCTTTCTTTCTTTTTTGTTTTTCTTCCTCTTTCTCTTTCTTTCTTTTTTGTTTTTCTTCCTTTCTTTCTCTTTCTCTCTTTCTTGTTTTTCTTCCTCTTTCTCTTTCTTCCTTCTTTTTTGTTTTTCTTTTCTTTCTCTTTCTTTCTTTTCTTTCTTTCTTTCCTTTTTGTTTTTCTTCCTTTCTTTCTCTTTCTTTTCTTTCTTTCTTCTTTTTTTTTTCTTTCTTTCTTTCTTTTTTTTCTTCCTTTCTCTTTCTCTCTTTTCTTTCTTTCTCTCTCTCTTTCTTCTTTTTTTTCTTCCTCTTTCTCTCTCTTTTCTTTCTTTCTTTCTTTCTTTCTTTCTTTTTCTTTTTTTGTTTTTCTTCCTCTTTCTCTTTCTCTCTTTCTTTTTTGTTTTTCTTCCTTTCTTTCTCTTTCTCTTCTTTCTTTCTTTCTTTCATAAAGAAATCTACATTTTCAGTTTCACTCAGCTATTCACCCCAGTTTTATTCAAAGTGCTAAAGCCGTGTCAGATGTCAGGCACTGAAGTTACCGTGTTAAGCTAGACAGCTATAGTCATGTCCTCATGGGGCTCTTAGTGTATAGAGGGGAAAAGGGCATCAAGTAAGTCATCAGCAGTGTGATACAGGTTAGGGGAGGGTGGTCTTGAGATGGAATGGGAACCTATATAGCAAGGAGATCTGCCTGTGGGTCAGAGGATTTGTCAAAGCGGAGGGCGACAAAGGTTTAAAGAAAATTCTGATATATTATCAAGGCTATAATTTTTTAGAAGGAGGGTTGGGCGGAATCCACCCGAAAGGACCAGGCGAGTGTGCTAGGGAACTGATACAAAGGCTTTGCGGTAATTCTTGTGGAAGACGGGGTGCTCTCCCCTCGTTCACGGTGGTCCTCCATCTGGGCGGGAGGGGTTCTTACCTGGAGCTCAGCGTGGTGAACCTGGGCTGCAGCCGTGGCCACCTGGTCCTCCAGATCTGCCAGTTCGGTCTCATCGGTGCCACTGTGGATGCAGCGGGCGGCATCCTCCAGTTCACTCAGCTGGCCTTCGAGTCCATACACGGTGCCTGCCGCCAGGTACACCTGCAGAGGGGGTGCAGCCTCGAGCTCAGGATTTGGAACCAGGACTGGTGGGGTCCCTCACGGGCGCCCAGGTGATTCAGGCTCAGCACTGGGGGAAAAGCCAGGCAATGCCCCCATCTAGAAACCTTCTTCACGCTTAAATGGTAGCATGAGGTCTTACCACCCCCTCACCGTCAACTGCACCTCCCCTGCCTCAACTTTCCGGCAAGAAAAAGCAACTTATGAGTTTTGAAAATCTGATAAAATACTCCAAAGTACATGGCGTCAGCCACATAAGTTGCAAATTTGTCCGGTGATTCAAACAACCAGAATACCAAGACAGAAGAAGCAAAGAACAACTCGTGATGTGATTTTTCCAATAAAAATTTTGTTTGAGGAAAAATAAGACGAAAACAGAGAAGGAGGCAAACCATAAGAGACTCTTAAACATGGAGAACAAACTGAGGGTTGCTGGAGGGGTGTTGGGGGGGTGGGCTAAATGGATGATGGGCATTAAGGAGGACACTTGTTGGGATGAGCACTGGGTGTTATATGTGAGCGATGAATCACTAAATTCTACTCCTGAAGCCATTAGTACGCTGTATGTTAACTAACTTGAATTTAAATAAAAATTAAAAAAAAATTAAAATTAAAAATTTTTTTTTGCTTGGCATTTAGTAATTGAGAAAAATTCAGAAAACATAAAAGAGATGAAATTAATTTAAAACAACAATTGAAGACATTTCGAATGAATTATCTCTGATTGATTACCTACAGCTTGCCTGGAGCAGATGAATGAAGGGCATTAAAAGGGACCTGAAATTCATAGCAGGAAAATAGTTTATTTCTTAGAAAAAAGCGCGATGTTGAAACAAACCTGTCAACTCTATTCACCTGTCAAGGAAGACAGTTTTTTGAGAGCTACTGAAAATTAAAGAGGAAGTCAGACGAAGGGAGTGATGTGAGGAAAAATTAAAGGGAAAAAAACGTTGACTCAGGAGTTAATGCAGCGATTGCCGTAAAAGTGGGCAAACAGAAGGTAGCATCACTGGAATCATTCAGACCACGGGAGGCGTGAAACAAATTCCCTTCTGCCTACAGAATAACGTGGATGAAATGACCAACAACACCGGACCTCTTTGATCTAAAGAAGCTAATTACTTACGAGGGGTTTTTTGAAATTTAATCAACATCCACAAAGCTCTAAGCATGTCATTGCAGCAATTTGGAGTTGATTTGAATGAAAACACGGTGGTCACACAAGCTCTTTTAACTTGAGTTAAATAAAGCAGAGTTGGGATAAGCCAAGAGCTTGTGCACACAGGACAAGCAAGCGTTTTGCACTGAGCTACAGCGAGTGTTGCTGAGTTGGGGAAAGAACACTGAGAACCCCGTCAGTTCCTTAGCCCGATTCCTGCATCTCCATCAAAACTGGTAATTTTAGGGGCGCCTGGGTGACTCAGTTGGTTAAGCATCTGACTTCGGCTCAGGTCATGATCTCACAGTTGATGGGTTCCAGCCCCTGTCGGGCTCTGTGCTGACAACTCGGAGCCCGGAGCCTGCTTCGGATTCTGTGTCTCCTTCTCTCTGCCCCTCTCCCACTCACGTTCTGTCTTTATCTCAAAACTAAATAAACATTAAACATTTTTTAAATAATAATAAAAAAAAACTTGGCAATTTTACACAACATTTCAGAGTGCAGCAAAGGCAGGTGCAGGTCTGATGAATGAGCACTGGTGCCACACCAGGCACAATGGGCTTGGCTGGGGGGCTTCCGGCACTGACTGGGGTAGTGGACGTCCGTCGTGTTAAGCGATTCGTCAGTCGCATGGTGGGCCACGAATCAAATGTCTGTTGACAATTGCCATATTTCAGTTTGCCCTTAGTTGTGCATTTCTTGGTCATATGTGAGTATCAGAGAACTTGTGTTTCTAAAAGATCCTCACAGTTTAATAGAAGACATTTATTCTTTGCCTTGAAAACAAGATACACTCCTTTATTGTTTGTCACCTGAAGGAAATGATGAATATTTCAAAGCTATTTGAGTGTAGAAAACCTTAAAAATTAGTCTCTCAAAAGTTCTGAAGTTAAAAATTTCTCTTCAGAGGGAAAGAAAATTGAGGGGAGAGAGAAAGAGAGGGAGGAAGAGACAAGGAGAGAGGATAAAAGGTAAATGTATTTTGATAAGATAATTTTATTTTTTAAATTTTTATTTAATTTTAAAAAATATTTAATTTTATTTAATTAAAAAATACATAATTTTGAGAGGGAGAGAGCGAGCAGGGGAGGGGCAGAGAGAGAGGGAGACAGAGGATCTGAAGCTGGCTCTGGGCTGACAGCAGAGAGCCTGACATGGGGCTCGAACTCATGACCTGAGCTTTAGCTTTAGCTTTAGCTTAACCGACTGAGCTGCCCAGGCACCCCTTGATAAGGCAATTTTATTTTATTATTATTAAAAAAATTTTTTTCAAGTTTTATTTATTTGAGAGAGACAGAGACAGTGTGAGCGAAGGAGGGGTGGAGAGAGAAGGGGAGAGAGAATCCCAAGCAGGCTCCTCACTGTCAGTGCAGAGCCCGAACCCATGAAACCATGAGATCGTGACCTGGGCTGAAACAGAGAGTCTGACGCCCAACGGCCACCCGGGCGCCCCTGGATAATTTTAAATATAAACTTACAGCGTTGCACGGTGAAACAAAATTTGGAATTATTATTTAAATGAGACCAATAATTTGAGTGAGTGTGACAATGGGGTTAAACACAACTCGACGTGACTTGGGTCTCAAGAGCCTGGATTTTTCCAGAAACACACAAAACTCAACATCATCACACCCTACAGCTGTATCATCTCAACGGTCTCTTGTTTTGTCTTCAGCATGGTCATCCGCTAACGTTCTTTGTTTTCTCTGCCAAATCAAAGCAATATGAAATAGCTCCAAGCCTCCGAGCTCCCGTATGAAATAGCTCAGTAAGGCCAGAATGTTCGTCTTTTACTCTGTGTTCCCTGAAAGCCCGCTCTCCTGGCACGAGGGGGAAAGGAAGGTTCTGTGGTTTGGCACCGACGCGGGCTGAGCGGGAACTCACCGCCAAGGTCATGGCGCCGGAAGGGCCCGTGATGGTGATGATGGTGACGACACACATTTATGGAGCCAGGCGCTGAGCCAAGGGTTTGATGTGACGTTTCTTTACTGCTCATGGCAGTCCCTGAGGTGGGTGCTATTATAGTCACGGTGTGAAAGAGGACAACGCTGGGTCCTGAGTTCCGGTGACTTCCCCAGGCCTCGCAGCTGGGAAATGGTGCAGCTGGGATTTAAGCTCCTGGGGGCTGATGCCAATTCCCTTGCCTTTATTCACCCGGTCCTATGGTGACCTGATACTTAATCTTGCTTGCCACGTTATGTTATGACTTTTTACGTTTTGAACTCTGACCTGAAAGTTCTAGAGTTACTGTGGTTATAGATCAACATGACTTTGGCTCTGTTGCGGGGGCTAAAAAAACAAACGTTAACATTCTATAGCAGTGGAAATGTTATTCTAATCTTAAAAAAAAAACAAAACAACCAAACCAACAAAAAAACAACCCATTTGAAAACCATGAACCTGGAATTGCTGGCTGGCTAAAGGCCCACTTTCGGCAAGAACCAAGGCTACCACGTCTGTGCAATCTGTGTCTTCTCCAAGCTCCAGCCACTGATGCCCATGACCCCATGGACTGGCTCCTGGTTCAAAACGCCCTTCTCAAAGCGGGTCAGGGGACGAGAACAGGTGTTTCCTTAAGGAGGGACTTGACATAACTTTGGTCTCAAGAGGCCTTGTGGTCAAAGCCTGTAGGATGAAGAGAGTGAAACATATTTCTTTGCTGCAGGACTTCTTGGAGTCTTTAATGTGCTAATCCGTATCTCAACGATCCTAGAAAGACACTATCCGGATTGATCAAGCTGATTTGGTCTTATCGCGTCTCGTCAGACTTACCTTCCATGAAACGCATTCTAGAGAACTAAGGCTAGACAGGAACCGACAGCAATTCTTTGCTTGCTCTCGAGGGCAGGGGAGCACCTGATGGGCCAGGACCATCTCCAGGGCCACGACCTCTCCGGTGCTGTAGGGGTACCCGAGAGCCTTGAGGAGGAGGACCGACGACACCCTCTGCCCGGTCCCGGATTCTGTGGCCGAGTGGGGCCCCTCGAGGGGAAGTCCCCCGGTGTCTCCAGCCACTACCTACGCGACGGATTTGGTGTTGCCGAAAGTTACGGGGTAGTGCGAAAAGGGAAGTCGGGACTGTCCCTCTCCTGCCTCTGTGCTGGGAATGACGGGGTGCCCCAGGCTGTCTGGGAGCTCCTCAAATGGTGGCAGTGGAGGGGTGAGGCAGCTGACTCATCCCTCCTACTCGTAACCCTGCGTAAATCCACAAGATGGCCTCTGGGGGTCCCCACTGCTCACACCACAGGTCTGAGAACGGTCATGCCCATTCTTCTGTGGACTCCTAGATCCATTTTCCACTCTTCTCTGCCCCACTCTGTTCTCAGGCTGCCCTGTGTGGACCTCATCACCCAGGCCCCCTTGTGGGGAGACACCAGCAGGAGATCAAAGGCAGGAGGAGAAAGAAGTCAGTCTCCCTTCCCCTGCTCCCTCTCTGTGTGGGCTTCTTGGTGACAGCTCCCACTAGGGGGCGATCCCCCAGGCTCCAGCTCTCCCCTGGGCTCCACTGCCCAGGGGTGGTGACCGCTTGCCCGCCTCCCCGCCGAACGCTACTCCCTGGGGGCTGCGGCATCCCTGGACCTTACCCACACTTCAGATTGTAGTCCCCTCCCGAAACTTGCCTTTCCCAGCCAAGTCCCTGCAGGTACAGTGGAACCCTACAACCCACAGCTGTCAGCGAGAGCTTCAAACACAAGAGACGCAGGCACGCAATCCAAGGGACTGAGCTCCCCGTGGTGCACAGGGGAGGCTGGGATTGGCCCCAGGATCCCCCTGCCTGCAAGGGAGCCAAGGGCTGATTTCACAGTGCCCAGCCAGGCAGCGGGTGAGAAGTGTCAACACAGAGAGACTAAGGGAATTCTGAAGTCCCCAAGCCCTACTCTAATTAAGTGGATTAACAAGGCACCTTGTGAAAACAGGAGATTCGCCATGTGAACGACATTTTTTTGTCATCGGAGGCAGCTCTGAAACCTTCAGAAGTATTTTTGAAGGTGAAACATTCTCGAGCCAATGTCCTCTTTCATTTCTGAGTCCCCGGGCTGGTCTGCGGTGGCCAATGTTCAGAAGGTGACAAGAGGTGTCCCCGTTGCTATTTCTGACAGTCCCCATCCCTGAGCACAAAGGAGCCAGGCAGCGAGAAAACGAGGAACGTGGGAGCCGCTCTTTAGAACACAGACAAAAGCCCCAGTTTAATTAAACCACTGCACCCAGAGGCCGGTTTAAGAATCTCCCTGCCCTTCTGCTGCTCCGCTGAATTCCATCCTGGAAACCGCAGAGCCAGACCCGCCCAGGGCTGTGATCTCTGTCTCTAAAGAGATAAAGAAAACAGCCATCCCTTCTCTGACTCAAAACCCAGAGAATTCAAAGGAACAGCTATGGAGTTTCTTCTGAGGTGCAGTTTGAAGAGCTGGGTGGGGGGAAGGGAGGAGGAGGAAGAGGCAGTTAACTCTTGGGGACCAGGAGAGGCCTCTCCCAGGACGGCGCAGGGGTGAAGTAAACTACAGACGCTGGGCAGGGGTGAGGTGCACTACAGACGGTGGCCTGCAACGCAGTCCCTGCCGGGGTTTGGGACCTCTCACATCGGCGGCTGAGTGGATGTGATTTGAACTGAAAGTGTTAAGGAACCCCAGGAAAGGAGACATAGCGTGTGATAACAGGACGTTACAAAACGAAACCCCCCACGATACCCCCTTGGAGGGCAGAAGAGGCAGGTTGTCTTCCCTTTAAGTGTGTGCCACGGGAACCCACGGTTGTCATTTAAATCTGAATATTTCACGCACTGTATTTTTTTTTTTTTTTTAAATACAATACCTTGTAAAACAAACAAACGGACAAAAAAAAACCCACGCCCCTTGCCTGGTGAACCATCTCTTGACTTTCACCTTTTCACTTCTATGTGTCCAGGGGATTACGGCCACTGTAGGACCATCAGCACTGAAAGAACCGTATTATAGACGTATTTAAAGAACAGAGACCCGACGCACCAGAAGCAAAACATTTCTTCCGGAAAAAAAAAAAAAAAAGAAAAAAAAAAGGACTTCATTCATCTGAACCTTCTATCAGGTAACCACATTCTTTGAGCACCTCTGTGTCAGGCTCTGGGCAAGGGCTGGAGCTCATGATGTGCAGGACCCCGGTCTTCAGGGATTCATACACCTGATTCCTAATCTGGGGGCGACTGCACCTCCGTGCATCTCCCTCTCTGATGTTTGGCAACATCTGGAGACATTTTGATGGCCACAGTTAGGAGGGTGCTGTTACCGGCATCTCGTGGGTAGGTGCTGGGGTGCTGAACATGCTCTACCGTCCAGGACGCCCTCCCCCCCCAACAAAGAATTATCGAACCCAAAATGTAAGTGGTGCCGATCTAGTGGGGATAGACGGGTGGACAGAAAGGGCAGCCAAGTGACGTTAACTGGCAGATAGACCTCTGCTCAGGTTTTATGGGAATTCAGAGGGAGAGAGTCTTTACCTTTTAAGATAAAGCGACTATCAGCACTTTTTTTTTTTGTTTTGTTTTTAACCTGGAGGCATCCTGATTTGTCGCTGTTGCAACTTTCTGCAAAAATTGCCTCTACCAACCGGTCCTGATTTCTGGGAGCTGCATTTCTGACAGCACCCCAAAATCAGGGTTGGTTCTTGCTGGGTGTGGAAAGATGGAACCACCCGACTTCATTTGGTATCTGATTCATGGGCAGGACTCTGCCAGCCAGTGATGGTGAGTGTGGCCCAAGGGGCTAATGTTCCAGATCTCTCTGTGTCACCCCCTCGTCTGAAGTGTTGGCAAATTCTCATCAGACATTTCTGAAAACGCTCGGCGATGAGCGGGGATACTTGTACGGAAGAATCTGTTCCCTCCATCCTTTCCTCCCGAGGGAGGCTAGAAAAACGCCCTACTGGCAAACAGACCTGTGAGCTGGGCAGACCACTTGTGACCTAAGTTCCGTGGGCAACCACGCCCTTGCCCTGCAGTGGCACTGGGAGTGCTCCACCTGGATCCTCCCGGGGCCCTTTTGTAGTTTCTGCATCGCCCCACCCCCCAGCTTCAGTGTGCCTGGGTTCCCACCCGCTCAGCCCTACACACCAGACCGCCTGGGGCTAGTGTAGACAGAAGTGTCTACATTTGGCTTGCTTGCCAAGAGACCGAAGTGCCTGCTGGCTGTAGAAAAAGCCAGTTCCTTTGGCTCGTGTCAAGACAACCCTGAGATGCAGCTAACACCCCAGGGCTCCCTACAGGTCAAAGCGACTCTTGGTCTAAGGTCACACCTTTGCTTGACCTCTTAGCTTTCCCCAGTCCTTCCCCGCTCCCTGATGAGCCTCCCTGGGGGAGCACTTCCGAAAGAAATCGCCTGCAAGCCTATCCTCTCCTCAGGGTCTGCTTCTGGAGGACCCGGCCTGACACCCTCCCTGAGGATATACTTGCTACGTTGTGTGGCGTGCATGTGTCCTTGCACTGCCTGTGATGGGTCACAACGTCATCAGTTTCTTCTCACGTTTGCCCGAGACGGGGAACACCCACACCGGCTTACGTTTTCTTCCAGAGAAGTCAGCTGTTCATCCAGTCTCACTTGGTCTGTCCCAAGAGGAAATGTCCCCTTCTCTCTGTCGGGAGGGACAGGTGGGAACTCCCAGGGCCCTGCGGACTCTGCTATCAGCTCCTCGGTGGCGTTGATGACTTTCAGGACTTCTGTGGAGATGTTGCAGAGAGAAACAGCAGAATACTTCTGTTTGGCCCAATAACAGAAGGGGACAGAAGACAAGAACAACACGTTAACAGTGACAAGGGAATTCCACATTATCTGGTGCTCATCACGAGACTTATTCCATCATAACACACATAAACATCGCTGTGCCGAAGGAACGAGAAGCTAAAAAAAAATCTACACAGCAGGAAGGCGCCTGGAGGAGGCCTGATTTGACACGGCCTCGCTTCTGTGACTCACACCGGGTTATTTGATCCCTCGAGAAGGAAGGAGACATCAAGCCGAGGCTACCACATCTTTGGCCCACGGCTGGTGGTTTTAGACGCATCACCTCGCTGTTTGCATGGCATTCTATGTCCTCAACAGAACGTCAGTCACAGACTCTGTCAAACCACATCCACGGTGTGGTCTGGTAGGTCTGGACTGGATGTTAAGAGACCTGGGCTCCAGATCTGGTTCTCCCTTCATCTGGTGTTGGGATCTCGACCAAGTGACTTTGTGCCTCTGGAACTCTGTTTTGTCATGTGTGGAATGAGAGTGGAAGAGTTTCCCTGCAGGGTTCGGTAGCCCCCTGTGTGTTAGCTCACACACGCCTCTTCTCGAGCCCATTCTCCCTTGCTCTCCTCTACCACAGAGGGGGGACAGAGCACTCCATTCCCCACCCCTCTGTAGCCAGGGGCAGGCATGTGACACAGTGACGGGCCCAGTGAGCCCGACAGGAAAGCCTGCTGAGGGGGTCTCTAGCAAAGCTGCTGTTTTCCTAACCCAGTGAAGAGATCTAGCTGATGTTCTCCTACCCCACTTCTTTTTCTGTTATCTGTGGCTGAAAAGATTCCTCACCGACGTAAGTCAGTTCCTGCTTTTACATTCATGGCTGAAAATTACAATCAGGATCTGGGCCAAAGTCATTGATGGAGCAGAGGCACTTTAACCACCAAGAATTATCTGCATCTTCGAGTTCATCAGGACATAGAACATCATTATAAGCTGGAGATCAATGTTTCTTGATAGTAATGGCATCTACCTATGATCAAGTTTATTTATCCTATCGAAGGGTTTGTAAATTGGAACTCAAATACTGCAGATGCACGTGTGTGTGTGTTTACCATTTACCAGTAAAGTGTTTCAAGAAAATCTGGAATTTTAATCCCTTTGGTACCTTCTAAGGTACCTTTCTGACTCACGTATCCTGGCCAAATAGTTAATGGCAGCTATGGCTCGATTTTGCAAAGCCTGTTCCTCCAAACAGATGATGCTACTGCAGGTTTTGTTTTGCTGGAGGATTTTTTTTTTTAAATTTTTAATGTTTATTTACTTTTGAGGGCGAGAGAAAGACAGAGTGTGAGCAGGGGAGGGGCAGAGAGAGAGGGAGACACAGAATCCGAAACAGGCTCCAGGCTCCGAGCTGTCAGCACCGAGCCAGACGCGGGGCTCGAACTCACAGACTGCAAGATCGTGACCTGAGCTGAAGTTGAATGCTTAACCGACTGAGCCACCCGGGCGCCCCAGAGGATGTTTTGACACCCTTCCCAATTCACTAGGGAATCAAAGTGTTTAAGTGACAAATCAGTGAGTGAGTCCACAGTCTAGAAACTGGCTCTGGGCTTCCATGCACATGGTCTCCTATCTGTCAAATTTTTGTAGGGTTAGGGCGCCTGTGATAAGAGGGCCCCCCATCGAGCCCGTCCACTCCACAACAGCTGCTTGCCTGACCCAACGGCCACACTCCTTTCGGTTTAAGGGATTTGCCATAAACCCAAACAATTTGGTCTGCGGTGTCAGGAGAAGGGAATGGAAGGGACAGTACACAGACCCAGTAGAATAGGGCCAGTGTCCGAGGGAGCAGCCAGTGCCAACTCTTTATCCGAGGAGGGACTTGCAGGGGCTACCCCGCCACTTTCCAGGACGCTGGGACTTGCCGTGGCACCAGGCGAGGATGAACGGGGCTCGGCATGACTTTGGCACGACACGGCTACACCACTGTCGGCTCGCGTCCGTTTCAGAAGAGGCAACGTTGTAGGTACGAAAGCAGATGCGTTGCCCTGCTCTTAGCATGTGAGTTCGTGTTTAGAAACTCTGCCCCCTCTTTGGTAGAAGAGGTGTCCTTGTACAGTTTTTTGAAAAGAAAAACGTATGACTAGGAGACTCAGAAGAAGAAAAAAAGGACCACAGCACAGTAGGAGGGAAAAGTGTGAAGATGGACACACGTCCCCAGTGGGCGCAGGGTCATTCAAGGGCCAGGGTTATTGATGGGAAGGGTTTAAGAGGTGCTTCGCCAGGAAGGGTTATCTGCATCCTGACTCCGACTGAACATATCGCGTCAAAGCTGGGCATCCATGTTGCTTGGCGGTCACTGTTCCATTCCATCCATAAATAGTGTTGTTTATTCAGCCACAGGGGTTGCACGCTGGAAGCCAAACATTGCCCAGAGGCATGCTTTTGGTTTTTCTTTTGACGAGAATGCCTTCCTTGAGACATGCACTTCCCAGGTCTCTGCAGTCCCCACACGGCTCACCCTACATATTTCATTGGGGGTGGTCTGTGGTGGGATGAAGCAGTGGACAGTGGATGAAGTCCCTGCCCTCAAGGCATGCCTCTAGTCCTACCCCCACCACTGGACGTGCAGACATACTTTCCTGTCCCCTGAAGGCCGTCTGCATGTGCCGCTGAGTCAGAGCGTGGGGTCCCCGGTGGCCGGTCCGAGGACAGCAACCACAGCTTTAATGGGAAGATGTGTGGTCTGGGGGAAGCCCCGGGAAAGTTCAGAAGCGAACTAGCCGCCAGCTGGGGGAAGTGGCCAAAAAGAAAGAAAGAAAGAAAGAAAGAAAGAAAGAAAGAAAGAAAGAAAGAAAGAATATGAAAACTGGACAAGATCTCTCTGGTTGGTGAGCCAGTCGGCGGGACCACTGCCCTCTGTCTGGTGGTGAGCTCTCCGTGGGCAAGTGCAAACTGGAAGCCATCAACTCCGGCAGGGAATCAGGTCTACTTGTCCACTACAAAGGGCTGACGGGGCTTTTTGCTTGGACGTGGGGGTGGGTGCGAACATTGCGTGGGCTGGAAGTTAAGATACCTGGGATTTAATTAGCCACATGGCAGGAGCGGGGCTCCAAGCCTCCCTGTTCCTTGGTTTACTCGCTGGTCCAATTAAGGAGACCAGAAGATTTGGTGCAGGGCTGACACGGACTTGTTATGTAAATGTCCCGCTCCCTGCCCGGTCCAGAGTTAAAAGTAGAAAGCACCTCGTACAGTTACGTTAAATAAAGCTAGATTTAGCACTGGACGGGATCTTGTTCAGATGAAAAGCTGGTGTGGACCGGGGTGCTGGCAGGGAGCCCCGTGTGTGGGAGAAGTGAAGAGGTAAAGGACCCTCTGCTTTATTGCTCATAGTCCCAGAGAGCCGAGCTGAATGGCACCAACAGAACACAATTGCAGAGCCCAAAGCGAGCTACTGCGGTAGCCGATGGTACTCCAGATAGCAATTATAAGATGGGTCCAGTGTGACGGTTTCATGGGATCAAATAGGGAGAGGTGAAAGTGTGGCCATTAGCCCACAGAGCAGGGACAACTACCAAACGGGAAGGTGGCCTCACTGACACTTGGGGCCGAGGCCCCACAGATGACAGAATGAAAACGGCCACGCAGTAACAAATTCAACCTCCCAGCTGTCAAAGAGATACAAGTTAAATGGCAAATTGTATCAGGCACCAGATACCCGTGCGATTCCCATTTAAAATGCTTGTGTGGGGGGGCCCCCGGATGACTCGGTCGGTTAAGTGTCCGACTTCGGCTCAGGTCATGATCTCACGGCTCATGGGTTCAAGCCCCGCGTCGGGCTCCGTGCGGACAGCTCAGAGCCTGGAGCCTGCTTTGGATTCTGTGTCTCTCTCTGGCCCTCCCCTGCTCATTCTCTCTCTCCTCTCTCTTTCTCAAAAATAAATAAATAAACATTAAAAAAAAAAAAATGCTTGTGTGGGCCAGCATGACTTTGCATAACTTCATGGGGACTTCATATGGAACATCGCATACATCATGCCGACTTTGCTACCTCTGGGGCCGAAACAAAGTCTACACTCGGGGTACAGAGAGGGTGATGCGAAGCTCTCCGGTGCCCTCGATCGCTCACAGCAGCAGCAGAACAAGCAACCTCAACAAAGACTCCTGTTTCCTGCCCGCCTGTAACCTACAATAGGACCGATGCAGACCTTTCAGAAGGTTACGTACCGCTCAAAGGAGGGGGTCCTGCCACGGGGGCCATTTCAATGGCAGAAGAGCAGGTCAGGACCCAAGTCGTAAACCCCAGCATCCTTCTTCTCTCACTAGGGCCTCAGTGATTTCTCCCTCCTGTCCCCACACACTCCCTATTCAGATAAAACATGTTCTGGAACAAATTCCTCCTCCATTTACTCTTCCTTAGAAACTGCTTTCCAAAGGCATGCAGACTGCAGGGTGTTGCCAGGAGGAGATTCTGAGCCTGTGGAGTTCTACGGAAAAGACGGTTTCCATCCTAACCATTAGCTATTCTTGCTTATTAGCAACCCTTGCAAACTCTCCTGAGATTTTTTTTTTTTTTTTTCCGGCGTCATCATTCATTTCAAAGCTCCATGCTGGACAAAGAAATGCAGACTCATTTCAAGCTGGAACAGACAGGAATGTTCCTTACCAGAATACCCCAAGCTTGCCAACACGCAAAGAGCGGGGGTGCGTGAAATGCCTGGCTTAATCCAGAGGGAACACTGTGGATGCCAGACGGCTGATTCTGGCCCCGGTTCTACCCATGTGCATGCACGTGTCTGCCTGCC
Source organism: Panthera leo (assembly GCF_018350215.1). NCBI lineage: Eukaryota > Metazoa > Chordata > Mammalia > Carnivora > Felidae > Panthera > Panthera leo. Next base: position 150,342,183 of record NC_056687.1, read on the forward strand.
TCGGCTGGGCCAGAACAGACCCCATGGCTGGCTGCGTGTGATGAACTGGGGTGTGACAGAGGCCTGGGGTGTCTATTTATTTGATTTGATATGAGTCTTACGATGATCTCATCGAATACAAGGTCGGGGGCGGGGGGAAGCTTTGAGGATTAAGTTATATGTACAGGTATCTGGGGCAGAGGAGGAATTTTTCTAGTTTGGGAACTGCTCTGAGTCCCGTCATAGGAGCAGAAAAGCTAAATTGGTAGAAGCCGAAAGGACAGCGACACCAGGGTGTTTGTGAGATATGGAGGCAGGCGGTACGCTTTGAGGTCCGTGGGTCACTCCATGAGACAGGGATGGTCAGTGGCCAGGGTCTTGCAAAGGGCCTCCTTGCCCACTGGGCTCAGCAGGTGTCGAGCCTACAGCTCATCGTTCTTTTAGAAGCCTATACAAATGCTTTAAAATCAGAAGATAAAAGAGAACTCTTAGGCCCGGGAGCATGTTTTGATACATAATATTAATATATTAATCTATATACCAACACAGCTGTAAGATTTGATTCGCAAGTGTGTTTTCTAGAGCAAAGGGCCCATGAGGGCAAAGGGAAGGGCGCAAGGAAGTCGTAAGTTGGCCTGGATCTGGCTGGCCTGGAGCCCCTCTGTGAGAAGGCATGTGGGCAGCAGAGGCCTGGTGAGACCTGTCCTCTGGGGGCACTGCTGTCCTCCCTAGATATTAGTGAGGCTCCAGGCAGGCCCGTGAGAGGGGGCTGTCCACTCACACTTGGGAGAACCTTTCCGAGCTTCCCCCAGATGACGGAGGGAGACGGTGGGTGTAGGTGCTGTGGTCCTGCGGCTTCCTATTGAGGATTGATGCTAATGTGACCTCCCCATTGCACACACCAGACCACGAGGCTTGGGAAATTCAGGTTACACTGTCTGTGACACTTTGGGCAAATAACTTAACCTCTCTGAGCCTCCATCCCAAAATGGAGATAATAGCACCCAGCTCAAGGGGCTTCTGAGATTAAATCAGACAGCATATGTCGTGTCCACAAAGTGTCTGGGGCCAGAGCTGTGAGCCGTCCCTCCTCCCCTCGCCAAACTGCCCCACTGGCTCTAGATGGGCCTGTTACTGCCTGACTTACGTGCCTTCCATTATGTACCACGCTCTCAAAGCATCTTTCCCTGCCTACGAGGCATTTTGAAAAATGTTTTTTATTGTTCTTTCCTGAAAAAAGTTAAACTTTGCTGCTCTCCGTTTCCCAGGTTTTTTTCCTCGTCAACTAAGAATATCTTAAAAAAAACACACAAAACAACAACACTGTAATCTAGTATTGCCTACCAACATCACCACAATTTCATAAAGAAGAGATAACTTGGGGCGCCTGGGTGGCTCCGTCGGTTGAGCGGCCGACTTCGGCTCAGGTCAGGATCTCACGGTCTGTGAGTTTGAGCCCCGCGTCGGGCTCTGTGCTGACCGTTCAGAGCCTGGAGCCTGTTTTGGATTCTGTGTCTCCCTCTCTCTCTGACCCTCCCCCACTCACGCTCTGTCTCTCTCTCTCTCAAAAATGAATAAACATTAAAAAATTTAAAAAAAGAGAACATAATATCACAATATAGAAGGTCTATCCTAAGCAACGACAGTAGGTGACCTGACATGGACATTCGGACAGCCCCCCACCCCCCCGCCCTGGGCACTCACACATGTTCCCGACCCTGTATCTCCCTCTGACTGCAAGCAGACTGAACCATACGTACTGCTGATGCAATAAAAGCAAGGTATGTCATTGCTTAGCTGGGAAACTGAACGAATCAGGTCCTCAAACATTGTCTGCTGTTTCTCACCGGCACTAACTTAATGCAAAGCCTTCGGGAAGAGTCTCCTCTGTGCCAGGGCCCTGGCGTGGAGCCCTGCAGGGGATGCAGAGGTGAGTAAGCCGTGGTCCCTGTCCTCAGAGAGGGGAGAAGGACACGAAGACCAACAGCAGGTAGCAGAGGGGAGGCCCTACCCTGCCCGTGAGCCACAGGCTGCAGACCTGCAGAGGCCACGCCGGTATGTGACTTTGGGGTTGGTCTGGAGGCACAAGAAAGAGGTAAAGAAACCGCGAAGTTGGGCTTCCGGCCTCAGCTGGAAGGGCACCGGCCTCCGAGGCTGGAGGGCACAGCCTGGGGCGTGCAGATGACAAACAGGAGGGAGGCGGGGGCAGGGCAGTGCCCCGAACGCCAAGCTCAGGAGTTTGAGTTTTGTGCTCCCGGCCATCAGGCGCCACCGCGGGTCCTCGCTGCTGCTGTTCTCAAGAGCTGGCATTTCCTGAGCACTGACTGCATGCCAAGCTCTGGGACAAGCACTGGCCTGGCCTTGACTCCCCGAACTTTCCTGAGCGCCCTCGGAGGCAGGTATTCTGATCACATCTCACAGATGAGGAGATGGGCCTTAGAGGGGGGTTTGCTCGTCAGGAGTCGGCTTTGCACCCAGACCCGCCCGATTTCAAAGCCAGGTTCCTCCCACGCCGCACAAGAGGCTTAGGCTTCAGGAAGGCGGTTCTGACCGGCAGAGGAGGCACAGATTTAGGGCTGGGGAGGACCCGTGGCAGAGAAAAGCGTCGGAAACTATGACTGCAGCTGGAATCCAAGGTCACCGGGGCCCCGGGGTGGGGCAGCTGCGTGGGAGTAGGTGGTGAGCAGTTTTCTGGAAAGAGAGCTCAGAGCATGCTGTGGCTGCAGGGTGGGGAGGGACACGGCGGGACAGGCTGTAATCCCAGTGGAGGGACCGGGTGCAAACTGACGCACCAGTAAGGAGATTTAGATGCCGGCAGAGAAAGAACGGTTCACTGGGCTCTCGGAATAAGAGACAATGTGATATTTCAAAACTCCTTCTTTTTTAAGTTTACTTATTTTGAGGGAGGGAGAGAGAGAGAGACAGAGAAGCAGAGAAAGAGAGGGGGAGAGGGAGTCCCAAGCAGGCTCCGAGCTGTCAGCGTGGAGCCCGATGCTCAATCTCACCAACTGTGAGATCATGACCTGAGTTGAAATCAAGAGGCCGTCGCTTAACCGGCTGAGCCAACCAGGTGCCCCAAAGCTCCTTTCTGACAACCCGAGAGGCTGTGATTACCAACGGCCGGGATGGAAAACCTCCAGGTCGTCTATTTAGTCTTTATTTTGAATCTATCATTTTCGATGTCAAGTGTCCTGAGCAGACTGGGGGGACACAACCTCCAGAGCTGGCTTTGGCAAAAAAGGGAAGATGGTGGGAGTGTGGAGCCCTCCAGGTCTCCTTTCAGCCCTGTGATACGTGAGTGTTCCTCAAGGGGCTCACAGGACAGCAGACATCCCAGATATCGGAGGAAAGAACTTTTTAACAGGGCCCTTCTAGGGACCGGTTTGAACACAAAGGGGGGGCTGTCATGCAGCACAGAAAAGCCCTTCAGGAGCTCACGGTGCATCAAACACATATGGGCCCCTGCCGAATGCTGCTCCCGAGACCCCTCTAGGAGGGAACAGAAGAAGAAAGAAGGCGGCCAACTCAGAGCTAATGTGGGTCCATCCGGTGCCATTGTGACTCCAGGCTTCTCGTTACTGCATTTAGCCCTCACAACAACTGGACACGGTTGATGTTTTAATCCCATCTTTAGAGATGAAGAAACTATGGCTCAGTGAAGCAGACGCAGAGCTGGGACTTGAACCCAGAGACTGGTCTCCCAAGCCCATGCTCCTTCCCACCTGTCATAGCACCTCCTCCGTGCGCATAATTCCTGGGACCCAACGGTCTGTAGGAAGTGATGGTGGAACTGAACTGAATTGAATAATCAGGTCAGGGAATAACAGATCAGCGAGAGAAGGGCATGTGAGAGCCTTTGGAATGTTCTACACCCTTGACTGGTTGACATCCGTAAGAATTTGGCCACACCAACCACCAAGCCACACAATAGAGCTTGAGATCTCCCTGGTGACAAGGTCTAGTTCTGAGCCTTACTGAACCCACTAGGACTGGGGCACCAAGAACACTCAGTGGGAAGGAATTCGGTCTATAAGGAAATCTGCTCTAAGTGTGGTCCAGACTTGACGGTCTCCTCATTACTTTTCTGTCCCATATTACAGGTGCTTTCTTCGCTTTACAAAACGCTTCCATCAGACAACCAGAGGAAGCAAAGAAATTTGTCCAAAAGCCCCGATTTCATGTATTTTTTTTTCCCTGTTCAAAGGTAAGAAAAGAAACTCCATATGTCCTCTTAAATAGTTGACAGAAATCTGCTAGAAAAACTAAATGCAAATACGTTTCAGCTCTCATAAAACAGAAGGCGCTCTGGCGATGCCTCTACAACCCGTCAAAATATGTTCTCCATGAACAGACTCATGTCCCTGGAGGGACTTGATGAAAGTGGGTGACACAGAATTGTAGAAAGAAATTGGAGCACAAACCTAATACATTAGCATGTGTAATAAAACGAAGCTATGAACCGTAACAGAGATTAGAGAACTGACCTCTTAGGAATGTTTAGGTTCTTAAATCATCTTGGTTTTCATGGCCAAGGCCATTTATGAAAGAAATAAATATTTTCCTTTTTTTTTTTTTTTTTTTTTTTTTTTTGAGAAAGAGAGAGTGAGTGAGCCTGTGAATGAGAGGGGGAGAGAGAGCCTGATACAGAGCTCGATCTCACAACCTTGAGATCCTGAGCTAAGCCAAAACCAAGAGTCAGATGCTTAACTCACGGGAGACACCCAGGTGCCCCAAGGTTTCCTTTTTTAATGGTGATTACAGAAATGAGTTTTTGAAAATGTGCTATCTGTAGTTTTGTTCCAGAATTAAACTCACTGGTCTGCATGTTTTCCTGAGGGCATTTTCTTGCCCCCTCCCCTGCTCATGCTCTCTCTCTCTCTCTCAAATACATAAACATTAAAAAAAAAAAAAAAGAAAAAAAAATAGTTCCTGGGCACCTGGGTGGCTCAGTCAGTTAAGTGGCTGACTCTTAGTGTAGGCTCAGGCCGTGATCTCACGGTTTGTGGGTTCAAGCCCCATACCAGGCTCTGTGCTGACGGTGCAGAAATGGCTTGGGATTCTCTCTCTCTCCCTCTCTCTCTTCCCCTCCCTAGCTTGTTCCCTCTTTCTCAAAATAAATACATAAAAACTTAAAAAAAATTAGTTCCTGATCCTGATTGGAAACATTTCTCCACTGCTGGCGGTAGCCAGGATGCTGCCCAGGAACATGCTCATATCTACAGAAGCTTAGTGGGACGTGAAACCACCTTCCACGTTCACTGGGGACGGAAGCGGCACATGGCAGCCTGGGTGATCTTGGTAAATGTAGGGTCCTCCTTGTCACTTCTGCTGACACCTTCCCAGGTGCTCCCTATGTCAAAGCAGAAGTTCCCCGGCTGGCCCTCCGTCACCTTCCCTCACTGCCCTCCCCTTTGCCACGGTGCTCGGGCCACCCTGGCTCTTTAATCTGTTCCTTAAAGTTGTCCAGGTCATTTCCAAAGTATGGCTTTGCTTGTGTTCCTCTGCCTGGGAAGTGCTTCCTTTCGATCTTTGCCTGCCTTCTTCTGTCTTGCCCTTCAGATCTCAATCCAGGGGACACTTGGCCGGAATGGTGTCTGAAAAGACCTTCCAGGACTCCCCCTCCTCCCAACTCCCTCCATCACTGCCCTGCTTAACCTTCTTTTGAGCTCTTCTCTCTATTTGACACCTTGCCCTCAACCTGTTTACATCTTTCTCAGCTGTCTCCTCCAGTAGGAGGTAAATTCCACGAGGCAGGGGACTTTTCTCTCTTATCCCTGCTGTATTGCAGCTCTTGGAATAGTTCAACCATTATTTGTTGGATAAATGGCGAACGAACAGGGATTCAGACTTCAGATCTTTAATCTTTCTTTGTTGTCTCCTGTAAGTACTGTTGGGCCTGCAGACCAGGAAGATCCATTCATTCCTTCATTGGAGGGAAAATTAAGGACGTTCTTCTCTCGCTACATCTTCCCCTCTTCCAAATAACTAGTGAATGTTTGTCCCAACACCATTTATTAGAAAGTGTTCTTTTTCCAAACAGGGGTGACAGGTGGTGGGAATCATGAGATAAATCGTGAGTTAAATTTTAATATATTCTAGACTGTACTTCTGGACTATTTCATTGTATCTTGTATCATTATCTCACAAATTTAATTACTAGGACTTTATTTTTTTTTTTAAGTTTATGTATTTTTTTTGAGAGAGAGAGAGAGCACAAGCAGGGGAGGGGCAGAAAGAGAGGGAGAGAGAGAATCCCAAGCAGGCTCTGTGCCATCAGCACAGAGCCTGATGTGGGGCTCGAACCCATGAACTGTGAGATCATAACCTGAGATGAAACCAAGAGTTGGATGCTTAACTGACTGAGCCACTCGGGTGCCCTTTTAATTTTTTTTTTTGAAGTAGGCTTCAAACCCAGCACAGAGCCCAATGCAGGGCTTGAACTCATGATGCTGAGATCACGAACTGAGCTGAGATCAAGAGTTGGATGCTTAACCGACTGAGTCACCCCTAATTACTGTGCCTTTAAAGCATACTGTAATATCTTAATACAGGGGTCATCTTCATTGGTTTTTCTAAATATTTCTCAACTATTCTTGGCTTTCTTCCCTATCCGATGATTTTTGAATCCATTTGAAAACTTAAAAAACATCTGGTTCAGATGTTGATTTGACCAACATCAAACTTCTACCCTAATTTTGGAAGAATTCTCTTTTACATTATCTTTTCTTCCATCAGACTGCTAGGTTTCCTGGAGAACTTCAGTTTTCTTAAGTTTTAAGTTATATATATATATATATATATATATATATATATATATACACACACACACACATATAAAATTGTTATATATTATATATGTGTTATATTTATATATGTTATATATTATATATGTTATATATATAATTGTTATATATATATATATATATATATATATATATATATATATATATATATAATTTGTTTCCATTTTATTTGCTCTCCCCAACTCCCAAACTTGGGTTGAGATTCATCTACAAATTTCACTGCAAATTAATGGTTCAATTAGAAACGCTTGATATGAAGAGTCGTAATGTAAATCCTAGAATTGACACTTGAGTTGTCCTATGTAATTATGCTGAATGATGTGGATTTATGAATACACCTGCTACTAACAGACCTTTTCTTCGAATAGAATGGATTTTCGTTTTGCGTTTATTTGTGCTCAAGGTTACTTGCTCTTTATGTCTTAGGTAAATGTTTGCGGTCACTGATCTCACCCAGGCCCTCCTTGCCGTGTGGGGACCCTTTCTATTTGCCCACAGTTTCCTTTCCCTTTCTATGCTAGAGCTGTTTCAAACCTTGAAGCTTCAATTCCAATACCCCCTCACCTTCAGAAGACAGACTTGCCTTCCAGTTCAGAGAGTGGGAGAAAAACCCAGAACATAAGGCTTCTCCAACTTCCTGACATCAAATTTATGCACTTCCTTGTGTCTGGACCAAATCTGTCGGCTATTCCAGGGCTGGTGCCCCATCTGTTTTCTGGACCGCATCCCCCTCCATTCCCCCGAATCCCTCATTGTTGGACAGTAAGGTCATTGTTTCCCTACAAGAATAATGCGATGCTTGGTGAACTGCACTGATATACCCTTGGCTGCTTGTTCAGTTTTTCCGTAGGATAAAGCATGGAAAGTACAATTGCTGGATCGAATGCTATGCCCCCTTTGCTCAGAGTTACCCAGTCACCACTGTGCTAACATGTGCCCCTACTATTTTGTGTCTCTTAGACTGCCTGTTTCCCTGAGCTCTTACCGACTTTGGTTATCGTTCTTTTTAATTGTCCAATTTGTTAGGCAAAGTGACATTTCGTTATTTCAATTTGCATTTCTGTTGCTTGTCTAAACGAATGATGAGCTTTGCCCTGTTCATGGCTGCCTTCCCAGAGCCTCACTGTGCACTTGTTGAACGGGAAAGACGAATGCGCAAACCATACGCTAAGTTCTGGGCTAGGTGTTGTATTGAATACAGTTGAAATACAGATGAAGTGAGATATTTTTTTCACATGCTTATTCACGTTCTTTCTCCTTCCTTCCTTCCTTCCTTCCTTCCTTCCTTCCTTCCTTCCTTCCTTCCCCTCCTTCCTTCCTTCCTTCCTTCCTTCCTTCCTTCCTTCCTTTCCTTCCTTCCTTCCTTCCTTCCTTCCTTCCTTCCTTCCTTCCTTCCTTCCTTCCTTTCCTTCCTTCCTTCCTTCCTTCCTTCCTTCCTTTCCTTCCTTTCCTTCCTTCCTTCCTTCCTTCCTTCCTTCCTTCCTTCCTTCCTCTTTTTGGTGAATTGCCTGCTTACATGCATTGCCCTTTTATGGAATACAGTTGAAATACAGATGAAGTGAGATATTTTTTTCACATGCTTATTGGTCATTCACGTTCTTTCTCCTTCCTTCCTTCCTTCCTTCCTTCCTTCCTTCCTTCCTTCCTTCCTTCCTTCCTCTTTTTGGTGAATTGCCTGCTTACATGCATTGCCCTTTTATAGAATACAGTTGAAATACAGATGAAGTGAGATATTTTTTTCACATGCTTATTGGTCATTCACGTTCTTTCTGCTTCCTTCCTTCCTTCCTTCCTTCCTTCCTTCCTTCCTTCCTTCCTTCCTCTTTTTGGTGAATTGCCTGCTTACATGCATTGCCCTTTTATCCATTAGCATTCTGAGGCTATTAATTATTTGCCCATTATATTTTTAAGCAATATGTCTTTCCAGTTATTTGTCCTTTAATTTTATGGTTTGTGAAAAATCAACATGTCTTTTCCCTCCAGAATTATTGAGATATAATTGAGACAGAACATTGTGTAAATTTAAGGTGTATAACAGGATTTGATACACTTTTATATTTTGAATGAATTACCATAATAGGGTTAGTGACTACCTCAATCATCTCATATAATCCTTTTTTTTTTTTTTTTTTTTTTTTTGGTGTATAGTGAGAACATTTAAGGTTTACTCTTAGCAACTGAGTCTCAGGACTTATTCATCTTATAACTGGAAGTTTGTACTCTTTGACCAACATTTCCCCATTCCATCCATCCCACAGACCCTGGCAACCACCATTCTACTCTTGGTTTCTATGAGTTCAGCTTTTTTAGATTTCACATGTAAGATCATACAGTATTTATTTTTCTCTGACTTATGTCACTTAGCATAACACTCTCAAGTTTGTCACAAATTGCAAGATTTCCTTATTCCTCATGGCTGAATAATACTCCATTGTACCTATGTGCCACATTTTCTCTATCCATTCATCTGTAGATGGATACTTAGATTGTTCCCATATCTTGACTACTGGATAATGCTGCCATAAACACGGGAGGGCTGATATCTTTTCCAGATCCCAATTTCATTTCCTTCTGATAAATGCTCAGAAGTTGGATGACTGGACCATATGGTAGTTGAACCTCTATACTGTTTCCCACAATGGCTGCACGAATTTACATTCCCATCAACTGTATACGCAAGGGTTCCCTTTTCTCCACATCCTCACAAACACTTGTTTTCTCCTATCTTTTTGATGACAGCCATTCTCACAGGTGTGAGGTGATATATCAACGTGGTATTGATTTGGATGCCCCTGATGACTGGTGATGTTAAGGGTTCTTTTTATGCACCTAGCTCTTGGTCATTTGTATGTCTTCTTTGGAAAAATATCTACTGAATTCCTCTGCCCACTTTTAAATTAGGTTGTTTTGATTTTTTTTTTTTTTTGCTATTGAATTGTATGAGTTCCTTATATATTTTGGATATTAACCCTTATCACATAGACAGTTTACAAATATTTTCTCTCATTCTGTAGGTTGCCTTTTCCTTTTGCTGACTGTTTCTTTTGTTACGCAAGAACTTTTTAGTTTGATGTAGTTCCTTATTATTTTGTCGCTTGTGCTTTTGGTGGTGTATTTTCATATCATTGCCATGCTAATGTCAAGGAAATTTTTCCCTGTTTCTTGAGGTGTTTTAGAGTTTCAGTCTTTGATTCATTTCAAGTTAATTTTTGTGAGTAGTATAAGACAGGGGATCATTTTCATTCTTCTGCATGAGGTTATCCAGTTTCCCCATATTGTTTATTGGAGTCTATCCTTTTACCATTCTGTACTCCTAGCTGAGTATTTGAGGGTTTATTTCTGGGCTCGTGATTCTGTGTCATTGATCTGTATGTTTCTGCTTATGCTGGTACCATACTATTTTCACATCTCTGGCTTTGAAGCATAGTTTGAAATCAAGAAGTGCAATGCCTACAGCTTTGTTCTTCTGTCTCAAGACTGCTTTGGCTATTTGGGGTCTTTTGTGGTTTCACAGAAATTTTAGGATTGTTTGTTCCATTTCTGTGAAAAACGTTATTGGAATTTTGATAAAATTTTGATGGGGACTGCATCGCTTCTATAAATGGATTTGCATTGTATGAACATTTTAACTATTAATTCTTCTGATCCATGAACACGGGGTATTTTTCCATTTGTTTGCGTCATCTTCAATTTCTTTCATCAAAGTCATAATTTTCAGAGTACAGATCCTTCACTTAGTTGGTTAAATTTCTTCCTAACCACTTTATTGTTTTTGATGCTAATATGAATGAGATGATTTTATTTCTTTTACAGATGTTTCTTTGTTAGTTTTTAAAAACACAACTGACTTCTGTATGTTGATTTTGTATCCCACAAATCTACAGAATTCTTTTGTTAGTGCTAACAGTTTTTTGGTGGAGTGTTTAGGGTTTTCTCTATATAAGCTCATATCACTTGAAAACAATGACAATATTACTTCTTCCTTTCCAAATTGAATGCATTTTATTTCTTTTTCCTACCTGATCATTCTGGATAAGACTTCATGTAATATATAGAAAAGGAGTGGTAAGAGTGGGCCCCTTTGTAAAAGAGGAAAAGCTTCCAGTTTTTCACCACTGAGTATGATGTCAGCTGTGGCTTGTCATCTCTGAGGTATGTTGAGATATGTTCCTTCTATACACAATTTGTTGAGGGTTTTTATCATGAAAGGGTGATGAATTTGGTCAAATGCTTTTTCTGTATCTACTGAGAGGATCAAGGTTTTTATCCTTCATTATATTAATGTAGTATATTATATTTAATGGTTTGCATATGTTGAACCACCTTTGCATCCCAGGGATAAATCTCACTTGATCATGGTGTAGGATTCTTTAATGTGTTGTTGAATTCAGTTTGCTAATATTTTGTTGAGAATATTTGCATCTATATTCATCAGGGGTATTGGCCTGTAGTTTATAGTGTCCTTATCTGCCTATGGTAAAAGGGTAATGCTGACCTCATAAAATCACTTTGGGAGTACTCCCTCTTCTTAAGTTTTTGCAAGAGTTTAAGAAGGATTGGCATTAATTCTTCTTTAAGTGTTTGGTAGAATGAACCACTGTGCCATCTGGTCCTGGGCTCTTCTGTGTTAGGAGGCTTTTGATTACTGATTCAGTACTCATTATTGGCTATTTAGATTTCCTATGATGACTCATGATTTTTCTTCATGATTCAGTTTTGGTAGGTTCTGTATTCCTGGGAATTCATTCTTTTTTTTCTAGGTTATCCAATTTGTTGGCATATAATTGTTCATAATATTCTGTCATGGTATTTTGTATTTCTGTGATATAGGTTGTTATGTCTCCTCTTTCATTTATGATTTTACTTGAGTCTTTTCTCCCTTTTCTTAGTCTAGCTAAAGGTTTGTCTATTTTGATTTTACCCACAAAACAAGCTCTAATTTCATTGATCTTTTCTTTTCTTTTTTTTTAATGTTTATTTTTTGAAAGAGAGAGAGAAAGAGCACACACGAGTTGGGTTAAGAGCAGAGAGAGACAGAAGAAAGAGAATCCCAAGCAGGCTCTGGGCTGTCAATATGAACCTTGATGCAGGCCTCAGTCCCATGAACCATGAGCTTATGACCTGAGCTGAATTCAAGAGTTGGACGCTCAACAAACTGCACCACCCAGCTACCCCTCACTGATCTTTTCTATTGCCTTCTGGACTCTATTTCATTTATTTCTGCTCTGTTCTTTGTTATTTCCTTATCTTCTGCTATCTTTGGTCTTAGTTTGTTCTTCTTTTTCTAGTTCCTTGAAGTATAAAGTTAGGTTGTTTATTATTGAGATCTTTCTTTTTTAACACAGGCATTTAACACTATAAACTTCCCTCTTCGAATTGTTTTTGCCAAATTCCATAAGTTTTGATATATTTAGTTTCCATTTTCATTTGTTTGAAGTGGCTTTTTTTTATTTCCCTTTTGATTTCTTTTTTGACCCACTGATTTTTTGGAGTGCGTTGTGTAATTTCCACATATTTGTGAATTTTCCTGTTTTCCTCCTCTTATTGATTTTTAGTTTTATACTACTGTGGCTGTAAAAGAAAGTTAGCATGATATCAACCTTTTTAAATTTGTTAAGACTTGTTTTGTGACCTAAAATATGTTCTGTCCTGAAGAATGCCCCATGTAAGCTTGAAAAAAATGTGTGTTCTGCTGCTATTGGATGGAATGGTGCAAATGTCCATTTGGTCTAAAGTATAGTTCAAATCCAACCTTTCCTTATTGATTTTCTGTCTCTCCCCTACTCTTCTTGTATTGTTATTTATTTCTCTCATCAGACCTGTTTGTATTTGCTTAATATATTTAAATGCTCCAATACTGGGTGCATATATATTTATGAATTTATATGCTCTTAATGAATTGAATCCTTTATCATTCTAGAATGACATTGCCTCTTATTATAGCATTTGAGTTAAAGTCTATTTTGTCTGATATAATTACAGCTACCTCTATTCTCTTTTGGTTTCCATTTTCATGGAACATCTTTTTCCATCCCTTTACTTCAAGCCTATGTGTGTTCTTAAAGCTGAAGTGAGTCCTTTGTAGGCAGTGTGTAGTTGTGTCTCGATTGGTGAATTTAATCTACTTACAGGTAGAGTAACCATTCACAGGTAAGGACTAATGAATGTATCTTATTAACTGGTTTCTAAGCTGTTTTGTTGTTCTCTTGTTCCTTTCTTCCTCTCTTGCTGTTTTCCTTTGGGAATCGATGATGTTCTGTCATGGTATGCCTTGACTCCCATCTCTTTATCTTGTGTCTCTACTATAGATTTTGCTTTATATCGTAAGGCTTACACAAAACATTTTCTAGATATAGCAGTCTACTTTATGCTGATAACAACTTAACTTCAATGGCATACAAAACTACCCTCTATTCTCCCCCTTTATGTTTCTGATGTCACAATTTACCTCTTTTTATATTGTGTATTCATTAGCAAATCATTGTAGCTATAAGTTAATTTTAATATTTTTGTCCTTAGTCTTTTTACTAGCATTAAGTGGTTAACACACTACCATATTACAGTATCAGAGTATTCTGAATTTGACTATATATTTACCTTTCTCCGTGTGTTGTATATTTTCATTCATTCATATTATTAATTAGTGAATTTTCATTTCAGCTTGAAGAACTTTCAGCACTTCTTGTAAGGCAGGTCTAGTGTTGCTGAACTCTCTCAGCTTTTGTTTGGGAATGAATGTCTTTATCTCTACTTCATTTCTGAAGGAAAGCTTTGCCAGTTAAAGTATTCTTGGTTGGCAGGGTTTTTTTTCCAGCACTTTTTAGGAGGGGAATGGGCAGTGGGGGAGGGAGAGAGAGACTCCTAAGTAGGCTTCATGACCAGCATGGAGCCCAATGTGGGGCTTGATCTCACCACTCTGAGATCATGACCTGAGCCAAAATCAAGAGTTCGATATTTAACAGACTAAGCCACCCAGGTGCCCTTTTTCTTTTCTCTTCTCTTTTTTCTTTTCTTTTCTTTTTCTTTCAGCATTTTGAGTACCTCATTCTACTCCATCTTGGCCTGTAAGGTTTCTGCTGAGAAATCTGCTGATAGCCTTATGAAGATTCCCTTATAAGTGATAAGTTTCTTTTCTCCTGCTGTTTTTGGGATTCTCTTTTGGTCCTTTAGTTTTGTTAGTTTTATTATTATGTGCCTCAGAGAAAATATTTTTGACCTTTTTGGGGACTTATGAGCTTCATGAACTTGGATGGTCAAATCTCTCTTCAGATTTGGGAAGTTCTCAACCATTATTTTTTTAAATAAGCTTTTTGCCCCTTCCCCCTCTCTTCTCCTTCTTGGTCTCTAGTAATTCACAGATTGCTTCTCTTGATAGTATCCCATAGTTCATAGGCTCTCTTCACTCTTTTTCATTCTTTTTCCTTTGTTGTTCTCTGGCTGGATACTTTCCAAGGTCCTGTCTTCTACTTCACATACTCTTTCTTCTGCTTAATCCATTCTGCCCTTGATATTCTCTACTGCAGCTTTCATTTCATTCACTGTGTTCTTCAGCTCCAGAATTTCTGTTTGGTTCTTTCTTATGATTTCTGCCTCTTTGTTAAACTTCTCATTTTGTTTTATGCACTGTTTTCCTACTTTTGTTGAATTAACTTTCTGTATTTTCTCATAGCTCACTGAGCTTCCTTTAAAAGCTGTTTTGGGGTGCCTGGGTGGTTTAGTCAGTTGAGCGTCTGACTCTTGATTTTTGCTCAAGGCATGATCCCAGGGTCATGGGATTGAGCCCTGAATCGGGCTCTGTGCTGAGCATACAGCCTGCTTGGGATTCTCTCTCTCCTTCTGCTCCCCACCTGCATGTGCTTTCTCTTCCTCTAAATAAATAAATAAAATGCTGTTTTGAATTCTTTATCAGGTAAATCACAGATATCCATTTCTTTGGGGTCAGTTACTGAAAGATTATTTTGATCCTCTGGTGGCATCACGTTTCCTTGATTTTCCATGTTCCTTTAAGTCGTGTTGCTGTCTTTGCATTTGAAGTAGCAGTCACCTCCTCCAATCTTTACTGGCTGACTTCAGGAGAGAAATACCTTCCAGCAGCTTTACTAGGAATTCTGAGGCTTTCTCAGACCTTCTATGGATACTCATGCTCTACACTTCTTCCTCCCTCCTGAGGCAGAATTCTTGAACTTGTATGCCTTCTGTCAATTCTGCAGTGCACCAGGCTGAGTGCTGACAGCCTGCTTTTTGCTTTCCAAAGGGCAGTGCTGTTATCAAGTCTGTGGCCTCTCCTGTGCTCACTGGTTCAGTCCTGCTTTGTGTGCATGCTCACTAGCCATCTGGCAAAGCTTCCTCTCACTGCAGCCACTGGGGGTATCCTTGTTGGGGAGCCTGTGGATGAGGTGTCCTAGTGGTAGGCAGGACTCTAGAAGGAGTCCATGATGCAGTTAACAGGATCTGAGTCCATCTGATACATTCTGAGCCCTGGCTGCTGTTCCTGTAGCTTCTCGCCAGCCCCTACTCATGTAGCTTATGACTCAGGATTCTGGATGGGGCAAGCGAGAAACTGACCTCTTTGGTAGTGTCCTGCACAGCTGAGGAGGCGGGGTGCTCACTCACATGCTCTTACTTTCCCCCATGGGAGACATCATGGGCCATGCGCCACCCTGGGGGAGAGGTGAGGCAGGTAAAGTCAAACTGTTACTTTTACCATCTCCAACGTGTCCGGGCTCGGATTGGATTTGCTCCAACAGGATGTTGGAACTTCTCTGATGGACTCCTGGACCTTCCACATTCCCAACCGCATATGTGCAATTGTCTAGGTCAGTGTTCT
This sequence comes from Panthera leo, assembly GCF_018350215.1. Classification (NCBI taxonomy): domain Eukaryota; kingdom Metazoa; phylum Chordata; class Mammalia; order Carnivora; family Felidae; genus Panthera; species Panthera leo. Next base: position 150,357,792 of record NC_056687.1, read on the forward strand.
CCAGGGGCTTCTAGACCATGGCTGAGATGGGCTGCAGCTGGCTGATGGGACACATCAGGTCCACAGCTGGGCCTGGGCTCTGTATTCCTGTTACTTGATGCATAAGTGAGTGAGACTCATCCTGGGACCCTATCCAAATCCTTTTCATTCTTTACAGGTTTATGGAGAGCAGCATATAGTTTTCATCAAATTCCTAAAGAGACCAGCAAGACTCAAAAGGGTCATTACTGTTGAGTTTTTATCTTCCAATTTATCAACTATTTTTCACTCAATACTTATGAGTGTTCATGAATTTCCTACTACATGTTAAACACCAATCTAGGAATTTATCAAAATAATTATGTTTTCCCCCTTTGATCTGTGAATATAATGAAAAGTATTAACAGGTTTCCTAAAATTGATGTGATTACATTCCTAGACAAAATCCTACTTGGCCACTGTAAATTATTATTTTAATATGCAGCTGGAAACATTTTGTTAACATATTAAGAATTTTTGAATATTTATCAACCAGTGAGATAGTACGCAAATTTTTGGTGGTACGTGATTTTTGGGTTGGACTCAAAGTTTTTAAATAAATAAAGTGGACTTGTATACCTTTAATTTTTTAATGCTAAATCATATGGGAGTAATTGGTACCATGAACGATTAATGGATTTTATTGGCAAGATCATGGGGACTATCTTCTTTTTGATGATAGTTCTTTGACCACTTTGCCAATTTCTTCTGTCTGGTCCGTTTTGCTCACTTACTTCTCTTAAAATACTCAATATTTAAAAAATCATTACAAATATCAAATTATTCACCTATAATTTTACATAAATCTTAAAGCCACACATACTTATTTTTCAAATGCATGTACATGCTCTTTTGATTAACAAGATAAGCATTTATGCAAAATAATTTGCCTTCATGACTCATCATATATGGATTTGATCAATAATGAAATATTATAATATTCAAGACATTTTTGATATTTACAATGAGTTCTCATTCAGGAAAAACTCCCTAGGTGCTTTGAGATGAATATCCTTCATTAGAATTATCTATTTCATTGGGAGTTTTTTTTTCTTTTAATGGAATACGTGTTGAATATTTCCAAGGGCCATTTTGGCATCAGTTGGGATTATCGTGTGTTTTTAAAAACACAGTATTTACTAAGCAATTTATTAAAACAGTGGGGTGTCCTGCTATTGCCTCCAGTTTTTCATCCTCAGAATAAATGTGTTAGTTGTGTGGGCATGCAATTCGAATATTACAACATTTAGTTTGCTAATTATTTAGGATTTTGGTATGTGTGTTTGTAGGTCAGACTGGTATATATTTCTTTCTTTTGGTCTTATATTCTCTCCACCCAGAAGTGTTTTCCACGAGCACACTCCTACTTATTCTGGGGAGCTGCCTGCACACAGTATGTTCTTCGGTCTCTCTCCCTTCTTACCTCCTGTGGTCCCATTTCCCCAGGGGATCCTACTTTTGAGCTTTTGTGGGCCAAGAACTCTGAACCAGTGCTTTCCTATTTGCAGCCTTCTAGGGCAACTCTGCCTTTCTTTCTTCCAACCACATCTGTCCTATGTCCCATTCTATTGCTGTCGCTGAGGCAACCTCAGTTTTTCCTGGCCTTTCAGATAATACCTGCATTTCACAGAGACGTTAAGGAATCTTTGCACTGGAGTTCTGGACAATCTTTCTCTAGTCAGTTCATCTTCTGCCAAGGGAAGATGGTGTTCTGCTGCAACCCCAGTGATCCAGGAGAGAACCTGGAACTCTTCCCAGGCAGGCAGCCAGGCCCCTCCCCATATACACACAGGATATGGTTGTGGGAATCAGTGACACCAATGACATCCTGAGTGGTATGGAGCCTCCTCACCTGTTCAAGCACCGTGGATAAGAGCTGTAGTTCTCAGAGGATGGCTAAAGCTTCTCCCCGCCACCCCAACGGTTAAATGGAAAGTTAGAAAAGAGGCTCTAATTTTTCAACAGGCACAGGCCTACTGAGATGAGTCACTTGTAAGATACAAGTCAGTATCTAACACTATATTCTCTCTGGCACCAACTGAAGATGAAGACATTCTTCTCAAATAGAATATGACCTTGGATGAAAGACATTGGATCCTTATGTGAATGGCGAGTTATTTTATGGGGTATGACACATGTGGACAAACTTGCCTTTATGTCAACACTGATATCAACGAAAAGTTTTTCACAAGCACATTAAACTTTAGAAACCCTAGGCTCTAGGTTTTCTGGAACAGTTAGTAGATCGGTCTCCTTGATCATTGACCAGGATTGTGTTTTTCTGTCCCTTGAGGTTAGTAAATGGGGAACAGCCAGGAGATACACAAATTTGTCTCTTGTTTGGGGAGAAAGTCATTTAATAGTTCAGGGAAGTCTTAATACTTTAATGAAAATTGTTTCAAGAAACTATAAATATGGGTGATATGTGCAAGTCTGTGACTCCATTGGAAAGCAAAGCACAATGATCCAGCCACTTATAATAATAATAAACAAAGCCACTTTAAATAAAATGCTTTTAGGAGCCTGGATATACAAACATTTGCTTATAATGTAAGAATTTACTAATCTGGGCCTTCAACAGACACTCAACATTCCATGGACATCTTTTGTCATATAAACAGTGTCATAAATGATACTTATGTCAGGAAACAAAAATCCATCTAATCTGTTACATATCTAGAACCATGGGACTTTGGAGCCTGAAGGGACATTGGGGACCACTGCTCCAAGCCTGGAAAGATTAGGGGGCTTACAGGAGATCCAGCCCCTGAAAGTAGTCTCCAAACTCAGGCCAGGAGTTCTTAGCCATTCTTTCGCTCCTTCTTTCAGGAATGCTGCGCTTGCATACCTAGAAGCAGACAGTTGTAAGAACCGCTTTGTCCATGACTTTTCTGCCAGAACCATCGGCATGACCACCTGCCCAGTGGTAGAGGAGAAGTAAGTGCTCACTCCTGGGCTCGAAGGATCACAGGGTTTGTAGGACTGACCACTGAGGTTTGACGGAATATGATGACTTAAGGAAAGAACGACTCTTTGGGAATCCGGTTCCCAAGAGGTTTCTGGGCTTGCCCCAAGCTCCACAGACTTGTTCTACAGTTGGTTAAAATGCAGATGGTGCTGACTATCCCCCAAGTGTCACCTATATGACAAGTTTGCCTACAGCAAAGGGCTGACTCCCATCAAGGTAAAGCATGTTTCAGGGGCACCTAGGTGGCCCAGTCAGTTAAGCATCCAACTTCGGCTCAGGTCATGATCTCATGGTTCGTGAGTCTGAGCCCTGTGTTGGGCTCTGTGCTGACAGCCCAGAGCCTGGAGCCTGCTTCGGATTCTGTGTCTCCCTCTCTCTGCCCTCTCCCCTTTCTCTCTCTCTCAAAAATAAACAAACATTTAAAAAAAGAAAGATAAAGAATGTTTCTGAAATGGTTCTTCTGCTGTTGGATAAGATTCTGAAGTCCCAGTTCCCACATGGGTCATCATACTAAGGACACTAAACAGCCACTGATGTCATGTGTCTACGGGAACAGGCACATTCCTCTGCTTTGGCTCCTGGGGAGCAGGGCCAGTGGTGGAGGCTGGGGACAGTAGGGCCTGAGCAAAGCTCTCTCTGTGTGAGGCAAGGCTCCTCTTAGTAAGGCAGAGGCCATTAGCAGCCAATCGGGCATCTGGATTTCCTCACTGCCTACGTGTGAACACCGACGTACGGTCACAACCCTGGAGTACTCGCCAATCGGGGACCCTACATTTCTCCTGTTTGGTTACTGGCCTAGTCTGGTTTCACCCAGAAGCCGATCTGAGATAGGGATTTAGTTCATTCGGGAGGTGATCCTGGGGAAGTAGTGGTGGAGGAGGGGGAAGTGGGGCAGGGATGGGAAGGGAGTCAATGGGGACGGCTCATCAGCGTGGGTGCCCAGAGCTCAGCGTGCCGGGGAGGCTCGGGGAGTCAGTGTAGCTCTGCCCCAGAATCATCATGCCAGTGGGGGCCAAATAGCTGGAGAGCATTTACTTTCTTCTCGCTCCCAGCCTGCCTTCTGTGCAGGAAGAGGGGCTCCTGCCACGTCAGGTGTCCGCAGGCAGTTGGACTTTGGGCCAGGGGGCACTGCCACAGTAAGAAGATTCGGGGAGCACCGGCAGCTTCCGAAATAGTCACTTTAGTGAGTTCCACTCCCAAACCATGCTGTGCCAAGGTCACGGTTATTCTCTCTCTCTTTTTTTAGGTTTATTTATTTTGAGACAGACAGTGCAGGCAGAGAAGGGGCAGAGACAGAAGGAGAGAGAGAATCTCAAGCGGGCTGTGCAATGTCAGCACAGAGCCCGATGCGGGGATAGAACTTAGGAACGAGATTATGACCTGAGCTGAAATCAAGAGTCGGATGCTTAACCTACTGAGTCACCCAGGTGTCCCAGAGATAGTCCCAGTTATTCTGATCCTAAAGATGGGAACCTGGAGTGTTCTGATGCCCTGCCTTTCCACTTACATTCTACGTCGCATGACAAAGCCCCAAAGGTGGTTACAGACCTAGGCTTGACGTACCAGGTGCTGACTGCAACCAGGTGCAGAGCTGTTCCTTCAGTCCCAGCAGACGGATGTTATCTCACAGCAGTGAAGTTTATTTTCCTGGAGGTTGTTCCAGGGGATATGATATTTGCTGGCCTCCTGCTAATGTGCTAAACCCAATGCTGTATAACTCAACCCTTACAACTCTATTAGTGGGTATGATTATCCTCATTTTACAGATGAGGCCAAGATGTGTTTAGCTAATCAACAATGAAGCCCTGGGATGGGTCCCAGGGATGAACTGAAAAACAAGACAGGTGTGGGCCTGTCGGTGGTGTTGGGAGCAAAGCTCAGGGACTGGAAGGCAGTTCTGGCTGCTGAGTGCAGAAAGGACTGGAGTACCACGCAGGGCCTGGAGGGACAGGGGGGAGCAGCCTGGGGGTAGGGTGCGCCAGCTTGTTCAAAGCACTGGCGGCGAGTTAGGATATTAACCACAGTTCACAGAGTTTGCAAATTGCATGGTTGGTATTCAAACTCAGTCTAATCGCGCAGCCTATCCCTGTATCTTTCTGCTTCTAAATAATATTGAAGATAGAAACCTGTATTTGTTTTCTCATCCCAGAGTAGCCCTCTGCCTGATATGTGCTAATTATCTGTTTTTGTTTGCTTACGTGGATTTTTGCATACAACAGATCTGATTGATATTTTCATGCACTGATTCATGATAGGCTGGGGAAAGACTTAAATTTCGAGAAATGGACATATTTGGGACCTTGAATAAAAGCTAGCGTTTTCAACAACTCTCCTCGTTTCTTGCTCAGCGAGGCATGGGGAAGGATAGGGGAGCTAAGATTTCTGCCCACTGGCTCCTCCTTCCCCTGTTCACTCTCTGCCCAGGAGAACCCCGTGCAGATTGGTGGCTGTGCCTCCAGAAGGTGACGCCTGCTGGCTAATGGAGGGGTGGGGTGGCGGGCGGGAGTGCATGACTCATCAGGGTCTGGAATGCCAGAACAGCGGGAGTTTTTGGAGCCTTGTGACCATCAGGCAGCAAAGCCAGTAGGATGTAGAGCCATTGTAAGAAATAATGTGATATTCTTCAGTTACCCTCTGGCTCTTAGTTCTGGCAGACAAATGATGACAGTAATGGGGTATTGGTTCAAGTAACGGGGAGAAGCAAAGCCCACTACCATTGAGGAAGCAATGGGCTGGAGCCCACACCCCTGGGAGGGGCTGCCTGCGAGGGCCAAGCTCCATGCTCCAGCCCACGGGCAGGCCAGTGGAAAGATGTGCGCACTGTCCACAGGCAGATGACCTGATAGATTTACGAGTATAAGGACTCAAAGGTTATGGAGGGTGGGGTGGGAATGAGTGAAAGGCAGAGTCTGAGACGTCGGAGGGTTCGGCGGCTCAGCGATGGGAGATGGTCCCCACAGCCCTCTGGGCCTGCTCTTGACCATCTGCGGTCATTCCTGGCTTGGCCTGGCTCCCCCATGGCACCCATCTGTACTACGGAGCTTGGCTCCAACAGCCTGCCTACAGAGCAGATGAGGAGGGCTTCTTCCCCCATTCACATGGGCTACCGGTAACTTGTTAGCCTATGTAACGTACTCTCAGAATAGGGGGACAAACCTGACCACAAGCGCAAAGAAATCTAAGTGTTTCTAGGCGAGATCTTATCTGAGTTACAGAAGAAGCAGCTTGCTGTAAGGGAAGGAGCCTGTGATTTAAGGCCAAGCAGGTTTGTGAAGCGGCCCCAGCTCTGAAACTTACTAGCTGTGGGCCTCAGGTAAGTACCTTCAGAACAAGCCTGTTTCCTCCTGTACGTCTTCAGAGGGTTTTTATGAAATGAACGAACGAACATAAGCAAAGCACCAGGCACATAGGAGACCCTCAGCAAATGTTAGCTTCTTCCTCTTCCATTGGAAGCAGCCTTATCCCGACTCTAATGTGGCCAAGTCTAGCACGGATGTGCTTTCAGGAGCTGTAGAGGGAAGGACAGGGGGTGGAGCACTGACTGGGGGGCAGGGGGTCTGGGACCCCCTTTCTGCCAGGGGTCCTTCCCGCTGTGGTTTTCAAGCAATGTCCGTAGGTGCTCGAGGTGGGGTGGGGTTGGGTTGGGGTGGGGTTGTCTGTGCTGACAACTCAGAACCTGGAACCTGCTTTGGATTCTGTGTTGCCCTCTCTCTCTGTCCCTCCCCTGCTCACACTCTGTCTCTCAAAAAGAAATGTTAAAAAAATTAAAAAAAAAATTATAGTCTCGAAAGTAAAGGGCTGTCTGGTGAAGGACAGCAGGAGGAGGAAACAGGGCTCGGGAGGCCTGGGCCACACGGGGCCCTTTGCCTGCTTGAAGTACTCAGTGCTAAACAACTGGGGTTTCTGGGGTCTCCCCTGTGCACAGGATAGGCATTTGAAAGACAGCTCTTTGGGGGCACAGGACACTTCGGCACAAATATAGAACTTTCCCCGCACCCCGGCCACACAAAACAAGCTGTCCACCGGTGGCTTCACGGTGCTTACCTTCTTGAGCTCTTCCTGGACGCCCTGGCTGTTGTCTTCAGAGGACAGACTCTCCTTGGGGTTCTGAGACTCCGTCTTGGGCTCCGACTCCTGATCGTCCCCCGAAGAGGTCTCCTTCTCGCTCACTTTCATTGCTAACTCGTACAGCCTGTTTCTCAGTTTCTCTTCCGTGGCGGCCGCCCGGCTCCGAGGGTGCCTGGCGTCGTTGCTGGTGTCGGTCTCCGACAAATCACCGGATGCCTAAATGCAAGTCAGAATCAGGAGCTGAGGACTCCTCTGCCAGAGTCCTGGTGCTCGTTCCCCATCACCCCCCGGGGAAGGGACTGTCCAGGAAAATCAAGCTCTCTTACCTGACCTGCTTGCTCTACAGATGGCCTTTTACTTTCCACTTTTACTTTCTCAAATACATGCACCTTAATGCTTCGTTAAAGCGACCATGCAGGTGAGCGCCTGTGCTCAGAAACGTGTTCAAATTCAGCGTTTTTTTCGCTCACAACATGCTTACGGGGCGCCCACCGAGGCAGCTGAGTAGGAGGAGGCTGAGACACCTGGTTGGCGACCCCCTTGTGGAAGGGACACACTAAAACCTCAGGTGCTAACTGTCCTGGTGGTAAGCACCGAGAAGGGGGTGGGGAAGGATGCTCTGAAGGCCCCCCTAAGGGGCACTTGAGGGCTGGAAAATGGAAGAAGCTTTCTCATGGAAATGGCCATACAAAGTGCAGCAGTTACGGAGCTAAAAAGGAGACAGGGAAGGACAGCATTCTGGGCAAAGGGCAAAGATTTTGAGATGGTGTGAGGTCCTTGTAGGTAGGTAAGCAATACTGTGTGACCTTCCTTTGATAATTACAGTCCCAGCTTAATAATGATACCTTTGGCTCCTACTGTCCACTTGGTGGGTATCTCCTAAGCTGCTTCTGGGAGTAGATCCCTGAAGACAGGGAGACTGTGACTCTCCCTCTGGCCTTGGCCTTAAGGTGGACAGATGTGCATGGAATTTTAACAAGATAACCCTCAGCAAACCATTGGGGTCCATTAGACCAGACTTCAGTTCTTTAATTCCTCTTTGAGTTGCTCTGTCTATTTATAAGGCTTGACGTTTTATTGTTTTTATTCTTTCTTGAAGGCTTTCTTAAGAACAAAGAGAAAATTTACTGATTTTTTAAAAAATAAAATAAGACTCATTCTATTTTGTAATCACTACGTGGGTTCGTTGGACCCTTTCATCAATCTATGGTACATGACGGGATCTTTGTGATCTTCTTTTTCCTATCTTTCGAAATATTTTGCTCTTTCATCGTCCTGGGAATTATCGTCCATCATTACTCATCAATTATGCCCAATTATGCTAACAGACACCAAAATAATACAACAGAAGAATGGAATTGCCTGGAAGGATGATTCAGTAACGAAATAAATCATCGGCGTTTTGACTCTGCTTTTAGCTCACTGCATACAGTTGAGAATTCAAAATTTTTCATAACTGCAAAGAGAAGGAAAGTGACAGAGAACAACATTTCATGACGATGAGATGACTCAGAGGATGAATTCAAAGAGAAGGAGAGCGGCTCTTCAGAGCTAACGATGATGGTAAGTTGCCTGTATGAGTAAAAGCTCAGCCCAAGAGTCTTCAGATGATAGTGCCTCAAGGTGAATTTCCTCAGACTAAAGAATCTGATCAGTAAATAATGCATTTATAAGGACACAAGGAAATATGGTATTTTCATTCAGTTGGCCATTCAACAGGAAGGGCTTCATCATACACCATATTATAGCAAGAATTGGGACCGTCCTGTTCTGCTAAAAACATGTGTGACAGATTCTTTCATTCTTTGTGACGTTTGCGCATCAAATTTACTTGACACAGTTGTAACTGGACGGATGCTAAAGGCAGCAGTCTATATAAAGGGGAGTAGGAGCAAACGGATGACATAGAAAGGAAAATAAAGAGCCCCTGACTGGATCGATAAAAGAAACAAAGTCCACTGGAAATGATTGTTTTTCTGGTCCTGAGCAAGAATCCGTGATGAACTGGCCTCATGGGAGGTGACCAGTACTCCCAGCGTGCTTGAGAAGGAGGAATTCTTTTGTCTGGGGATACAGGGAAGCTCAATGGGGAGAATGGCCTCTGGGTAGGTTCTTGAAAGATGAGGAACATTTTAATATGCAGATGTCGGGTCAGACATTCTTGATGAGGAAGCAGCAGGGCCAGTAAGACCCAGGGAGCATGAGATTGCTTGGTGTAGCTGGAGGACTAAGGCTCAGAAATGGGAGAGTGGGGGGGGGGGGTTTGGGAGGGAGGAGAAAATGGGCCTGGGTCAGACTGCAGAGGGTGGAGGACGAGCCCAAGGAGCTGAGCTTGTCTACCAGAGAGTTTCGCTGCTGCCTTGTGGTGTATACCACACTAGCCTGGAAGTCAGCAACTGGCCACAAATCCACATCCAGCAACCTCTTTTCAGCTCACTCAACAGATTTAACACACATAGCAATTCGTCTTAACTTCAGTTTGCTTTTCTTTAGCTTTGGCTTATGTCTTTACCTCACCGGAACCTTTGAAGACTTGGTCAATGGTGATTCAGTCTACATTCAGCAAACGCATTCCGAATGCCTACTATGTGCTGGGCCCGTGCTGGCCACTGGAGCCCACAGGTGGGAGTGAAAACCATGCCGCTCTGGGGAAATTCTCTGGTGGTGGAGGGACGTCATCTTGACACATGGGGTACCACACACACACGTGAGCATTTGATGAGACTCAGGGGGAGCCCTCGCCTAGTTCGTAGGATGGATGTTGTCAGGAAAGAAAGAGGAATCGGTGATAGCTGAGTAGAATCTTAAAGGATAAAGTCCTGGAGATTATCGGGATATATGTCCAGTGTTATTTGAGTGTTGAGAATTGTATTAATGATACACGATGGTCCCAGAGTTCAATAAACACTGTAGTCGTACGCACAGAGATCTGACATCAGGAGATGTAGTACCATGAACGTAGATGAAAGCATCATTATCAAAAGCCACGAGAGCTTCAAAACTAACTTAAGTAATATTTGGCCCTGTAATATTTACATAATATTAAGTGCGTCAACAAATAGTTACATCTCTAAAGAAAAATGAGTCTGTGTTTTCAGTCTACAGAGGATCGAATCATCCCTGCTCTGTTATAAACTTAGAGGTTTCCCCCATGTATTGATTTTAATGTCAGTCTCCATGAGAGCTGGAACAATAGATGTTAAGTTGGGGTCTCGGCTAACACGGGTCTGTGGTTGGCCTCTGGGGATCCCTGATACTGTTTTCACACTTCAGTTTCCATGCACAATTTTCTAGGGAGAGGGTTACTGGCCTTCATCGGATTTTCACTGGCATCCATGGCCCCAAAAGACTAAGAAACAAGGAAAAGAATAAATAATCCTACTTCCTGATAAGACAACAGTAGACGGATACACTTTACTCGAATATGAAATAGCAAACTTCCAGTTGAGATCAAAGGAAGGGGGAGAAGTGTAGTCGGTTTCCAGAGTCTGTTGGGAACCTGGACAGAAGGTTTAGAGAAGATGAGAAGGGCTGCAGAATGTCCAGCCTGAAGACTATATTCTTGTACCTCAAAGGGACCTTGAAAATGAAAATGTTGGACGGTGACTCAAACAGATTACCAGGAGCATTATGAAGACAGTGGAGAATTCTAAGAAACTTTGGCGACTCGAAAAATAAAATAATCATAGAATGGAATTCCTGAAGGGCAAGCTGGATAACATAGCAATATGCGTATCTGGGCATAAGACATTTTATAGAATCAGTTAAAAATCGTAATTGCCTTCCACTGGTGCTTTTTCTCAATCCCGCCCACTCCACTTTATAGGTCGGCATTGGTATGTATAATGGGATGACACTACTTTGAAAATAAGAACCTAATGTTTTTCAGTTGCCATTAAAACAACGCTCCTTCGCACCTCCTTTTTCTTAGCCAAGCCTAAGCATTTTACCCAGGGGAGAAGAGTGTAGATCCAGAATGGAAGGATCATGGATCAGCTCACTCCACCACCTCTTTGACATGGTGATAATGTAGAAAGCCAGATTTTATGGAAAGAGAGAAGAGGCTTCTAGAGACTCAAGTTCCCTAAAGTTCAAATGCTGGATTTTGCTTGCTCCTCAGTTGGGGGCCAGGGAGAAGGAGCCTCACAGGCTGCCTGTGGCCTCTCACCCTTTGGACCGTATTAATTTGGGGCTGCTGTGCCAGGGTTGAATCAGACCCAGAGGAAGGGCCTCAGAGGGACCTGAAGGGGCTCCTGGTCTCCCCGAGCTCCTGTGTGGTGCAGAGAGCATCCAGGAGCCGGCTGGCAGAAGATCATTGGTGGTGCCGGAAGGTGAGCTTAGTAGCGTTTCCTCAGGTGGGAAGGAAGCGGCTGACTTGGGGCTGGACAGCCGGGTCCCAAGGGTGATGACAGTGACGGCCACGGGGGAGGGGGGGGCGGCCCGAGGGAGAGATACTGGGTTCTGACCAGGCACACAGGGAACAGACCACCGGTTCTCAAGCCTTAGGACGCCAGCGGGGTGGGAATGACTTCGTGAACAGGGACCCCCTCACTGCAGAGACATGCAAGGACCCAGAGGACCCTGCTGAACTCTAAGATGGCCATACAGCCACAAGGACACAGAAGCTCCCCCACAGGTGCCCCAAGATGGCAAAAGTGGAGAGAGTGGAGGGGTTGGAGGACTGATTATCTACCTAGAAGAGGAAAGACCATTTTATTTATTTATTTATTTATTTATTTATTTATTTATTTATTTAGAGAGTGGAGGAGGGGCAGAGAGGGAGAGAGAGAGAGAGAGAGAGAATCCCATGTAGGCTCCATGCTCAGTGCAGAGCCTGGTAAGGGGCTTGATCTCATGAACTGTGAGATCATGACCTGATTTGAAATCAAGAGTTGGACGCTTAACCAACTGAGCCACCCAGGGGCCCCAGGAAAGACAGTTTTAAAGAGAGCAATCACAAGAGGCAAGGTGTTCTTGGATTGGCTAGTTTACGTCGTTGGCTATGCAGCGTGGGGAGGCAGAGAAGGAAGGCTAAGGCAGTTACAGAAGGACACAAGGTCACCTTTTCCTTGCACACTTCAATTTAGCGCGTGGAACCCGGAGACCCCGGCTAAGTAAGAAAGTGATGGGGATGTGAGAGTGGGGGGCCGGAACTGGACAGCTGTGGCTGTGCACGTTAGCGTGGGTGAGCAGGGAGCTGGGCACAGGACACGCGGGGTCTCACTCACGTGTCCTGACGATTCCCTGCGTATCCACGAGGGCCCTGAGGTTGAGCAGGCTGTCGGAGGTCATGTGACCAGACAGCCTGACCCTGAAGGCCACGCTCTTGCCATTTTTCCAAGACAAGGCCAGATGCTCCGGATGAAGCCACGCTCATTAGAGAAAGACGGCAGAACCACAGAATAGGGACAGAACCCGACAGGCAAAGGATTTAATCTCTTTCATGAAGCACAAGTGTAAATGGGGGAGAAGATACTTTCTCTGGAAGCTTTCTGGAGATGCCTACCTTCAGATTTCCTTAGAGGATAAAGTGTTCTTACCTCCACTCACCCTTGTGATCTGTCTTTATGCACCCTGAAATCCTGCCTGCTTTAATTTAAAGCAGTTTTTCTCCTATTACGCCTCTCCATCGTCCTTATCAAAATTCTCCACATGTTTGAAGGGAAGCAATGTCAATGTCTTCTAGACTGAGCAACCCCAGTCCCAGGAACGCTTTTTCACAAAGCCCGTCTTTCATCTGCCAGGTCATTTGAGGGAGAGGTGGGAGGCTTAGCATTTTCTCCACCTTTGAAAAAAACTCGGCTAAAGGATTACTTTCACATGTTAGGTATCAGCCTTCGTTGACTATATCCCGGGTTCTCGTGGTTCTCTCTGTTCCTGCTGATGAAAAATACTGAACCTGACCTAAAAAAGCAGTTCTGCGGCTTGCTTTTAGGTATTTCAGTGAACTTCAGAGAAGGGGCCTGGCTTATAGGTGCACCCGCCCTGGGACTACCATGCGTGGCGAATGCACGTACTTTTCCTTGCAGATGCCCTGGCAGAGTTGTTCCAGAAGCCGGAGAAGAGAGAATGAGCCTCAGCGCTGGCTGGCTCTACCGTCGGCCTGTTTCTTCTGAGGACTCGGACGATTTCCGTCTCTGGTGCCTTAAGGCAGAGGTCTGTCCTCTCTCGACGTACTGCCACTAACCTAAAACCAGTTTTGCTCACAGGCTGTGCCCTGGTGATCAAGGCACTTATTTTTCTTGTAACTGGTGTGATAAGAACAGTCACACAGCTACACACCAAATCCCTGGCCAACTATCATGGTTAAAATGGGAACACATCACCTGGAATCCTATCAAATTGAATACGATCATCTATTTCTTCCTGCCTCTGTGAGAACCCCTTCACATGGAAGGACCTGGGTTTGGCCGGTGGAACTGTATGGAAGGCAGATGCCGGCCCCAGCTGCTGCGGATGCATTTGGTGAAGGAGGCTGTGAAAACTTAGCACCTACATACTGATCTGAAAGGCTTAATTTTAGCTTTTACAATTACAGGTCCGTTGTCCTGTATGGATCCCAGGCTGTTTTCTGAGTCTTTCATATTATAAAATTGATTTAAAAACGAACGAACAAGGGGCGCCTGGGTGGCTCAGTCGGTTAAGCATCTGACTTTGGTTCAGGTCATGATCTCCTGATGGTGGGTTGGTGGGTTCGAGCCCCGCGTCAGGTTCTGTGCTGACAGCTCAGAGCCTGGATCCTGCTTCAGATTCTGTGTCTCCCTCTCTCTCTCTGCCCTTCCACCCTCTCACTCTCTGTCTCTCTCTTAAAAATAAACATTAAAAAAATTAAAAAACAAAAACAAAAAACCAAATGAACAAAACCTGAATCTAATCTGGGGCACATCTCCCTCTCCCAGAACAGAAAATCATTCCCTGACTGATGGGCTCTTCTGCTCGTCTGTGTTCCCTCTCTTTATAATCTCCTCTCTGACGGAATTAGACCATGCTGTTTGTTGAAAGGGCCAGAATGATGGCAGTTCCATATAAAACAGCTAGAAAATCACTCGCCTGGGCTTCTCGGGTCAGTATTTACTCGAGGGACGGGCATTTGAGACACAATCATTTGTGTATTTTTTCATACTGACCACAATTGGTCTATTGCTTTGTAGAGAAATCTGTTAGGAATAAAGCATCATTAACAGTGGATTTCATCTTTTTTTTTTTCTCTGACTCTCCATTGCAATTGAGGGGAGTCTCTAAGTTCTGTGACCTTTGGATTCTGATGGCCATTTAGACTCGGACCTTAATGCCAGCACGAGAGTCAGAATGGTTAGGAAGAGTCTCCTAAAAGTGAGGACATTCAGGGCAGGGATTGGGGTACAGGGACTGAGGTATGTTCCAGATCCCCTTCTTTTCACTGGTTTCTAAGACTTGCTAATGATGTTGAGTGAGCTAGGTTCAGGTCCAAGCCATTTGGAATAGAGAGGCCAACATTTTCCTTGCGGAGTTAGCATGGTTGGATTGCCACAAAGAAGTAAAGGTCTTAACTCATAATTAGCCCTGGTATTTAATATCTACCCCAAATAAAGACTACATTTTAGCTTATTGCAAACCTAATGTCATCATTTTTGGTGGATGATTCTTACTTAGCGTCTAATGACTCCTGATTAAAAATCCTCCACAGCAGGACTTCTCACCCAGTGTCTGTGGAGCCTCAGGGAAGCTCCTGCTCCCCAAACTCCTTGACATTGGATGTAAACCTTTGAGTGACTGTGTTTATGCGCCACCGCCCCCCACCCCCTTTAGCCCTCCGCTGCCCCATGTAACACACACTGGGGAGAGGCGTCTGTGTTCATCAGGTTCTCAATAGGGCCTATGACACAAACATATTTAAGAATCACCATTATTCAGCAAGTGTCTCTCCTTGTTTTCTAGACCTGTTCTCTGCAGGGAGGTTACCTTGGAGGGCACACCCAGCAGTCCTCATGTTCAAGGGGAATCATTTGCCAGATACTGAAGATTTTGCTCCTGTTGAGGGGGGTATTGGTCACCCCCGTTCGGAACTGTTTCCAGGTTATTATTTGTTTTTGCTTAGGCTGTTGTGTAGGTGGGAGTAAGGGACAAGGGCAGAGGCCAGCCCTGTCTCAGAGCTGTTCTGCTTTCAGTTATATTATATATTGTCTTCTCCTTAAGTTTGCATTTCAGGCAAAGTTCCGTGCCTAAAAAAGTCTGAAAATCAATGGCGAAGGGGCGCCTGGCTGGCTCGGTTGGTAGAGCGTGCGACTCTTGATCGTGGGGTTGAGTTTGAGCCCCACATCGGGTGTGGAGCCTACTTTAAAAAAATAAATAAAATATTAAAAAAAAAAGACAATTGGAGGTGAAGAATTGGGGGCAGGGTGTGGGGATTACCACCCTTTGGTCTGTGTACTGGAGGCAATTCAAATTCAACTGGAGTAGACTGAAGGGCCTGCTTGGGGGATATTCTCTTGGCACACCTCAGAGGGAGGTGCACCTGTTGGGTGCCTCGGTGTTCTCGGGATGCGGGGGGCGTCACACTACCCCCAATACCCGTGGGTCTTGCTAGCACTTGTCAGAGAGCACCCCCTTGAATTCGGAACTTAACAACGCTCACGAACCAGGGCTTGGGGCGGGGGCAGCCATCCACTCCTCCACATATCCCGAACTGAATCCCGAACAACCTGGACCAGCAGAGGTTGGTGTATTTGGCCCCTGATAGACTGACTTGATGGAACTGTGCCCTCGGTGATATACTGGTTCACGCTGAGGGACACTGTGAGGAGCAGCCTCCAATGTGTGTGCTTGTTTGGAGGCATTTATAGCAAAGGGTGATACATCCTGCCTTCTCTCCATGAGGACCCATGGGATAAATTTCTCATGGATCTCAGCTCCAGGAGCAGCCCGCTTTAAGGAATGGATTTACTGTTCTAATATGGTTTCCCTGACTCAGCAAGCTGCTCGCATCATTCTCTTCCTATTGTCTTCTGGAAAGCTCAGAGCCAAATTTTTGGTACTGTTAGCCTGTGATTAGGAACCTCACTGCATCCGTATTGGGAACTAACATGACTCCTAGCTTCATTTATTTTTCCTATCCTGATTTCCCCTTTGTCCTACTTTTCTTATATTTTCATTTTATTCTCTTCTGTTTACATTTATAGAAACCACTTTAAATTCTCTCCGTAGCAAGGCATAAACACGCAAAAATAAAGGAATATTTACAGATTCTTAGTTATAAAGGATTACTAGCTTCTCAATGTGGCGAGATTCTTAAAATGTCTTTTGAGAATAACTGGGACCTAGCACGCTAGACAAGGGGGCAAATTTCTCCCAAGGAAACAAGGTTCACTAATGAGTACAACAAAACGTGAAACCTCAGAGGAAACTGAAAACAGCAGCCCCTGCAATCCTGACGTCTCCATCAATGAAAAATTAACTAGCAGGTTTCCATTTTAAAATGGCATCTGGCAAACATCATTCTACAGCTTCTCCAAATTTTCCACCAGAACTGTGTGGGAAGATGCAGATAAAGGTGAAAACTTATGTAACGAAAAAGGAATGGAAGTCGGCTCATTACTGGTAAATGGATGGGAACAATTTTCACTAAGTACAAAGCCCAGGGAAATGAACTGGAGAGAAAAAAAAATGTTTGCGGAGGCCTGTCCACTCTCTCCCTCTCTTCAGTGGTCAGGATAATTGGTTGCCCTCCTACCAAAGAGTACCTCCTCCTGGTTCAGAGTATAAGATAAATGCTCACAATAAAACAAAACAAAACAAAACAAAACAAAACAAAACAAAACAAAACACAACACCAGACAAACAAAAGCACATTATCCAAGCTGTTGTGGTATTGGCCATTTGAAACATCCAGAGATAAGCCCTACTCCTAGTCCTTTTACTTCCTCCTTGTTTTATAGCTACTTAGGAAGTATCTTCTTCAAACATTCAAGTGGGCGGAGGAAAGAGCTCACCATGGTACCATGTTGCCTCCTAGGAGGTATGGTCATGAAATATAAAGCACCAGGGGCAGAGACTATAAAACCATGTAGAAACATAGAATGATTTTTGTTCTTTTCCATTCATTCATTCGTTCATTCATTCAACATACATATACATATTGTAGGTTCTTAGCCATTTGTCCAAAGAAACATAAAGCAAGACAATGCGAGTAGGAGAAAGCTTGTATCTTAAGCTAGCAGAGGGGAAATGGTTTGAGCATGTTAGATACTGGTAAACAATGCAGTGGAGACAGCATTATTCTCATTTAGCGATGACTAACAGAAACACGTTAACATGGAACTTATGGAAAAATACTGCAGAGCAAAGGAAACAAAAGCTAGCTCAGAGGCATCACGTAAATTTCACTAACAAGTAGGGCACCATGTCTGATGGTGGTTTTGCATTTTCATTAGGGCATAATAATACAGAGTCTCAATGAAGAGGTATAGAAAGTTATGAGGGCTAAGCACCCAGACTAAAAGGCAAGGCAGTAGCATGAGATAAAATGGGGAGACTGCTGATGCAAAAGAATCCCGAAAGACTGCAGGCATGGCAGCAGGATTAGAACTCATATCTGACAATGGTAATAGCTGAATTAACCCTGGGAACACAAATGAGTGACGGGGAGGACAAACTTGGGAAGGTATTCTAGAGGCTGAGAAAAAGATCAATAAGAGAAGGGGAAAACAATAAGAGAGGGCTGCAGACATGGAAGATAGAGAATCAAGATTCAGCATAAGAACTACAGGTGAGCTGGAAGAAGTAAGAATCAAAATGGCAGAAGAAAACACTAGAGTTGGAACAATACTTAAGTGTGTAGGAAAAAAGGTCTTTGTATTATGTGCAACAGCATGAAATGAGTAGACACTACCGTTCTGGCAAACTGTTTGCTCTTTAAAGATAACGGCGAACCAAACAAACGTCTAAGAGAAGAGAAAATCGTTACACATAAAGGAAAAATTAGGATGTCTTCAGGCGTCTATTCACTCCAAGGCTAGAGATGGTGAAATACCTGTTGCAGGGCTTTGGAGGGAAAGTGATCCAGCCGCATGGATTTCATCCCATCCGTGGACATCAGGGGTTGGGGTTCCAGAGGTCAGAGAATGTGCTCAGCAGTCTATGGTAACAGATGACAGAGCGACTCCATGTGCTACGTTATGTGTGAGGTGAGACTGGAGGCTGGGGGTGCAGTTAGAGAATGTGGGACAGGACTTCTGCCCTCAATGGCTCTACCTGCTGATCAGGGCTGGCGACGGCAGGGGTCCAGCAGGGGGTGGAGCCTCCAGTACCCGCTGGTGTGTCTTCCAGGGAGTCGCCAGAGTCCGAAGAGACAGAAAGTAAGAAAACCACAGAAGCATGAAGACAACAGTAGAAAAGAGTGGGGAGTTAGGGGAATGAAGCCTGACGGACAGGAAGGCAAAGGAACATGAGCTTCTGAGGCACTGCCTTGTCTATCTTGCTGACGTACACAACATTGTGCTTGTGTACATGGTGTTTCTCCTCAACAGACAGATAATACGTGTTCTTTTCAAACACACAAATGAAACAGTCATGAAAACTGGCCATGGACCGGGCCACAAAGGAAATCCCAACAGCAAAATCACATAAGCCATATTTATTGTTCACAATGCTGTAAGACTAAAACAAAGAGTAAAAAACAAAGCAAAACCAACCAGAAAGTTATCTACTCTTCTGATTACCTCTTCATTTTGATTGAAAAGAGAATCACGTTGGGAATGATAATTTACTTGCAAAAGTTTGACGATGGGTACACTACATTGCCTACGGGATGCTAACAAAGCTGACTTGAGGGAAATTCATTATATATACACGCATATATACACACACTATATATTACATTATATATAATGAATATATATATATATATATATATATATATATATATATATATATTTGAGCCAGATTATCATTTTATTAATTGATCTCAAGGTTTTTTTGTTTTGCTTTTATATTAATTTTTTCATTTTACTTTCTTGTCTTCTGATATATTTCTAATATATATTTTCTACAGATTCTAATACATAAAATATTTCACGTATAAAGTTCACTTTTAAAGCTGTGGGCAGACCTGGATAGCTTTATAGGTGAATTCTTCCAAACTTTCAGAAAATTGTCAAGTCATATAAAGCGTTCTAGAAAATAGTAAACAACAGAGAGTCTTTGTCAAGTCCTTAGTACAACTTGATAGCAAAGCTGAACAAGGAGGCATGAAAATGGAAACCTGCGACCAGAAACCAGTTTTTGTACAAAGGAACCAGGATCCAGTAAGATTTACGCAGCAAATGAAAAGATGTTTCAGAATTAAGCACTCTATTAATGGGACTTACAAACATCAACAGGAGAAAAACTATGGGATCATTTCACGGGATGGCAGAAAGCAGTTGATAAAACTCACATTCCTGATTTAAATCATTGAGGGAGCCAGGAACAGACAGATGCTTCTCTGTCTTGGAATATCTACTAAAGGTACAGGAGGTAACTTACTTAACCATATCTACTAAGCATAGAGGAGTCGCCACTGAAAGCAGATGGCTAAGGACCGCAGCAAGATAGACACCAAATGCTGGGTGTCACTACTCCTTCGTAGTATAGCACACGGTTGTCGCCGGGCCATAATACGAGCAAGAGAAATAAGTGTAAGTCATGGAAAAAACCACAAAAATGTCCTTCCTTGTGGACAAGATGATCATCTACCAGGAGTCGCTAAAAGAACCATGGGAAAGACTATTAGGACTAAGAATCTATTAGGGCTGAGTTATAAAATTACAAACATAAAGTCAATAGTGTTCTATACACTGTCAGAATTCAGAACAGGGAATGGATAAAAGAGATCTTAGGGGCACCTGAGTGGCTCGGTCGGTTGAGCGTCCGACTTCGGCTCAGGTCATGATCTCACGGTTCGTGGGTTTGAGCCCCGCGTCGGGCTCTGTGCTGACAGCTCAGAGCCTGGATCCTGCTTCGGATTCTGTGTCTCCCTCTCTCTCCGTCCCTTCCCCACTCACACTCTGTCTCTCCCTCAAAAATAAATAAACATTAAAAAAAAATTTAAAAAGAGATCTCAACCACAATGTCAATAAAATGTACATAATTAAAAACTTCTTCACAAAAAGAGGAGAGCTTTGAAAAAAAATCTCTAAAACTTGACAGAAAGTAAATGAATAGAGACAAGAAGGACACCGTTGGATGGGGAGCCTCAGTATTATGCAGACACACATTTTTTTCCAAATAGATAAATGCATTTGGAGCAATCCAATCAAAACTTAAAATTTTCTTCAACTGGAAGAGAAGATTGTGAAAAATCACTTATGTGAGTAAAGGCCTGAGACAAGTTGAGACACTTTATAAAAGATCCTCGGCAAAAACCACCACGAAGGGAAGATCATCTACCGGATAGCAAAGTACGTTATGATGTTATTACAGTGAAAATAAAGTTGTATCTGTACATGAATGGACTTCTGCGTCAGTGAAGAAAATAGAGCATAAGGAAACCAGGCTCGTGGAAATAAAAGAAGGTTCATATATGTTAAAGGGGACACCTGAGGCCAGCAGATAAAGGATGAATTATTTAATAATGATTTGGTGACAAATGCTTCATTTGAAGAAAAATAAGGTCAGATCTTACCACGTATCATCCAGAAAAGCAAAGAGTAGAGCCACTGAAGGCCTAACCGTAAGTTACGCTACTCAGAATTGTCCCGGCATGGTGCAAGTGACAACAAAAAGGCTGACTTTTGTTGAACTTATTATTGTTTTAAAATTCTCTACCGGAAGTGCACCCTTCCTGCTTGCACCCTGAACACACTGTTCCCTCTCCCATGCTCCCCCCGTCTCCAGGGACCACCTGGAGGCAATCTTCCGCAGGCACTGCGTGGAGATGTGCGCTGACATTTCTATCACTGTGAATAGCAGGTGGCGAGAGAATATGGAGAGTAAAGGCCCGTTTTGCTAAAATACAGATCGCTTTCCAGAACTGTATTTCTAAAAAAAAATTTTTTTTTAATGTTTATTTACTGAGAGACAGAGAGAGACAGAGCATGAGCAGGGGAGGGACCGAGAGAGACGGGGAGACACAGAATGTGAAGCAGGTTCCAGGCTCTGAGCTGTCAGCACAGAGCCCGACGCGGGGCCCGAACTCACAAACTGCGAGATCATGACCCGAGCCAAAGTCGGACGCTCAACCGACTGAGCCACCCAGGTGCCCCCAGAACTGTATTTCTAAACGTACTCTATGTGTACGAATGCACAAACACAACTGCAGTTATTCTGGGGGACGTGGCAGGGATTTAGATGGTGGTCAAGGGGGACTGTATTTGTACGTTCACAACTTTTTTACACTACATTCATTTATTTATGTTAAATATAAATTTGCATAGTTAAAAAGCATGCAGTTAAAATACTACACATATATATACATGTATATATATATGTACACACACATATAAGATCTAACCTTATGAAATATATCTAACCGTATAAAATATATATTTATTTATATTAAATATAAATTTGCATAAAAAGCATGTAGTTAAAAATACTATACATATATATACACGTATATACATGTTCACGCATATATACAAAAGATTTCATACTTTTCTCAAAAAATGATGCATCCCTCAGTATTGGAGGTGTGTGTGTGTGTGTGTGTGTGTGTGTGTGTGTGTTTATTTTTATTTTTATTTAGTTTTGTTTTTGAGAAGACAGAAGAGAGACTTGCCCTAGTAAACTAAGAGGGAGAGCTAGGAGGGCCAGTTTTGAAGTCTCTGTTGGTGCAACACCACTGCCACCTACTGGGGAGGAGAGGACACTGCAGGGAGGCAGAAGCGACGCTGGTCCCAAACGCTCTTCTGCCGGTCCTGCCTTCTATCAATGCCTTGCAAATATTGCCACCGGAAGACAACTTTCAAGCCACTTCAGAATAAATAGGAAGCTTCATGCAGCCAGCTGTTGTGGATACGAGGCATTTGATACCTGCCTGTGAGTCAGGCCGACTGCCCTCAAGAACATCCCTTCAGGTAAGTCACCCAAAGTCTCTGTAGGACAGTCTCCACTTGAGCTAGACAATAATGGTCTGGTGTTACAGAGGAGCAAATGAGACCTTGGAGCAAAGAAAGGATGTTTTCTAGGGGATACATTAGCAGCTCAGGCAGGACCGCTGCCAGATTCTGTGACCCGAGGGCCTCTGAGTCCCCAACGATCTTCACCACGGGGTCTCTCAAGAGCAGGGATCTGGCTGATGCATTCCCAAGAGGGCACTGTCGGAGCCACTGGTGACGTCCCAGCCTGTATCCGCTGGAGGTGCCTGAGTTGCCTGAAGTCCTGAGGGATAGTTTCTGGCTACTGATAGTTTCCCACCTCAGACCCGGGTGTCTCTGCCTGCAGGATTTCTCCAGAAACTGCTTGTGTCTCGAGTTAATTCTCTCCTGGGTGGGGCCACTCTCTACCAATGGGAGACGGGAGACTGTGACTAATGCTCCTGTCCTCAGGGGGGAGGCGTGTCCCATGTGGCTTCTCAGTGGGTCCCTGCTGGAGAGCACAGCCTCAGTAGTCAGCCTTAATAGGCCTTTCTCGCCACCCTGGCTCACTCTTGGGGTTCCTGGGATCTCCTCCCACCTAAACCTGCATCCAAATCCTTGACTCAGCGCCTGCTTTTGGTTAGACACAAACTAGGAATGCAGAGCACGGTGGCTAAGGGCTACTGGCAAAGCAGTGAGGTTCCAGAAGTGGGTGTGCTTTCTCTAGGAGTGTAAAAGGTCAACCCGACAGTAATGTGAGCCTACAGAAGGCAGGGGCAACCTAACTAGATTCTTCCATTAGACTCTCAGTTTCAAATGCAACCCATTGTTTTCATGAAGTCATTTCAATTCTCCGGGCCACCTGTGTCGCTTTTCAGTTTAGAAAATATTGAGATGAGAGCGGGCTCCACAAAGTTCCACGTTCAGTTGGCCGCGTCGCGCTTCGCCGGGAAGAGGCAAGGGAGGGGCAAGGGCACAGCGTGATCCCAGCACAGAGTTGCGAGCGAGCAGGGTGTCTTTGGAGAATACAGAATTAATCTGGTTGGGGGTGCACGAACTACCTGACGTTGTACGTAAAATGACATTCGAGTGCATGCCTGTGTGTATGTGTATGTGTGTGTGTATTTGTGTGTGTGTCAGGTGCGTGAGTGCGTGTGTGTACGAGTGCATTTTTCCAGGTAGAGAGTCCGTAACTTTCATCACAGAGTCTCAAAGGAGGCTCATTCATGTTGGCAAGGCCACTGAAGACACGTAGAGGGGGTGTGAGGTGGACGAAAGAATCACAGAATGTGAGTAAACTGTGGCCTAAGCTATCATACTGGAATAATATTTACTGAGCCCTCTGTCTAGGACAGAGCTCGGTTCCTTATAAACCTCACCTTTTTCGTGCATCAGAACCGTTCTTTGAAATGGCTGGTAAAATCATCTACATTTACAGAGGAAGGAACTGAACCCTCGCCCAAGGCCACACAGCCGGATTTGAAGCCAGGCAGCCTCACTCTAGACCCCATACCTTTAACCCTAAGCCAGCGGCCCTCACGCTTCGGTCCAGCAGACTCACCAGGAGAGCTGGTTCCAGCAGATGCCGCACCACGTCCCCAGGGTTTTTGGGTGGGGCGGCGCCTGAGAATTTGCATTTCTAACTTGTTCCCAGGTGGTGCTGACGCTGATGGTCTGGGGGCAACACCGCAAACCCACTTTGACCTGTCGACGCTCGTCTCCAGAGAGGAGGTCATGGAACCCCAGAGAGGTGACGCGAGCTGTCTGGGCCACTCAGCTACCTCCCAGCAAACCAAGGTGAGAATCTGGGTCTGTGAATTCTAAACCCAGCCCTCTCGGCACCAGTCATGCTGGCAGAAGGGCACCTCTTGCTGAGAAGCGTGCACATGCACCTGCAGGCAGCTGGTTTTATTACCTGATGTGCATCCAGCCCCTGGCAATGGGCGTTGGGAGAAGACAACTCCTCGCTCGGCTCCTCTGAGCCCACACGGGCCCTTCTCCACCTCCTGGCCTTCCGGTCCGCAGCCTGGGGCATCTCCTCGGGCTCGCTGCTGTCCGAGGTCTCCCTGCTGGCTGCCTGGGGGTTGAAGTTCACGTCCAGCTCTCCCTGCAGGCGTATCTTCTCCGCGGCGGGGTCCCTGGGGGCCTTCCTCTGCAACCAGGACAGTCTGGCCCGGCGCCCAGCTTCCCGGGAGGAGCCCGCAGAGGACGTCTCTGAGTCGGAGCACATGGCCTCGGGGTTGGGAGAGAGCCCGGAGGAGGCGGAGGTGGCCGAGGGGCCTTGGTCCGAACCCTGGGCCTGTGTGGGCTGAGGCTGGGGGCTCCTGGGCAGGCCTGGGGGCCGCGGGCACAGCGTGCTCAAGGCCTCACTCCAGTCAAAGTCCTCCTCACTTTCGGAGCCCATCTCCTCGTAGGCAGATGTCACGCGGGAGGCTGCCTCCAGGGCCTGGAACGTGCCACTCTTGGGCTTGGCCAGCAGGCGGGTGGGCGGCAGAGCGCCATCTTTCAGGGCCACCCAGTTCCCGTCGGGGCTCTGCAAAACCGCGGCCAGGTCTGCGGGTGGGAGGAGAGAAACCAGAGAGGGCTGTTATCACCTGACAGCAAGGTGAGGCTGCTGTCTCTTCCCCACGACCGGCTTGTGGGGGTCCTTGGATCGGCGGACTCTAGGAAGTCCACGAGGCCACGCCCCTTTAGCAGAGCTGAAGGTCCCCAGGAAGTCCCTCGAGGCCCCAGTGCTCCACAGATGGGGAGAAACTCAGAGATCAGGCTTCCATTGCACATATACCTGGGTAGTTGGTCACCTCGGCCTCCTCAGAATGGCCCCCCCTCCTCCCCTAGGCCGGCTGGGCACAGAAGAGGTGAAGGGAGAGCTACTGTTGGCAACCCCGGGTCTGGCCTTTTGCCCGTGGGCCATGGTTTCCCCTGGTTGGATGGGAGATGATTCCATCACCCTCCCTGGCCTCCCTCGAGGTTAACACACCCTGCCTGCCCTTGGCACTTGGACAGATCTCACCAATCACAGCCTTGTGAGAAGGCATATATGAAAGAAGATAAAGGCATGCACACACACACACACACACACACACACACACACTCCAGACTCTGTCCAGGTTCTTGCTAACAGTTGGTCTCTGGCCCCAGTTCCTGACACAGGGCTCCTAAATTAAATCCCTTGGAATTTCCTGGGTTCTGGGAGCATCTTTTATGCTAAGGAGGTGACTCTGGGGGACTCCAGGATGGGACTGAACACCAGAAAGGCCAAGCCATGAGTAGAAACTTAGGGCTGTCGGCCCCACCCCCACACTCCAGAGAAGGAAGAAGGGCTGGAAAATGAGTTGATAATTGATTGTGCCTACAGAATGAGGCCTCCATAAAAGTCCCCGAAGTAGGGGGTTCTGAGAGCTTCCCGGTCGGCACGTCCATGTGCCTAGAGAGTGGCACACCCCAGCTCCTCGGTGCTCAGGACCCTCCAGGGCCTCACCCTATGTACGTCTTCATCTGCTTGTTCATCTGTGTCCTTTATTACGGACATAAGTACTTCCCCGAGTTCTGTGAGCCGAGCCGTTCCAGCAAACTACTGCACCTCGGGACGAGGTCGTGGGAACCCTGAGTATAGCTGGCTGGTCAAAACGCGAGTGACAACTTGGGACTTGCGATTGGTATCCGAAGTCACGCAGTCCTGAGCCCTTGGCTGCGGGACTGGGGCTCACTCCAGGGAGACAGGGTCAGCATGGAGTTGCAGGATACCCGGCTGTGGTCAGCGAGTTGGTTGATATGGAAAAACCCCACACTTCTGGCCCCAGAAGCGTTCCGTGTGGGTCGTGGTGGAGTGAGGGTTTGTTCCTGTTCCGCACGTACGTTTCTCTTCAACTCAGGGCACGTGCCCCATTCTGAAGAGGATCTGAGGGAGAAAGCAGTTGGTATCCCCAATCCTACCTTGAAGATGGGGGAACAAAGGTAGGCAAGGCTACGTAACTTGCCAAAGGTCCCAGAGCCCGTAACGGGCCGAGTCGGGATGAGGGGCCTCTCTACCCAAGGCCAAAGCAGCCCTGCCTTACAGCCTGTGCTGTGGAAACCCTTGGTCAGCTGTGAGGCTGGAGAGGTCCTCAGTTCAGGGTCATGGTCTGGATTGGCCCTCAGCTAGGCTCAGTTTTGCTCAGAGCATCTGTGATGGCTGCTGACTGGGGCCCCGAGGGTTGATCTGCACGCCAGGGGGTGAAAGTTGCCTTGTCTTATTTTTGCCAAAGCCTAAAAGGACAGCGTGTCCTGCCCATGTGCCTGGGGACCATGTACACGGTCCTTCTCAGCCCTGAGTACCTGGCAGAGCTCACCGGCCTTGGGCACAGCAACTGCCACCAGAAGCTGTTTCCTTTATGAGGAGCCTTACAGGACTCCCTGGAGGTTGGGTGATGAGGATCCTGGGGCTTTGGGGACTAACTTGTGTGTGGACCCAGCTCCTGGGCTTGAGGCCTACAGGGCCACAGCGCTGCTGTGCTGGGACATGGGGGCAGAGTCCTGTCACATGCCACTTAAAACACAGATTCATTTTTACCCATTAGATGATTACTGTCTCATGTAATGAAATGAAGGTTATCAGTATTTCATGGTGTTGTCCACAGAGGACTGCCCTGGCCAGGACCCTGCTTTAGAACTACAGCCTGAAGGGCATTCAGATGTTGGCTGGACATTCTTCTCAGCTCAGAGACCCAGTTCTAATTTAGCCGCCCAGGCTGGCAGGACACCTGAGTTCCCTTTTTTCTCTGGGAGTCAGAACACAGGCCTTCTACATTCTGAGCCCGGTGGCGGCTGATTGGAGTACAGCCCTCCCAGAAGCCTGAGGGCCTGGGTCCTGCCTTTCTCTGGCTGGTTCCGCTATCTTTGGGGTCCCTCCGCACATCTCCGTGTGGCAGAGCTCTGGTGACCCCTCAAAGGCCTCACGTCCTAGGCCCCCCTTTTCCTAGAGCACTTGCTTCTCCCCCTGCCCAGATGTGGCCTCCTCCTTCCCCGAGTCCTCCTGGTGTGATAGCCTGTCGGACTCATTCCGTGACCCCGTCCGTGTTCCGGTAGATCACGCGCATGACCGCCCCCCCCCCCCCCCTCCGCCCAGGACAAGGCCCTGCGGCTGGGGCTGCATCTCTGACCTCTCCAGCCTGCTCTGCCCCACAGCCAGCTTGTGCAGAGGGGAGAGCAGACGCTGTGGAGTCAGGGGGCCTGGGCAGAAAGCTCTGAGAGCCTCTCAGCCTTGGTACAGCTAATACCCCCCTGGTGGGGTGTGGGGTTTAAATGAGAGGACACCCATCAAGGGTGTTACATGTGCCTGTTCAGAGCAGGGGACGGCCATAATAGCACTCTTCCCCTCGCCCATACCTGGGCTGCTTTAGGGCAGGGTGAAGAACAGGGACTGTGGGTTCAGGCAGATCCAGGGCTGAGCCCCAGTTACTGGGATTCCTGGCAGGTGACCTTGGTCAGAGAGCACCTCCTGTGCCAGTTCCCTGACCTGAAAATGGAGACAGTGTGCCCTCCGTGGCGGTCAGAGGATTATTACGAGACATCCTGTGTAAAGCATCAATCATACTATCCACTACCCCTCAGCCTTTTTTATCTTCTACCTGTTGAATGGGCTTATACTATCATTATTTTTATCTGACGTCACAGGGCAGCACCACGAACTCCATACATGTGTATATGTATGCATCTACCCCATAATTGCTATTCCGGACCACAGCAACACTGCTCTCATTGGCCATGGAAACATTCAGAAGAGAGGCCAGTGAGGGTGTTATTACCATTTACCTGTTATGGGCTCCACCTGCCGTGGTGGTAATGGAGGTCTTCTTCTGGGAAAAGGGGTCTCTATTTTGCTGGCACTTTCCCAATGCCACATCCCAATAGCATCAGTCAGCTGGTGTGGAAGGCAGGGACCAAAGAGCCCACCTGGGTTTCTCCAGAAATGCCCGGGCTCTCTCTCAGTGAGGCTACGAATGGCCAGTAAGTGGCAATATTGATTGTCTCTGACGTTGTGGATCATTTCAGGGTATATATATCCTCTGGGCTCCCAACTGCCAGCACTTCTGATTCTTTGCCTGAGGTGTGCTCTGTTTACCAGAGACTGCTGGGCTGCCCCAGGGGCGGGGGGCGATCCCAGGCCCCTGGACGCAGCCCTCAACGAGTGACAGGGGAAGCCGGTGGATAAGTCTCCCCACTCCCCTGCCTGTTGCGCAGGACAGTATTCTATGCTGGCTCTTAAGAGTTCCCCAGTGGGGACGAACCGCCATCCTGTTTAATGAGTCATTTGCCTGCCTTCCCTTCCTGTCTCCTGTCCCCTCCCCTCTCTGTGTCTCCTGGGCTCACCTCCAAATAAACCACAGGTCCTCAAGTCTTCACATTACAGTCTGCAAACAGAGACACCCCCACGATGCAAAGCAGACTCCTCCTTGGCCGCGGGGAGCGTTCACTCCGAGGGAAGAGGTGTGGCCCTGGGGCCTTACAATCGGTCACCCTGTCTGCCTTCTGGGTGGTCTTTGGAGGCCCAACTCACCGGCTGCTTCCTGGGCAGACTGGCCCCTCTGCTCTCTGGGCTCTTCCAGGAAGCTTTCACTTTTAAACCCTTAAACTACACTACAGCTTATTTCCTTGGCCGTCCACCCCCATCACTCCTGGCCCGCCGCCACCCTGACCACAGCTTGTGTCTTCTTTGCCGCTCTACCTCCAGTCCCTGAGCATTTCTGGAACCTGTCCTGGGCTGGTAAAGACTACTTGTTAGTGAACACGGACACCCACAGGCTGCAGGGACGAGGCCGAACTCTCGATGCGAGGCTGTCTGGGGCCGTGCGAGGAAGCCAAAAAGAGAAAGGCCCTGAGAAGGCCGCTCCTGCCTGGCTCCAGGGCGGACTGTGTTTTCTCTGCGGTCACGCATCTGCCTTCAACACCCACCCCAGGGCGGGCAGGGATTCAGCCCGCTGCTGGCTCCTCTCTTCCGCCTTTTACGGTCCCATCTACCACGGGCCTCTGCGGAAGCTAGAAGTTGACCGACTTCTATCTCCGCAAAAACAGAGCCGGCTCCCTGAATGCCTGACCCGATGGAAACCTCGCTGTCTAGCTTCCTGGCTGGAACAGCTCAAGGCTGCGCCTGGGCTCCAATACCACATGCTCTCAGTCCTCCGGGAATATGCACCGGGGACCCTGCGTCCCTCCGTTCTCTCCTCTTTCCACATCCTCTTTCACGACGGTGCAGACAACAGCTCAAGAGCAGGTGCTGTCCCCTGATTGCAATGTCCCAGCACCGAGCACATGCTGTGCATGCAGCCAAGGTCTGTAAGGGGAAGATGTGTTTTGGGAGACATCCACGGACTGCGGTCGGCCCTGCCAAGGCCCCAAGTGGATCTGCTTTGTTTACTCAGCCCACAGCGTCCCTACGGCTGACCCTGACCGTGAATTAGCAGGCTCTGGAAGCGACCTTTCCCCTGAGGCATACACAGAAGTGCTGAAAATAGCCCAGTGGACATTAACCTAAGATGCTCTCCACCTCTGGGTCTCCGCTGGTCTCCATTTCTGCTCCGCTGACATGGGGCAAGGGCCCTGGGTATAATCTGCTTCCTGCTAAACGTATCAGACATCCCTCAGCACCTCTGGGGTTGGCCTGGAGACCTTAGCAAGGCCAAGCAATCCTCAAAACACCCTGCAGTTTTCTGCACAAGGGCTTTATATGTTTGTAATTTTCAATCTCCATCCTGAGGGATGCATGGAGCTTTTGAGTATTAAATCTTTTGTGTGTGATATTGTTGAACTAAATTATATATATAAAAATTTTTAATGTTTATTTTTGAGAGAGAGAGAGAGAGAGAGAGAGAGAGAGAGAGAGATAAAGAGCACACGAGCAAAGGAGGGGCAGAGAGAGAGGGAGACACAGAATCCAAAGCAGGCTCCAGGCTCCAAGCTGTCAGCACAAAGCCCCACACGGGGCTCGAACTCATGAACCATGGGATCATGCCCTGAGCTGAAGTCGGACGCTTAACCGACTGAGCTACCTGGGCACCCCTAAATTTTGTTTATATACAACTGGTGAATTATAATATGGGTGCTTTATTTTACAGAAAATTAGGTAAAAAAAAAATTACATTTTGAAAATTAAAATCCTTTCCAAATTTATTTGGAATGCTCATAATTCAGCAGGGAACTATTTCATGAATTGGAGTGTTTGTCAGACGTTTTTATAATCTCTTCTAAATGTTTCAGTGTGTTAAGCATGGGTTCTGAAAGGCTCTTTGTCGCTGCTGTTGTTTATTGGTTTGCTTTTATGGAGTTGGGACGCACTTATTATCATGCAGTGGTTGAAAGAGCCCGCAAGCTGGGGCCATGATGTTTGGGTTTAGCCACACTAGCTGTGGGATCTCAAACTCGTTCACCCTCACTGCCCCTCACAAGATAATGACCCTGGAAGAATGAATAAAATAGTGCCTGCAGATGAACCCTGTACGTTGTAGAGTATTTTTAAAAGTTAGTTATTATTGTTTATTGACCATCTATTATATGACATCCTCACATGCCTTGTGGAACTTTTACAGTCCCTTCTCTGTGGGGACTTTCAGTCTCTGGTGGGAGCTAACAAGAGAAAACAAGAAAGAATCTGAATGAATGAACAGCAGGAGGAAGGGAAAGTAAAGCTCATTTAAATTGGAAGAATGTGGGGCGCCTGGGTGGCTCAGTCGGTTGAGCATCTGACTTCAGTTTGTGAGTTCGAGCCCCGCGTCAGGCTCTGGGCTGACAGTTCCGGGCCTGGAGCCTGCTTCAGATTCTGTCTCCCCTCTCTCTCTCTCTCTCTCTCTGCCCCTCCCTCGCTCACACTCCGTCTCTCTCCCTCTCAAAAATAAACATTAAAAAAAAATTTAAATGGAAGAATGCAATTACAAAACAAAACCCCAAACCATATACATAAAGAAAGACCATTTCATGTGTTTCACCGAATCCCTGCAGGTTCTCCCGATGGGTTCTACTACATGGGACGCATGCAAGTGACCTGTTTGGAAAAAAGTTTTAGAACGACTGTAGTAAACACTGCATTGGCCATTCTTTGCCCTGGGAGAACATGGCACATCGGAATTTGCCTCAGTAGCTGTTAGTTCAGTCTTTTCCCTTAGAGAGCAGCAATGATGGCACCATCTTTAAAAGCATATTTCTAAGACGAATGTTTTGCTGCGAAGTTTTGTGGTGTTGTTCAGAAAAGGGGAGTGCAGAGCTGACATATACTGGGAGCTGAGAATCCTTTTGTGGTTTCTTCCTGTGAGGACAGTGGTCCTAGCTCTCATTACGTGTATCTAGGTGAGGAAAGAACAGGCCTGTGCCAGGGTGGAGTGAGCATCTTGACGTGGACAGTCAGTCACGGGCCCGGGAGACCGAGGTGGCCTGGCCAGGCCGCTCCATGGCCCTCGGCCGTTACCCACGTGGTTCCAACCCCCTCACGGCCTCCTGAGGTGCCACTCTGGGAAAGCGACAGGCTACTTCGAGCCTCCTCATTGGGAAGGGTTACGTGACTTGACAGGTTTACAAGGGACCGCGTGTTGTGGATGTCGGGTCTCTGGAGAGGTGAGTTCAAGGGCTCTATGCAGAGACAGGGCCTTCCAGAAGCAGGAGCAGGAAGAATGGGGAGCATGCCATTCTCAGGTGTGGTGGGGATGACAGCTGGCCACGAAAGCCCCTCTCATGGCCCAGCTGTGTGGCTGGAATGTGTTTGCGACGCCAGGACTGTGTCTGCTAGGCCCTCTGCATCAACGTGGGGCTGTGTGACCGGTCCTGGCCTGCGGTCTGGGAGTGAAAGTGGTGCGGGCCATTGGGCCATTTCCCTGCTGAGGAGGGTAGGGAGCAGGTGCACTGACTTCTCCATTCTCCCTTCCTCTAACTGCTGGCCGAGGTGAAGGACCCAGTGGAAGAGTCAGAGGCCACAGGGCACAGCAGAGCCACAAAGCAGAAGGAGCCTCTGGCCTCTGAAGGCCCGTTCAAGGCACTGCACCGGTGTGTGGTGAGAAATTAAACCATTGTGTTGAGCCGCCTAAATGTTTGGTTCCTTTGGGACAGTAGAGAGTGCTACCCCAACTAGTATGTCGGGTTTTAGAAAGGACTCTCTTCAAACCAACCCATGCTGGTTGGTTTGAACCAACCCAACCCAAATCCTTCTGAACGCTGAAAAGAGCCGCCTAAATGTTTGGTTCCTTTGGGACAGTAGAGAGTGCTACCCCAACTAGTATGTCGGGTTTTAGAAAGGACTCTCTTCAAACCAACCCACGCTGGTTGGTTGAACCAACCAACCCAAATCCTTCTGAACGCTGAAATGCCCTGCCAGGTGGGATTAGCCTTTCTGGCCTGCCTGAGACATATTCTCCTGGCCCACGTGGAACAGGAGGCTGGAGTGAGACCGTGCAGCCAAGGACCGTAGCACACTGGCCCAGGAGCCCCCCGCTGGCCCGTGGGTCTCAGCAGGAACCTGCCCAGTGGGGAACACGACCACATTACAAGCGTGTACTGGGCTAGAGGCCTCGTGACTTGGTGGCTCAGCGGCCCCAAGGGGGCACACACCGACTCGGGCTGATGGAGGGGGGCCACTCAACAGCCAAGAAGCCCCCAGACAGCACTTCGGAGACCCACAGACCAACCAGATGCTGCTTAAAACAGTTACTTGTGTCGTCCAGCCTGTCCACGCTCTTCCAGATGGGCAAGGCCGCCTCCTCCCTCGGTGGCTGGTCCTGGCCCCTGGGCGGCCTTGACAGAGCCTCCAGCGAAGGGGTCCTCGGGGCATCTTCTCTGGTGAGTGAGAACGCAGACTGGGATCGCTGAGGAGAGACAAGAGGGGAAAAGGGTGAGCTGAGCGAGAGTCACCGGGAGGAAAGCCTTGCGCTTTCTGGCGGACGATACGACGTGGAGAAGGCAGGATGGCTTTTCCTGTGCTGAGGCTTAAAAGCTGCGAACCAGTGCATAATGCTGTATCACGACAGGAACGGTGCCCTGTTTGCTGCACCGCAAGCTGGCCAGGCCTTCCGGAAAGTGTCAGAGACGCAGCGGCCTCCGACAGAGCCTGTGTCGTAAGGCTCCTTTTAGGCAGCAACACTTCTGAGGCCAACTGTGCCGGAAAAGGAAAGCATCTTCCCCCCGAAGACCTCCAAACCCGAGAGTTCCTGCAGCACAGATAGATCTAGCACCATGAAAATGCTACAACGGCTAAGTGAGCCAAGTGTGGCCATCCACAAACCTACAACTATTGCAACATGTTCCCACCCAGCAGGGAAAAGACACTGCTACCTAAGAAGTGGTGAGGGGGAAACACGTTTGAATCGCATCACATGTATATGTTACGACATATACACAAACATATATATGTTACGAATGTTACAAAGAATTATATGTATATATTATATATTACATATATTAACTTATTATTATATATTAATTGTACATATTATATATATTAATTAATATATATATAAATTAATTATTACATATATAATTTATCGTCAAGTTAGCTAACACACACTGTATACAGTGTGCTCTCGGTTTCGGGGGTAGATTCCCGTGGTTCATCGCTTACCTACAACACCCAGTGCTCAACCCAACAAGTGTCCTCCTCGATGCCTGTCACCTGTTTCCCCCTCCCCCACCCCCCGCCCCCCCTCAGTTTGTTCTCTGTATTTAAAGAGTTTCATCAAACAGAAAGAGGCCAATTTTTCCCTTTGTCATTTCATCAAGGGATTATCCCTCCCTGGTGATTGATTTTGCTCTTTTCGTGTTGATCAAGTGAGGAGGGAAAGGACAGAGCCACTCCAAGCCTCTGTGACTCCCACGGGAAACAAGGCACTGAGCTCTAATGCCAGCCCCTGGGCAGTCTGTCTCCCCTGCTGGCAGACCTCAGCGCCAACAGCCCCCCTTGCCTTCCCTTCCAGGGAGAAACGCTGCTCTTGGTAAGGTCCACCCTCCACCACAGGTGCTAAGAATAGGAGAAAAAGGAGAGCATGTTGGGAGAGTGGTGAGCAGGGCCCTGCGGTGGTCGGAGCCAGGTCAGGACTCAGTCGTACACGGCCTCTGCTATGACACCTTGGCCAGATGACTGAATTCCCTGGGAGATGTGGAAACTTAGCCTTGTCCTGCACACAGTAAATGCGTCAACAGTTCTGATGCTTGACAACAACCAAGGTTTTCATGGAGATGGGTAGTCAGGGAGCCACCTATGATTTTGCTAGATCCTTAACAGGTGATGATCAGCTACCAGAGAGAACAGAGATCAAGCCTGATGGTCCAGTGAAGTTCCCAGAAATGAAGGACAGGGGCACCCGGGTGGCTCAGCAGGCTGAGTGTCTGACTTCGGCTCAGGTCGTGATCTCACAGTTTGTGGGTTCGAGCCCCACGTCGGGCTCTCTGCTTTCAGTGCAGGGCCCGCTTCAGACCCTCTGTCTCCCTCTCTCTCTGCCCCTCCCCTACTTGTGCTTTCCTCTCTCTCTCAAACATAAACATTAAAAAAAATGAAGGACCAAATCCTTCTATGGCAAACTCCTGTGTATTCAGGGGCTACATCCCTGACCACTCATCCCTCCAAGGTCTGGCAAGAAGACCGCCCTTCTGTGTCATCGCACAGATCTTTCTATACTCTGATACAGTCATTATTATGACATGTCAGTTCTGCCAAAGATTGTGAGCTCCTTGAAGGCAGGGATGGTCTTTTGGATGTGATGGTTGGTTACACGTCTGTGACTGAATTTACAGGATGTAAGATGGAGGTCTGGCGCTAAAGGAGCTGATGATCTATTGCCAAGGACACAATGAGCAATTTTATATGCCCTGCTCTTCCTTTTTTATATTTGCAAGCTTCTCAACTATAAACCACTGAATACATGTTTACATCATGACAAAAATGATACTTAATGTTGCATTTTACGGTGGTTCGCATGGTATTTTATGTATGTCCGTATGTGTCTTTAAGAGGTGGCTTGGGTCCATTTCTATGGCTCAAAAATGCGCCCCCACCTACAAAAGCCAAGCCCAAGAAATGAAAGGGGCCTTTGGGTCCAACATGGAAGATGGAATCTGTGTTCTTCATGAGAGTTGGGGACACCAGACTTTTATAATCTATTTCAGGCAAGCTGCTCTTTCACACCAGAAAAGAACTATATCCTGCCAGTCACAGAAGACCTCAAGATCTGGCTTCTACAGGTCTCAGGACGCTGCTGGCCAGGTCTCCAGCCAGGGTGCAAAAACCCCAGTTCTGAGACCCAGATCTGGTTTTGCCACAAATTCATTGCAATAAGCACATGGTCCAGCAGATGGCGCCACGATAATGCTTTTACTCACCAGTTAGTTCAACCTCTGGCTCCTGGGAAGTGATGGGATTACTTGAGTCATTTACTTGCTCATTACCCTGGCTGGACCTTTGTGCCACTTTTTCGTTCCTACCCATGACCTCTGCTTCTCTTCCCTTTCCTTTCTCTTACCCGCCCTAGCGTCCATGGAAGAAACAGGGCTGGTGATGTCAGGAAGGGTTGACCTGAGTTAGCATCTGCACGTGCATTGCAAGGAGGGGCCAGAATGGTTGGTGGAATCGACGGTCCAGGAATATGAGGCTTGCAAAGCCAGCAAAGCCTCGCAGGGATG
The DNA here is from genome assembly GCF_018350215.1 of Panthera leo. Taxonomy (NCBI): domain Eukaryota; kingdom Metazoa; phylum Chordata; class Mammalia; order Carnivora; family Felidae; genus Panthera; species Panthera leo. Next base: position 150,393,507 of record NC_056687.1, read on the forward strand.
AACTTGAGAACCTGAGCTTGGAAACAGGCCTGCCTCAACTCTTCAGGCACTAACTAATGGGGCATGTTAGGCAGGGGGTCCGTGCCAGCTTCTCCTGCTGTGTGGGATCCTGGGTGGAACCTCAGCTGTTCTACGCCTCAGTTTCCTCATGTAAAGGGATCAGCGTCAGGCCTGGCACCTCAAAAGCACTCGAATATCAGTCAAAACAAGAGTGTTTATTAAGCTCTGCCACCTAGCCCGGACAACGAGGAAACAAACACGAGGAAACCGAGGCCGGGGTGGACTAATTTGCCCAAGCACATCGTTGGTCAGGGGGCAGAGGCAGGGCCTGAGCTCGGGTCTGTCTGGTTCCAGGCTGATGCTATTCCATGCTGTGTGGAGCCTGTGCCGGGAGCCTGGGAACAATGAGCTCCTGGCTAATATGCTCCAGCCCGGCGGGATTTGCCACTTGAACCAGCTGGCTCTGTTGCTCTGGGCGAAACACGCAGCAGGACCACGAATTACCTCTGTTACAGCTTCCTTTGCATCATGTGCTGCCCACAGCCCTTGGAAGGGTATGCTGTTGCGATGGTGGCTAGGGCTATCAACGGGGCAGGCTCCCTGAGGCCCTGACCATGGCTCCCCAGTGGCCTTTGCTCTCAAGGAGGCCGCGCCACAGGGAGAGAATGATTTTAGTATCAGGCGTTTGGGGGCCAAGGGATCAACAGTGGCGCCTGTATGAATAACAACTGAGACCAAGCTTTTGCTTTGGAGTTTTAGGGTCAGGCATAGATACTAAATTCAATCTGGTAATCATAACTGATGAGAAATACTTTAGGTCTATACTGGAGTCCCTCAAAGGAGAGAGCAAATATGAGGGAGGAAGGGACCGAAACACAAGAGGAAAGGCTGAGAAGAATAGGGAGGAATAGAGAAGGGACAGAGAGGTGCCTCTTGGTCACCGGGCACATCCTAAGAGTCTGGAGCCTGCTGTTGCCATCGTTATTATCGGTAGGATCATCAAATTATTACTAAAGCAATTTTGTGTATATACACGCCCAAAGAGACAGGCCTTAAATGAGTGACAACCCCTGCAGTTTTAGGATATTGCACCTTAAGGCTTGGAAAGCTGGGTGGCACTGACCCCCCCTCCTGGCAGGGAACCACACAATAAGGGAGGAAATTAAAAAGAGAACAATCACAGTCAACTTTTTTCAAGAGAAGGGACGAGAGCTCCTGTCTGCCTGGGGATGGGCTCAGTGTGGTTGCAGATCAGCGAAAGTCACAGGGCCTGCACTGTCTGGGATTCTGCATAGTTATTCCCTGAGCCAGCGGGGGCCAGGTCAATGGGGCACTGAGGCCACGCAGACGGTCAGGGCCGTCCACGGTCCGGAGGTCAGGGAGTCCTCCTGGGATAGAAAGAGGCTGTCCTTAAGCCTGTTGGCCTCACCTGGGCAGATCTGGGTCAAGTACACTGAGGCCCAGGCTCCACTCCAGACCCCATGAGTCAGAACCGCCGGAGCGGGGCTCTGGCGGGTGACGCAGATGAGCATCCAGGGTGGGGACAGCAGGTGGGGAGGTGGGGACGACCAACTTCCACGAAGTCCCCGAGAACCAAGACTTGGCCCGCTGCTTCATGTCCGGGCTCTGGCCAGTGACCAGGCATAGTTCTGCATTTATGCCCTCTGTTTATCACTTCATCTATTTATTTCTTCCTGTTTACCACTTCCTCCGTTTATCACTCCCTGTTTATCACTTCCTCTGTTTATCACTTCCTGTTTATCACCTCCTCTGTTTAATCTCTTCCTGTTTATCACTTCCTCTGTTTATCTCTTCCTCTGTTTATCACTTCCTGTTTATCACCTCCTCTGTTTATCTCTTCCTCTGTTTATCTCTTCCTGTTTATCACCTCCTCTGTTTATCACTGCTGTTTATCACTTCATCTGTTTATCTCTTCCTGTTTATCACTTCCTCCGTTTACCACTCCGTTTATCACTTCCTGTTTATCTCTTCCTGTTTATCCTGTTTATCATTTCCTGTTTATCTCTTCCTGTTTATCACTTCCTCTGTTTATCTCTTCCTGTTTATCACTTCCTCTGTTTATCTCTTCCTCTGTTTATCACCTCCTCTGTTTACCTCTTCCTGTTTATCACTTCCTCTGGTTATCTCTTCCTCTGTTTATCACTTCCTCTTTTTCTAAAACCCTGGACCAATGCTGTGCAATAACACTTTCTGGAGTGATGGAAATGTTCTGCATCTGGGCTGCCCAATATTGTAGCCGCCAGCCAGAGGTGCTGCTGAGCAGTGGAAATGTGGCCAGTGTGACAGAAGAACTGGGTTTTAAGCTTTGTTTCATTTTAACTAATTTAAATTTCAACGGTCACTTGGGTCTTGTGGCCACCATATTGGAGAGCACAGCCCCAGGACTTGGAGGTCACTGAGTCTGCTGATCTCATTCTATAGAGGAAGAAGCTAGATCAAAGGCTTTGGAACAGGAGAAAGGTGTTCATCTCCCAGCCCCACCAATCACAGGCTGTGGGACCTCAGGCAGTTTATGGTAAAGCGTTAGCCTCAGTTTACTTATCTATAAAATGGGTTCAATAATATGCGCATCCCTGCCTCATGGTGAGGGGTAAGAGAACCCTGAGGTGGGCAAACGAGTGCCTGCTTCTTAACCCGTATGCACTGCTGTCCCCTCCCCACACGGCCTCATTAACAGTCACCAGGCTGCACAACCCAGGGGTTGCCGCTCAGCCCGGATTCTAGGTGAATGGCTGTGCAATGTGGTGGTCTTGGCCACGGTAAGTCCCCCTTAGGCTCTCACTCTGGATGTGGTGCTGGCACAGACTCTTTCACGGCAGGGGAGTGGGGCCAAGTGCAGGCCAGGGGCCGGCAGAAAGCACCAGCTTAGCCCCCAAGGGCAAGCATTTGGAGAAGCTGACCCTCGTCCGCTGGGTGTGTCACCGCCTGAGGCCCCAGGCTGGCCCTGCCATGATGCCCGTCAGAGGGAAAGGGCCTGGGGTCCTGACCAAGGGAAGTCAGGCTGCGGTCTATCCAGGGGTTAAGCCCCAGGTGTAGCGTCACATGGAAGTCTGAAGGCAAGAGAGGAAGGCAACAGGCCAGGGACAGGGACAGAGGGAGGAAGGCATGAAACATGGTGGAAAGTGGTGGGTCAGGGGCACCGGAAGGGGCCCTGCCCTGTCCTTCAGGCCCTCTTGGGGGCCTCGGCCGGCCAGCGTGTCCTGTTAGTTTGTTAATGTGGCTGCAGCCAAATGAGACGGCAACTCAGGCAGAGGAGGGATGCAGGCTTCTCTGTCCCCGCACAGCCAGAACTTGGCTTATGCCTTTCCGAACAGCCAGCTAATCAAGACTCGAAGGGTTCTTATCACCGAGGGCTGGGTAAGGCACAGGCTCTCCTTCCAGACGTTTTTGCAAAGCTCTAATCACACTGCTGTCTTTAAACCAAACCAGGAGCTACAAATGGTTGTTCGCGAGGGTGTGGATCACAGCGTTCTGCTGAGACCTTAACCCACATGTTCTCCTTCCTTCACGGGTATCCCGGAAGCCAGAGGGGAAGCGCTCAAGTCCGGGCCATGACTGAGTCCCCACAGATCAACATCCTGCCATCAGGCGGCCACGGCCCTGTATCCGAGAAACCCCTGCCACGTGCCTGATGCTGAGCTGGCCCAACGCCAGAACATACGTGACCAGTGACAACCGGGGGCTGACGCTAGTGGCCGCTACGTGGAACAGGCTGTGCCAGGGACCCGGCTGCATGCTGGATTTCCCTTCACTTCCAGATTCAGGCTGCTCCGTTTGGGGCTGCTCCCATGAGTACAATGTGGTTGGAGAAAGACGAAGCATTCATGTCTCTCTGCCTGATGTTGTTGACAAAAATATGCTGTTTACATATTGCAAATCACAGTATGGGCACAACTCACAGGGAGAGGCCAGCAGAGGACTTCTTTGATCAAACATCAAAATTCATGGGGCACCTGGGTGGCTCAGTCGCTGAAGCGTCCAACTTCCGCTTAAGTCATGATCTCACAGTTCGTGAGTTCGAGCCCCGCGTCGGGCTCCTGGCTGGCAGCTCGGAGCCTGGAGCCTGCTTCGGATTCCGTGTTTCCCTCGCTTTCTGCCTCTTCCCCGCTTGCACTCTCTCTCTCTCTCTCTCTCTCTCACAAAAATAAATAAAACACTAAAAATAATTTTAAAACCCCCCATCAAAATTAAAGATGAAGTTGTCAGTGATAGCAGCCAGCTCATGATCTTATCCCCTCGGTAAGGTGCCCACACTCCTGCCAAGCCCTATGACCTGGGTGGTTAAAGTGTTATGCAAGAAGGTGTAACAATGTCCTTTATGGGGTGTTCCCAAACTACAGCCTCAAGGACCCCATCCCACCCCCTCTCCCACAGGTGGATGCAAGCCCTGGGTTAGGTGGACACAGCTTGCAAAGCACTGCATCAAAGAGATTCAAGAGGTACTCGATCCGAGAGGACTTCCATTAGGCCTTGGTCTATGTCGAAATCTGGAAACAAATCATATTCTGCCATTTGCCTCAGGAAAAGTAAGTAAGAAATGCGTCAGCTTTGTCTGCCTTGATGGTGGAAGCCAAAATGACAATTGTGCTGTGCAGAGGTCAGGCGTTGGGCAAGACAGACTTTCTGGTGAGAAAAGGACCCCTGAGAAGCTTTGACGTAGCAACGGGAGTCCCGTGCGACTCTGACCTGTGCCCGCCGCGTGCCTGCGTCCCGGGTGGACTAGAGTCTCTCCAGCCGGCCGAGGGGCTGAGCAGGGGGTCCCCCCGGGAAGCTTCAGGGCTGCTTTCGGCCAGTGCTTGACTGGGGGGTGTGCGTGAAGCACTTTGTCGCCCCGCTGCGGAAAGGTGGGGCCGCTGCGTTCTGGCTCATTCCAGCACCCACCGTCCCACGTGTCTGGTGACACGCAGAGTGTCTCCAGTCTCTGTGAGGGGACAGGAATATCATTTCTAGGCTGCGCTGTGAACACGGGGGGTCCCCCGGAACATCTGGCGGGGAAACAGGCAGTTCATATCCAATGAGCCAGGGGACGGGAGCAGGGCAGAGCAGAGGAAACGCTCGGAGCCAGGAGACCCGGATTCTGGTCCTGCCTCCTCCCCCAACTTCATTCCAGTGGCTCAGACTAGGTAGGCCTCAGTTTACCGCCCTGTAAAATGGGGGTTATAACTGGTGCTCTTGCGTGAATCGAATGAAATAATACGTGGGAACACCCTGTGAGTTTAAAGCCTACGTTAGGGAAAACTATTGACCATATGCTATTCCTATAGATGTCCGACAATCCCTCAGTTACTGCTATTTATTAGTTACGTTTTCTATGATGACTCCCAAGTCTGTCTGCATCCGTTAGTTACTGTGCAGAGCTGCGGGCAACTGACGTGACCAGGGAGCGTTGGAGGAGTGTGTTTCCGGGGAGTGAGTCTCTCCCCTGCCCTGGGGAAGCAGCACGGGGTCAGGGTGGGGGAGGGGAGCTTCCGGCCTCCCATGAAGAAAAAACAGGATGGCCCAACATGCAGTGAGTGGCCAGAGGCACCCAGTGGGTGAGCTGAGACAGCGGCAGAGAAGCAAGATGATGCCTTCTGGCTGCAGGGGGAGGGGTGGGGAGAGGGCACCCGGGAGGACACGAGGCAGGGGCTGGGCTGGGGGGGAACGGGGTGGGGGGACTGTGAATCAGAGCAGGCAGATCAGTGACCCACTGACAGCTGCTGCCCTAGCTGACCAAAGCACAGCGGGTTCAGCTCGCAACTCGCAGAGGTCCCTTGATGGTACTGTGGCCTCAGTTCTGAAATGTAGAAATAAGGTGACAAGAAGAACAATACCTATCATTTGGGGAATGCCATCTCCATGCAAAGTGGCCAGTAGCCACGTCTCGTTTAGTTACCGTTCTAGTCTATTCCTTGAACACATTAAGTTCCTTCCTGCTCTGAGCCTCCGTGCATGCTGTTCCTTCTGTGGGAATGCTCTTCCTCTCACTGCTCCCAAGTCTCTCAAACCTTAGTCTCAGGTGACCTCCTAGGAAGGGCTTTCCCTGACCGGCCTCCTAGCCAAGCTTTCACCTGCCTCAGTACTCTGTTCCTGCCATCTTCTTGGCTCCTCTTGACGACAATGACTAGAGTTTGTCCCCTTGTATTTCTCTTATTATCCCTATTTTACAGACAGTTACTAAACAGCTGCCAAGGTCACGGTTAAGGGCAACTCCAGACTCTCATGCCCAGAAGTGCCAGAGGCAGAGCGCCCAAGCCCCCTGGGCTTGCCTCTGACCCCTCAGCTCGCGGCCAGGTCTGGGGTGCTGTGGAGATCTGCACCTCCTGGAGACCCCCAAACCTGACTCTTCGAGTTTGCTTCAGAAAGACCCCCGGAAAGCAGGGTGACGCTGTGCATGCAGCCTGAGCCCGCGAGGGGAGGGATCACTTAGCAAAACATCTGAATGACAGGCTATTTGAAGGTCGTGTGCCTCTCCCTTCTCTGAACCCCAAATCCATCTCTGGTCTCAACCTTTCAACCGAGTGCCTATCACCGTGGACTGACTCGTATCCCGGTCCTGCTTTGCCAACCAGGCTATTGAATCCCAGAGGGCTGGGATCGGGTCTCCTACTTATTTTGTGGAGGAGCACACACAACGAACAGCAGTCAAGCTGACAGCATGTTGGCAAGGGAAGGTTCTGCCAATAAATCAATGACGTTAAAGCTCTGACAAAGCCATCAAGGTGCCTCTCGTCACCCCCCGTGCATCTGGTGGTGGTGAGGCCGTGGGGAGGATCAGTGCGGGTGAGGCCATGGAGCATCACTTCTGGAGTTGCACGCCGACCACGCAGCTGGTGTGCGTGCCCTTTTCTCGACCCTTGACCCCAAGGAGGGGCAGGGTACAGGCTTGGCATCGCTCTTCCCACGTCCGACTGCCCAGTTCGGCACAGCGCCTGTGTGCTGCCCGGTCCCTTCCCTCTGCCAGGTCCGTGGGCGCCGACAGCTTCTAGAACACGAGCCCTGCCTACCAGTCCCTGTGTTTCGGGCTGAATCTCCACCCGGAAGGCCCGGCTCTGCAGCCTTAGCCTCCGTCCTTCCCAGCAGCCCCCGCGTCCCCCGTGGGGCCGCTTAAACCAGTGAAGGATTTTACAGAGACATCAGCAGGCCCAGACCCTTGGGTCCCAGGAAGGCCACCGTGCTTTGTGATTCGGCCCTTGGCTTAATTTCAAGGTGACAGGCAGAAAGGCCAGAGCCCCTTCCTTCCCGACTTCCCAGCCGTGTCCAGATGTGGCCGTGGCCACTTTGGCGGCAATTTTCTCACGGTCACCTCTCAGGTCCACTAAGGCAAGGGGTGGAAGTTGTAAGGACACACGTGGCCCTCATACAGGTGTTCTTTTCACAGGGTCAGTACAACTCTTTCCAGAAGGAGCATGCTTACTGACACCTTTGTTCTTCCTAAATTGGTCTCTGTGTAAAAACCCGCCTCCATATTCCTTAGGAGCCCGACTGTGTTTCCTCCCTCTGTCCCCTCCCAGCCACCACCCCCACACTTTCTCTGTTCCTCACCCCGTCCCCCCTTCAGGAACCCTTGGCACACCAGTCAACTACAGATGGTTGGGCGTGGCAGCCCCACGTCCATGGGGACAACGGCTCTGACCTGTGCCTGATGCAGGACATCTGCATGGGAGGGGGGGCCTGGGACTCACCCAGAGGGTGGAGGGAGCTCGGGGGCCTCCCGGGGGGGCTGCGGTCCCCTCGTCAGCGGCCTCTGCACTGCAGCTCTGGGGCTGTGACCACTCTGGCTCTTCTCCCATTTGCTGCTCGCCTTTGTTCTTCTGTTTTCTTATGATCTGGGGAGGAAGTGGGTGACACAAGGGGGCAAGTTACTGGCAAGGCCTTTGGGTGCTGGGTGGAGCAAGGGGCCACCTCTGGGATTTTTTTAGCCACTTTCTTTCAGCCACAGTTAAGGGCTTAGTTTCAACAGAGTACCAGCCCGTTTCAGATCTGCCTTACAGTAAAAACGACACAACTACAGCCCTAAACATTCTACAGCACTTTGCGGTTTATAAGTAATCCTTTTGTGATGCTGACAACTTCTATTTATTAAGGGCCAGCACATGCCAGGCTGTTTCAGGCACTGTATATGGTCTACCTCATCATCGAGATAATTCTCAGGGCTATGTTCTATAACTCTTCCCATTTTACAGATGAGGAAACGGGCTCGGCGAGGTTATCAGTTAAGGCCATAGAGCTCATGAATACTGGAGCTGCATCTCAAACCCAGAGCCTCTGGCTATAAATTCTGGTTTCAGGAAGCGCTGGCAGAGTCTGTGAAGCGGGCAGGTACCAAGAGCCATCAGGGAAGGCTTCCGCTCGTTTGTACCGCTTGCTACGTGGGGCACAGCCATTTGGATATAATGAGTCCATTTATACACTGGTGTCTGGGCTCCCAACCTCTTGTAGGCAGGAAGCAGCTGAGAGAATGGCTGAGCCACTGATCTAAGTGTATCCTTCAATGTCTTTGTAGACCAGACAGGATGAGAAAGCGGGAGGCCGAGAGCCAGGGGGAGTGAAGAACTGATGTTCACCACGCCCTCGGGCAGACCAGGGCCGGACGGAGGCGTACCCCCATCTCCAGAGTCCTGTACCAGCTGTCTGTGCCCCCACAGGGTGTGTTCGACCCGTGACTTGTTTGCTTGGTTCGTAGGTCTCCAGCTTAGAAGCAGCCGAATCTGGGTTGAACGTACTTTGAGCTGTGGGTGGGATGAGATGCTTGGGGGTCTCTGGGTGGAGTGAGTGTGCACGGCATCAGGGACATGGATTTTGTGACCCAAAAGGACGACCGAACGTGCTCATCGCTCCCCGCATGCAGTCCTTTGTTGGGTGACTCCTCATCGCTCCCAGGACAGGGAGAATATACTTCCCACCTTGGCTGTGGCTGACTGTGCGCCTTGCTTTGGCCAATGACGGGTGAGGAGGGAGTGGGAAGCGACAGGTGTCAGGGCGGAGCCTGGGCCCTCGTCCACACCACTGCTTCCTCTTGCTCTCCTGTGCTTCTGTCCTGGCTGTGTAGCTGACGTGCCTTCAGTCCGGCCCCAGAATGAACACATTGCACGGACTAGATCCCAACCCAGAGCTCGAGGTGCGGTCACTGCAGATGCACGTGTGAAAAAGAGACTGCGGTATGATGAAACGTATGTGTGGTCTTTGACCCTGGTTCCCGGCACAAAGCTTGGAGCGTCGTCGTTAGGCTAATGAGGTGATGAGCCAGACCACTATACAGATGGAGGCTGGTGGCCAGAAAAGCCAACCATGTGAACCATGGGACTTTCAGCCCCACCTTCAGCCTCCCTCGGGGCGAGGGAGGAACTCTATGTGCCCGACTGGTGCACGCACTGATGTGCTGGGAGTGAGTGTGGCGGGCAGAGAGGGCATGGAGGTCTGCACACCCCTCCTACGCAGGCCTTGTTACCCTATGTATCTCTTCATCTGGCTGTTCATTTGTCTCCTTTATGATAAACCAGTAATTGGAAGTATAGCGCTTTGCTGAGTTTTATGAAAATCATCCGACCTGAGGGCAGTCATGGGAATCCCTGAATGAGTAGTAGGCTGGACAGGAGTGCAGTCACTTGGGTGTACCTGAAACTTCACTGGTATCTGGAGTGGGGGCACTCTAGTGGGGCTGAGCCCTTGGCTTGTGAGGTCTGTGCTAACTCTGAGTAGACAGTGTCAGAACTGAATGGAATTGAATTGAACTGAATTGAATTGAATTGAATTGAATTGAATTGAAGAACACCCCTGTGGCGTCAGAGAATTGCCCATGGAACACAGAAATAATCCCGCTCAGAGGCACAGAGTTTTGGGGTGGCTGGCTTCTCAACAGTAATTAACTGATACACCGTGTAAGGGACAGTTTAGGGCATAGAGGTAGCAGGGGGTGACTGCAGGTTTTCTTCAGCAAGAGACTATTTGAGAGGTGTGTGAAGAGGACACACGTATACACATGCATGCGCGTGCACACACACACTCGTGGGAGGCCCAGGGAACAGGAAGACAGTGAGTAACCTGCTCCGTGCTGAGTTCCTGGCTCCCCACCCACTAGCTCCATCCATAAAGGCAACCATATTCGACCCCTCTGCTTACGTTTTGCCGGGCAATGCAAATCCTTTTGCACTGGCCCCCAGAGCACAAGAGGGGAGAGTGACAAGGCACAGAAACGGCGCCCAAGGCAACAATGGTGCCCACAGGCGCGCCTCAGCCGGCCAGAGGCCCTGGTCTGGGCCAGGGTGACGAACTGCAGTGCGGGAGGCCAGGGTCTACCTACCTTCTGCAGGATGGTCGTGGCCAGTTCGTCCGTCAGCTCCTCCTTGTGGTCCCGCAGGTAACTGGCCTCATTCTGCTTGTCCTGCGGAGGGAGGGAAGAGAAGGGCCGCATGCTGTGGGTGGGTCGGGGGACCCGGCAATCACTTTCTTGGGAGTTCTGACCACAGAGGCAGAGGGAGGGTGGGCCCGGCCCTAGTCAAGGACAGACACCGTGAGGCCGGTTTGCTGAGAACCTATACTTTGTCCTGGCGGCCAGGACCTTGACCCGCACCTCCCCCCGGGGAGGAGAAGGGCATCGTACCAGACTGTCCCCATAGGCTTCTGCTTTGGAAATTGCCTCCTCGATGGCCTCTTCAGCCACCCGCAGGGCGACAGCCAATGTGTCCATCATGCTGTGTCCTGGACAGGAAACAGAACACAGACCACTTTCGGAAAGGGAAAGACAAGTAAAATGATGGTTCCACTTTACTGCTTGTGTTTAAGTCTTGCAGGGGCCCGGTGAGAAGTTCCCCACTGTTCACCCTGGCCCCTAGTGGTTCCCACTCACCCTCAACTCCAGCCACAACAGAATTGCTGCAGAGTTATCTCTCCATTTATGATCCCCATATCTTGGGCTTCCTTCCTCTGGTCCCTGCTCTGTAACTGAGCTGGTTTCTGGGGACCCCAAGCCTGGGCCCAAGTGTTCCTCCTCTGAAAATCCTCCTGTCCAGATCCCTTCTGTCCACCCACCTTGGCTGGATGTCCATCTGAGGTTCTACAGTTCCTTCCCGTGGGGCCAGAAAGACTGTCCCTCCCCGCACAGGTCATTCTCAGAGAGCACGACTGGATCACACGGTCCCTCTTGTGCCCTAACACTGAGCATGGCTCCCAACACACAGAGTGGCTTACGGATAACTGCACAGAGGGACTCCATGTAAGGAAATACTGGTTCTTCTAAACCAAGTCTATCACTAACAACTCTGACCAAGTTCACCGAGCTCAACCACCTGCTGGCCCCAGACTGAGTGTCACATCCATGGCCACAGTTAATCTCTACAAGAATCCACTGAGTAGGTGCCATCTGACAGACAAACAGAGAGGTCAAGCAACTTGGCCAAGGTAACTCAGGGAGACAGGAAGAGAGATGAAGTTGGGATCCAGACTGTCTCCAAAGCCCTCGATTTTAACCGCAAAAGCGAGACAAATACAAGCTAACATGATTTAAAGTCTAATGCTATTGTTATTTTTAGCAAGCGTATTTTTTGCAAATGGCATATTGTTTGCAAATGGCGACAGGTGGATAGAAATGTCCCCATGTCAAAGGACTTTTGCAGGTGACAAAATTCTTTAATTTTTTTTTTATTTTGGAGAGAGAGAGAGAAAGAGAGAGAGAAAGAGAGAGAGAGAGAGAGAGAGAGAGAGAGAGAATCTCAAGCAGGCTCCACATTCAGCATGGAGTCCAATGTAGGGCTTGGTCCTGGAACCCTGGGGGGTGACCTGACACTAAATCAAGAGTCAGACCCTCAACCAAGTGAGCCACTTGGGTGCCCCAACCACATTCTTTTTGGATCTAAGTGATTGGAAGAGTTCTGCTTCCCCAGAAGCTAGATTTCTTCTTCTTACTTGAAAGTGCGAATTTCTATCATCCCTCTCTTAGTTCAGCCCGGAAACCTGATTCACACCAGGCACAAGAACACAGGTCTGCAAGGGCTGCGTGCCTATGTCTTCTTTGCCCGGATTTCAACTTCCTGTTTCCATTTATAGTCTCCTCCTCATGCATTATTTAACACATGCAAACCTCCTGAAAGCTGCCTCAAATCCTTTGTAGAGCGAGACTAGGTGTAAATACATCAACTCATTAATCAATCAAAAAAACTTAATTCAAGCTTCTTAGGCTCCTAAAGACACAAACGTGGACCCAGACTGGCATCTGGCAGACATGAGTAAATCTCTAAAGCCAAGCCGGTCAAGCTCAGAGCGATCCAGCCGGCTGACGGGTCCATTGTAAGCGGACTATGATGATAGTCACAAGACACCCGGATCGGGGCGACCCAGGTCGAGGCTCTGCGCACCTCAGGGTGCCCGACTGAACATGTATTTTCCCTAATGTCTCCACACGAACAGGCTACAAAATTGAGGTTGTCATGACACCAAGTACTCCCTGGAAGACACTGGATTTCCCATGTCTCTTCTTCAAGATACTAGCCAATATATTTGTCACAGAAGAAGTGCTTGTAAGCTCTTGCTGGTTCTGTGAGGGGCCCCATGATGCCTTGAGAGACAAACCAAGTCCACGGTCCTGTGTGCTTCCCAGGCTACTGGGTGGCGGGGATCATTACCCAGCTCCACAGGTCCCGTGCAAGTACGAGCCTGGAGCCATAACCCAAAGGCTCTGGATGCTGCGGTCGTGACTTCCAGAGGAGGAGGAAATGGAGCACTGAAGATGGTTTAGCTTGAAAGTGAAGTTCAGATCGGTGCCACAGAGGGAAAGACTGTTGGGGGGTGTAGAGGAAGGAGAAGAAGCCAGAGGCAGACTGACGTAAGCTCAGAAGGCCAGCAGACAACGGGATGGTCAGTTATAGGCATCAACCTGGCTAGGCTACTGTACCCAGTTATGTAATCAAACTGGGGTTATGAAGGTATTTTGTGGATGTGGTTAGCATCTACAGTAGTTGATCTGAAGCGAAGGGCACTGCCCTTTAGGTAACGTGGGTGGGCGTCATCCAAGCTGTTGAGAGCAAAGGCCTTAAGGGTACCAACTGAGGTTTCCGAGAGAAGAAAGCCTGTCTCAAGACTGAAGCATGGACTTCTGTCTGAGTCTCCCACCTACTGACCTACACTGTAGACTTCAGGCTTACCAGGCCCCACAACTGTGTGTGAGCCAAGTCCCTAAAATAAAATAAAATAAAATAAAATAAAATAAAATAAAATAAAATAAAATGAATCTGTGTGTGTGTGTGTGTGTGTGTGTGTGTGTGTGTGTGTGTGTATGTCCCACTGGTTCTGCTTCTCTGGAGGACCCTGGTGGATATGAACGGTCACCGAAGGCAATATCAATACCAGGGAATTGTGGGCAGGAGGTGCTCAGGCCATGGATGTCAGAATATCAGGATAGAAATTGAAGGACAGAATTGGAAACAGAGCTGACAGGAACTTGAGTGGCTGGGGCGAAGTAGCAGGGAGGGGGGCTGAGGGAAAGGGAACTCTTGCCGGTGGAGCTAGGCGGCTGAGGACCTTGATTAGGATGGGCTGAGGTTCAGATCACTGTAGGATTTACAGGGCTTAATAATCAAGCTTTGGAAATGTGAGTTTAGATCTCTGGGCTGAAATGAGTGCCGGGCATTGCAGCCTCGGCAGTGAATGGAGGTGCACGGGGGGCACAGGGGTGTAAGGTACCCCATGGAGAGGTTCCAGGCAGCAAGGATGGAGGAGGATGGGACCTTCCTGGGAAGGCACCCAAAGGAGAGAACGGAGAGCAGCTGTAGGGCGCCAGAAGCCGGGGACTCAGGAGGCTCTCAAGGTCCAGCGCTCAGGAGAAGGAGGTGAAATAGTGGAGAAGGTTTTATTTGAAACCGGAAGTTTGTTTGGCTTTTAACTTGTGCTCTAAGGGGACTATTATATTGGTATAAAAAAAGGAGAAGTGAATCAGGAAATGACACATTCTTTATAAGAATATTTTTATTTTATTATTATTTTTAAATGTTTATCTATTTATTTTGAGAGAGAGAGAAGCAGAGAGAGAGAGAGGGAGAGAGAGAATCCCAAGCAGGCTCTGCATTGTCAGCACAGAGCCGGATGCGGGGCTCGAGCTCACGGACTGTGAGATCATGACCTGAGCCAAAACCGAGAGTTAGACGTTCAATTTACGAAGCCACCCAGGCACCCCTGTAAGAATATTTTAATATGAGCTACGCGGGTGTATTCATTATTACATTCCAACTCCGGAAGATGGTATTGGAGCTCTGACTCACCAGGTGATGTGAGGTACCCAGGGGTGGGGTAGCAAATGCGTTTCTTTAGGCCACGCCTGGCGTATACTCACCAATTTCGATGATGGAGTCACACAAATGGCAACAACAAGAATGCCCGTGGAGACTCCCACACAGCCACAAGTAGTTGTGTCCAGCGGGGTCTGAAGGTGTTCCTAGCCCTCCAACTTCCCGTTAGCTATAAACTCTTAGGCAAACTCACCTTCAGACTGTCTATAAAATGTTGAATCACTGCCTGACACACTTCCTTCATTCTCCAGGTTTGCCTCGAAAAAGCTTCCTCCTACAGGGAGGGGGAAAGCGGGACAGAGAATAGGATTATCACAGGTCCCCAGGGAGCACAGGTGCACGGTCACAGAACTGGCAGGTCACCCGTACCCACTCTGATTAAGTCAGCTTTGCAAACAGGTTTAGGGAACCTCTGGGTTTTATAATAATGCTACAGTTTTGGACCAGTCACCCTTTTCTTCTCACAGTGATTTGTGGTGTTACATTGCTGCCTCCCCTAGCTTTCTTCCGGTACCTTCTTTGGAAGCAGCGTGGAGTCAAAAACAGAACAACAGATCGAAGTCAGAGACATGAAAGTTTGATTCCTGGACCTGCAAATTACTAGCCATGTGACCTTGAGTCTGTGACTTAACCTCTCGGACGCTCGGCTTCCTTACTAGAAGAAAGAGAAATCTCAAGAGCTCGTGACGGTGATGAGACCCTGTGGGTTTGGTCTTTAGCTGCAGTCTGTGGCACTGACCCACACAGCTGCCTTTAGCTAATGATTTAACTATCACCCTTCTCTTCTGTAGAAGGGAGTCCACGTGGAACAAGCCCAGAGATAGCCAAGGTCAACCCCCTGGCATCTGATCTTTGAAGGCCCGCTGCCTCTCCTCTGGTCTTCTCTGAATCGAACACACAATCCTAATCTTAATCCAGGCCGGGCAGAGCAGTTGGCTAAACCCTTTTTAAAGCCCTTTTCCAAGTTGGGGATTTTTATGATATGTGTTCATTCACCAAATGAGATCTCTGAAGATGGCGATGATGGGACTCTTTTAAAGTCACTGGATATTATATCCCTGGTACCCAAGATAGCACCTAACAGTGGGTGGCTCAAGAAAAATGGATTGGATTGGATGTTGGTGGGAACACTGATGGAACCCAGAAAATAAATATGGGTCTATGTGCCTTAGCTCAAAACGGGGCAAATGCCAGTAATGCTATGTCGAACTAAGCAACAGGCCTCCAGTGCTTATAATACACCCTGTGCTTTCTTGGATGGCTGTTAGGGGGGCTCCCATGTGGGAAATCCAGGGGTAAATGCTATAGGTATTTGAGGCAGGTTTAATAGCCGGCTACCTTCACGAAACAAGCCATTAGTGGGTAGCCTGTCATGGCGACTCAGTCTGACCATATATCATTCTCCGTGTTTGCCCAGCCTTTCATAATATATATGAAGTCCATTTATTCTAGCTCTGTGACCCTGAAGATGTGGCTTTGTCTTTCTGGGCCTCAGTGTCTTCACTTACGATGTAAGGCTTTAAGATGTCATCTCTGCAGACCCTAAGCTACAGATCTTAGTGCAAATATTTCACTGTGGCGTGGTTACAGCCAGTATTCATTCATCCATCCGGCCAAGAGTCCACAAGCACCTACTAACTAGGTGCCTGGCTCTGGGCTGGGTGTTAGGGTATACTGGTGAGCAAAGCCAGAAATCCTTGCTGCCCTGACCAATTGGATAGTCTAGTGGGAAAGAATTCATCAATCAAAGATTTATGTAAGTCAATGTAAAATTATAGATACGTTAAGTGCCCTGACTGGGTGCTTCATAGTATGGTGGACGTGTCTAACAGGGACAGTGAGTCACCAGGCAGAGGGGTGGTGGGCAGGCAGGCAAACAGCGTGCACAGGGAAGGCGGTGGGGGTAGCAGGTGCATCTGAGGACCTAAACAGGAGGCAGTGTGGCTGGGCTTGGAGACCCAGACCACACAGGGCATGGTGGCCGTATCTTTATTTTTTGATCTTTATTCCAACAGCCACATGAATAGCCAGTGAAGCTTCCATGGAGGTGATCTGGTCAGATTTGCACGTCCAAGTGTGCTCTGGCTGCCATCGGGAGAACGGCTTGGTGGGGGCAGTGAGGAAAGGCAGGGAGTGGAGGCCCTGAGTGCAGTGTGCTCTCGGTTGAGGGTCTCCGCCACCTACTGGGAAGAGCACTGAGGCAGGGCGGCAAGTGGGGGGATGTGCAGACCAGGAACGGTCTGGGAAACAGAGAGACCCGGGCATGTTTACAGATCAATAGGAAGGAACCAGTTAAGAGAGAGGCTGGCTTAGCAAGAAGGAAGGGATGCATGACCTTGAGACCTTCCCGGAAGGTGACAGGATCCAGTGTAGGGGTGCATACTACCTGCCCTGTGAAGGAGAAGGTGCGGTCATCTGCCGAGAGAATGGGGGAGGGTGGAGGGGGGAATGAGCAGAGAGAAGATCTAGAAATATCTTGGGGAGAATGAGCTGCCCAGAGGGCAAGCTCTTGCTCCGCATGATTTTGAACCTTCTAGTACAGCATCTCTCCCCCCGTGTCCCTTTAAATTCACAGGTGGGATCTTTCAGTGTTATTTAGGAATGGCAGAAAGCGGCTGAACTGTTCTGGAAAGCACTGATGTGGCAGTCACACCAGGTCATCCTATCTTTCGTGAGTTGCAGGAACCTCTGATTTCACACGGCTCAGCATTTTCAGAAGACCACGTTTGTCAGTCAAACCCCAGATGAAGGATGTTATAGACCTTTACAGGAATCACATCCAAAATAGATATACAGTGTTCATGAATAAAAAGGCAGGGCTTATTTCTCCCATTTTATTTATCCCATAAACGCGTATTTATCCAATAAACGCGTATGTTATTTATCCAACTGTCTAGAGATTAAGTACATTAATAACGACTACATTTATCATTTCACTTAGTGCCGCTTCTCTCTAGGGTAACCATTAAAAATGTCACGCTCAATCTATCGGATGAATCAGGCGAGCACTCGTTACCACTGGACACTATATTTTTAAAAAATTTATTTACTTATGATCTGACTTCTCCAACTGGCCTGCTGGCCCTGGGATGGTAGGGTCTTGTCTGTCTTGTCACTCAAACCAGGTGGGCACACAGTAGGTGTTCAATACATGTTTGCTGCATGTTTATTAAAGGAATGACTACATCTTAGATCTATCTGATGGAACTAATGGGTCTCCTTGTAGGCCTGGCCTATCCGGGTCACCTGATACGGGCTGTGGGAGGAGTAAGCCTAGCTTGGGAGGGCCGGAAGGACTGACGTGGGTGCAGGGCGGGCACCTGGTGGCTGACCCATAAGATTCTACGAACTCAGTGAATTTTCAATGGACTGAGGGTGCTCAGGCCAACTACGCTGGTCCTGGGGGTGGAGAGGTTTCACAGGTACAAGGAGCTCCACCCCGAGAGTTCTGGAGCAGAGCACATGCCTTGCGTGCTGTAGATATTGCATGTTATGTTCTGACCATCACGATTCTGAAAATGAGTACCCTTTGCTGGAGCTGAAGATGGGCCCATCTTATTTAGATGCTTGCTGCATAGGGCTGCCTGGGTGGCTCAGTCGGTTAAGCGTCCGACTTCAGCTCAGGTCATGATCTCACAGTCCCTGAGTTCGAGCCCTGCATCGGGCTCTGTGCTGACCGCTCAGAGCCTGGCGCCTGCTTCAGATTCTGTGTCTCCTTCTCTCTCTGCCCCTCCCCTGCTCGTGCTCTGTCTCTCTCTGTCTCAAAAATAAATAGAAACATTAAAAAAAAAAAAAAGAATGCTGCTGCACAAATTGTGGTCAGGTGCTCTCTGGGGCTCTCCATCTCGGCTGTGCCTTAACATACCCCATGGAGCTTTACAAAGTATCTGTACTGGGCTCACCTCCACAGATTCGGAAGTACGTGGCTGAGCGTGGAAGATGACCCTGTGCACTGTTTTAGAGCCCCCTAGGTGATTCCGGACTGAGTACGGTCGGGATTGAGGAAGGCAGGTAACAACAATGCAAGGGTGCTGGGTGATAGGTGGGAGCTCATTGTGAGGGCGCCCCAGTCATTTGGCGTAACCGGGAGGCCACGCGTGCCCTGGGGGATCTCCCCCTACTTGAGGCGTGACTGAATTTTCTAGGCGGTGTGTAGAATAAATCCCATTGTTTCATGATCGCGGCTTATCAGCTTTGACCATGATCTCACAAACCGTTTCTTGTCCCCTGGTCTTCGCTTCTGTTAAACAGAAATCTTAGTTTAAATGGCGCCCCGAATCATGAAAGCAACTGGCTGGAATGCTTCAGCGAAGCGTCTCGGTACCCACAAAATGCTTTCAAGATTAAGCGAGTGCCACGCTGAGGACAGAAGATGTGCCAGGGGTTGAGCCACACTTTGGGGACACAGAGGTGATGAAGCTATTGCTTCACAGGGTTGAGCAGGAGAGAGGCGTGTAAAGCATTCCCTGAAGGCCCGGATGAAGGAAGTGGTGAATCCCGAAGGCCCAGAACCCAGATCTGCCTCTATGGTGGCAGACAGCTACCCCCAGTGGATGGTTTTCCTCAGGAAGTGGCACGTGAAAATTTCAAAGCCCTGAGCTGGCCCGCTTGGGACACACGTCTGCCTGAGCCACCCTTGGGGCCTGAGGGAGACAGGGGAGGAGAGCAGACTTGTGGTCTGTTCGGCGGGATTCTCCACATGTTTGCTTTTCCCCTCGTCTTGCAGTAGGCAGTGGAGGTCTGAATTTGGTGACTGGTATAGGGGTACACCAAGCAGACCTGGGGGTGTATGTGAGAGAAAAGAAAGGATGAGATGCAGTCAAGTGAGCCAATAATATTCTGGAAACTTCCTGAGGTATCTCTCTGGGTTGAAAAATGACTGTTAACAGGATTCCTCTCAGGCTTTATTTCTTTTTTGGCCTCCATTCCTGGAGAAAAGGTTTTTCGAAAAACCAGCAAAGGGAAGATAAAAATAATCTGTAGAAACCTTCAGCGCTGCTCTCTTAGCTTAGGCTTCCTGAACGGTTTGAAAGATAGAGTCTAGCAACCACCACAAAAGGCCCTAATGATTCTCTGTGTTTAATGCGTCCTTTAATGCTTTCCTCCCTCGTCTCAGTGGCTGGCATATTTTTAGATAAGACATGGCCATAGACTTTATTGAAAATACAACAATGTAAAATAATGACGGCGAAAAAGCTCCAGAATGAGACGGATGAGATCTTTTTTCCTTCCCTCTTTCTCGTGGATAAAAAGCATTTACCTGTGTCAGCAAAGTGTTGGAAAAAATCTGCCTTCAGATAGAAGGAAAAAAAAAACAACAAACACGAGCCTTTTTTTGGAGGATACGCTGTTCATATTCTGACAACGATTTCTTTTTACTGGCTGGTCTAATAGAACTGAAGAATATAATTTCTCATTCTAATTACATTGGTTGTCTTAACTGTATAAAAACAGCGAAGGTAGAATTAGTCCTTCAGCCTTCCTGGGAGAGAAGCCCGTACTTTCCTGACTCTCCCAACACATCAAGTTCTGGAACTGGTGTGAGTAGAATTTTGGAGTAGGAGAGCAGGGGAGTGGAGGGCATACCTCAGAGTACAGACTAGTCTATGTGATCAAACAAAGAGGACTTTCTGACGTTTTAATCGTTAGGGGGAGA
Source organism: Panthera leo (assembly GCF_018350215.1). Taxonomy (NCBI): domain Eukaryota; kingdom Metazoa; phylum Chordata; class Mammalia; order Carnivora; family Felidae; genus Panthera; species Panthera leo. The sequence goes on from NC_056687.1 coordinate 150,413,442, forward strand.
CGATCCAGAATCTTTGATTTCTAGGGATCTAGAATTAATATGTCCACAACACGCAGAAATACTTTGGTCTTTTTTTTTAAATGTTAATTTATTTACTATTTTGAAGGGGGAGAGGGGCAGAAAAAAGAGAGAGAGAGAGAGAGAGAGAGAGAGAGAGAGAGAGAGAGAGAGAGAGAATCCCAAGCAGGCTCCATGCTTTGGGCACAGAGCCCGACTCAGGGCTCGAACTCACCAACTGTGAGATCACGACCTGAGCCAAAATCAAGGGTCAGACACTTAAGTGACGGAGCCACCCAGGGGCCCCAATACTTTGGTCTTCTCAGCACATCCGACAGCCCAGTGGGGATGCTGGCACGGGGTAACTCAAACTTAACAGAATCTTTGGTATTTAGCCTCCTACTTCTGATCCTCATTGGGGCCAGATAGTTAAGCAACTTTCTTGGTCCCAGTTGAGTGTGGCCGGTGTCGGGGGCCTCCCAGCCCGGCCTCCTTCCATCCCACCAGCCCCGCCAAGACTCCCAGAGCAGAGCACCGTCCACGTACCTAGAATATCGAAGCACGCCCCGCTCTCCAGCCGGTGTTTCCTGTACAGGTTCTTCAAGACCTTAGCACTGCCGAAGCGTTTGAAGCGACTCTTCACGTTATTGTAGAACCATTCCAGGGACTGGGTCCTCAGAAGCCTGCGGAAAACACAGAATTAGAAAACAAAATCAGAATTAAAAACCGGAGTGATTAAAATGGCGGGTGGCCAAAGGCGCCGTGATACTCCGCAGCTCCTTCCATCAAGACGTGGAGCGCCTTCTCCACTCTCGAGTCCGGGCTGGTGCGCGTGTGTGACTTGTTCGGACCGCGGAGATGGGTGGGTGTGACACTGCAGAGCTTGAGCCTTACGGTGACCTCTCTTGCCGCCCCTGGAGACCCTGCACCCCGTGACCACGCGAGCAGGCCCAGGCTGGCCTTCGGGGTGCCCACGGACACTTGGCCCAGATCACCCCTTCCGCCTCAGGCAATGACCGGCCCATCTCAGACAGGTGAGCGAGGGAAAAGGTGACAGGGACCTGGCGAGTGACAAGAGTGATAGCAGCCAGGAGGACAGCAGCGAGGATGAGGTCTAGGCCACCCGGACAAAGAGATATTCAGCAGCGGTGTGGATTCAGAAGAGGAAACAGCTGACTCTGGTGATGAGGACACAGGCCAGCCTGTGGCAGTGACGGGGGGGGGGGGGGGGGGGGTGGCCAGGGGAGCTGCAGCCACAGCCAGAGCCACAGTACCAGTCTCACCCCCAGGGGCAGCGAGCACTCAGCCCAGGAGGCTGGCAGTGAAGCCACAGCTTTGGATTCCAGGCACAGTGACCGAGTCCCAGGGCCCCCGGGACTGGCGCAGACACGATTACTGTGCACAGAAACGCATGTTTCCAGCGGTCTCTTTGTGAGCCCTCCGCCTTGTTCGTTTTCCTCCCCTCCTCCAAACCTTGGCTGTTATTAAAGCCAGTCTCTCTTTAAACAAATAAACAATTGACTGGAGATGCATGAGTGGCCTGAAGAAGGACCAGGAGAGCAAGCACGCACCTGAGTCCATCCAAACAGCAAGTGGATAAATGCTGGCCATTTTAAGCCACTGACTGATACACCTGCTTAATAGCAGACTTTGTATGTGATACTCCTGTTGCACTGACAACACCTCTCACTCAGCACGAGAGAGACAAGATTCTCCAGCCACTTATGCATTCAGCTGGGAGCACGGAGGGAAAGCAGTTTCTTGGGCAGTGCTGGAACGGTGGGTCCAGAACACTGACAAGATGCTTCTCTCTTTTTTTAATTTTTAAAAAAATTTTTAAGAAAGTTTATTTATATTTGAGAGACAGAGCTTGAGCGGGGAAGGGGCAGAGAGCGGAGGAGACACAGAATCCAACGCAGGCTCCAGGTTCCGAGCTGTCAGCACAGAGCCTGTGCACGATCGTGAGATCATGACCTGAGCCGGAGCTGGACGCCCAACCGACTGAGCCACCCCGGGCGCCCCTCTTTTTAAAATTTTTTAAAGTTTATTTATTTATTTTGAGAGAGAGCAAGACAGCGAGCAGGGGAGGGGCATAGAGAGAGGGAGAGAGAATCCCAAGCAGGGTCTTGCACCACCAGGACAGAGCCTGATGAGGGGCTCAAAGTCACGAACCGTGAGATCATGACCTGAGCCAAAACCAAGAGCCAGATGCTTAACTGACTGAGCCACCCAGGTGCCCCCAAGATGCTTCTCTTTTTCGCTTGATGACATATTTCTAAGGCCCTTCCATTTCAAGAATAGCTTTTATTGTTACTTTTATTATGAATGTCATAACACATACTCACTTTAGAGAATTCAGAAAAGCGAAACGAACATAAAGGCCTCTAATTCAATGGATGAACAAGCACATCTGTATCTACTCTTCCTCCCCAGATGCCAGTAAGATGGGAGAAGATACCCAAAGGGAAAAATCTACACAAATGAAGAACAGGGGTGAGAGCAAAACACCAGAGATTTTGACATATTTCTGGAAAATCGAAAGTGGATGATGGCATGAACGTAAGAGAGAATTCTGTCCTCCAGACAGGTACAGGATCTGGGCCTCCTGGACCGAGGGGTCCAACTTGGAGCTGGCTTGTGCCAAGAGCAGCACTGGTTGTGAGAAGGAATTCAGAAAGCTGATCTAATGGCTGCATACACAACAGTGAGGCCTCTCGGTCTCCATCCCAATTCCTAATCAAATGGACAACTGGTCCAGGGATGCTTTGTCCTTAGGCCCCAAACTGAAAACAGTCCTGTAATAAAATTGGACAATCTACTTGAAGAAGACTAGGGCTTGAATACAAGGGTCACACCTGCAGTGAAACCTTCCTTGGGCACCTTTGGAGGAGCGCCCCCCCACCCCCACCCCGCCAACACCTGCCCACCAGATCCTGTCCATCTACCTGAAGATGGGCCTGGCCGACAAACTTGGAGTTGTCAGTCAGCACATCACCCCCTGTTCAAAGGACAGGTCTGCTGGGAATACTAGCCTATCCATGTTAGTCATCTTTATTAATCAGCCAAGTCCTTTGTTAAAAAGTATTGAATAGACAACCAGAGATCACTAGAAATTTGAAACAATCCAATGGATTGGGAAAGAAGGACCAAGAGAAACTAAGAGAGAACTTTTAAAAAGAGAAATGAAGGTAATCTAGGGTAATGAAAATCACTCTAAACATTCTAATCAATTACAGTGATTTGAAACGACACTGTATCCCATCCATATAACAAGACTACATGGTGTGAAAAGTAAGTAATCAGGCAATAATAGTTTCTTGGACACAGAACCTATGATTGGTAAAATCTTCCCGAATGCAGAGCAAGAAGTCAAAAAGATAGGACTTATCGGAGAAAGGAACATGAGGATCAATTCAGTGGGCTCAGCATCTAACAGGATTCCAGCAAGGGAGAAGAGGAAAGAAAAAACATCAGACATATAACAGAATAAAAGGGGCCCAAGCTAAGAAAGGCAAAGGCATTTAGGTTAAGAGTCTACCAAAGGCCAAGCAGAATAAATTAAATACCAAACAAAATACAGCAGACAATCCTACCTACATACATCTAAGATTCAGACCCTCAAAAAGATGAGGCTTTGAAGGCTTCCAGACAGAAAAAAAGGGCATTTTTGCAAATGAACAAAAATATGAATGACATTAACATTTGAAATCTATAACACCGAATGCAAGGAGACAATGGAGCATGGGTTTCCTAAGCCCAGAGAAGAAATAACAGGAACTCAGAGTTCTATGCTCAAACTGTCATCGGAGGAGGGCCCAATAAAGGTATCTTCAGCCATGCAAGATCTCAGAAAGTTTATGTGCTTTCTGGGAGGAAAAAAATTCTTAAACCATAGGAGAGTGAAAAAACCATCTAAGAAAGAGGAAATCACCGCTGTCTAGAAAGAGGGAGTCAGTGCAGGGATCCAATGGGCAGAAGTCTCAGGTGCCAGCTGCACAGCAGGTATGAAAGGCGGGCAGTGCAAACAGGCCATTCAATAAGCACATAATTAAGAGGCCAAATGAATGCAGAGAGATGCTGAAGAAGGAGGCACATCTTCCTTTTGGCAATAAGAATAAAGAGAGATAATTAGAAGCCCCAGGGAAAACAAAACCAAAACTAAAACAGCAGCTCTAGAAAGCGACGGTCTAATCAGGAAGCACATTCAAGGCCGTCAGATTCTGCCAACTAACGAAGCAGAAGAAAAGAGGCAAACGGCTCGTGGCCCAGGTTCGTGGCCAAGGATCACATTTCCTTCTCTCTGCAGACTTCACGACAAGACTTTGGTCTATAGCAAATTGCATATATTGTATTACATATATAATATATGCATTATAATTTTATATGTATAATGAAAACACCATTTTACTTTTCACACTCTATTTATAGACAAAGCATGAAAGGCCCTCCCTGTCAAGACATTTGCATTTTTGGCTGAAGGCGAAACCAAGTCATCAGCTGGCCTGAAAGGAAGCCCGGATGCAGAGAGAGGCAGGAACAACACAGAAGGCTCACAGAGGCTAACTTCCTCATCTTGCACAGTGGGGTCCAGACCGGCTTCTCGAATATATGGACAACAATCACGGTTTAAATATGTCATGTAAAGTGACAGAGGTCACCGGGTTTTAATAAAACTTTGGGGGGAGGGGAAAGAGGTAGCAAGGACGTGGGCCAGGCATGAAAGTCTAAAGTTGACGAATCAAGAAATGGTAAGATCAACACGTTAGTTAGAATTTTAGCAGTAACCCTAAGGCATGTTTACAGGTGACTGCTTGGGGCATTGGGGCTTGGCATGTTGCTGGGGGCATGAGATCCTTTAACTTTCATATCATTTTATATTGCTTGAATTCTTTTTTGACCAGGTACATGCATTGACGTAAAAGCACTGAAATAAAAACAAAAGGGGCGTCTCGGTCAGGTGGGTGGCTCAGTCAGTTAAGTGTCCAGCTCTTAATTTCAGCTCAGGTCGTGATGTCACAGTCATGAGCTCGAGCCCCACGTTGGGCTCTGTGCTGGTCGTGGAGCCCGCTCAAGATTCTCTCTCTCCCTCCCCCTCTGACCCTCTCCCCAGCTCATGCTCTCAATCTCTCTTTCTCTCTCTCAAAAAAAAAAAAAAAAAAAAAAAACATAGGTAAAAGAAGATTTTTTAAAAAAATCACCCCAAAGTCTTACCACTGGAACTTGACATCTGAAGTGTTTGTTATGGACTGAAAGTCTATATCCCCACAAAAGTCCTATGTTGAAACCGAATCCCCGATGTGATGTTACCTGCGGGTGGGGGGCTTTGGGAGGTGGGGCCCTCATGAACGGGATGCTGTCACTATAAATGAGACCCTAGAGCGCTTCGTCCCCTCTCCTACCGTGTGAGGACACAGCGAGAAGCCGGCCGTCTATGAGCTGGGAAGCGGCTCCTGGCCAGACACCAAGTCTGCCCGTGCCTTGATCTTGGCCTTCCCGGCCTCCAGGACTGTGAGAGATACGTTCCTGTTGTTTAGAAGTCACTCAGTCTGCGGCATTGTAGGATAGCCGCCGGGAACAGGTGGTACGTGTGGGCGTGTATGTGTGTGCACACGTGTGTGCATGCACGCCTAACGCAACACACATGGGGAAGACAGTGTCGGTCTCAAGTCTGTTGGTGCAGAAGGGGCCCCAGGGCCAGTGTCGCTCTGAGGGACCACGTTTAAGAGGGAGGAAGCTCCGCCCCCTTCCGATAAAGCCCAGCCGACAAAAGCTGTGGGGCAGCATCAGTGCAGCCACCAAGAGTACCCAGGAAGCAGTGAGGGTGGCAGTGGAGGGGCACCCCTCCTAAAAGGCTCAGGACTTCACTGAAGAGAAGTTCTGGACGGGCTTGCTCCTGAGCACATGCGAGGGACCTCCAGTACACGTAATATGCACACTGTCTTTTCTTAATTTGTTTTTAACGTGTATTCATTTTTTGAGAGAGAGAGAGAGAGAGAGAGAGAGAGAGAGAGAGACAGAGCCTGAGTGGGGGAGGAGACACAGAATCCAAAGCCGGCTCTGTCAGCACAGAGCCCGACACGGGGCTCGAACTCACGAACTGTGAGATCATGACCTGAACTCACGAACCGTGAGATCATGACCTGAGCCGAAGTCCGACGCTTAACTGACTGAGCCACCCAGGCGCCGCCCCCCCACCCCCACCCCGACACCGTCTTTTAACAAACATGGGATCACAATGACTTCGATCCCGCCGATGCCTGCAGAGCTCAGTCTGTCACTTCATTCAAGTCTCGGCACAAACGTCACCCCCTTGTGAGGCCCTGCCTGGCCACTTTGGCTAGAGTACCACGACCACACCAACACGTCTTGTATCGGTCTCCTTTTCTCTCTCCGTTTCCCCATAGAGTACTTCTCTGCCCCTCATGCGTCATTATATATAATTGTATAGAGTTACTTACAAGTTAATATGCTGATGCATTAATTAATGATTGTTAAATTGTTCATGATTTCTTTCTCCTTTCCAACAGAACGTAATAAGCTCACGGGAAACAGGGTTTTTTTTCCCCACTCCTGTATCCTAAGTGCCTAGACCCACCGTGTGCACACAGCGGACCCTCAATAAAATCCGGTGAGTGAGGGACACACACTGTGTTAACTTACTGTTTTCACTTGCTATTCCTGATTGAGTTCAATGCCCTTAACCAGTCTTCCCCCACGGCACCTTTGGCAGTCCCAGGGTTCTCCGCGGTTTGGATGCAGCCTGCTTTACGTAACTGATCTCCTATCTTCGGACGCAGAATTTTTCCCCATTTTGTTTTCTATTAACAACAATTCTAAGACACGTATGTTGGTGGCTATGGTTTCACACAGCCACGATTGTGGATTCTGGAAGCGGAATCACTGGGCTCACAGATATCAATCTTTCATAAAGTTTGTACCAGAAAGCTTGCTCCTCGCCTGGGCGTGGGATTCTAAAATCCTCAAAGTGGCCTCACATGGAAAAGAAAGCCCCAGAGGAGTGGCTGACGGCTCCGTGCAAAGCCCACCTGTGGTCCCTACGTGCAGCCCAGGAAGGAAGGCGAGCATCACCTCCTCCGCACTCCGGTTTGACCCCCAAGAGGGCATTTAGAGGCTGGTCTCCACCGAGGGGGAAAAAAGCAGCTATCCAACAGCACGTACCAAATGTCTCATCCCTTTTATTTAAAACTGCATTATATCACCCGTATCATCGCTATGAAAACAAATGGACACGGTTATGCGAGTGCTTGTTCCGTCTTAGGCACTGTGCCAAAAGCTTTCCTCGAATCCTTTTACTTAAGGGGCGCCTGGGTGGCTCAGTCGGTTAAGCGGCCGACTTCGGCTCAGGTCACGATCTCGCGGTCCGTGAGTTCGAGCCCCACGTCGGGCTCAGTGCTGACAGCTCAGAGCCTGAAGCCTGTTTCAGATTCTGTGTCTCCCTCTCTCTGACCCTCCCCTGTTCATGCTCTGTCTCTCTCTGTCTCAAAAATAAATAAAACATTAAAAAAAAAAAAAGAGTATTTACTTAATTCACAGAGCATAGCACGGGGAGTTAAGACCATGCGTGCTGAGGCAGGTTGGGACGGGCCCAGGGATTTGCTACCTGTGTGGGTGCTGAGCAAATTCCTGTCTGTGAGCCTCAGTTTTTTCGTCTATAAGATGGGGATGACAGTAACCACCTCGTAAGGCGGTTTGAGGATTAAATGATAGAACACAAGCAGTAAGTTGCCTGGCGAAATGTGATTTCTTAAGACAGCTCGGTGATTTCTTAAGACAGGCTCGGGGATTTCTTAAGACAGCTCCACAAGGGCGAGCCTCATTGGGATAGATGGTTAAGTCGAGATGTAGTAAGATTGACTGTGTCGCCCAAAGGAGCAAAGCGCGTCAGCAGGGATTCAAAACGGGAGCTCAACCATGCAGATCTGCTCGCCACGGGCATTCAAAGGGAAGAGAGATTGGCTCTCCTTAGTGTATTTTCCTGTAGCGTTTTAATTCACTACAAAGAATAACTGTCATTTAGTTTAGCATCTGTCACTTTTATCCAAAACCCATACAGCTATTTTCAGAATAAACACTAACACGGCAGACAGGAGAAAAAGTACAGAAGACTTTGTCCTTGGAAACCATAACATCTGGGCTTACGATTTATTTGATAGCTTTAAAAGCACAAACGGAATGTGACTCTAGAAATGTTCTCCAGGCCACATCCCCGGTGCACTGCCCTGCTCTCCGAGCCGTCGACCATCACAAAGGACCTGTTGGTGGCTCAGCAATGTGGCTGAGGGTCCACAATGGTACTGTTGGGGGATAGTTGCTACTGTGCTCCACATTCCTTTGACCAAAGGACATTCCCTGTCCTTTTGGGACACTCACCCTTCCCTCCTAACGGAGGGTAAGTTGTTCTGGAAAACCTAGCACCCCTTCCCCTCGCCCCCCCCCCCCCCCCAACACCGCCCTGGTCAGCATGCGGGTGGTCACATGACACAGACCAGCGAACCCAGGTCAAGATGGAGGTTTTTGCTGCCGCTCTTGGAAGGCGGGGTGCTGCCTTTCTGCTGGGCTGGCCCCACAGAGGAAGGAAAGCCCAGAACTGCTGGGGCCATCCCGCCCATCACTTGGGGGATATCTGTGGTCTTCTGGACAGAAGCAGATCTGATGTTGGAAAGGGACAGGATCCTGCTGCTATACTTTGAACACTTGTATCTCCTCAAGCCCAAGGTCAAGCTCTGGACTCGTCTATTACATGAGCCAGTAATTTCCCTCTTTTACACCTTTTGGAATTGGTTTCCCTTACTGGCAACCAAGAGTCTTCATACCTCAAGTATACAAAAGGATGAGCTCTTTCCTCCATGATTGCACCCAAACTTTTGGCATTCAGAAGCACGTTAATGACCTCTACAGTGGAAGCCCCAGTGTGCTCAAGTCTTGGAGTGGGACCAGGGCACCGCCCTGGGCTGCTGGGAGGTGGGAGGCCGGCACCGAATCCTTGGAGAATGACTGTCAAAACCACAGCCTGATTTGGGAGCAGAAAGCTTTTCTCTTACAAAGTGATGTGTTTTAGACTATGTTTTGACTTAGCGTTACCGTGGAGAGCTTTCCTGGAAGTCAGGCAAGGCTCGGTCAGGATGACCTTCATTTCATATTAGCACTCTTATTTCACTTATGTAAAATCTCAGGGCCCAGAGGAAACTCATGGGACGCACGTGATTCGTGGGGGAGGGGTGTGGGGAGGGGGCTGTGAGGATGCCAGCACCAGCGGGGACTGGGTAAATGTGCTCCTGGGGGCTCCCTGGTCTCAGGGAGGCTGGAGACCTCAGGGTAGTCCGGTCTCTAGCCTCCACCTGAACAGACACGACTGCAGGCAAGAGCGGACGGGAAGGAAGGAACCTCGTGTCGGCATCCTGCTCGAGTGGAAGGCAGAATGGAATCCTGTGCGTGCATGTGGACTCCTTCACTTGTCCACTCACCCATTCTTTAATTCCCTCGCTATTTCTTGCGTGCCCCCTGGGGCAGGCACCGTGCCAGGGATATTGGCGGTCACACACAGATAAGGCGGCTACCCCTCAGTGCTGCCAGACTAATCTCAAAGAGTGCCAGGTGCGTCATGAGATGGGATCAAGAGGAAGCCAAAGGTATCTCAGGAGTGGCCGGACATAGGCTTTGGCTTCTGGATTATTCCCACCGGTGGATGCGACACTACATGTGGAGGAGAGGAGACGTAGGCAGGGGTGGGAGCCACCCTCCTGGTGACGAGGCTTGCCAACAGCTTCCCAACCCGGAACTGTCCAGAGGGACCCTGCTTGACTTCCCTGGCTTATTCTGTAAACGATCCCGAGTTATCCCTAAGGATGTTTGCACAGCGATTCTCAGCACGCTGTAGGTTCACCAACTTAAGTGTGAACGTTTCTTTAAATACTAAAGAGTTTTAAAAGTCAGCAGCGAACCTTTCAACTTCAGCAATACAACATAGGCAGAATTGATGACTTTTGGTCCTGGGAGCTACTTCGTCCTCTGGAAAATGTGATATTAATGGTACCTCGCAAGGCTGGAGGGAGAATTAAATAACTCAGCCCAGGGTGCCCAGAGAAAGGGCAGGCCCACGGTGCCAGCTGAGTCTGATGTGAGTGGACACATCTTTGGGGCATGGCCTCCCACGTCCGTATTCACTAAACGCTGCAAACGCGTGGTCCCGTGTGGGGCATGTGCTTTGATGGGGATGATGGCACTATCTATTGGCAGGAGGGTTTCCCCCCAGATGCACCTGCTCTTGGAGATGCTGATAAGCCCTTCCTCTGGCACCCCATCGTCCCTTCCTACTCCGCTCCCATGTTGCAATGAGAGATGTTACCGACAAGGCAGAAAACAAGACTGGGCACGACAAACTACTTAGGTGATGCAACTAAGCATATGGCACAGGGGTCTGCCTGGACTGTCCTCCAAGACCTCATAGACCTGTCAGGACAAGAAAGTGCCCAAGGGCCTGAGGCCATGGGTGTGGCCACCTTACTGTGAAGCTCCCGAAGGAGTGAGTGAGTGAGTGCTGGGCCCCAGGACAGGCTGGGTGAGCCCCTCGAGTTACACTGGGGAAGCACAGCACCGTGGAAAGAGCTGTTCGAATTCAAGGGAAGCACAGTCCAAATTCTGGTTCTCCTGCCGTCCTGCGAGGTCACTCCGCCTCTTGGTGCTTTGGCCCCCTCTGCAAAGTAGCCGGAGAGGTGACGTGACAAACAAAAGATGTAGCACGTGCCGATTGCGGCAAAAACCCACCTCAGGCAAGTCACTTAACCTCCCCCTGCCTCCGTTTCCTCACCTGTAAGATGGGGATAAGCACAACCATAGCGCGTAGGGAGCAGCTGATGGGCAAATCCAAGTCAAGTGCTCAGCCCTGACCCAACTCAACCGCTGTCCTCACTGAGTTCGAGGCGCTTCAAAAGAAGTGTATGTAGAGGAAGAGGGTCAGGTGTCCCACTCTGAGAGGGTGACAAGAGAGCGGGGTGTGACAGTGAGGGGGGGCAGGGTAGGCAGACAGGTCAGAAGCCCTGTTCCAGGCTGGACTGACAGCGGGAGGTAGGACGGAACGCCACCTCCCATCAGAAAGAAACATGAGCACCCCACCTTCACGGACGGAAGTGCCCAACTTCCTCCCTCGACCCCTAATGGTCTGTTCTGTCTTTGAGGAGACTGACGCTTCCTTATAAAGTGCTCGAAGGAGGAGTGCGTGTGTCCCCGATGGTCTGGCAGTTTCACTCTTGGAATCTCCCCAGAGAAGCACTCACAGGTGTCCTCAGGGGTATTCCCTGAAAAAAAAAACTGTGAACAGCCTTGGCTCATTCATTCATTCCTTGTTCATTCACTCGCTCGTACATCAAATACAAATTCATTCGTGAGCACCCACCACACGCCAGGTGCTGGGGTGAGCACCGTATCCTGCAACGGACAAAATGGACAAGGTTTCAGACATTCTAGGTGGAGGAGACAGGAAGTGCAAAGGCCCTGGGGCCTGGTTTGCTTCCAATATCTGAACGATAATAACAAAGAGGTAACTGTCTGGAGGGGAGTGAACCAAGTGAGGAGTCTGTCAATGAGAGAATGGTTAAGTAAACTGCGGTGTATTCACTCCACAAAAGATTAAAAGATTACACAGTGATATTAAACGGATGAGCCAGATCTACCCTTATCAACATGTTTAATCTATAAAACAAACTTCAGAACCCTATGGGCTGATCATGCCATTAACGTAAGTTGGAAGCATCACATAAAGTGACTATGTGTATGTGTATATATAGTTATATATAAGTTGCAAAAGTGAATTATCTGTATGGGAACAATGTGTCCAATTTCAAGGAGAGAAGGGTTTGGAGTCAGAGAGGGCTCACAATGGAGCTTCAACAGAGTCAGTAATATCTCATCTCCATAAAATCTGTTCTTTTTTTTAATGTTTATTTATTTTGAGAGAGAGAGAGAGAGAGAGAGCCCGGATGCAGGGCTCGAACTCACAAACTTTGAGATCATGACCTGAGCTGAAATCAAGAGGTGGACACTTAACCAACTGAGCCACCCAGGCGCCCCACCGCAAAACCTGTTCCGGCGGGGTCCACGAGGGCTGCCCCATCAGGACGGACACGACTGGCCCATGGGTGTCTTTGTAGCCTGCCGGGAACTTTGGAGTAGGCCTGGGGCAGTCCACAGTATAAACACAAGAAAACCCAGCAGAATCCGCAACACGTATCTTGCCACCTATCGTCCTCATTCTTAATAAAACCTCATCCAACCTCTTCATCTGTTCTCTAAGCACAAACCTTTATTGGAGCACTTTCCGGCGCTGTTTTCATAAATTATTTTAGGACCTGTCATCACTGCTAAGTTAAGCGTCCACTAAGAGAAGAAGCCTCTGCAGACACACTTCACAGTTTGCACTATGATGCCACGTCTCCTAAGATGATCTCCGCGAAGAGAACAAGAATATATTGCTTCGGGTTTTCTTTCCTTTTTTTTTTTTTTTTTTTGTAAACCCCAACCATAACCGGCTCTTAAGTTGTTATCTTTCCCGGCTTCGCAGGAGGGTTCTTAGTCTGCGGGTGGATGAATTCTTGTTTTTCTGGTTGACTCAACAGACATCACTTTCTTTAAATCTCCCTCGTGCCCTGCACTGCAGATCTCATGCCGTCTACCTTCCTCCTCATGCTACGACCGTAGGCACCCCCCCAGCACAAGCTCTACGTTCTCCCCAGCACGGAAAACTGTGTGGGCTGCACAGTGACCTCTGACCCCACGCCATCGGCCCCTCAACGTTTGCTAATCCCCACCATGAACCAATGGTCCATGAGCCACAGGAGTCTCCCCACGGCTGTGTGTCAGCCCCAACAAAACCCAATTTGCCGCCAGGCCCCAAAGAAGGAGGGCTGGTCTGGGATGGGAGAATGTGTCCACGTCCAGACTGGACCGCTAGCCCATGCTGTGTGATGTCACGGGCTCAGCTGCTGGACACCGTGCCCGTCTCTGCGCATGGCCCCGGTGTAGCGCGGGGTCGGGTGAAGATTCTGCACCATCCCTGGGGACAGCCTGCGGTGGTTCAACCCTCTTGGACGGCCCGTGTTCCAACCAGGAAGGAAGGGCTGGACGGCAACCTCATGCGCCCAGAGTTGGGCTTCCTGAAGAGGTCTGTCTGGTGTCAGACTCTCTGGGGGGTCAACACCCAGAGGGAACCGGGGTTTCTTCTTGGTCTAGCCCTGGCCCAGGAAGATACCTAACTGTGGTCTTACCGTTTTCACTCCCCCAGCTGTGGGGCTTCTGGGAAATTGGTCTGCCGCCCAAGTAGTCTAGCTCTGGACGTATTAAAGTGTGACAGAGTCTGGTTCTCAAAGTCACAGGTGGGCACAGAGAAGGGCTAGGAGAGGAGGCAGCTGCAGTCAGAGCTGAGCACCTCCGGGTCCACAGCCACGGGGCCCAATCTTTTCAGTCTGAAAAGTGGGGGGAGGTGGGGGGTAAGTACATTTGTTTGGGAAACTCGTGTGTGTTTTTTAAGTGTATTTATGTATTTTGAGAAAGAGAGAGCAGACTAGGGGCAGAGAAAGAGGGAGAGAGAGAGAATCCCAAGTAGGCTCCACACTGTCAGCACAGAGCCTGATGCAGGGCTCAAACCCACGAACCGTGAGATCATAACCTGAGCCGAAATCAGGAGTCAGACACTCAACCGAAGGAGCCCCCAGGCGCCCAGGGGAACATCTGGGATGACAACGGGGCACCCGCTTGGAGTCAAGTTCTCTTCTGCGGCTAAAGTCCAACCAAAACAAAAGATGGAGCTCCTTTCCTGCAGCTACGGAGAATCAGCAACCTATTTTCTGCATTCTTTAAAGCCTTTTTCCCCATTTTCTCTCCGCCCTGTCTCATTATCCTGTGTCATGATGTCTTTACTAATTCCCCACTTAAGGAAGGCATCAGGGAGAAACTGGCAGTTCCATAGTCATTAAGGAAACTGGTCTCTTAAAAATGATATAAGCCCAGTTTAAATGGATTTTTGCCATCATTTATCGAGAGCCTCCTCAATCCAGGCTTTTTCAAATGGAATCTTTTTTTGCATGGAGAGAATTCTTGCTGCTGTGTCTAGAAACTCAGAACAGCCCCTTCCCACAAAGTAGAAGATTTAGAGAAGTTCTCATTAAAAAAAAAAAAAAAATTAGGGGAGGGGCGCCTGGGTGGCTCAGTCAGTTAAACGTCTGACTTTGGCTCAGGTCATGATCTCAAGGTCTGTGAGTTCGAGCCTCATGTCGGGCTCTGTGCTGACAGCTCAGAGCCTGGAGCCTGTTTCAGATTCTGTGTCTCCCTCTCTTTCTGACCCTCCCCCGTTCACACTCTGTCTCAAAAATAAATGAATGTTAAAAAAATTTTTTTTAAATTAGGGGGGCGCCTGGGTGGCTCAGTTGGTTGAGCATCTGATTTTTGGTTTTGGCTCAGGTCATGATCTCGTGGTTTTGTGGGTTCCAGCCCCACACCGGGCTCTGCGCTGGCAACATGAAGCCTGCTTGGGATTCTCTCCCTCCCTCTCTCTCTGCCCCTCCCCTATTTGCACTCTTAAAATAAATAAACTTTAAATTATAAAAAAAATTAGGGATATTTTTCTAGCTAAGAGAAGCTTTAAGAAAGAAAAAAATATGGGGGCAGGGTAAACTTGACCTATAAGATACTAAAACAAATGCGTAATAACTAAAATAGTGTGTTATATTAAACATATAAAGACAGGGGTGCCTGGTGGCTCAGTTGGTTAAATGTCCGACTTTGGCTCAGGTCATGATCTCACGGTTTGTGGGTTCGAGCACTACGTCGGGCTCTGTGCTGACAGCTCAGAGCCTGGGGCCTGCTTTGGATTCTGTGTCTCTCTCTGTCTCTGCCCCTCCCCCACTCATGTTCTGTCTCTATCTCAAAAATAAATAAACATTAAAAAAATATAATTACAAATAGGAAAGAAACCTGGAAGACAATGTATAAAATATAACTATTGATATCTCTGAGCAGTGATATTATGGGTAACTTTGATTTCTCAAACTGTGCAAACATATACTATTTATTTACTTATTTATTGATTAATTTACTTATTTATTTTTGAGAGAGAAAGAGAGAATGTGTGCGTGAGCAGGGGAGGGACAGAGGGAGAGAGAGAGAAACAGAGAGAGAGAGAGAGAGAGAGAGAGAGAGAGAGAGAGAGAGAGAGAGAGAATCCCAAGCAGGCTCTATACTCAGAGTGGAGCCCAACACAAGGGCTTGATCGCATGACCGCGGCATCACCACCCGAGCTAAAATCAAGTCAGACATGCAACCAACTGAGCCACTCAGGCACCCCAAATGTATACTATTTGATAAACAGAAAAGAATGTACTGCGTCTTTATGAAGTTTCCAAGTAAAAGGCAGAGAGACCCTATTCCTCTATAGTATATTAAGAAGGTCAATGGCCATGGGGAAGAAAGGGTAGGCACTCCAGCCTACTCACTCCTGTGTGATATTGGGAAAGTCAGTAATTACTCTCTGTGAACCTCAGTGTCCTCTCATTTTAAAATGATGTTTACAAAATCTACTTCCCAGGTTGTGAAATGAAAGATAGCATCCCAAAGGTACATGGTAGGAATGTATCCACGAAGGAGAGGGACAGGCTGCAAGAAACATGTTAAGGAAAAAGCTGAAAATACACAGATACATCTAGATCACAGAATATAAAATAAATTAGAAAAGTACAAAGCTTTGCTCACATGGATTCTAGATTCATGGCAGTTCACTATAACCTGGCGGCAGAAATAATCAACAAAAAAGCTACATTCACTTAAAAAAATTTTTTTTAATGTTTACTTATTTTTGAGAGAGAGAGAGAGAGAGAGTGAGCGAGAGAGCATGATTGGGGGAGGGGCAGAGAGAGAGGGAGACACAGAATCCAAAGCAGGCTGAGCTGTCAGCACAGAGTCTGACACAGAGCTCGAACTCATGAACCTTGAGATCATGACCTGAGCCGAAGTCAGATGCTTAACCAACTGAGCCACCCAGGCACCCCTACATTCACTTTTTCTTTGGCAAGACAGGGGCTGTGATTCTCCACAATTCTTAAAAACAACTTTCGGGAGTTGTAAGGACCATCCATCTTTACGAAGTTTCGTTCAATTCAGGTATTTTTTTGAGCATTTTGCTGCGCTGAGTCCGGCAGAGGGTACTGGGCTTATAAAGGCGAGTAAAGCCCAATTACTGCTTCAAGGAGCTCACAGTTTACCAGGGAATGATACCTCCTGGCTTGGATGAGGAGGGCATAATGGTCACACAACCTGGTCACATAACCAGGAGAGGTAATATAAGAAGGGGATCAGGTTTGGGGGGAAGGTGAAAGTTCAACGAGGCCACCTGAATTTGGGGCGCCCATTGCAACCCCAAGTGGCAACAGAAATCCGGATGAGAAATATAGATTTGGGAATTCTTGGTCCATGGGTAGCAGTAAATAATTGATGTATCAGAGGCATAGATCTTCATCTGCTCTTACTGAGGAAAATGGAAACACGTTAGGTAATTTGCTGATTTGTCACTGAACCAGCACATCTGGGAACAGACTACAGACCCTATTCTTGGGTCAGTGCCTTGATGTCTGATCAGACTGTGTTTTCCTTCCGAATGAAACCCTGGTTCGTGTTCTTATGGAAAATTAGGGTTTCTGCTTGAAAGTTTAAGCTAATAGAAAGCTCCATAAATCAAGGAATCAGAGGAAAACCTAAAAACGTTGTACTGTTTTGCTAAAGAACCCTCCACTTATCCCATTGTGAACACTAACACTTCAAGGCACTTACTGTGTAAGCAGCTGTCTACTTTGTTTTTTTTCTCTGACATGACTCAATTTGTAAACACGATGAAGTCTCGTTAGAAGACTAGAATCATAGGACAAGAGCAGCACTGAAATTACAATCACATGAAGCTTTGCCCAAGAATGCCAGACTGATTGTGGTTCATTGGACTAAAACAATATAATTGTGGGAAGCATGGAATTTGCCTACATAAAAACTGCTCAGATCCTGGCTGGTAGTGATGAAGCAAGTCTTCAGGCCCTCGGCCCCAGCACGGCAGGGCACCGCATAAACCGAGTTCACGCTGGGGGAAGACTGAGATCCTGTTATCTCTGCTTCCTGTATGGTCCCTGGGTGCCTTCTGAAGGCTTAAACGGAAATGCACAATCCCAGACCTCCACCCGCACCGAGACCTGCCCAATCAGAACACACATTTTGGCAAGATTCCCAAGTGACTACTCTGTTCCTCAAAGCCTGACAAGCACGTGCCTAGCACAATTAGCAGGGTGTTTTCTGAGACCACTTCATTCATTTTTCTTTTCAATTCTGACCACAACCCACTTACATAGACGGGAGACAGAGCAGCTGACTTGCCTCGCTCCTTCCCACTTTCCAAGGACAAAGAAGTGAGCTGGGTGATAAAAAAACAAAAACAAAAACAAAAACAAAAACAAAAACAAAAAACAAAAAAAGGAACAGAATAAATGACATCCCCAAATTTCAGGTGCATTCGTTGTAAGAAAATAAAATGCCAAAAATACTGTTGACACAAATGCAAATCATCATACGCAGCACGGTTCCTCCAAACAACCTACAACCAAATAAACACTAGCGATTTTGTTTGTTCCTCCAAACAACCTACAACCAAATAAATTGATAACCATTAACCTAAACTAACATTTCTTTGTTGGTGAAAATTAAGAACAGTAGCGATTAAAACCCACGACCGGCTGAAGACAGTTTTGATGATGTCTGGAAAGGGAGGCATCCCCCCCTAAAACCTGTAAGGACGTCTGTGACCTTGAGCTGGGCTTTCGCTTGTGCAGGATGCAAAATGAGAAGCTTCAGCAAGCGCCAATGACACACTGAATAGCAGTAAAAGAGAAAGGGCTCCAGGCCTTTCAAACAGAGGGACTTGCATACAGGCAATTGGTTTCAGAGATAAGGAAACTGCTGAGACTCTAAACAGGGGACCGTGAGGGACTCTAGAAGCAAACAACAGAGGGAAGCTGCCGCCCCCCCCAGGGCTGGAGGAGGCATTGCCAGGGGCAGAGTCTTGGAGCCAGGAGCTGGGGCCACCTGGGAAATGATGCCAGGGACAGATGGGGGAAATTACTGGTACCTGGTCTTCTCTTGACCTCCCGCCCTCCCATCTCCCTCCAGGCCTGCCATTGGCCAAGGTCAGAAGAGAGCCAGCCCATGATAAACAGAGCAGAGCAAGGAAGAGCCAGGATGCAGGGTCTGGGATCACACAGCCAATGACTGGGACACATGGAATGTTTATGAACACCAGACTCCAACGGCCCTTAATAATTCTCTTAGTAGGTTACTAGTAAGTAGACTTAGCTTTTTTAAAAATTAAAAAAACATTTTAATGCTTATTTAATAAATAAATAGGGAAGGAGGAGAAGGAGAGAGAGGGAGAGGGGGAGGGGCAGAGAGAGAGAGAGGGAGACACAGAATCTGAAGCAGGCTCCAGGCTCTGACTTAGAGCAGAGCTCGATGTGGGGCTCGAACTCATGAACTGAGAGATCGTGACCTGGCCCGAAGTCGGATGCTCAACGGACTGAGCCACCCAGGTGCCCTTAAATTCTTTTTAATGTTTATTTATTTTTGAGAGAGAGAGACACACAGAGTGCTAGCAGGGGAGGGGCAGAGAGAGGGAGACACAAAATCCAAAGCAGGCTCCAGACTCTGAGCTGTCTGTACAGAGCCTGACACAGGGCTCAAATCCACGAACCATGAGATCATGACCTGAGCTGAAGCTTAATTGACTGAGCCACCCAGGCACCACTAAGTAGCCTTGGTTTTAAGTTGAAATTTTAAGTCTGCAGAATTGTGACTCATTTGGCCACAAGAAGGGAAGGAAGAAATTATGTCTGGGGGTCGACTGGCAGCCATGTGCCCACAGAACATACCTTAGAACTTGCTGGTGTGGGGCAGACAGGGGGCTGGGTATTAGACTGGACATTAGCATTTACCACCTCTGTGGCCAAGGGCACGTTACTAACCTCTCTGGGTGCTGTGTTCTTCATCTGCAACCTGCAGCTGCCAATATTTATCTGGCAGAGTCTTATGAGGCATCACTGGCCCGATGGGCTCATGCATCTACTGTTACTTGAACACAGTAAGCACTAAGAAAATAGGTATTTAATCTCAGAAGAAACTACAAATTCACTAAATCTAAGTTCTGTCACAAGCAAGGCTTTTTCTCTAAAGAAGTCAAACAAAGAGCCACCCGCCCCCTATGTGGACCACAGTACAAGGTCAGCAGGAAGACCTGGGTTTATCCTTTAGGACCAATAACTGACATCACCTTGGGTCTCAGCCTCTTGATGTATCTCAGAGGGAAGCCGTGTGCAGGAACAGCTTCCCTCAGCGACAAGGACACAGCGTCTCCTGCCAGCACAGGCTTGTAGAGTCCAGAACTCTTTAATTGGGGTCCATCATCCTGCTGAGGGCAGCTCACCCGAATGAGCGCTCAGCATCGCGGAGGGGCCCAGGGACTGCCCTGCTACCAGAATCACTCAGTCCTATTCTGCTCAGTGAGACCCAACTCTTAGGAAGTAGGATTTATTTATTTTTATTATTATTTTTGTTTTTAAATTTTTTAATGTTTATTTTTGAGAGAGAGACAGAGCACGAGCGGGGGAGGGGCAGAGAGAGAGGCAGACAGAGAATCGGAAGCAGGCTCCAGGCTCTGAGCTGTCAGCACAGAGCCCGACGTGGGGCTTGAACCCACGAACCGTGAGATCACGACCTGAGCTGAAGGCGGACACTTAACCGACTGAGCCACCCAGGCACCCCAAAGTATGATTTCTAGATAACTCTTTGGATACAGTGTCCCTAAAATAAATGCAAGGCAGGATTGCCCAATTCACCAAAAAGAGCCAAACTTTTCTCCCCTAAATCTGATCCTGGGCAATTTATTTAACCTAGCAGAGCTTTTGTGTCCCCAGATGCAAATGAAGAAAATAAATATTTCTTCAGGTTTTTATAAGGATTAAATGACATAACACACAAGAGACATTCAGCACACTATTTCACCCAGGGTAAGGTCCAGGACATGTCATTTCTTATTATCATCAACGCTGTCATTTTATCCTAAGCCCTCTGCATTCTTTTTTTTTTTTTTTTAGAAGGATGTGAATACAATCAATAAATAAAGAGTAAAACTAGACTTGGAAAGAAATGTGTTCCACCCTTACATTTCATCTGAATCAGAAAGAGACTTTAGGGTTAAAGTGGTTCTCAATTTTTCATTTTTTTAACGCTTATTTCTTTATCTTGAGAGAGAGAGCATGAGTGCGACAGGGGCAGAGACAGAGAAAGAGAGAGAGAGAATCCCAAGCAGGCTTTGCACTGTCCTTACAGAGCCCGAACACAGAGTCCATCTCACGAACCGTGAGATCATGACCTGAGCCGAAATCAAGAGTCGATGCTTAACCGACTGAGCCACCCAGGCGCCCCGGTTCTTAATTTTTAGTAGTTGTGGAACGTGTGACCACCCAGCTTGCTGGGCCCTGTCCAGAGCTTCTGGTCTGGTAGGTCTGGGAGAGACCTAAGGATGGGCATTTCGGACAGATTGCCAGGCGAGATGATGGTGCTAGCCAGAAGACCAGAGAGCCACGAGGTCGAGGACAGATTTGGCAGGTTGCAAAGAGCTCACAAAGATATTGTGGATTCAGGACCGTGGGCAAACTAACAGACTGACAGTCAGGGGTTTGGAAAACAAGGCTCCTTCAGCCCTGACAGCAGACAGGCCCCGGAGCACTGAGTCAGAGCAATCAGTTTTGAAAAGGCAAGAGAGACTGGGAGGCTGGATGGAAAAGAACAGCCCTCACACTGGGACCCCTGTGTGTCACTGGGAATTTGCAGACAGACTCGCCGGGAGGCTGCAAGCGTCACGTTCAGTTGATACGTGACAATGGCCATTAATGTGAAGCATCCTGCGAAGGGTGAGAAGCTAGAGCGGACAAATACTGAGACGGGAGGACAGCGAGTTGTCTGACAAACCACGGCTGCTCCTGGGCCCTCCGGGCGCAATGTCGCGAAGTCTGCACGGCATTTAGGGGAGACAGATGAGGAAACTGAGGCTGAGGGACACTTGAGATGCCCAAGGTCACACGGCTTGACTGGGATTTTTAAATCTTAAAAGTTTTTAGTGTCTCGTGACTCAATCAGGTTTAAATTTTTTTTAACATTTTAATTGAAGTATGGTTGATATACAATATTATATTAGTGTCAGGTGAACAAGTCTGTCACCGTGCAACATTATGACGATAGTATTGACTATGCTCGCCATGCTGCCCTTTTCATCCTCATGATTTATTTATTTTATAACTGGACGTTTGAACCTCTTAAGGTGAACCCCTTCACCTATTTTGCCCGTCCTCTCCGGCAATCACCAGTTTGTTCTCTGTATTCATGAGTCTGTTTCTTTGTGGTTGGTTGTTCCTTCGTTTTGTTTTGTTTTGTTTTGTTTTATATTCCACCTGTAAGTGAAATCATACGGTATTTGTCTTTCTCTGACTTATTTTGCTTAGCGTAACAGCCTCTGGGTCCACCCGTGTTGCTGCAAGTGGCAAGAAGAACTCATACAACTCCCCACCAAAAAAAAATGAACAACCCAATTGAAACATGGGCAGGTGACCTGAATAGACATTTACCACCCTGCCCCCCCCAAAGATGACCTAGAGATGGCCAACAGACACAGGAAAAGATGCTCATCGGCAATCCCCATCAGGGAATTATTGCATCAGGGAAATGCAAACCCAAACCTCAGTGGACTATCACCTGACTCCTGTCCGAATGGCTAGTACCAAAAAGACAAGAAATAACAAGCGTTGGTGAGGATGTGGAGAACAAGGAACCCTCGTGCACTGTTGGTGGGAGTGTTAGTTGCTGTAGCCACTGGGGAAAACAGTACAGAGGCTCCCCAAACCACTAAATATAGAAGCACCATATAAGCCAGTAATTCCACTACTGGGTGTATACCTGAGGAACACGAAAACATCAGTTTGAAAGGATACAGGCACCCCTGTTTATTGCAGCATTATTACTATTAAAAAAGTTTTTTAATGTTTATTTGGGGGGGGAGGGGCAGAGCGAGAGGGAGACCCAGAATGCGAAGCAGGCTCCAGGCTCCGAGCTGGCAGCACAGAGCCCGATGTGGGGCTCGAACCCACAACCCACGAGATCGTGACCTGAGCTAAAGTCGGACGCTCAACCGACTGAGCCACCCAGGCGCCCTGCAGCCTCGTTTACGGTAGCCAAGATATGGAAGCAACCCCAGTGTCCATCAACATATGAGTGGACGGAGATGATGTGGTATATATACAACGGGGTATCACTGGTCCATGAGAAAGGACTGGGATTTGACCCCAGCTCCATCTGGCTGCAGAGCCCCTACGTCTCCATGGGACCACACGGATTATGGATGTAATGTGAAAACACCCACCCTGTACCTCCCACATGCCAGGCAATGTTCTAAGCCCTTTATGCAAACTCACCTGTCTAAGCCTCACAACCACTCTATGAGGTAGTGTTCTTCTTACTACCCATTTCACAAGAGAGGAACCGGAGGCTACATGGCCTGCTGAGGACATATGGGAGTAGGAGGCAGAGCCAGGATGGGGCCCAGCCGCCTGGCTTCGGAGCCTGTGTCCATCGTCACTGCCCTGCACAGGTTCCCTTCTATAAAGCGACGATTCAAAAGAAAAATAAGCCGAGCAGAAGTGTGCGGCTTGTCTAAAGTTATGGAGGAGAGGGGCGCCTGGCAGGCTCAGTGGGTAGAGCATGCGGCTCTTGATCTCAGGGTTGTAAGTTCGAGACCCACGTTGGGCACAGAGCTCACATTAAAAAAAAAGTTACAGAGCAGCTGCTGAAAAAGGCTGGTGGTATCTGTGGGGGTCTGTGTGGAGATCCCAGCTGCCCCCCCTCCAGCTGCATTCTGCTGACCCACTCTGACTCATCTTTTCTGGATCCGATCACATTTGTTTTTCTCACCTGCTACTCTGCAGGGCCAACCCTGCCAGCCTCTGCTAAACCCCAAGGACCCCCTCGGGCCAGCCTTTCTCTCCAGGATTGAGCCTCCCTGCAAAGCCCCAAACAGGGACAGAAGTGAGTGCAGGGAGAGAGTGTGGGCTGCCTGGCTGTCCTCTCCCTGTGTCACACCCCTAGCTCCAGCCCCGGCCACAGGAGTGATCAGCCCCCTCCTCCTTCTCCCAATGAGCTGACAAAGTGTGGAACTTCTTTCTACAGACAGAGCCACTCATGGCTGTAAAAATCAAAGGGTGCCGAAGTCACAGAGAGCACTCAAAGAGGGCTCCTGGTACAGGGAGGAGCCTGGCCCAAGGAACCCTGTGACATGGCTGGGCCACAGCTGGCACTCAGATCTCTGAGTTTCTGGAGGCTTTGCAGTCAGGCTCTGATGGAAGTGTCTTTCCACTGGAACAGGGTGGGTGAAAGATGGCTGCAAATTCTTTGCTATTCTTCCTTTTGAAAAGTGGAGTCTCAATTCTCTGTCCCCCTGAATCTATGTTAGCCTTGGCGACTTGCTTGTCCATTAGAAAATGGCAGAGGGGGCCTGGGTGGCTCAGTTAGTTGAGTGTCCAATTTCAGCTCAGGGCATGATCTCGTGGTTTGTGAGTTCGAGTCCTGCACTGGGGCTCACCGCTGTCAGTGCAGAGCCTGCTTTGGATCCTTTGTCTCCCTCTCTCTGCCACTCCCCCGAGCTTGCTCTCTCTCTCTCTCTCTCTCTCAAAAAAATAAAATAAACATTTTTTTTTAAAGGAAAAGAAAATGGCAGACATGTTGTTCTGGAGCTTCTGAAGTTAAGTCACAAGAAGTCCTGCACTTCTGTTCCAGGCTGCTTGGAACATTCTGGAAGTCTGGGACTGCTGCATAAGAGACAGAGCTGTCCTGAGACCATTAGGCCACGAGACTATGGGGAGGGCTGGCTCCAGCCACAGCCACTGAGTCCATCCTGTTTTCAAATTAAAGAAGTGCCCACGTTTGGTAATGTTTCCAAACAAATTACAATGTGAAATAATGTTTAATTCCATTCCACTTGCTGGAACTTCTTTCACAGGAGGCCAGGGTGGCTGGTGTTGTTACAAACAATTCTCAAGAACACTTCCAAATTGGGTAACACCAAGCTTTAGAAGATCCAACCACGATGGCGATTTTTATTACAAATGATTGATTATCGCATGTTGCTTGAATCTACGCCAGAGGACATTTCTATAGGATTTAAATTATCAGGCCAGTCAAGAGCCAAACCACTGGCTGCTTTTTACAAGTCAGACATAGTCACAGAAAATAACTCTTCTCAAGTTAAAAAGTCATAATCTTCAGGCCTTTTGTTTAATTTTTGTATCTCCATTTCAATGTGAAATAAGAACATCTATCATCTTCTTAATTTCTATTTTAATACCACTTTCCTGTAAGAATTGATACTCTGACCCAGCAAATTGATACATTTCCAGTCTGTCTGTCATTTATTTTCAAATTTGGGAGGTCATTTCTCTTGTTAAAGTCTTACGCTCATCGAACGGACTTTCAGAGCTCCTTTCTCTCATTGAAACTTACAGCTCTCAGGTGAAAACAAGGAACAACAGAAGTAGATTTTTGAAAATGTTGTCAATGAACATGGTTCCATTAAGACCAGGAAAGTGAAATTGCAGCAGGCTCTGCTTCTTATTTAAATAAAATATTTAAACTTAAAATAATGTGAGTTTAATACACCTACTTTTCAATTTTAAATGTCTCTTTTTCCAGACTTTTTAATATTCTAGAAAAATTAACCATTAAAAATGCATATAAACATAATTCCTTATGTCCCAGTCTCTAACACAGAGACTTTGTACAAGATCTTGTCTTTATTCAAAATTTTTACATTTGGTTCTATATATATATATATATATATATATATATATATATATATATATATTTCAATATATGAAATTTATTGTCAAATTGGTTTCCATACAACACCCAGTGCTCCTCCCAAAAGGTGCCCTCCTCAATACCCATCACCCACCCTCCCCTCCCTCCCACCCCCCCCATCAACCCTCAGTTTGTTCTCAGTTTTTAAGAGTCTCTTATGCTTTGGCTCTCTTTCACTCTAACCTTTTTTTTTTTCCTTCCCCTCCCCCATGGGTTTCTGTTAAGTTTCTCAGGATCCACATAAGAGTGAAAACATATGGTATCTGTCTGTCTCTCTCTGACTTAATTCACTTAGCATAACACTCTCCAGTTCCATCCACGTTGCTACAAAAGGCCATATTCTTTCTCATTGCCATGTAGTACTCCATTGTGTACATAAACCACAATTTCTTTATCCATTCATCAGTTGGTGGACATTTAGGCTCTTTCCATAATTTGGCTATTGTTGAGAGTGCTGCTATAAACATTGGGGTACAAGTGTCCCTATGCATCAGCACTCCTGTATCCCTTGGGTAGATTTTACATTGTTTTGGTCTTTTGAAAACGTTGCAATATTATTTATCTTGATTATTAGTGTTTTTGGCACTGTCTTCACTTTCTTATTTTTATTTTTTGAGAGCGAGGGAGAGAGAGAGAGGGCACAAGTGAGCGAGGAACAGAGACAGAGAGAGAAGCGGGGCTAACCTGAAGCGGGGCTAACCTGAAGCTCATGGTGTTTTTTCACCAGCTCACCCAGAGTGGGGTTCATGTTCACCCAGAGTGGAGCTCCAGCTCACTTGATATGGGACTCGAACTCAGAACCGTGAGATCGTGAATGACCTGAGCCGAGGTCAGATGCTTTAATGACAGACACCCAGGTGCCTAGCACGACCTTAACTTTTGCACTTGAGGTGGGTGTCTTGCTCACCTCACCCCAACCTCTGCCCTGATGGGGCAGCACCATGTTGACACCTGTGACTCCAGGGCTCCAAGGTGGCCACGGGGCACCTGGTGGTGGGCACTGTGCTAGTGGAAAGGAGGAAAGTGTGCAGTACAGCAGATGATCCCAGGAGAGGGGGAGCCCAAAGAGAACGGCGGCTGTACCCAGAGGGATGTGGTGGGGAATGGATGTGGCGGTGCCTGAAATATATACACTGGGGAGGAGAAGCGGTGGGGAAAAACAAAAGGAAAACAGATCCCAGGACGCCACGGGCCAGCTGCTGAGCCCTGTGCCTTCAGAGACTCCCAGAAATCCCGAGGGGTAGGGTAGCCAGGAGGGCTTTGAAAGGCTGGGGTCCTGCGTTAGCAGTTAGGGATGAAAACCAATGGAACACCGTCATCCGAGAAAAGTCTGTAAGAGAATACGTTTCTGAGAAGGTCCGGAGGCGATGTATCAGAGTACCTCTGTCCCTTCTAGGACTTTCTTTGGCGTCATTCAGGCACTGCTGTGCCTCTTCTTTGCAGGCACTCTGGCCTCAGCAGGACCTGCCCAGCTGTCCATATCTGGCCCTCAAGCAGCCCTCTCAGACCTAAGGCGGCTGGCACTGACCTTGCCCTAAACTTTCCATCTCTCAGGTGGTCTCCATGGCCCCCAGCTCTGCCCTCCTGCCTGACTCACTCTGTATGGCGCAGCAGGTTTGACTCCTATGCAACCAGGCAGCTGTCATGATGGGTGTGGGGGACGACACGGTTTCGTTCAGCATGAATTGAGTGAGTGAGCCAATTTACGGGTGTTGATTTGAAAAGCTGCTGTCCTTGCTGTCACTGCAGAAATCTGCACTCCGAGGGGGCGCCTGGGTGGCTCAGTCGGTTGAGCGTCCGACTCTTGGTTTTGGCTCAGGTCATGATCTCACGGTTAGGTGAGTTTGAGCCCCGTGTCGGGCTCTGTGCTGACCACGCCAAGACTGCTTGGGGTTTCCTCTCTTCCTCTCTTTCTGCCTCTCCTTTCTCAAAATAAATAAATAAACAACAACAACAACAACAACAACAACAACAACAAAGAAATATTCACTCCGAGCCAAGCTGGCCCCGGAGAGCAACCCTGCTCCCTTCCTGTGTTCATCTGCATGATCTGGGGACGGAGACAGCAAAGAACAGTCAGCGTATCTGGATTCTTTCCCCAACCACATCACTCTGTGTGTGGCCTTTGGACTGTCAGTTTATCTCTCATGCATCTCACCTCCCATGGCCTCAGAATACAAATGGTCACAGCTTCCTCCAACCAGACTTCCAGGGACACGGGGTCGCATCGGATGTTACCTCATTTCTCACGTCCCTGACACGCTGATCTGTGCTGGTTTCGCTCTGATAACATCTTGCCATTCGTATCTAGAATCGTGTCCAGTGCCCCTTCGGTTTATTCACCAGCTTGATTAGTGGTAGCGTTATGCTACATGGTGGGACGTTTTCCCTTTACTTTCTTTTACATGTTTATTTTTGAGAGAGCTCAAGTGGGGGAGGGGCAGAGAGAGGGGGACAGAAGATCCGAAGTGGGCTCTGCGCAGACAGCAGCAAGCTGGATGCGGGGCTCGAACTCGCAAACTGTGAGATCATGCCCTGAGCTGGAGTCCGATGCTCAACCGACTGAGCCACCAGGTGCCCCTTTTCCTTTAAATTAAGTTCCAAGCTGGTTGTTGGAACAGGATTTGATTACTGTTAATAGTAGCCAATTCTGGGCTCTGGCTATAATGTACACACGATGTATTGCTGTGCAAAGTGAAAGTCAAGGACTCTGCTGTATTAAGCGAGCGGTTAAAGATACCGTAAAAACATCGCTGTTTGTTCATAGCAAAATACCTAGGTTGGAACTGTTGGGGCTGACATGTATATAATAATCTCTGCCACTTGCTGAATGCCTACTACGTGCCTGCCATGGAGCTAGGTCCTTTTAGTCCTAAAAAATAAGACTGACACAGGTCAAACAAAGCCTACAGAGCTGGTCAAGGGGAAGCCAACATTGTCTCTTTTTGCCTATGAATTTTTTTAAATAAAAAAATTTAAAAGATGGGTCACAGAGTTTAAAATACCATCCGCGTTCCCCCTCCCTCCAGTTCCTCTCCATAGAAACAAACGACGTCACCAGTTTGTTGTGTACCTATTGCACACCCAAGAAAATGCTCACCAAATATTCCTTTCTCCTTTTTTGTCTGCACATATGGCAGGCAGTAGGCCATCACATGCTGCTTTGTACTTGCTGTTGTCTCTTTTTTTCAAATGTTTGTTTATTTTGAGAGAGCGTGCGAGCATGAGCAGGGGAGGGGCAGAGAGAGGAAGAGACAGAGAATCCCAAGCAGGCTCCACACTGTCAGCACAGAGCCCAATGAGGGGCTCGATCTCACGAAGCACAAGATCTGACCTGAGTGGACATCAAGAGTCAGACGCTTAACCAACTGAGCCACCCAAGCGTCCCTTCACAAGAACACAGTCTGGAGAGCATCCCGTTAAAAATAAAAAGCTTCCTCATTCATTTTTAGGGGTATATTATAATTTATTTAACCTGTGCCCTACGGATGGGCATTGAAATTGTTTCCTACTTTGCTATCCCATCAATACACCCATCCTTTTGCATATGGGTGAATGTGTCCGCAGGATAAATAGGATTGAGTGTTGAAAGGTACGTGCATTTGAATTTCACAGACTGTGCACAATTTTGTCCCCTAGGGGTTACCTCAACTTCTCCCCGTCCTGCCTGTAATGTGAGTTCCCTGAATCTTTACCAACAGCGTGTTATCAATTTTTTTAAATCTTTGCCAATCTAATAGATGAGCACGGGTGTGCTACTGTAATTTAATTTGTATTTATCATATTATAAGGGAGGCTAAGTGCCATTTCATTTGCTCAAGGGCTATTTGTGTTTAATTTTCTAAAAACTCTCGATACGTTTTCCTCGTCCCTTTATCTATTATTAGGTTGTTGGGCTTTTTTTCTTTTGGACTTGAAGGAGCCTCTATATGTTAGTACAACCGCAATGAACTGACTGAAATTAAGTTTGATGTCGGTGGGCGGGAAGTATCCAGACCCACATGTTTTCCAGGCAGAGGTAAGATTTGAACCCAGATACTCCTGCAAAACTGCCTCCCACTATATCCTACGGCTTGCTGTTTCTTTTCTGTCTCTACACTAAAGAATGCACCAGGGAATCAATATATCATATTGATGATAACAGAGGTTCTTTCTTCAGATGTGCCATTACCCTCAAGGGAAGAAATAATACCAAGGTACGTGAGGGTGCTAGACATATACAATAAATAGAAGACACTTCAAGTTGGAAATCTAAAAACAAAAACCTAAGTACATACAAGTGGGAATAATCTGGAAAGGAGGAGAACACACATGGGTAGGAGCAAACCAGTCACAGGTTACTTCAAGCAGTGGAGGATAATAGCTAAAAGGGTGGAGTCTGTGATGTGATATTAATGGAATTACTTTTCTATTAACCCAAGTGATTCTGGTGAATCACACGTTGTAGCGTAGGACTCTCAGTTCCGTTTCTGACTTCCAGTTCCCAGAATCAGTGCTGTTATTTCACTTCTGCTTTTATGTACCATGTGTCTTTCCAGGTTCTCAGATCAACATGTTAGATGGAGGATGTAATGTCTTCATTAATTTAATTACCAAATGTTCTTAACGTGACCACTGAAAGATGGTGCGGTTACAAAATTTTCAAAATAATAAACTTTCAGAAAGGGGGAAAAAGGATTGGAAGGCACACGTGGCCTTACCGGATGCTATAGTAATATCGGCAGGGAACTGCCAAGAGATCACAGCCGTGGGCTTGGCTACGTGTCCCCGACTGAGATAGAGATGGGAGAGGGAGGGCAGGGAATTAACGTAGGTGTGGCCTCCATGGAGGTCATGCAGCTACGGATGAGGAATGGCTTGAAATATATTTCTGTATGGCTCCCGAAAAAAAGGGCTTCATAGTTTGAATAACAGTTCCATTGAGACTGCAAAGTAATCTTCTTCAAGCCGACTGATCATTTTAATGTTTCTTAAATACACTCATTATTTCTTGTCTTTTTGTACTAGTCGTTGTGACAGGTGTAAGGTGGTAACTCATTGTGGTTTTGATTTGAATTTCTGTGATGATTAATGATGCTGAGCATCTTTTCATGTGTCTGTTGGCCATCTGTAGATCTTGGGGAAAATGTCTATTCCGGTCCTCTGCTCATTTTTAAGTTGGGGTATTTTTTTTTCTGGTGCTCAGTTATATAAGTTGTTTATACACACACACACACACACACACACACACACACACACCTACATACATACATACATATGTATGTATATAAAGTTTTTATTTAAATTCCAGTTAATTAACATACAATGTAGTATTAGTTTCAGGTGCACAATAGACGATTCGACATTTCCATACAACACTCAGTGTTCATCATGAGGGCACTCCTTAATCCCCATCACCTATTTCATCCATCCCCTGCCCCCCATCCCCTCTGCTAACTATCAGTTTGTTCTCTATACTTAAAAGTTTCTTGGTTTCTCTCTTTTCCCCTTTGCTCATTTGTTTTGTTTCTTAAATTCCACACGAGTGAGATCCTATGGTATTTGTCTTTCTCTGACTGATTTACATCGCTCAGCATAACACTCTCTAGTTCCAACCATATCATTGCAAATGGCAAGATTTCATACTTTTTTATGGCTGAGCAATATTCCATTATATATATATCACATCTTCTTTATCTATTTATCAGTAAATAGACTTGGGCTGTTCCCCTATCTGGGTTATTGTAGATAGTGGTGCTATAAATATTGGGCTGCATGTATCCCTTTGATTTAGTATTTTTGTATTCTTTGGGTCAGTACATTGCAGGGTAGGGTAGTTCTACTTTTTCAAAGTTTATTTATTGATCTTTTGAGAGAGAGAGCAAGTGAGCACGTGCTAGTGTGGGAAGGGAAGAGAGAGAGGGTGAGAGAGAAATCCTAAACAGGATCCAAGCTGTCAGCTCAGAGCCTGACACAGGGTTCGAACTCACAAACAGTGAGATCATGACTTGAGTGGAAACCAAGAGTTGGACTCTTAACAGAATGAGCCACCCAGGCACCCTACGGGCAGTTCTATTTTTAATTTCTGAGGCACCTCCATACTGTTTTCCACAATGGCTACAGCAGTTTGCATTCCCACCAACAGTGCAAGAGGGTTCCCCTTTCTCTATAGCTTTGCCAACACCTATTGTTTGTGTTGTTGATTTTTAGCCATTTTGGGAGGTGTGAGTCGGTATCTCATTGAAGTTTTGATTTGCATTTCCCTGATAATTGGTGAAGTTGAGCATCTTTTCATGTGTCAGTTGGCCATCTGTAGGTCTTCTTTGGAAAAAGGTCTATCCACGTCTTCTGCCCATTTTTTAATTGGATTATTTGTTTTTTGGTGTCTAAGTGCTTTATATATTTTGGACACAACTCTTGATCATATCTTTTATCAGATATGTCATTTGTAAATATCTTCTCCCATTCTGTAGGTTGCCTTTTAGTTTTGTTGATTGTTTCCTTTGCTGTGCAGAAGCTTTTTATTTTGATGAGGTCCCAGTAGTTCACTTTCGCTTTTGTTTCCCTTGCCTCAGGAGACATAGTTAGAAAGGAGTTGCTATGATCAATGTCAAAACAGTTATTACTTGTGTTCTCTTCTAGGGTTTTTTTGGTTTCAGGTCGTAAATTTAGGTCTTTAATCTATCTTGAAATTATTTTTGTGTATAGTGTAAGTGGCCCAATTCTTTTGCATGTTGCTGTCCAGTTTTCCCAATACCATTTGTCGAAGAGACTGTCTTTTTCCCATTAAATATTCTTTCCTGCTTTGTTGAAGATTAACAGTTATTGGTTCATTTCTGGGTTTTCTATTATGTCCCATTGATCTATGCATCTATTTCTGTGCCAGTACCATACTGTTCAATCACCTCAGCTTTGTAATATAACTTGAATACCAGAATTGTGATACCTGCAGCACTGCTTTTCTTTTTCAAGGTTCTTTGCCGATTCAGCATCTTTTACGGTTCCATACAAATTTCGTGATTGTTTGTTCTAGCTCTGTGAGAAATGTTGGCGGCATTTAGATAGGGATTGCATTAAATGTGTAGATTGCTTTGGGTAGCACAGACATTTCAACAATTCTATTCTTCCAATCCATAAGCATGGAAGGTTTTTTCATTCTTTTTGTCATCTCCAGTCTCTTTCATCAATGTTTTATTGTCTTCAGAGTACAGGTCTTTCGCCTCATCGGTTGAGTTTATTCCTAGGTATCTTCCTTTTCTGGCGCAGTTGTAAATAGGATTGCTTTCTTAATTTCTCTTTCTACTACTACATTATGGGTATATAGAAATGCAACAGATTTCTGTATGTTGATTTCGTGTCCTGTGACTTTACTGAATTCATTTATCAGTTCTAGAAGTTTTTTGGTGGAGTCTTTTGGGTTTTCTATATATAGTATCATGTCATCTGCAAATAGAGTTTTACTTCTTCCTTACCAATTTGGATGGCCTTTTATTTCTTTTTGTTGTCTGACTGCTGTGGCCAGGACTGGCAGTACTATGCTAAATAGCAGTGGTGAGAGTGGACATCCTTGTCTTGTTCCTGACCGTAGAGGTAAAGGTCTGAGTTTTTCCCCATTGAGGATAATATTAGCTGTGGGTTTTTCACATATGGCCTTTAGTATGTTGAAGTATGTTCCCTCTAAACCTACTTTGTCGAGAGTTTTTATCATGAATGGATGCTGTACTTTGTCAACTGCTTTTTCTGCATCTACTGAAATGATCATATGGTTCTTATCCTTTCTTTTATTAATGTGGTGTATCGTGTCTATTGATTTGCACATATTAAACCATAATTGCATCCCAGGAATAAATCCCACTTGATCGTGGTGAATGAATTCTTTTAATGTATTGTTGGATTTAGTTTGCCAGTATTTTATTGAGAATTTTTGTATTCATGTTCATCAGGGATACTGGCCTGTCGTTCTCTTTTTTAGTAGTGTCTTAGTCTGGTTTTGGAATTGGAGTAATACTGGCCTCATAGAATGAATTTGGGGGTTTTCCTTCCTTTTCCATTTTTTCTTTGGAACAGTTTGAGAAGAGTAAGTATTAACTCTTCTTTAAATGTTTGGTAGAATTTGCCTGTGAAGACATCTGGTCCCTCGACTTTTGTTTGTTGGGAATGTTTTGATTACTGATTCAATGTTTTTGCTAGTTATCAGTCTGTTCAAGTTTTTGATTTCTTCTTATTTCAGTTTTGGTAATTTATATGTTTCTAGGAATTTATCCATTTCTTCCAGCTTGTCCAATTTTTGGCATATAGTTTTTCATGATATTCTCTTCTGTGGTGTTAGTTGTTATTTCTCTTCACTTATTTGTGATTTTATTTACTTGGGTCTTTTCTCTTTTTTTTCTTGATAAGTATGGCTACAGGTTTATCAATTTTACTAATTTTTTCAAAGAATCAGATCCTGGTTTCATTTACCTCTTCTATTGTCTTTTTAGTTTCTATATCATTTATTTCTGCTTTAATCTTTATTATTTCCTTCCTTCTGCTGGTTTTAGATTTTGTTTGTTGTTCTTTCTCTAGCTCCTTTAGGTGTAAGGTTAGGTTGTTTGAGATTTTTCTTGCTTCTTGATATAGGCCTGTATTGCTATAAACTTCCCTCTTACGACCGCTTTTGCTGCATCCCAATGGTTTTGGACCTTTGGTTTTCATTTTCATTTGTTTCCATAGATTTTTTTTTTAATTTCTTCTTTTATTTCCTGGTTGACTCATTCATTGTTTAGTATAATGTTGTTTAATCTCCATGCATTTGTGGTATTTCCAGATTTTTTCCTGTGGCTGACTTCTCACTTCATAGTGTTGTGGTCAAAACAGGTGCATGGTATGACTTCGATATTTTTGTATTTATTTAGCCCTCTTTTGTGACCTAATATGTGATCTACTCTGCAGAATGTTCCATGTGCACTCTACAAGAATGTGTATTCTGTTTTAGGATGGAATGTTCTGAATATATCTGTAAGTCCATCTAGTCCATTCAAAGCCATTGTTTCCTTATTGATTTTCTGTTTACATGACCTGTCCTTTAATGTAAGTGGGGTGTTGAAGTTCCCTACCATTATTGTATTATTATCAATTAGTTCTTTAATGTTACTAATTGTTTTACATATTAGGGTGCTTCAGTTGGTTGCATAAATATTTACAATTTTTTTATGTTCTTGCTGGTTTGGATTGTCCCCTTTATGATTGTATAGTGCCCTTCTTTATCTCTTGTTACAGTCTTTGATTTAAAGTCTAGTTTTTCCAATATAAGCATTGCTACTCTGGATTTCTTTTGACATCCATTTGGGTGATAAATGTTTTTCTATCCTCTCACTTTCAATCTGCAGGTGTCTTTAGGTCTAAAATGAGTCTCTTGTAGGCAGCATACAGATGGACCTTTTTTTTTTTTTAATCCATTCTAATATCCTATGTCTTTTGATTAGAACGTTTAGTCCATTTACATTCCAGGTAATTATTGATAGATATGTATTTATTGCCATTTTATTACTTTTTTGTCATTGTTTCTGGAGATTTTCTCATCCTTTCTTGTCATTGTCACTTTTGATCTCTCCTTTCTGTTCAGAGTCCTCTTTAATATTTCTTGCAGGGGTCATTTTGTGGTCATGGAATCCTTTAGTTTTTGTTTGGGAAACTCTTTATCTCTCCTATTCTGAATGATAGCCTTGCTGGATAAAGTATTCTTAGATGCAGATTTTTCCCATTCATCACGTTGAATATATCATGCCACTCCCTTCCAGCTTGTCAGGTTTCTGTTTAAGAAATGTCCAGCTAGTCTAATGGGTTTTCCTCTGTAAATTAAGGACTTCTTTCATCTTCTTGCTTTTAAGACTTTTTCTTTTGCACTATATTTTTAAAATTGAATTACAATATGTCTTGATGTTGGCCTACTTTTGTTGATTTTTTAAATGTTTACTTATTTTTGAGAGAGAGACAGAGTGTGAATGGGGGAGGGGCAGAGAGAGAGACACACACAGAATCTGAAGCAGGCTCCAGGCTCTGAGCAGTCAGCACAGAGCCCAATGTGGGGCTCGAACTCACAAGCCATGAGATCATGACCTGAGCTAAAGTCAGACACTTAACCGACTGAGCCACCCAGCCAACCCTGCTTTTGTTGATTATGATGGGAGTTCTATGTGCCTCCTGGATATGGATGTCTGTTTCCTTCCCCGGAGTAGGGAAGTTTTCAGCTATTGTATCTTCAGATAAGTTTTCTTCTCCTTTTTCTCTCTCTTCTTTTTGTGGGGCTCCTATAATATGAATGTTACTATGTTTGATGGAGTCACTGAGTTCCCTAAATCTATTCTTCTTTCTCTCCTTTGTTGAGCTTCATTACTTTCTATTATTTTGTCTTCTATGTCACTGATTCATTCCTCTGCTTCTTCCAGCCTGCTGTTCATTGCATCAGGCCTGTTTCCAATTTTGTTTACTGCTCTCTTCATCTCGATTCCTTTTTAACTCTTTTATCTCCGTGGTAAGGGTCTCACTAATGTCTTCTATTCTTTTCTGAAGCTCAGTGAGTGTCCTTATGATTGTTGCTTTAAATTCTCCATCAAGCATGTTACTTACATCTGTTTCACTTAGATCTCTGGCTCTGGCCTTTTTTTTTTTTTTAATTTTTTTTTAACGTTTATTTATTTTTGAGACAGAGAGAGACAGAGCATGAATGGGGGAGGGTCAGAGAGAGAGGGAGACACAGAATCTGAAACAGGCTCCAGGCTCTGAGCGGTCAGCACAGAGCCCGACGCGGGGCTCGAACTCACGGACCACGAGATCATGACCTGAGCCGAAGTCGGCCGCTTAACTGACTGAGCCACCCAGGCGCCCCTGGCTGTGGCCTTATCTTATTCTTTCATTTGGGATAAATTCTCCCATCTTGGCATTTTATCTAACTCTCTGCCTTCTTCTATGGGTTAGAAAAGTCAGTTATTCCTCCTGCTCCTGAAAGTAATGCCCTTATGAAGAGGTCATGTACTGCCCAGGGCCTGTTGCTTTAGGGAGTGTCTCCGGGGTGTGCTGCATGTGCTCTGTCGTGTGTTTTGGCTTCTCTATCCTTAAGATAAGTCATGTTCGGAGGCTCTCCTTGCCTTCTGTGGGCAGTGTTTGGTCCCTGTCCTGAGTGTGGTGAGTTTTAACTAGGTGTACTCTGGTCTGCTTGTGAAATAAGACCTGACACCACCTCCACTGGAACTGAGGCCCTGCAGAACTCTCTGGTTAGAAAATGTGGTGTGGGTGAAAGTTTGTGCTGGTCTTCTGGGAGAGAAGCCCACTGTGCTGGGACTAAGGCAAGCTTGACTGAGAAGGGCAGTCCCATTGGAGTGCAGCAGGGTGGAGCTTGGTATAAGCAATTTAGGCACACAGTGTAGGTGCTATGCTGCTTCCCACAGGTGGTTTTGTGCTTATGCTGGGGGAGGGGGAAGGGAAGTGTCATTGGCCAGCTATTTTCTCCCTGGAGAGGTGTTTATGTGAACAGTGCCTCTCAGGGACATGCTCCAAGAAGAGCAAATAATCTCCCCACTGTGTGCCCCAGGTGCTCTTCAGATTGCTGTTTCCACACTGTCTGCCCCTGGGTGGTCTGCCTGCTTTCTCTCCAGGAGCAGCATGGGGTTCTCTGGGCTCTATCCCGCCAAGCCAGCTGACCTTTAACACTCAAGGTTTTAAGGCCTGCTGGTTGTAAGAACTCACAAAATTCAGCCCCTCTCATTTTTCAAGTCAGTAGCTTTGGAGAAATGTTCTCTTTGGGCATTCCCCTGTGTGCTCCCCTCTCTCTCACCCTTCTCTGTGACCATGGCTCCCTCCCCTCTGCAGCATCCACAATTTGTTTCTCCCCTAAACCATATCTCCATATTTCCTACCTTCTTCAATATGGCCTCTCCCTTTAATTGTGGAGTTTGTTTTTTCAGTCTTAAGGTCAGTTTCTAGGGTATTTATTTATTTATTTATTTATTTTTTAATTTTTTTTTCAACGTTTTTATTTATTTTTGGGACAGAGAGAGACAGAGCATGAACGGGGGAGGGGCAGAGAGAGAGGGAGACACAGAATCGGAAACAGGCTCCAGGCTCCGAGCCATCAGCCCAGAGCCTGACGCGGGGCTCGAACTCACGGACCGTGAGATCGTGACCTGGCTGAAGTCGGACGCTTAACCGACTGCGCCACCCAGGCACCCCTTCTAGGGTATTTAGACTTGATTGTTATCTAGTTGTGTTTGTGGGACAAGGTGACAATAGGGTCCTCCTATTCTGCCTCCATCTTCTTCTCCCAAGTTCTTTATATATTCTGGATATTAATCCCTTATGTATTACTTGCAAATATCTTCTCCCACTTATTAGATTGCCTTATTTGTTGTGTTAATGATCTCCTTTGCTGTACAAAAGCTTTTTATTTTGGTGTAGAACACTCATGAATTGATTTGTGGCTAAGAACCTGTAATCTCTACATAGTATGTTCTATTCTGTTCTCCAGTCCTGTGAGCATCCTTTGAAGTTTGTCAAAATCCAAAATGCTATATACTAAAACTCTAGGTTAAAAATGGCGCTTGAAACCTGCAGCAAAGATGCAGACAGACAGAACCTTCGTACTCTGGATCAGATAAAATGGAACTGAGCCAAAGATTGCCGAATATAGAGAAAATAAAGTGTTAGAAGCAATGAGTCCTCTCCTTGTTTTACCCCCAGGGGCAAGAGAGCAATGAAGGAGGTTCTTTAATATTTGTTTGAGGGGGCAGAGATCCCACTGCCAGGGACAAGAGGACACACATTAGAGGGATGTGGCTGCCTGCTCTTTTAGGGATCAGGTGGAAAATGTGGATGGAAACACAAAAGGATGGCCATTCCAGGGAGCTCTCTGGTTGCCACATGAGCCTTACAGCCAGCTCCTTTAACGACCCTTGAGAATTCAGACTCCTCCTTAGTCTGTGCCAATTTGTACTCCCGTTCCACCCACCCACGTCACTCTGTGGAGCTGTTGATACCTGCAATGGCATGGCTGTCACCACAGCAGAGTGAGGGGACAGGAGGGCATGGCTCTCAGACCAGTTTTGGTGTCTTTACACGCACTCTCTTATGGAGGCCCACTTGGGGAAACTGACACTTTCTGTTGTAAAGTAGCCAAGTAAATTCCACAGCAAAGGGCATCACCTAGAAGAAGGAACAACTGAACAGGAGGTAGGAAATCTCATGCCAAGTTTCTTCTTGAGCTTAACTTGCTGAGTGACTGTGGACTTAGTAAGCATCAGGTTCTTCTGAAATTAAGAGAGTGGAAAGAGAAGATGTTTAAGGTGTCTGCTAGCTCAGTTCCTGGAGTCTAACTCTGGATATACGGCTTAAAATACTAATTTTATTTTAAAATAAAAAAGTGTGGAGCGCCCGGCTGGCTCAGTTGGTGAAGCATCCAACTCCCGATTTTGGCTCAGGTCATGATCTCACAGTCATGAAATTGAGCCCTGCATCAGGCTCCGTGCTGAGCATAGAGCTTGCTTGGAACGCTCTCTCTCCCTCACTCGCTGCCCCTCCCCTGCTCATATCCTCTCTCTAAATAAATAAGTAAATAAATCTACACTAAAAAAATAAAACTAATCATGTAATAAATGTGCTCGGCAAGTAGGAAGGGGACATTTTGTCCTCTTCTTTCTCCAGATTTTCTACCTCACAGTAGGGACAACCACTTTCTCTTTTGTATCCCCCCAAATCTCTGGGCATAGACAGACCTATTATCATACCAATAGTTCCGTATCAGCACAAATAGAAATACTTCATTTTCCCCCCATCCCTATAGAATATTCTACTAAAGGCTTACACCATATTGTATCTACAGCACCGAATGAGAGACTTTTAGATAGTTTCCAGTTTTGCAATTACAAACCATATTGCAATGAATGTTCTTAGGTATAGGCACATTTCTCTACCCTGTACTCCTAGAAATGAAACTGTTAGCTCAGAGGTTACGTGTTTGTCATTTTTTGTAGCTATTGCCAAACCACCCTCCAAAAAAGGGAGCTATACCGATTCACATCCTCACCACTAGTGCCTTTAAGCACCACTTCTCCAGCCCGTCAACACTGAACTATCAATACTTGTGAGGTTGGCCCCTTCCGGTCAGCACTGACTTATACTTGGCCTCTCTCGTCTGCTAAAAACACACAAAAACTCCAATCCCCTCTTGACCACTACCTTTCCCTCTTGTTTGAAAATGTAAGTTTCATTATCACTCAGATACGGTGGGGCCAACAGATTGGAAGACAACTGATATGGAAAAGGTAGTTTATTATCCAAAGGTTGACAGCTCCCAAGAGTAGGGGGCATGCCATGCCATGCAGGGTCTCAGGGAAGCACCAGGAAGGGTCAGGAGGCAGAGGGACTAAGAGGAAAGTGTGGGTGAGGGTCTGTGTTGTGGTTGCTATGGGAAGGAATGGGCAAGGCGGTCTCAGATTGGCTAGTGTGAATAATTTCCGAGGGCTCTGGGCATAGGGGCTGTCTCTGTTGTCTGGTGCTTGGCTCGGGTGATTAGTGGAGGGGACAGTGGCCCACTGTGACCGCCTGATGGTGGCAGGGGGCTCTGGAAGGGCTGGTTTGCGTTTGAAAGGTGTACCCATAGGTGAGTTGTTGAATGTCTTTAGAAATAAGCTGTCCCTCCAGAGTCAGCAGGGCCCCACATGGGAAAGCATCATACAGAACCTAAAAAACCTAATTATTGCCCCTCTTTCCTTAGCAGGCAGGAGCTCCCGGCCTTACAGTCCATTGTGATTTCCTCATCCCCCCTCCCTTTGCAGATAATTCAGTGTCCATCCCACTGAAATTCCTCTTCCCGAGGCTCCCCTCCTTCCCCACCCAGTCGAAGGGCCACTTTGCTGACCTTAGCTCATATGCGGGTTCAGCCCACAATTGATGTGTTTGACCTTCTCATTGTTTCTGAAGTGCTTTTCTTCCTTTGGCTTCTATGACACTCTCTGACTTCCAAAACGTTGTTTTCCCTTCATCTCTGGCTCTTCCTTGTCAATCTCAGATCTTTGTAAAGTCTGCCCCTCTCCCTATCCACTGACCGTCAGTACTCTTAGACCCCATCCCTGAACTCACCACGGTGAATCCAGGGACACCCCCGTGGCTTCAGCTGCCATTGCTTCTCTCTTCTAAACTCCGACCCTCCTGCTCACTGCATATCTCCACTTATGGCTCCCACCCCAGATGCAAGGTCAGCACACTGTCTTTTTTCCCACAAGCATGGGTGTGGGTCTCCACTCCCTGCTTCAGTGGCTGCTGAGCACCCCGTCATTTCTGACTCACTCCCTCTTTCTTACAACCATAGCTAAGTTGTAAGTGCCTCTCCGTTTCCTTTCTGCATTTGACTGAAACCATATTACTTTACTTGCTCTACCCACGTGTTCTTTCCAGCCACCATCACCCCCACCTGGATGACCATGCAAGGCCTTCTCATCATCCAGCTTCCCCCTGACCCCTCTAAGGGAAGCTCCATGCTGAAGCCAGATGGTCACTGTCACTTTGATGAGGGACACTGATGTGGTCAGTTCGGCTCCCCATTAACTCAGGATGAGGGCAGAACCTTCTCTGATGGTGTTCCAGGCCCTCAGAGATCTTCATTTGTTTCTCTCCCTCACACTGGCTCCTGTAGCCCTGGCAAAAGGCCTAGTATAAAGTCTGTAAATTCTAGAATGAGCTTGTTAGTAAGACTTAAAATGCATGGGGCACCCGGGTGGCTCAGTCAGTTGAGCGTCTGACTTCGGCTCAGGTCATGATCTCACGGTTCATGAGTTTGAGCCTGTGTCAGGCCCCGTGCTGACAGCTCAGAGCCTGGAGCCTGCTTTGGATTCTGTCTGTCTGTCTCTCTCTCTCTCTGCTCCTCTCCCACTTGCACTCTGTCTTTCTTTCTCAAAAATAAATAAACATTAAAAAAAATTAAAATGCAGACAGTCAGTTTAACATCTGGTATATGTATCTGGAATGTTTTTTTGATGTTTGCCCCCGCTTTAGATTATAATTCTTCTGAACTTGATGCTTTCAGTTAGCTTTGTTCAGGGATACCTATGATTTGTGCTCTGGCCACAGACTTCATCCTCTCTAAAGACCTTGGCCTTGCCCCCACAGTTTCCTTAGCCCCTTCTTTAGCCCCTCCAGGGCGACTCCTACTCCTCATTTGACTCAGCCCCGTGGTCAGCTGCATCTTGGCGGCCTCCCAGACTGCCAAGAAGCCCTGCTGTGTTGTCACAGTCCCCTCTGACAATTCCTATTAGGGCATCGATTACCCCATATTGAAATTTCCTGTTTTCTGTCTCTCTGTCTCTCTGTGTTCTTACAGGCAGGACCAAGCACAGAATCTATGCAGCTCCCTACAGAGTGAAAATGCGGGTTCCCTTTTAAAAAAATTATTAAGAATTTCAAAACAACAGTGACAGAGCATTCAACGGAGCTTGGGGCCACGAAGCCACCATGCCCGTAAAGGTAGCCCTGCTTATGGGGCAGGAGCTCGGTTATATCCTCGGTTGTATCCCCAGAGCCTGGCCTGGAAGCCGGTACCCAGCAGAGATGCAGTAACTGTTTGCACAATTTATGAGTGGGGAGATGTGTGGGTATCCAACTAGGGAGTAATAACTCGCCCCCATCACTCTCCAGTGGCAAAAAGGGGGAGTTGTTGGGCCACCTTAGTGGCTTGCAGATAAAGCATACAAGAGGCGACAGACTTGTCAGTTATCATAATACCTGTCAAGAGGTCTAGTCCGTATTTAATAGATGCTTGGAGAAAGAAAAAAAAAAAGCAAAACCCAATTACATGCTATTGACAAGAAACATGTCAAAAAAAAAAAAAATCAAAGGGAAGATTAAAAATGAAGGAGAAGGCCGCAGAGCACCGGCTGAACACAGAGACACAAGGAGAACAAACCAGATAAAACAAATTCAAGAAAAATCCATGAAATAGGACAGATCATGATTTTTCCACTGAGAAAGGGAATGACCCATAATGAGGTCTGTAATAGGCTGAATCATAAATGTGGTATCTTTGAAACAGAAAGGGCACGTTTCCCCACAAAGGTGCCAGGAGAACTCATAAAACTGAATCACATTCCTGACAAAAAAAAACCCTCAACAGATCCCTCGGAGTAGAGACCGTCCAGATAAAATTCTCTGACTTTATAAAGGTAGGCATTAATAACAAGCATATAAATGGGAGCACTCAAGCCACTAGGAAATTCGATATCCACCTATCCCCCGCCCCCCATCAAAAATTCCTCTTAAATAGCTTTTGCCCAAAAAGGAATAAAACATCTAATTGTGTTGTGGTGTTTCCAACTGTTCTGTATTTTGTTTTTTAATTTATATTCATGTTAGTTAATATATAGTGTAGTCCTGGCTTCAGGAGTAGAAGAACCCAGTGATTCATCTCTGACATAGAACACCCAGTGCTCATCCCAGAAAGTGGGTGCCCATCACCCATTTAACCCACCCCCACCCACCCCCTCTCCCTCAGTTTGTTCTCTGCATTTAAGGGTCTCTTATGGTTTGCTTGCCTCTCTGTTTTTATCTTATTTTTTCTTCCCTTCCCCTATGTTCATCTGTTGAGTTTCTCAAATTCCACATATGTTCTGTATTCTTTTCACACATAGGTGAGACCGGCATGGGGAGCCTGTGGGCAGCTGGACGTGTAATGCAGGCAGGCAGACTGTCTTACATTCAGTCGCGGTTACCCCAGGCAGCCATGTGCTCCTTGACCCCATAAGAGGATGCCACTTTTCCACTGCAGTTCCTCTCACTGGACCTTTCCAGTTAGCACTGTTCAGGGCTATCTATGAAAATGGTAAATAAAGCCCTAAAGGAAAGGATGATTAACACACAAGTTAAGGAGCGATGTAACTGGGCAGAGGAAGGGGATGTGACTGTGGAAAGGTGGTTTTCCTTAATCCAGACATTCACTTTATTATTCTCTTCTATCCATTA
This sequence comes from Panthera leo, assembly GCF_018350215.1. Lineage (NCBI taxonomy): Eukaryota > Metazoa > Chordata > Mammalia > Carnivora > Felidae > Panthera > Panthera leo. The sequence continues at coordinate 150,456,396 of NC_056687.1, forward strand.
CAAATACATATTTAAAAAATTTTTTTTAATGTTTATTTTTGAGAGACAGAGACAGAGTACAAGTGGGGGAGAGGCAGAGAGAGAGGGAGACACAGAATAGGAAGCAGGCTCCAGGCTCTGAGCTGTCAGCACAGAGCCCGATGTGGGGCTCGAACCAACGAACCGTGAGATCATAACCTGAGCCAAAGTTGGACACTAAACGACTGAGCCACCCAGGCGCTCCATACAACAAATACGTATTATACACTCTTCGGGATATAGGACACATTTGCAATTAAAAAAAAAAAAAGAGTAGAAAAACATTAACCACAGTTTAGTGCACAGCTCAGCTGGAAACAGCATTCATGCAGCCATAACAACGAAACACTAAATTATGGTGTTGGCTTTACTGGAAGGTGAGGGAATGGGAAGGGAGGGAGTACGGGGTGTAAATCCTGTTCTGTGGTTGAACGTAACAGAGAATGCCTGAAATTGAGCAATCACCAAGGAACGAGGCATACCATAGACAGCAAGGACAATTTTATCAAGCAAATAAGTGGAAGAGACCAAAGTGGTTGCCCTAGGGGGTTGCTCGGGGAGGGACGCGTTGGAGAAAAGTGAAAGATCGTGTTTCTCACAACAGAGCCTGACTCTTTTAAACCCTGTGCGTATACATCTTTAGGAAAAGTAAAACCTTAAAAACACAGAGTAAATTGCCTCATTGTGGAGGACAATATACACCCTCAGGATAGTTTTAAAAGCTAATATTATGAGACTGTCTCTGTCTTGTAAATTAAAAATGCCAGTGACAGAGCAATCTGTAGATTCGAGATCGCTCAGATGGAAACACGGCTGCTGTACTGGGGAAACCATGTTGCGTGACTCTGGATGGTTCTGATGAAAAGGAGGCTGACAGCAAAGATACAAAGGGTTTCAGGAAAACCCCTTTGCAAAATGACAGAGGAAAAAGGCAACGCTTCCCAATTAATACATGATTATACACAATGAGCTACTTAAAATTTTTTAAATGTTTATTTATTTATTTTTTTGAGAGACAGAGTGAGATGGCGGGGGGCGGGGGGGAAGGACAGAGGGAGGGAGACACAGAATCTGAACAAAGCAGGCTCCAGTCTCTGAGCTGTCAGCAGGGACCCTGACACAGGGCTCGAACCCATGAACCATGAGATCATGACCGGAGCCGAAGTTGGACACCGACTGAACTACCCAGGTGCCCCCACCATGAATGATTTTAAAGGTAAGCATGTATTAATAGCTTTATGAGAAGGCATCAAATTACTTTGCCTATCCCTCTAAAAGTTTATGTGTCAAAGATGGACAGAATTCTACTTCTGTTCATTTTTCCATGTGAAAATGGGGATTAGCATTTTAGCTGGGGTGGCCAGCTCATGACCTGAGCTGAAGTTCACCACTCAACCGACTGAGCCACCCAGGTGTCCCCCCTTCCCTTTTTTCCAGACAGAGACAGAGAGAGAGAGCATGTGAGCAGAGAAGAAGGCCAAGGGGCAGAGAGAGAGACAAGCTCCATGCTGAATATGGAGACTGACGCGGGGCTTGATCCCGTGACCCTCAATCATGACCTGAGCCCAAATCAAGAGTCGAATGTTCAACGAACTGAGACACCCAGGCGCCCCTCTGGAAGTCCTTTTTAAGCATGACCCTGAGGTAGGAATTGTAAAGGAAATGACTGATGCATGGTACCCTACTAAAATTTAAAATTAGCAGAGAAATTAAAAAAAAATGGTAATCACTAGAAGAGGCCAGCCTGTAGTTCAAAAGGCATTCTCACCACACGTGGGACTTTGAACTGGTTTGTTCTTTCTGGAGGACTTGGAAGCATGTATGTAGAATCCAGTCAAAGTGCTGTACTTACAGGATTTAGACTTCTGTACAATGACGCGGACAAGGTAGTTCTTCACGATACGTCAAAGAGATACTTAAATACCAAACAGTAGAAAATTGCTTAATAGATTACAGCATATCTTTATGAGGGTATACTATAAGCACTGTATGCTAGAAGAGTATTTTTTCACGTAAAAGTAGTTGACATTTGTTACTAGTTAATTCCCACACGACTAACCTACTTCTATATCAAAGCAAAACAAAGCAGGAAACCCCCCGAGCAATACATGACTGAGGGCGAGCGGGAAGGATGGACACCAGAGTCTTTATGGCCATTGTCTCCAGGCGGTGGGATACATTGGACAGCGCCTTCCCTCCTTGGTGCTTCCCTAATTTTCTATGTTCTGTGCTCTTTGGCCATAGTTCAGCTTTGTGATACAAATGGAAAACACGCATGTGCATTCTGACCCCATGATACCTGGGATTCTGCGTGCACATTAGGGGAAGCCTCGCAGGCACTTGGCCTTCTTGCCTGGGTCTCCCGGGGTGCGTGGAGCTCACGGGCGCAAGCTGGGGGGCGTGGGTGCTCAGGCAGGGAAACCACTGTCAGGAAAGGGCTACAGATGGGGGGGGGGGGCAGAAAGCGTGCCGGAGTTACCGCTGTGGGGGGGGCACCCCCCACCGTGTGGACATGCTGCGTCCGGGATACAGGATGGCCCGAGTGTGATAGATAGATAGAGAGCTCTGCAGAGTCTGAAGCAAAACAGTGACAATCGCGGTGATAATGCTGCCAGCGTGGCCTCCGGTCACTAGTGCTTTTCGGACTTCTGGTTGTGACCCATTAATGAGCCGAGAGGATCATTAAAAAAAAAAAAAAGTGAAACAGATTAGAAATATCTGAGTGCTGTGCCAGTGGCAAGGGTAGGTACTGTTTTTCCAGACCTCTGCTTTTTCTATACAGGAGTTTTACCTACAGAAGTGCACGTAGCTGCCTCCTAGGTTGTGAGCTTAACTGAAATTCTTTTAAGAAACTTTTCTTCTTTTTATTTCTTTAAGATTTGTTAAAAGTTTATTTATTTTGAGAGAGAGAGAGAGAGACAGGGAGAGAGAGAGGACAGAGAAAGAGGGAGAGAGAATCCCAAGCAGGTTCCACGCGGTCAGTGCAGAGCCCGATGCAGGGCTCGAACTCACGAACCATGGGATCATGACCTGAGCCGAAACCAAGAGTCAGATGCTCAACCAACTGAGCCACCCAGCGGCCCCACACTGAATTTCTTAATGTGGGTCATTCCTCCCCTAGCACTGCCCTCCTCTAGGGTGATCGTGCCCAACTATGAGATTCAGGGGCCACCCTCTGGCTGCCAGAGAGGAATGACACTTTGTGCCACTGCCACGGCCTGAGACTGGTGTTTCGTGTTCCCAGATGGCTCCTCATGTAGCCTCGATTCCATCAATGGGAGCAGGAGTCAAAGATCAGGCTTCTAGCTGAACAAGGTCAATTAAACCCATGACTTTACCCCTGCTCTTTCCCAAACCCTAGGAAAATACAAATAACATGCAGATGCCACAGCAATGACATCTGGGAACCTGGAAAGCAGATGAAGCATAAGTAAATGACTCAGCACCTGTGAGTAAATGACTCAGTGGACCCTGATGCTGCAGTAGGGAAGCCTGAGTGAGACATCAGAACCCCAGCAAGGCTCAGGAATCACAAGCATCAGTTACCTTTGGAAGTGGGAATACAGGTATAGAAAGGGGTTAGGCCCTCAGGTACCCTTTTACGCTCTGTTTCGTCCAGGTAACTGCCCTCATCCGTTTCAGCAGAAGACTCAAGGTTTAGTGCTAGAAAGGCTCATACAGGTATCTGAGACCAGGGCTCCAAGCACATCAAGGGCAGGGACACCCACAGAAAACAGGAGAATCAAGGGAAAGCCCCCCATGCTGAATGTTGGATCAGGCCTTGGCCCCTCTCTGCCCTGGGCTCCCTTAACTAACTCTGAGACTTACATCCCCAGTAAGAGACTGGAACATTCCTCTCTGAAGAAACGGACCATCTCCAAAGGAAAAAACCTCCCGACAGTTCCTCCACTAAAACGGTCCAGTCAGATCATTCTAGGAGAAAGTCCACCAGCCAACAAGCCCCACTCAGCCCCACTGCTCTTCAGATGAACTTCACAGTCCTGGGTCATCTCCTGCTTGATCAAAGTGTCTGTCATTAAAGAGATACACCAAAAACAAACAGAATAAAGAAATTCAAAGGAGAAGAAAGCTTCAGAACATCAATAATGGAATACACTGCAGATATGAAGGAACAACATTATACTCCAAAAGGAACAGAGAAACAAAAATAACAGAAATTAAACACAATTATTCTGGAAATTTAAACCTTAGTAGATAGAATGGAAGATGAAGTTGAGGATACCTTCCAGAAAGAACAAAAGGACAGACAGAATTCAGGAGAAAAAGAAAACTGGAAAATTAATCTGTGCGATCCCATATCTGTGCTCCAGAGGAAAAAAAGAAGATATTAAGAACCAAAATGATCCAAGAAATAATTCAAGAAAATTTCCCAAGCCTGAAAGAGCTGAGCTTCTAAAGTGGAATGGTCTCTAGGAGCCCAGTAAGATAGACGAAAAAAAGACCCAAGTGAAAACACATCACTGTGAAATCACTGAGACCAGAGAAGATCCTATCAACTTTTTGGGGGTGAGGGAGGGGCGAGCCACATAAAAAGGATCAAACATCAGAATGACTTTGGACCACTCAGTAGAAACACCGAAAGGCTGTTTTTTATAGTCACAATAGTAAAACACCGAAACTGATGTAACAGAGACTATGTCATAAATAACTGAAAGAAGAGAGGAAAGGGGCAGGTGTATGTGCTGGGAACTTGGAGCTATAAGGGAATAAAGCCTTTTTACAATAGAAAGTGAAGAGATTAAAAAAAATAAAAGCAATGTAAGCAAGCTGTTTAAAATTTGGAGGGGGCACCTGGGTAACTCAGTCAGTTAAGTGTCTGGCTTTGGCTCAGGTCATGATCTCACGGTTCCTGGGTTCGAGCCCCGCATCGGGCTCTGTGCTGACAGCTCAGAGCCTGGAGTCTGCTTCAGATTCTGTGTCTCCCTCTCTCTCTGCCCCTTCCCCCGCTCATGCTCTGTCCCTCTCTCTCTCTCACTCTTTCAGAAATAAATAAACATAAAAAAAAAAAAAGACCCAGTTCTCTTGGAAAACATCAATCACGACAACCAGGCAGCCTAAAATGAAGGATTGTAGTAAATAATCAATAACAGTAAGCTGTGAAATAAAGGACAAGTCAACATCACTTAATTATTCAAATGGCCGGAAACAGTGGTTTTTTGTTTTCTGTTTTTTTTTTCTGCCAGGTTCTTCTACCCAGACCTAGTTCAAGTGTCTTGAGAGAGAGTTAAATGCCAGAACACAGGGAATGGAGTCCTCACATCTTCACTCTGTGTCCTTATGCCCACAGAAGCCCCGAGCCAGAACATGAGCCAGGAATCCTTCTTAGGAAGACACAGAACTTGGGGCAGACGGCAAATCCGGGAAAGGTGCAGCACAGTGACATCGCCTGTTTCTATCACCCGCTCCAGAAGGGAGGTGACGGGGAGCTGGGAAATCCCAGACAACCGGGCTGAGAAAAACCCATCCGTGTGCGTGGGAGAGGGAGGGAGAGGGGCTGCATTTCCTTTAAAGCCGCCCGCCTAAGAAAACTTCATGGAGGAAATGTCCCCTCATTCGTACAGTGGACGTCATCCCTGCCCCCCACCCTGCTGAAAGGATCAAAAGAGATCACGCTTGTAGTACACCCAGTTACTATACCTTGCATGTTTCAGTGCTTGGGCGTAAGTACTATTACTCACAAACACAGAAAAGTGTTTTCCTCCGATCATAGCAACTATGAAGGTGCTATCGCAGAACGTTTACAGGTAACCCCAGCACGTACTGCAAAGCTGTTCCTGCAATGTCCCTCCCACTCTGCCGCGAATCCTCCCTTCTAGGTAGGCGGGACAAATCCAAGTGGTCGCCAGAAACTAAAAGTTTCTTTAAAAAAAAAAAAAAAAAAAGCTGCCAAGTGGCCCAGTGCAAGTCCAAGTAGCAGGTCTCGGCTGGGCCAGTCTGCTCTCTGTCCAAAACCGCATAGATTTTTCAGATAAGATCTCATTCTGGTGCTAAATACAATGTGACATCTTGACCCACAATTCCTGCGTGCACGCTCCCTCGGGCACTCCTCCCCTTCCCTCCCGGGAGCAGAACATCTGATAGGAAAGAACTGGGAAAAGCTTCTCTCTAAAGCACCTAGGCAAGATTTTGAAGAGCGTGCACACCCTTTTACTGTGGAGTGGTAGGCAGAATATTGTGCAAGTGATCCCACAGCTCCCGTCTGTGAGTATGTGTGCATGATTCAGAATATTCATGAGAACCTAGGTCACTCTGTCAACCAGAGTCCACCCACCTCTGTACGCAGCGCTTACTTGAAAAAGGACCTATAGATAAACCCGGGGTGGTAAGGCGGAAAGGAAGGAACTGGTTCTTTTTTGCCCACTGCCAACCCTCTGCCGATGGGTCCCTCTCCTCTGGACAAATGCACAGGTGCCCAATCCTGCTGACACTTTTACGGACTGTATTGCATTAGAAATGGGTTCTCTTCACACACGCCAGGACATAAACACAAACTTTGCAAAGGCACATGCCTCACCCGCTCATTTTCATGCATAAATCAACGGGCTATTTCTTACACAAATGGAAACAAATTTAAATTCTGCAAATCACACGTGAACTTGATGTACTTCTGTTCACGTGTAAATCTCAAGAAAAGGCTGCTGTTATTGTCTGACTTGAAAAGAAGTTGAAAGTCTCCGAGGGGGCCAAATGCAAATCATCTGAAGGTGCTGGTAACTCTGACTTACAAAGGATCGGTTTCCACGGTTGCTCCGCAAGATGCAAGATGAGAGCGGAAGAGGGATACCAGGATGCGCTAACCATCTTCTAGCTAATTCCCCCAGTAGCACTTCCTTTCTCGTTCAGTCACTGAGCTCCTCTTCTGCAAGTTCTGCACCACCTCTGTCTTCCATGTTGTCAAGAGAAGGTCACAAATCCCTTTCCAGTGTCCACGCTGTTTGAGCAGAAGGGACCGCCAACTGGGTTCCGTGGCAACCGCCAGACCTTGTGGATTTCTGCCTACAGAGAAACTCAGGGGGCTCTGAGTTCCGAGCACCACACTGTGGGACAGACACTTCCTTCAGGGATGGAAAGGGTGCACATTACCTGTCCCCACCTCCGGAGTGGGAGCCTGGCCAAGGATCTTGTGTGTGTAGGTGGTGTTGGGGGGGGGGGCGGGGAGGGATTTTATTTTAGCATTAACCATCATGGTGGACTTCAGGGCTTTGCACAGGAAGATCTACTCCATCTGTATGTGGCCAAAAACGTCTCTCAAGAGAAGCCTTGAAAAATTGAATACACTGTTTTAGAGGGGACCCACCAAAATTGAAACTGCCGGCCAGGATTCAACCAAGGACCTGCGATCCCATTCTTGAGAAAATCTGCATTTTTGAGTTCTTGAGAGCATCACAGCGTGGAGGGTAAGAATGGCCGCTATGGAGCCGGTCTGCCCAGCCGTGAACCTGGCTCCTCCACTTCCCGGAGGTGAGACCGTGAGCAAGTTCTTGACCTCTCTCCTCAGTCTCCACGTTGCTAAAACGGACATAGTATACTTGCTTTATGGAGTCGTCGTCAGGGTGACTGAGTGCCAGAACAGTACAGAACAAGCTCTCAGTGTTGGCTACGATACCGACAGGTAATCTCCCAGCTACACAAGCTGGTTGTTGTTGGTTATGGGATCTATTTGCGAAGGCAGCGATTCAAGGCCCAGCCTCTGAAGAAGCTGAAAGCCTCCATGGCAACAGATGGGCCTTTTTTCCCTGACTGCTGGGCCTGGCAGGGCCTCTGGTACCAAGGCACGTTGACGTAGAAAGCAAGGAGAGAGGAAGACGGGGGGAGCGTTTTGCTTCACCCAAACAGTAAACCAGGGCTCTGCCAGGCGGCACAGATGCTCGATCTCAGGAGCGCCCAGAATTTTCTTACAGTTGTCATTTTGCCTGGCAAAAAAAGCTTTCGTCATTTCGAAGGCGTCGCTTCATCCTTGTTTATGCCCCCTGCCCCACTGCTCTGGGAGGGACCCACCTGGAGCTGGTCCTGCGCTGCTCTATGCCATCCGTGGCATGGATCATTCAGAACTGGCCGGGGATGGCCACCCCTGTGGCCGGAGCTAGAGCAGGCCTGTTAAAAGTGATCTTTGGGGCACCTGGGTGGCTCGGTCGGTTAAGTGTCCCTCTTCGGCTCAGGTCATGATCTCGCGGTCCGTGAGTTCGAGCCCCCCGTCGGGCTCTGTGTTGACAGCTCAGAGCCTGGAGCCTGCTTTGGATTCTGTGTCTCCCTCTTTCTGTGCCCCTCTCCCGCTCATGCTCTGTCTCTCTCTCTCTCAAAAATGGACATGAAAACATATTTTTAAAAAAGTGATCTTTGATTTCTTTGGTCATTTATTTATTTTAAGGAGAGTGTTTAAGAGATCTTTTTAAATGTTTACTTTTTTTAAATGAAATTTATTGTCAAATTGGTTTCCATACAACACCCAGTGCCCATCCCCACAGGTGCCCTCCTCAGTGCCCATCACCCGCTTTCCCCTCCCTCCCACCCCCCCTCAACCCTCAGTTTATTCTCAGTTTTTAAGAGTCACTTATGATTTGGTTCCTTCCGTCTCTAACTTTTTTTAAAATGCTTACTTTTGAGAGAGAGACACAGAGAGAGACAGAGAGAGCAGGGAAGGGACACAGAGAGAGGGAGACACAGAATCCGATGCAGGCTCCAGGCTCTGAAATGTCAGCACAGAGCCTGACAGGGGGCTTGAACCCACGAACTGTGAGATCGTGACCTGAGCTCAAGTCGGACGCTTAACCGACTGAGCCACCCAGGCGCCCCTCTTTGGTTATTTAGTTGGGGGTTTTGTCAGAAGGGAGCTGGACTTAAGGCCTTGAAATCGTTTGCATACAGAGATCTCTGCATTGATATATCAATACACCTTGGTAGTATACTAGATTTGGCCTCCACTCCACAGTGTGTCCCTTACTATGCAGTGAGCATGTAGGACAGGGGGGTGTACCTGAAATCAGAAGAGACATGTGGGGATTAGCAGCCTGGGGGCCGGAGAGATGGGCCCCATGCCCATCTCTGCCACTCTGTGACCACGCTCGGGTCACTTCCCTTCTCTGACCACGGTTTTCTTATCTGAGGTACTCCGTGTGAGCACGGGTCCAGTTTCTGAAGCTGGAACATAAGCTTAGGGTTTGGCTGCCATTTGGGGAGTATCCAGAGAAGGAAAACCTGCGAAAACCCACGGAGGCCAACCTTTGAAGGATCAGTGCTCATGATCCGAGGGCTCAGGGTTGGAGGGTGTGTGTTGGGGTCTAGGGAATGGGGAAGAGTGGGGAGCTGTTACGTTGTGCGCCTTGGGCGTATAGAGCGAAAGGGGGTGTGTGCGTGGGAGAGAAGCAGAGAGACAGGCACTATCCATGTTAGGGGCCTGTGAGAAGGAAAGGATGGGGAAGGGCAAGTGGGAGAGGGAGGAGGGGGAGGTGGAGGAGGGGAGGAGGGAGAAGAGGGAGGAGAGGGTGTGGAGTATTCGAGGAAGACATTGGGTGACAGCATTCTGAGTATGTGAGGGAAAAAGGGAATGGGGAGAGGGAGAGAGAGCAAGACAGAGCAGAGGCAGAGAGGGCACCTGGGGGTGTGTGTACCTGTGAGCAGACGCCTATGTGTTTGTGAGTGTGTGTATACCTTGAGTCCATGTCTATGTGTTTGTATGTGGCATGTATGTGCGAGTACATGTCTGTGTGTGTGCGTGTGTGTGTGCATGTCTGTGTCTGTGAGCACCAACGCGTGGTGCATGGCAGCTATAACCAGTGACTGGAGTAACACACACCGCCCCTGCCTACACATTTCTCAGAGAACTTCCGAGCTCCTTGAGCAAGCACAGGCACGGGGTTTGGGGAATTCTCTCCTCTGCCTGGCTCTCCAGCGAGGCTGCCTTCTCCACGTCTGCAGGCAGGGGACGGGGAGGCCCCTCCAGGGTCCTGCTCTCTGGCCAGGGCCCCATTTCCGGTCTGGGTCTGCGGAAGTCGGCCTGGCTCTAAGCCGGATGGATTGGTCCTCCCTGGGGAGGCTGCCGGTCCCACCCTGGGGGTTTCTCGGAGCAGCAGCTGGAAGCTGACCCACCCTCTCCGCCCCACGAGGGGGACGCCAGGAGCTGTTCACAGACACGGGCCTGACAGAGCCTTCCCGGAAGGGACGGGAGGAACCGGAAGTCAGGCCCTAGCCTTGCGACGGACAGAAACAGGGCCGCACTAGTCAAGTTTGCAGGAGGTGTGAGGTCAGGTTGGGAAATCTCGTTTTCAGGGCCTGGTATCCGTCCCTCCTCTTCCTAGTGAAACAGTACTCCAAATACTCGGGGACCGGACCGGCCTCTCCCCACTCCCAGCTCTCACTCTCAGCAGTGATGGTGGGTCTGGCCCCTCTGAACTAGGGCGACTGCATCGGGGAGGGGCAGGTGACCCTGAGGCAGGCCAATGTGAGCCACGCCTGGGACTCGTCCAGCCCTGAGAGCACCGGGGCGTGTGTCTGAGAGAAGGGAGTGTAGAGCTGGGCTGTCACCTTGACATTGTGAGACACTGTGAGTCCCGAAGGGAGTTTGAACCCCTAAATCCAGCAGTGCCGGAAGCCAGGCCAGTGCCCTTGAACTTCTTTGATGACACAAGCTAATACATTCCCTTTTCTTTAAGCCAGCTTGAGTTGGGTTTTCTGTCACTGGGGATCCACATAGGCTTGGCTGAAGTAAGTGGATGGGATTCCCAACCCCCTACTGAGAACCCACAGTGTGCTGGGCAGGTGTAGTGACAGGCACAGGGGAGGGGAGGAGGGGATTAATCACAGGCTCCTGTCCCTGACTTCCTGTACTTTACACCTGAGAACCCACGCTTAAAAGGAAGAAAAGGAATCTTCTTGGCTCCTTCCTGAACGCCCACCTCAGCTCCGCGCGAGTGCCTGAGGACAGAGCTCAGACGCGGCACTCCTGAAGGCGTCACGGCCCCAGCAATCTAGAACACAGCTCAAACTGTGTGTCCCTGGCAGACACCCACACAGGACACACGCCGAGAAGTGGGACACTACCGCTGGGGAAAGAAAGAACAGATATTCGGGCCACATGAGACGTCCCCTTTGGGCCTTTTATTCTGAAACGGCTCTGGGCAGAGAAGTGCATATTCCAGCAGGTTTGACAGATAATGAGTTAAAAATGAATGAAGTTGGTCAGCTGAGTTCGGGTGTCCTTCCCCGAAGTGAGACCACAGCCCGTAACACAGTTGACTTGCTTTTGGAGATGAAACCTTCCTTCAGCACAAAGTTGGGCTGGTCACCAAGGAGAGAGGGCTCTCTCTGGGGGCTTTAGGCTCCTAGCAAAGGTAAACCCCTCTGCTGCCCCTCCCCCCCCCCCTTTGCAGCTGTCCTGGGGAGTTACACTGCCCCCCACGTCCACATGCACGATGCCACCTGTACACAATCACCGCCCTCCACGACATCAGCAGATGTCAGTGCCGAGCCCCAGTCCGGCTCCCAGGGCCGCCCCCTGGGTGCTCTTGAGGAGTGTGTCACGGTGGGGGGGGGGCACCCAGAAAGGTCAGGGATTTTGTACAAGGTATTAAAGCTCACCAAGCAAGAAAAAAAAAAGTCCAAGTAGAAACAAAACCAAATGTGTTGATTTTTCTGGATGCAACTGTGAATGCAGCAATTATTCATGGAGTGTTTTTCGGGTCTCACAACACCCACTAGGAACTTATTATTAAGCTCCTGAGAACGATTTTCCCAAGGTCAAAAACGAAAGCATGGAGAGAAGCACTTTTATATTACGATCAGAGGTGCGCACAGTATAGACATCTATTTCCTTGGCCTTGTCCCACAGAAATAGATTCACAGGCTCTTATACATTTACAGATACCTTGGTGTGAAGATCCTGTGTAGAATTTGAGAGAAGAAAAGAGAAATCTGTAGAAAGCGGTTTGAGGGAAGCAAATGCAATTCTGCACAAACAATCCATTGCCAAGGTCATCGCAAGACAATAAGCCCAGAAATGTCCCACAGAGAGAGACATCTCCGTCAGAACTAACGTACAAAAGCTCTATGAAACCTCAAAATCTCCAGCTCTATGAAACCTCCAAAACCTCAGAAAAAAATTCTGCTTTCAGCTTTGTTTGTTAGTGGCTCTCGTTTGAGTTGATATTTTTGAGCCACAGACAAGTCTAAAGATCACTGCCTGCATCTTGGCATGCTCTAACTAAATCTACGACCCAAGTTTCCTACAGCGTGAATGCATCCCGATCTAAGATGCCAGGAGAGCATCTCAGAGTCTTAAAAACCTGCACGGAGTCACAGAGAAATAGAGCACAGAGAACATAGTCAATAATATTGTAATAACGCTGTACGATGACAGATAGTGGCTACGGTTACCGTGGTGAGCACTACATAACGTTTAGAATTCCTGAATCACGATGTACACCTGATGCGAATATAATGTTGTAGGTCAACTACACTTCAATAATAATTTTTTAAATGTTTATTTTATTTTTGAGAGAGACAGAGCGTGAGTGGGGGGAGGGGCAGAGAGAGAGGGAGACACAGAATCTGAAGCAGGCTCCAGGCTCCGAGCTGTCAGCACAGAGCCCGATGTGGGGCTTGAACCCACGAACTGTGAGATCACGGCCTGAACCAAAGTCGGATGCTTAACTGACTTAGCCACCCAGGTGCCCCAATACTAATTATTTTCTTAAACCTGCGTGGAAAGCTACTAATGCCAAAGATGATTTTTGAAGGCTACCAATGAAAAGAGACCATGTTTTCACCATTTCTACAAGCATCAATTTCTTCAGTCACAAAACCAGAATGTTGGCTCCACATACCCCATGGATGGCTGAGATGTGAAAACAACACAACGCAAGCACATTACTTTGAAATTTAAGTGCCAAATCAGACCTACCTATTCTTCTTAATGACCCAGAGTCCAGTTTTGGATCCAGGCACTAGGGTGCTGATGGCCATCCCTCTCCCTAGGTCCCTGTGTCGGGCATCTACACTGGGGGGACGACAGCCCCACACTCACGTATCCCCCTCCATGCGAGCCTCTCTTCCTCCTGCATCGTCTCCCTGCAAATGACACCAGCATCCATCCAGGGGCCGAGCTGAAACCCCAGAATTACTTTTGACCCCTACTCTTTGCTCCCACCGTCCACATGCCTAGATCTCTCTCAAAGCTGTCTGTGCCTTACCACACCCACGGCCACCGCTGAGTCCAGGCTCCCATCCCAGCCATCGGTGACTGCCGTGGCCTGTGTTCCTGCCTCCAGATGCGTCCCTCTCTGGACACATCCAGAGGCATCCTCCTCAAACAGGAATCTGCGCGTGTCTGCCTCTGCACCTGAAGTCTGTCTTTTGTTCTCAAGATAATCATAAACTCCTTATTAGGTCTGAGAAGGCCCTGGGGTGGGGCCCTGCACTCCCTCCCTGCCCCAGCCCGGCCTCTCCCTGCTGCTGCCAAACAGGCTCCGGCCATGGCAACACTCTCCACTCTGCTCTCCGGATTTCCTGGCTCACACCTCAGGACCTGTGCACTGCCTCTGGGTGCTCTCCCAGCATGGTCTTGAATGCTGTGGGGTCACAGATGGGGCCTTTCTATCTCCCCTACTCTCCATACTGGACTCAGTTCCTGGTGGGCAGGAACCTCATCCTATCCGGGGCTGTGTCTCCAGCTTTTGCATGGTGCCTAGATATGAATGAATGAATGAATGAGTGAATGAGAGAAAGAAAAAGAAATAAAAATGAAAGAAAGAAAGAAAGAAAGAAAGAAAGAAAGAAAGAAAAGAAAAGAAAGAAAGAAAAGAAAGAAAAAGAGAAAGAAAGAGAAAGAAAGAAAGAGGAGAAAGGAAACTGGCAAACATTCAGGCTATAGAAGGGTAACAATTTCTGATTTTCAGGTATCTGAGCGCCACTCCCGCCCTACAGCTATCAGCTGGGTTGACTGGTGGGCTTCAGCCTGTGTCCCAGTCATGCTCCAGGTTCTGAGCCAGTTCTGACCGAATGAACACACCGTTTACCAACAGCTATGGCCACCTGAACCACTGGAGTAAAAATTTCTAAGGCTGGAAACTAGTAAACACTGATTAGTTCCAACATCTGTCCTTGGTCCCCCTTCCTTCCCCACCTGCCTGTTCACGACCAAACCCTTGTGCCTCATAGTACCCTCCCTTCTTTTTAAAAAAATTTTTATTTAAATTCCGCTTAGTTAACATACAGAGTAATGTTAGTTTCAGGTGCACAACATAGTGATTCAACAATTCCATACAAGACCCAGTGCTCATCCCAAGTGTGCTCCTTAATCCCCATCATCTATTTCCCCCGTCTTCCCACCCCCTCCCCTCTGGGAACCATCAGTTTGTTAACAGTTTGTTAAGAGACCGTTTCTTGGTTTTCCTCTTTTTTCCCCTATAATCCTTTGTTTTGTTTCTTAAATTCTACATATGAGTGAAGTCACATGGTAATTGTCCTTCTCTGACTTATTTCACTTTGCATAATACTCTCTAGCTCCATCCATGCCATTGCAAATGGCAAGATTTCATTCTTTTTTATGGATAATATTCCATTGTGTGTGTGTGTGTGTGTGTGTGTGTGTGTGTGTACCATATCTCCTTTATCCATTCATCAGCGGATGGACATTTCACCTATCTCCATAATTTAATACTCCCCCTCCTTGAAGTGAACGTTCAGTGCATACTCTCGGTTCCCTCGACCTACTTGCCTGGCTTACCACCCACTCATGGCAACAATACCGACGGTAATAATAGCTAACATCTGTTGGTGCTCACTATGGGCCAGGTGCTAGGCTGAGCTCTGGTGTGTACTTGTCGTTGAACCTCATCCACGGTGCTGTCAGGCCAGGACTATTGTTACATTCATCTGACCAAGGAGGACACTAAGCTTTGGAGCCTTGCCCGAGGGCAGGCAGGGCCAGCACCAGAACCCAAGCTGTCTCAGCCCTATCGCCTCACTGTCATGGCCACATTGGGTCACCTGCCCTGCTTCCTTCTTGGGGCCTCCCTCTGGAGGGACAACCATGCCTCTGCATATGTCCGATACCAGTGGCCGTGGTTTTATCGTCTTCTGTGTAGCAATGGCACGAGGGGGGTTCACTGATAATGCCTTGTGGCACTTTATGAATTCCCTGACCGTCCTCAGTTTTCATCCCGGGCTCAGGGCATGGGGATGGCTTCCCTGTCCCCATCCTAGAGCTCTGAACGTCAACCGGCCTCAGTGCCCACCCTGAAATTCATTTGCGGCTCCGTTCTTCCTTCTGGGTTGAGGCTCCCAGGAGCCATAGCCATTCAGATGGCCTCTCTGATCTTGGCCACATACACATTCACTGAAGGTCCACTGCAGTAGGAACTGGGCTCTCTTGGTTATTACTCCCAGCGCTTCCCCAAACCAGCATCAGTTCTGCCTGATGGATGGCGGACTGGGGGACAGAGAGCTAGTAGGGGCCGAGCCAGGGTTTAGGCCAGTGTATCTCATGGCAGGGCCAGCATTCCACAACACCAGGGGTCCTGAGTGGAAGGCAGGGGATAGGCCTCTGAGCGGCCGGGGAAGCCAATTCACACCACCATGTCCTGGCACCTGGCCCCGAGAACAGCAGGCCCCACCTTGGTGACCCTCTCGGTGGGCCCAGCCTCCCATCCCAGCCCCTGTGAGCAGGACCCTGTAGTGGGCTGAGCTGTGGCCTTATCCTGTGGGCATCCCTGGCGCCACAAAGTTTTCTCATCCTTTGGAAGGAAGAGTCCACACAGTAAGAAGGAAGTTCTTGACTTTGTTTTAAGGTGGCGGCTAAGGTAAGGGTAGCTCAGGTCACTTAGGGGACCACTTCCATTCCTCCCGTGTCCTTGTGGGACACCCTAGTGTGAGTGGACCTTTCACACAGGAAGTCATTGTCCTGGGGTCTATACTGGGGCTCACCTGGGAAGATGCAGAACTTTCCAAACACCCAGTAGGAGAATTTCCCCTGATTTTGCCCACACTTTGGCAATTCCTTCTGAAATTGTTTCTTTTGGGTCTCGTTCCTTTGTTTTTTCCTTTCCTGCCTTCTTGTGTGCTACTTTTAGGGTTCTATCTTGAATTATTCATGGGGTTTTCGAGTATATCTCTTTGTATAACTTTTGTAGCAATTACTCTGGGCAACACAACATATGTTCCCGATCACAGTGTACTGGTATGAACATGTTCCCACTTCAAGAGAGGTGTGCAAACCTTAATTACATTTAGGCCCCCTTGCCTTTCCCACTTTTAATTTTTTTTTTTTTTGAGAGACAGACAGAGCGCGATTGGGGGAGGGGCAGAGAGAGAGGGAGACAGAATTCGAAGGAGGCTCCAGGCTCTGAGCTGTCAGCACAGAGCCCAACACGGGGTTCAAACTCATGAACCTTGAGAACATGACCTGAGCCAAAGTTGATGCCTAATCGACTGAGCCATCTAGGCGCCCCTCCTTTCCCACTTTTAAATATCATTGTCTTGAATATCAGATGGTATTATCATTTTTGTTCTTGTCCTCATATATGATTGATCAATTGATTTTTTTTGTAAGTAGGCTCCATGCCCAACATGGGGCTTGAACTCATGACCCTGGGATCAAGAGTCATACGCTCTACTGACTGAGCCTGCCAGGCACCACCCCCCAACATGTGATTTATAAAGATAGTCCATTGGGTGTACCCATATTCTGCTTTATCCATGGCTGCTTCTGTTTTCCTAATGCTCCAGGATTCCTTCTCTGATCATTTATCTCCTGTTTGAAAAGCTTCCTACAGCCAGTCTTTAAGGACGTGTCTGCCAACTACAAATTCTTTTCTAATTTTCCTTTATCTGAGACTCTCTTGATTGCTCTTTCATTCCTGGAGAAGAGTTTCCTCACACCTAGAATGTACGGTTGACAGGGCTTGCCTCTCAGCACTTGAAAAATGTCGTGCCATTTCCTCCTGGCGGCCATGGCTTCAGAGGAGAAATCTGCCGTCACCCGAGTAGATCTTCCCCTATAAGAAATGCGTTAGTCTATAGGGATGCTTTTGAGAATTTTTTCCTTTCTCTTTAGCTTTTAAAAGTTTAATTATGATGCATCTTGGCTTGGATCTGAACGTATTTGGTTTTCCAAGTTGTGTGGTTATTTTTCAGGATCACATTTTAGCATTATTCTCAAAGAATGACTTTTTTTTCCTCCTCAACAGTAGCCAGTGAGTTTATTCTGTTTTCGCTTTCCACAAGTACCACCCACAAGCCTTCTTTAGAAGTTTCTAATTTTCTCCACCCCTGCTTAGGAAATCCTCTACTGCAATGAAAGGGGGGAGTTGGGATATTTTAGTGAGTGTGATTAGAAGCGATGTTCTTGTCATGGGAAATGCCACCCGGTGGCACTCCCACGGGGGCTCAGCATGGCTACTTGTGCCATCCAAGTTGGAGCTGCCTGAGCCTGGGGCTTCGGACTGCAGACCATTACGTAGAAGAATTTAAGTTCTCACGAGGCGCCTCCTACCGTGCGACAGACACTGTGAGGGTCACAAGTCACCCTTTCTCTAATCTTTCAGCAAACCTTATGGGCCCAATATTATCGATTCCTATTTTTAAGATGAGGAAAATGATGCTCAGAGATGCTTGGCAACTGGCCAGTAGCTACACAGCTAAATGGTAGCACCAGGGTAAATGTTTCAATTAATTTTTTAAAATTTATTTCGGGGCACTATGGCTTCCATATAATAAGGTGTAGGGCACCCGGGTGGTTCGGTTGGTAAAGCGTCCAACTCTTGATTTCAGCTCAGGTGATGATCTCTCGGTTGGTTGTGAGATTTGAGCCCTGTGTCGAGCCTGCCTGGGATCCTCTCTCTCCCTCTCCGCCCCTCCCCCCACCCAGGTGTGCATTCTCTCTCTCTCTCTCAAAATAAATAAACTTAAAAAAAATTAAATAGGGGCACCTGGGTGGCTCAGTTGGTTAAGCGTCCGACTTCGACTCAGGTCATGATCTCACAGTTTGTGGGTTTGAGTCCCGCATCAGGCTCCGTGCTGACAGCTCAGGGCCTGGAGCCTGCTTCCGATTCTGTGTCTCCCTCTCTCCCTCTGCCCCTCCTCCACTCACACTCTGTCTCTCAAAAATAAATAAACATAGAAAAATTAAAAAAAAATTAAATAGGGGAGCCTGGGTGGTTCGGTCGGTTAATCGTCCGACTTCCGCTCAGGTCATGATCTCATGGTCTGTGAGTCCGAGCCCCACGATGGGCTCTGCGCTGACACCCCGGAGCTTGCTTCAGATTCTGTCTCCGTCGCTCTCTGACCCTCCCCTGCTCATGCTCTGTCTCTCTCTTAAAAATAAATCAACATAATTTAAAAAAAAAAAAAATTAAATAAAATTAAGTGTCACACTCAGGGAATGTTCACATATGTGTATACCTGTAATACCACCACTTAGTCAACATATAGAACATTCTAATTGCTCCAGGAGGCTCCCTTGTGTCCCCTCCCATTCAGTCGCCCTTCCTACCCCTAAGGACCATCACCATTCTGATTTTCATTATAGATCAGTTTGACCATTCTGGAAGTCTGCATAAATGGGATCATGTGGTATGTGCCCATCTGTGTCTGGCTTCTTTGGCTCAACATCAAGTCTGTGCATCCACGCTGCTACATGCCTCTGTAGTTCATTAGACGGATGTATTTCATTAGACGGATACAGTACAAATTATACAGTCATTCCAGTCTGGGGGTATTACAGATGAAGCTAATATGGACACTTGTGTGCACGCCCTTCCTGGACACAGACCATCATACAAAAGCAATGGAGGCTCCTCTTGTCTGGTTCCGCCATGTAGCAGGAAGTTCGGTTTTGTTTTATTCTATGTGTTTGCTTTTGCTATGGAGATTATGTTTCTCTTCTTTTTAGCCACAGGGGCACAGGGAAGGCAGACTTTTATTGCCTTAAGTAGGAAGAATTCTGAGTAAGTTCTTAGAGTGATCCCCAAGCAGTTTTCAATCCCTTCTTGGTGAGCCCTTGGAAGCAAGGCAAGGGCAGGGCCTGCCTCTCCAAGAAACACGCACGCGGGAGCACACCCTCACACCTCCCACGCTTTATGGCATCTCACACTCTGCATTGCTCTACATGTTCCTAAACCTCCCACATCATCCACTGACTTCCCCACTGGCCCCCAGTAATGAACCCCTGCTTCAGGCACACCCGTTCTGCTGCTCCTAGAAAAGACACGCTCTTTCGCAACCCTGCATCCTGCTTCACCCCTCCTCGGCCAGGCTCCACCTCTCTTTCAAATCTTTGCTTGAATGAAGGCTTGCTTCCCTCTCTTTCTGTTGCAGGTTGATAGAACTGTAAGTGGATGGGGACAGAAATACTAAATAAATAAACCTAGGACACACACGGGCGCACACGCGACTGCGCGCGCGCACACACACACACACACACACACACACACACTTTATTTATACAGATTATACAAGTTTTGGTTCCCTGAAGGTCACTTTAAACAAATAAAGGACATAATTTAATACATAGGAAATTTATAAAAGGCAAGAAGCAAATTCCTTCTATTTGATAAAACATAATGGCCAAGACATAGCTTACCTATTGGATGGTGTATTATTTTTCCCAAAGTTGAGACATATGCTACATTGATTAGAAGCACTGAAAAAGTTTCAGTGCTCTATGACTCTATCTGAAGGGCACAGCTGACAAAAAGACTTTCTAAAGTTATTCAGCTTATTTGGAATTTGTGACACTTCCTGAATTTAGAAGGCCATTCCTACACATCTCTCCGGGATCTCATTTTAGAGGTTGGCATGAGAACCTCACTCCGCAGCTTGAACAAATCACCTGAGGGACACACAGCCCTCGAAAATGCACATGTCTTTGTGTGGTTTCATTTGGACAAGTGTCTGGAAGTTACCTGACTGGGCAATTGTGGTTCTTGGCACAACTTTTTTTAAAAGAATAAATTAGATCCTCTTTTCTTAATTATCTTCTAACCTCAGTTCTGCCACTATAAATGACAAGCCTCTTCAATTCTTCCCTTACCAATGGATTCCTAAACCCAGGGATCTCCTGCTCTTTGAAATTTCACATTATGCCACTTTGTTTTTACAAAAGTCCTACTTTGGTGCCTATTTTTGCTAACTGAAAGAAATCTAAAGAGGATTTTCCTTCTCAAGAAAAAAGGCAAGAAGTGAAAAAGCATTTGGTGTTTGCTTTGCAGCAAGCCATTTCAGGGGCAGCGCACCCCAAGCATCCAAGCAGTGAGAGTGGCCCCGCCAAGGTCCTTCCCCAGGAACTTCCCCCAGCATCTTCACAGGGAGCCGCCACAGCTTTGGACTGAGCGAACATCTGTGCTTTATCTTGAATTATGTTGTGCATCGATTTAGCAAGATGTGCCCTAAGGTATCAGAAAAGCCTAAGAGGTAATTTTTGGGTTCTGGGAATGCTCAAAAAATTTTCTATGTAAGTTAATGCTAATTACTTCTTTGCTTTGCATCATTTCAGCTTACGCAATGCTTCATAGGCACGCTCTCCTTTCAGATAGCAGGGGAAACCTGTACTCCCCATCTAGTGCTGCCTTTGAATTACAGACAGCAGAATATTCTCAGACGCCTTTATGGGGATTCTGAGAGCAATTCACACCTCAGGTAGGATTCCTAGGAATCCCCATGGTGGCGGATAGCTTACACAGCCCAGGCGATGCTGAATCAGCTTGCTTTCTTTAGGCCCCTTGTTCCTGCTGTCCGATGAGAATTCAAAATATTTAAAAGCATTTTGCAGTAGCTGCTGACTCTTTGGGGGAACTTTGATTTTGTACCCGTAAGACTCACCCTCCACCCTGTTCTCCCCTCACTGCACCATTCAACGTTGGTGTGCTCCCTCCCGCCCCAGGCACCATCCAAGCACTTATGAGCCCCTGAGCTCTGGCTAGCTCCCCACCTGAGACACCACAGCAAAGGCACCCACGCCCAACACGCGCAAAACCAAATCCATCATCTTTATCTTGTCCTTCCAATGGTACTTCACTACTGTTCTCTAACTCCACCAGTGGGGCCACCCTCCTCCCACCGATGGTAATCCAGGAACCAGGCAGTCATCCTTGATCCCTTCCTCATTTCCCAACAGCCAATGCATTCTTCCAGCTAGCAGTTATTTACGAAGTACCTGTAAGCACCGGGCGCTGTGCCAGGTGCTGGGGACCCAGCAAGGGCCAGGCCACAGGGCCCATAGAGCCTTATTCAAGGGAAAAGCGAAGTAAGAACACGAAAATAGTTGGACAACTGAATGTATAGTTACAAACCATGAAGTGTACTGGCGTAGGAAATGTTAAATGAGAATATGTACCAAGGGAGCCTTGCGGGCCATGGGAAATTTCCATCAAAAGATACATGAGCTGGGTCTCAAACTCCTCGCCTACCCACCCCCGCACCTCCCCTCACCATGAACCTGGGCCATTGCAGTCGCCATCAGACTAGGCTTCCCCTGGAACAGAAGCACATGAGGCAGGCATTCTGCTCTTTGTTCTGGGGAACTCTCAGCGCCTAGAACAGGCCTGAACAGAGAAGGTGCTCAGTAAATATTTACTGAGCTAAAGGTCTCAACTTTCTCACCAAAGCCAGTCCAGGCCCTTGCCAGCCTCCATCCTCACACCTTCCCCCTCTTCTCCCCTTTGCTAGCTCCAAACACCCCGGCCTTTAGGTTCTTTATTTAGGCCACGTTTCCACTCATCTCATGGCCTTTGCATATGCTGTTCCCTCTAGCTGGGAACTTCTCTTCCACACTGCCCATCCACTGGGCCTTGTCAACACTTACTCAACCTTTGGATCTTAGCTTAAACATTAGGGAAGGCTACCTTACCTCCAGCCCATACCAGGTATCCCCACTATAGGCGCTCACATCTTTGTAAACTTCTTTTGTACAGTCCTTGGCACTGCTTGAAAATATGCATGCATTTCTGTGGTCATATCAGCATAGTCACATTCTCCCACAATGCTATAAGCCCCAGCGAGCCGAGAATTATGTGCATTTTGTCAACACTGTGCAGCCAGGTCCTAGCCCAATGGCTGACACACACTAAGTGCTTAGTACATATCTGTAGATTAACTGCTGATAATTTTTTAAAGCATGAGGCATGGAAAAAAGATGGAAAAAAACTCAGGCCCAAATTTCCATATTGATATACAGAATGAAAGCTTAAAACCCAATCAAATGGGGGAAAACTCTCCTGTTGAGAAGGGGCTCTACGTCGCCCTGTCTGGGTCCCAGCCTTGGTGAGCCAACACCACCTGGGTGCCAGAGCATTGTCTGCCTTTCCAAACTAGCTGAGGCATGCTTCACATGTGATCACTGCTTAAACTTTTCCTCTTGCCTCTCAGTTTAGACCAAAACCATCTTTCACAAGTGTTTGGAGACTCATTCTTGGATGCATTCCTATACTTCCCAAGGCCTGGAAGATGTGGGGGCTCCTGAGGGAGAAGTCCTCTTCTCTGTCAGCTCTGGGTCCACAAACAAGTGTTGGAGTTGGATCTCTGAGGAGGGAAAATTGGCTGCTTTAGGCTTTTAATGGCCATGAACCCTAGCATTGAGCCCATCATGGGTCAGGGATATAATAAGGTTCCTGCAACGAATGGAAAAAGAGCAAGAAACTCCTCTTCCCATTTTTGTGATAGAGATACTCTGATTCTACCTAATTATACTTAATTTTTGGCCTCACTTTTTTTTTGTTTTGTTTTGGTCGTTGGTACTTTGGCTATAAGAATAACAGGGCACAATGACTACAGCATCTCTCTACTTTCCTGAGCTGGAAAGTAACGGTCCCTCTGCAGAGCAGAAGTCAGTTAGGGTTGCCCACAGAAGGATAACAGAAGGGAATTACTAGTGATGGGTTCCTGGCACTTGTCAGAGCATCCCCTTTAAACCTCACTACAACCCTGAGTGTTAGGTATTAGTATCTTTGTCTATAGATGAGAAGAATGATGAGCAGAGATGAGAAATAAAAGGCTAAAGGCTACACAGCTGGCAAAACTAAGAGTCAAATCTAACTTTCTCTGCCAAGTCTGCGGTAGAGGTGAAAGGAGGACAAGAGACTCTGTTAGGTATAAAAGGACCTTTCAGTCATAGGCTACGGGGATCAGAAGGGTAGAAGAAAATTCTAGAAACAATTATTTCCTAGGGGGTTTCTGTCCTGGCTGTGCTTTGAACCCTTCTGCTCAGACAGCCTGAATTGTACTTTAACATGCAAGCAGCACATAATTAGAACATAAACATTTTTATTATAATCATATCAAAAAACATAATAGGAATAAATTTGACAGAAGATGCTCAAGTGTTTTACACTGAAAACCTATAAATTGCTGCTGAGACAAATTAAAGAAGAACGAAACAAATGGCAAGTTATACCATGTTCATGAACTAGGAGACTTGGTACTGAGATGTTAATTCTCCCCAGATGGGTCGTCTGTGGATTCAACACAATCCCAATCAAAATCCCAGACAGTATTTTTGTAGAAGTGACAAGATGATTCTAAAATTTACCTGAAAATGCAAGGTACCTAAAACAGTCAGAGCAATTTTGAAAAAGAACAAATTTGGAGAGTGTACATTATCTGCTTTCTAAACTTAATTTATAGTAAGCTATTATTACTATGTGGTATTGTCATAAAGGATAAACAAATAGATCAGTGCAGAATAGCAAACCCAGAAATAGACTCACACTTCTATGGTCATGTGATACTCAACAAAGGGACAAAGCAATCGAACAAGGGGAGAAACATCTTTGTACAAATGGTGCTGAAATAACTTGATATCCAAATTAAATATGACTGATTTCCTTTCAGAAAAAAAAAGCACTGAGGACAGAGGCAATACAGAAGAGTAGTCACTTAAGTTTCCTTATCTGCAAAAGGAGTAGGTTTGCTAAGATTGTCTGAGTTTTATACGCAAGGTTTCGAGAGGCAGATTTTTGTGCTGGCAGGAGGGAGGGTCTGGATGCTTAGCTGAACTTGAGTGTGTAGCTAATGAAGAAGCAAAGCTATAATTAGGAGAACGATAAAGGTGGAAACCCAAAAAGCCAGGGCATGGGTACTTCCAAGGAGCCAGATGGAGTCATAACCAGGAGCAAAAGTAGGAAAAGAGGAGATAAAAGGAGCAGAATCTAACCAGAGGTTCTAGAATCTGCATCTCTAAAGTAAGCCTGCTTGGGGTAGCTCTTGTGAAGTACACTGCAGGAGATGGTACTTTTACCCTTGGCCCCCAAGGTCTCACTGAGGTCCAGTATTTAGGGAGCTCCAAATACAGGGTTCTTCTGATAATTCAAGACTCTTCCCTTTGCCTTTATCACCACTACCACGTTTTACTGTTGAAGATGGAAACTGAAATGAGGAGAGTGGAAAAATGAAGAAGAAAGAGAAATAAGGAAGGAAGCAGTCTTGCCTACATCTGGCCTTCTCTGGGATGTGTTTCTCCTCCTGCCTTTCTCACTGCCCAGTCTGCCTTTGTCTGACCAGTTCCCACCATCCTTTTAGGAGAACTGAAATGTCACCCCCACTGGTCCCTGGTCCCTGGTCCCCATAGCCTAAATCTTTCTGTCTCACAGCACTATATCTTTCCCTTTCAGTACTTACTCTGACTGGAGTCACACAGTAATTTGCTTATTCTCCTTCTAGGCCATGAGGTCCATGAACCTGTGTCTGGTTCTGTTCACTTCCAAATCCCTAATGCTGGAACACAGTGTCTTGCACATAATGGCCACTCATTAGATACATGTTGAACAAATGACTAAATCCCTATCAGCTCCTAAATGGGTTACCAAGGGATTTTTGTGTTATCTTGGGAAAACTCCAATGTCTACTAATGGACATTAATTGCCTATTAAATGTAAGCTAACGCTCACCTTCTTCAAATTGGGGTCCTCACTCAAAACGATCCAGTATTATTTTATGGGCAGATACTTTGATTTTAATCAGATTTTTATCTTATTAAGTATTTTGTTATAGAAAGAGTTATGGGACTAATTTCTCATCTTTATCTGCTAAAGAAATGTAGGTGGCCTTGCTGCAAAGAGCCATGTAATAAGCAGGTGAAAATTCATCGTGTTTGGTTTTTCTCAGCCTCTGTAATTGAATTGACAATAAGATTTATACTTTAAATAACTTGGTCACTAGGCCCTAATTAGAATGATAGGGTTTCCAAACCCTAATGATCACAGGTAAAGCATACAGGGCACTAAATGCTAGAGAGATGAACTGTTGATTTCTGGCCTGGAGGATAAATGAGCTTGAAGTTCATAGTTTTGGGTAATTTAATATAAATTGACTAAATGATTAATGAAAAACATACACAAGAGACAGGTATCTGTAATTTTAAGAGAGCTCAAAGCTGTTGGAATTGGTTAAACGTACACCCGCCAGAGTCGCAGAAACTACTGACTTCAGCCATGAGTTTCTGCTGTGGCTTCAGCTACTGGAAGGCTCAGAAATGCCAGGAGGGATCTGAGAAACTTGTCCATGAGAGTGTCACTAAACTTTGGTGGTGTTGTAACCTAAAAAGGTATAAGTTGACTCCCATTCCCAGGAGTATGGTGGGCTATGTTCCTTAAATTATAAACTCCTAAAAACAGCGAAAAAAAAAGGGAAATCTGCAAAGCTCAAAGCTATGCAAAAATGAGAATTCAAGGAAGTAAGCAAATATGGAGGTGCCTTTTACTCAGAGGGTTTCAGCTGACTCCAGGCAATCCTTACCTTTTTGACAACTGTGCTGGGTGCAAGGCATCAGATACGAATTTTAGGGCTCCCACCAATGTAGAAAAATATGAGAAACCCTTCATATGAAGCTTGGATGCCATAGGTTATACTTCTGGTCTAACAGTCACCTAGAAATAAATCCACCATGGCAGAAGGGGCCAGCGAAGAAACATTTTCGTGATGAAAAGGAATAAACTGTATTTGAAAATGGGTGTTTTAAAATTTCCTCTGAAAAATTTATCACCTCAAGTCAGACCCACAAAACTTTCTTGGAGTTTTAGCCTAAATTCTCACTACCTTTATTGGTAAACAAAAACAAAAACAAAATTAAAGCAATATTTGCTAAATCTGGATAATCTTGAGCAAGAATCAGGAGAAATAACAGAAGAATCAGACCACTTAACATCTCAAATATTAGAATTATCAGACAAAAAAATAACTATGTTTAATAAGTATAAAGAAATAAGAGAGCATTTAAATTATGAGCAAGGAACAATTATTATATGATCATCAATCCAATTTCAAACAATAAAATATAATTCCCAAAAGTGAAAAAAAATTATACTTGAGACTGCAAACTTGATGGACATGTTATACAGCTGATTAAACACAACTTGATAGGAAATTAGTGAAATGAAGGAGAGACGTAAACAAATTATCCAAAACGTAGTACAGAAAGCCAAATTGAAAAAGGAATATTTAACAATTGTAAACCTGTAGGTACCTAATAACATAGCCTCAAAATATATAAAACATAAACTGATAGAATTACAAGGGGACACAGACAAATCTATTACTGTGGTAGATTTTGAAATGCCTCTCTTAGTAACTAATATATCAAGCAGTCAAAAAATGAGCAAGGATATAAAAGAGTTAAATGGCACAATACAAGGCTTGATCTAATGATCATACATGCATAGGACATTCTACTTAGTAATTCATATATATATATATATATATATATATATATATATATATATATACACATATATATATATACATATATATATTCTTTTCAAGCACCCATGGACTATTTAGAGAAGATGACCATGACTTGGGCAAGTCTCAACAAATTTCACAGGTCTGGCATCATATGGACCACAGTCTGGGAGCATAATGTAAGTAAGTTTGAAATAATAACAAAAGACAATTAGGAAAACCTCATAGTTTGGGGGTGCCTTGGTGGCTCAGTCAGTTGAGTGTCTGATTCTTGATTTCAGCTCAGTTCATGATCTCACGGTTCATGAGTTTGAGCCCCACATTGGGCTCTGTGCTGATAGCCTGGAGCCTACTTGGAATTCTCTTTCTCCCTCACTCTCTGCCCCTCCCCTGCTAGCATGCACACACTCTTTTTCTCTCTCATAATAAACAGACTTAAAATTTTTTTAGACAAACCTCATAGTCTGGAAATTTATTTATTTACTTATTTATTTATTTATTTATTTATTAAATGTTTATTATTTTAGAGAGACAGACAGAGCATGAGTGGGGGGGGGGGGCAGAGAGAGAGGGAGACACAAGGCTCCAGACTCTGAGCTGTCAGCACAGAGCCTGACGCGGGGCTCGTACCCACGAACCGCGAGATCATGACCTGAGCTGAAGTTGGACCCTTAACTGACTGAGCCACCCAGGCGCCCTGACGGAAATTTAAAAATTTATTTGGAGGAATCAAACACATAGGTCAAGGAAAAATAATCAAAACAAATTAAAAACTCTTACAATTGAGTGATAATTTTGAAAACTACAAATCAGAACTTATGGGACATCATTAACATGGTACACTGAGAGGCATTTAGGGGAAAAGCGAAAGACCAAAAATAAATAAGGTAAGCATCCACATTCAGAAAGTAGAGAAAGAACAGTAGAAAAAAAAAAAAAGCACAAAGAAAATAGAAGGGAGAAAAGAAAGCAGAAATAGACTAGAAAGCAAATATTCAATAGAGATAACCTAGCAAATCAGAAGCTGGTTTTAAAAAAATGAGAAAGTAAATAAACTTCCATCTTAAAAAAGGAGGAAACAAGTCATGATACTGGTAGGAATGATGCTACAGATGCAGATAGGAAGTAGAGAGAGAATAAAATGCTATTCTAAAGAAAAGAATGCAAACTAAGTGGAAAGTTACATGGAATGACGCATTCCTAGGATATGCACCTTACTGAAAACCAACTCAAGATAAAATAGAAAACATGAATCATTCTACACTTATTAAAGACACTCAATCAACAATAAAATGTTTTTCCTAAAAAGAAACCACCAGTCCCAGGCAAGTGAGTTCTACCACAAATCAGAACACAAATAATTTTATTTCATATATAATTTTTTTTTTTAGAAAATGGAAAAAGAAGGCACAATACTCTATTCAATTTATGGGGATAATGTGTACCATTAGTACCAAAAGCCAAAATCTGACAAAGAAAAGTAAAAGAATGGAAAATTACAGGCCAATCTCATCAGTAAACGTAGATGCAAAAGTCCTAACGAATATAAACAGAGTATAAGAAGATAATACGTGACCAATTTGGGTTTCTGCCAGGAATGCAAGTTAGTTTACTTTTTAGAAAACTAATGAACTTAATTCATCAAATTAATAGAGAAGAAAAATTACCCATTTATGTTAAAATCTCTTGGCAATCTAGGAATAAGAGGGAACTTGCTCATTCTGGAACAGAACATCTAAAACTCCATATAGTCAACATCACACACATTGGTGAAATATTAATACCATTTCCTTTAACATTAGGAACCATATAATGTTGGTGGTGATCCCTAATGTTATTTAGCTTTTACTAGGGGGTTGGGCAGTGCAGAAAAACAAGAAAAGAAATGAAATTTATGAGGATTACTTAGTTCTTCCTATATGGTAAGAATAGTTTCTTAGAAAACCCTGAAAATCAACATATAAATAATCAGAATTATTTTTTAAAAAGGAATCACACAAGCTTTGTGGCAAAGTTATGTTGAATTGTTGAGGAAGTATCTTCTTTCGTGAAACACCTGTGCATAAAACTATAGTTCGCATTCACTTGGCCCCAGCCCTCTGAACTTGACCAACTAAGAGGAATTCATACCTCAGGTTAGCCAGCACACATGCATTTCAGGATCCCATGTTGGTTTTGCAAGAGGTCTTGGAACGAAAGGGCCTAGAATCCTGCAAAAGGAGAGTGTGCCTAGCTAATGCCCCTAACAGGGGCACCTGTTCTGTCTCACAACCAACCAGAGTAAGTCCTGACCGTTTTAGCACAAGGGCGTGATCTGAAAGCTAAATGCTTTAAGGGGAGGGTCTGGGTCGGCTCTGACAGAGGCGTGAGCCCCCAAAAGGACTCTTCACGGGGGTTTGTGGCAACTGTCCCCTGACAGAGCTGAATGTCTCAGACTCAATAATTGAGTTGAGCTCAATTGATCCTAGCTCCCCGGATCTAGGGTGATAGGCCGGCCCACTGGCCATGAAAAGTTAGAAATACATACCAAGGAGGACTTTTTTTTAAGTTTACTTATTTACTGACAGAGACAGAGAGAGAGAGAGACAGAGAGAGAGGGCACGACTTTGTGAGCAGGGAGGGGCAGAGAGAGAGAGAGAAGGAGAGAGAGGAACCCCAAGCAGGCTCCACGCTTAGTGCCAAGCCGCACGCGGGGCTCGATCTCACATGATCTGAGCTGAAATCAAAAGTCTGACACTTAACGGACTGAGCCACCCAGGCACCCCCCGAGGAGGGCTTTTCTGTGAATGAAAATGAGGGCCACATAATTAGGGACACCACATAGTCCCGTTCACCCAGAACAGTCCCAGTTCGTATCTACCGATCGTAGTGCAATTAAAGGCACTCCCCTTTACTCTCAAAAGTGTCCTAGAAGGCTTAACTGATGCATTATGCAAGCTTACATATAGTTAATTTCCAGATGCAGCATTTTAAAATCGCTTTATCTCTAGTGACAAATACCAATGGAGCGAGTCCCCTGCCAGCTTCTATCTACTGTCTGGGCTTGTCACTGCTAAATTAGAGACTCTGTTCTTTCTCCTGAAAGTCCCTTCCGCGCTGCTTGGCCTCATCCTAGGGGTTACAGGCTTCCGACTGAATGGAGAACCGAGGTGACTGAGAGAGAAGGAGGGTTCCGAGGTCTCGACGCACATCCCACTTTCCAGAGGAGCTCAAATCACGTTCTGACAGGTGGAAGTCCTAGCACGCCTACGGTACCGCCAGGCTGTAGTATCTCCTAAAATCGGGCTCTTTTCTCCGGAGCCCAAGCCAATGCTTGGCAGACAACCTGCCCGCCACAGCCCAAGAAGCAATGCCACACATACTAATCTGGGAGGCGTGGGGGCGAGAAAGGGAGAGAAAACCACTGGAGCCTTTCTTACCGGCAGCTGAGGTGCCTGTGGGAGGCTCAGCCATATATAAACTCGGGAGAGAGGGAAGAAGATCCTGAATTCAGCAGTGTTTTCAGCCACATATCACGCACATTTCTAAACTGGATTTTAAAACCGTGACACGAAAATCGCTATGCGAAAGGCTCGTGGTTCTATTTTACCCTCTAACGGAAACGAGAACGTCATACGGCAGTGCATTGTAAACTGTCGCGTGCCGTGGGAAAGCAGTTATCAATATTAATACAACCACCCTTGGGGCGTCTGTGATGTACCAGCGGATTCGCTAATGAGATGCCATCCTCCTTTCTGTTTATCGCTGTGCCTCGCTTTTGAATGTCACCGGAGACAGCCGCCTTGAAGTACGTTCGCTCCATAGTAATGACATCTCGTTTTCACAAGTTGAGAACTGTGTGTTTATTTCACAAAACTCAAAAGAAAACTAAATGTTTCTTTTATTCCAGCTTAAAAAAATCACATTAGACTTGCTGAAATACATGAAGCTATTAAGGAAGAAATTCAGCCATAGCCCTCCCCTCTGGATAATCCTTGTTATTTGCGGGGGGCGGGAGGGGGAGGTGAAGAATCCTCTCAAATGATCTGTGTCACGATAGCTGGCCACCAGAATGCCTTCTCCTCTTCTTCTCTGGTAACGGGATTTTAGCCATGTGGTGGCCAGCTCCCTTGTGTGACTATGTTCTGGGACAAGCGAGTGGATGCACAGGGGACGTGTGCCCTTTGGGGTCAGGCCCTTAATATGAGAGTGGGCCTCCTCCATAGCTTTCCTCTCCTTCTTGGGGGCGGAAACCCCAAGTGGCTTTGGCCTCAACCGTTGGTAACGGTTGGTAAGTCCCCAGGGCACTTGGCTGCGTAGGAATCTCCTGGAAGACTGTAAGAGTTATTGGTATCTGGGTCCCACGCCAGTGATTCCGACTGAATGGGAAAGGAGTGTGGCTGGACAACGTGATTTTCTCAAAGCTTTCCAGAGGATTCTAACAGGAAGTCAGCTTTGGGAACTCCCTGGCCCTGGGGGATGGTGGAGTCCTGAGGCCTTGAATGACCGTGTGGAGTCAACACGTTGGCCAACGTGCAACACTCTCAGGGGAGAGAGGTAACCACCTCTTCTTTAAATCACGTTTTTGGAGTTTTTTCTGTTATCACAAATTAGCTTTCCTAACAACACAGTTGGGCAATTCGGGAAACACGGACAGAAGTGTAAAATGAAGAAAGTCTCTTCCACTACAGTTAACCATTTCCAGGCTCAGATCAAGGTTGATCTATCACATCTCCTTACTCCACTCACTCCCTCTCTTCCGCTCGCACAAGAAACCACACTACACACTGGCCTGTACCCTGCCTTCGCACCATTTAATAATATATAATCCTCAGCATTTATTGACAGCTTACGCTGTGGTTGGCACTGTTCTAAATACCTCTTTATTAATTTATTGAAACCTAAAAATATCCCTCGGAGGTAGGTCCTCCTACTCACATTTTGCAAATGGGGAAACTGAGGCACAGAGATGCAAGTAACTTGGCCCAGATTACACTGCTAGTATATAGCAGAACTGGGATTTGCACCCAGGAGGTTTGGCTCCAAAGCCATGCTCGCTCCTCACCTCTCCCATCAGGACGGACGGACCTACTTCCACTTCATAGAAAGGATGTCTCAATTTTTAAAACCAGTCCTTGATGAATGGGCATTTATATAGTAAATATATAAATATACAACATATAGTAATATAATATAATACATAGTAATATAATATGTAGTAATAAGTATTATATATATGGTAAATATATATTTTTCTTAGTAATTAGAAACGATGCTCCCATACGTCTGCCACTTTTTGGGGAATTGTGCAGCTGAGTGCATTTTTAGAATTGGAAGTATGTGTAAAACTGTCCTCTGGAAGTTTGTACTAGTTTATAGTCCCACTAATTGTGCAACAGAACGCCTGTTTCCCATATATAACTGGGTATTGCTATTTCTTTTTCTATAAGCTGCCTGCTTGTATGCCTTTTCCCCTATTTCCGTATCTTTTCTTTTGGTTTTGTATTAACTTTTATAATTGGAGGATGCTATCCCTTCGAATTCATGGTACAGATATTCTTCCCCAGCGTGTCCTTTTTTTTTTCATAAATATATATAGTTGATTGCTTAAATTTCATTATACAAATTTCTAATTTTTATGTGATCAAATTAAGATGTAGTTTAGAATTTCTGCATTTGGAGATCGACTCCCTCTGAGATTATACATTTTCTTGTGTTTTCATCTACTTCTTAAAACGTTCAGTCTTTGATATTGAAATATTTGATTAACCTGGAATTTGTTTTTATGTAAGGAGATAAGTTAAGGAGATAGCCCCCCCCCCCTTTCTCCAAGCTGACCAGCTAGCTAAACCAAATACCATTCATTGAACCCTTCTCCACTGAATTGAAATGCCATCAGTGTCACAAACTACATCAGTCCATTTCAATCCTATGTGGCCTATTTCTAAGCTCTCTGTTTCAAGAGCTACCTATTCAGGGGCCAGTATGCTGTTGTTCTATTTATAGCAGAACTACCTCATGTTTGGTTATCTACCAGGACAAAATTGCTCTCCATTGTTCAATCTTTTTCTCTGAGTTTTCCGAGTTTTTCTTGTATTTATTTTTTTCCATGTGAACTTCTACGTTCAGCTCGGGTAGCTTTAATACCCATCCTGTTGAGAATTTCCTTGGGCTCAGATGGGACTTACAGATCGATTTAGAGAGAACCAGGCTTTTACCACGTTGGCTTCTCCATCCAAGGGGCATATTTCCACTTAGTGAAGTCTTCTTTTATGGCCGGTAGAGATTTAACATTGTTTTGTTTTGTGTTTCCATCTGGAGTCTATGGATTTCCTGGTATTTTGAGGCATCTTACCCTTTTTTGCTATTGCTGCTGTTATAGATGGGATGTTCTTTTCCATTATATTTGTAACTGTTTCTAGGTAGGAGACCTACTGGTTTTTATACCCTAGCCTGGCTGTCATTTGCCACTCATGACTGTAAGTGGTTTTCAGTAGCCCACCCTCCAGTGTCACAGTTATACCATTGGAAAATAATGGGGATTTTGCCTCCTCTTTTTACATTTTTAGACATTTGACTTCTTTTTCCGTTATGTTAAATAACAGTGGTGATTGTGAACATCCTGACTTTAATGCCTACGCTCCTGGTACTTAACTGCCTTTGGCTTCAGGAGAGAGGGAGTGGGTAGGCAAGCAGGCACTCAGGTATTTATCATTAATGAAACATTCACTTCTTTCTCTTTGTCCATTTTAAAGTGGAAAAGATAACGGATTTTGTCAAATGCATTTTTTAACATTGATTCAGAGACTCACATGGTTGATTTCCTTTGGCTTATTAACATGTGATATTGTATTAATAGATTATTGAATTCCTTGTGTTTCTGGGATGAAAAGCACTTTATTATGAGGTGTTGTTCTTTCAATGTATTCCTGGATTCTATTAGCTTGTCTTTTACTTAAGGATTTTGCATTAACATTCATAAATGAGACTGATCTGACATTTTCATATATTGTACTATTGTTTCAGATTTTGGTGCTATCTTAGCATTGTGTAAAAATTTTTCTCTGTACTCTGAAGCCTTTTGAATGATTTAAAAATTCTCAGTTAGGGGTGCCTGGGTGGCTCAGTCGGTTAAGCATCTGACTCTTCATTTCAGCTCAGTCACGTTCTCAAAGTTTGTGAGTTCAAGCCCTGCATTGGGCTCTATGCTGACACCATGGAGCCTGCTTGGGATTCTCTCTCTCCCTGCCTCTCTCTCTCTCTCAAAATAAATAATTCAAACAAATTCTTGGGGCACTTGGGTGGCTCAGTTGGTTAAGCATCCAAGTCTTGGTTTTCGCTCAGGTCATGACATTGTGGTTTGTGGGTTCGAGCCCCATTTTCGGCTCTGCAGTGACAGCACAGAGCCTGCTTGGGATTATCTCTCTCCCTCTCTCTGACTCTCCCCTGCTCACCACTCTCTCTCTCTCTCAAATAAACAAACACTTAAAAAATTCTCAGTTAAGGTGAAGAAATGGGGCAAAGGCTAGTGGTGATGAATCCTAGGAAGCAGGGCTGTGGTAGAGAAAAATCAGCCTCCATTAAGTCAATACTCCATCTTTCCACTTTTTTTCTATAAAGCATGTGATCCTCAAGGTACACTGAAAGATCACACTGTCTATGACACCTAAACATTTCTGCTTCTGCCAGTTGAATTGTAAATCAAGAATCAGTATGCACATGTGTTTATTTCAGTTATTCATAATTTAGTTACATAGTATGGAAGTAATGAAAGACGTATAAAAGAAAAGAGAAGTGTTCTCTTAAAATGAAATTGAAAATTTGGGAAAGATTGGGTAGACTAAATTAGGTATGGGCAAGAAACTAAAAGATAGGAAAAACTAAATAAATTAGAATTCTGCTTCTAGATTCTTTGCAAGAATATTCGACTTCTTGCCCTAGCTTAAAGACACTGCAATTGGAATTTTAACATGGCCCGTTATGAATATGCTGTATACAGAACTTCACTAAATCCACCATTGAGGATCACAGCTCATTCCTCCATGAAAGTATTGGCAAATAGACCTGCATTTACATGTTTTAAGTTTTAAAAAGGCTTCAAGTATGCATACTTCAGTCGGATCATTCCCTGGGGAATTACAAACCCGTGAAGCCCCGATTGTATTACATGAGGGCTTGTCTGTAACTGGCCACCAACATTTATAGTCTGTAACATCCGAAAGGTGAATATTTAGTACAAAATATTCTTTGTTGTCTTTACCCACATACAGTTGCTGTTGGTGCCTGGCCCAGAAAAAAATGGCTGAGAATTCTCCAGAACCAGTGAAAGACATCATAACATACTGGTTCAAGACGTCCAATGATGCGTAAAAAAGATTTTGAAAAAGCATGTCTAGATACACCTTAGTTAACTGAACAGAATAAAGGATGATGAGAAAATCTGAAAAGCAACCAGAGAAAAGAGGCAGATTACCTAAAGGAGGGACAGACAGCTGATGGCTCAACGGCAACACTGGACGGAAGTGACAGGCCAGTGGAGACACAGTGGTCAAGGCGGTGACAGAAAATAACTGCCGACCCAGAATCTCCCACCACAGAAAAGAACCTTCAAGAATGAAGACAGCATCAAAGCATTTTCAATCAGGCATTTCAGACCAAAATAACTTGCCAGCATGAAATCAGCCATCACGGAAATTCTTGAGAATGCGAAGCACAAGGAAATTCATTTCAGTCATGTGAAAAGTGTAGAAATTAGCGAATACGCATGTACTGTGACTATGTAAAGCAGAGGTCAAAACACTTTTCTTGCAAAGGAGCAGATAGTAAGCATTTTTTGACTTTGTGGACCATATGGTCTCTATGGCCATTAGTCTGCCATGGTGGCATGGCTGGATCTGGAGTTGGGAGTTGGCCTATGGCAGGCTGATTTTGGCCTGCTGGCTGTAGTCTGCCAAGTGGGGTGTGGGTACATATGTATGCCATGTAATTAGAAAATACAGTTAGGCATCTGGTGGCTCAGTTAGGCCCTGACTCTTGATTTGGACTCAGGTCATGATCTCACAGTTCGTAGGTTCGAGCCCCGTGTGGGGCTCCACTTGGGATCCTCTCTCTCCCTCTCTCTCTGCCCCTCCCCTGCTCACATGCATGCACACTCTCTCTCTTTCTCAACAGAAATAAACACATGTCTCAAAAATATAGGAATTTATACACAGATACTCATAGCCACATTATTCACAAAGGCAAACAGTGGAAACTTCGCAAATGGCTATCAATGGACGGATAGATAAATGTGATATATCCATAAAATGGAATATTATTTGGCAATAAAAAGAAAATGAATTCTGACATATCCTACAACATGGATAAGCCTTGAAAATACTATGCTAAGTGAAAAGAAGCCAGTCACAATAGACTACATATTACGTGGTTCCATTTATATGAAATGGACAGAGACAAATCCACAGAGACAGAAAGGAGATTAAGCTGTCCAGGGCTCAGCACAGGAGGGGAGAATGGGTAGTGATGGCTATAACTGGCATGAGTTGCTTTACAGGGTGATAAAAATGTTCTAAAATTAGACTGTGCTGATGGTTGATATAACTCTGTGTTACACTAAAAACTACTGAAGTGTACATGTTAAATGGGTGAACTGGGTGGTATGTAAATTATATCCCAATAAACTGTTTTAAGAATTCAGTATTGGAATATGTTGATACAATATTAAAATTCAACAAAGCTAGAATAGGAATCAAGAGGGGATTAACAAATATTTGAAATACTTGTCTATAACTTTAGGAGATGGATAAAGGTGATACTTGCCTATAACTTTAGGAGATGGATAAAGGTGATAATTTGGAGTTAATATTACACTTCCACGAATCAAGGACGTATGTTATAATCTCTAGGATAACCCCCAAAATATAAATAAGAGAATAAAACTTTTAAACTGGTAGAAAGAGAAAATAGAATGATGAAAAATTACTCCTGCAATCTAAATAAAGATCAAGAAAGGAGAGAAAAAGGGGCAGAAGAGAGATATGACAAATAGAAAGCATATAAGAGTGTAGTATATTGAAACCCAAATATATGGTATTACCCTTAAAGTGTATGGACTACACAGTTTAGTTTTAAAAATTATCAGACTAAGTGAAAAACAAATAACTACAAAAAAGCCAAAAAGGCAACACATATTTGTGAATTTTCCAGTTTTTCTTCTGTTACTAATTTCTATCATTCGGTTATAGTTAGAAAAGATACTTGGTATGATTTTAATCTTCTTCAATTTGTTAAGACTTGTTTCATGACCTAGCATGTGATCTATCCTGGAGGATGTTCTGTGTGCACTTGAAAAGCATGTGTACTCTGTGGTTGTTGGGTAGAATGTTCTGTACATGTAGAATGTTCTGTTGAGTCCATTCACTCTACATTGGAGTTCAAGCCTGCTGTTTTCTTACTGATTTTTCTGCAAGGATGTTCTATCCATCGTTGAAAGTGGGTGCTGAAGTTCCCTACTATTACTGTATTGCTGTCTATTTTTGCCTTCAGATCCGTCAATGTTTGCTTTATATATTTAGGTGCTTTGATGTTGGATACATATATATTTACAATTGTTATCTATTCCTATGAATTGACCCTTTTAATCATTATATAATAACCTTCCTTGTTTCTTGTGCAGCTGCTATATGATAGTTCATCAAAAACTTAAAAATAGAACTACCATATGATCTCACCATCCCACTTCTGGGTATAGACTAAAAGAATTGAAATCAGGATATTTAATAGATACCTGCACCCCTATGTTCACTGCGGCACTGTTCATAATAAGCAAGTTATGGAAACAACCCAAACGTCCATCAACAGATGAATGGACAAAGAAAATGTGGTATATACCAACACTGGGATATTATTCAGTCTTAAAAAAGACAGAAATCCTGCCATTTGTAACAATGCGGAAGAACATAGAGAGCATTATGTGAAGTAAAATAATCCAGCCAAAAAAGGATAGATACTTCATGATTCCACTTATATGGAGTCCATTAAAATAGCCAAACCCCACCCAAAGCTATCTACACATTCAATGCAATCCCAATCAAAATTGCACCAGCATTCTTCTCGAAGCTAGAACAAGCAATCCTAAAATTCATATGGAACCACAAAAGGCCCCGAATAGCCAAAGTAATTTTGAAGAAGAAGACCAAAGCAGGAGGCATCACAATCCCAGACTTTAGCCTCTACTACAAAGCTGTCATCATCAAGACAGCATGGTATTGGCCCAAAAACAGACACATAGACCAATGGAATAGAATAGAAACCCCAGAACTAGACCCACAAAAGTACGGCCAACTCATCTTTGACAAAGCAGGAAAGAACATCCAATGGAAAAAAGACAGTCTCTTTAACAAATGGTGCTGGGAGAACTGGACAGCAACATGCAGAAGGTTGAAACTAGACCACTTTCTCACACCATTCACAAAAATAAACTCAAAATGGATAAAGGACCTGAATGTGAGACAGGAAACCATCAAAACCCTAGAGGAGAAAGCAGGAAAAGACCTCTCTGACCTCAGCCATAGCAATTTCTTACTTGACGCATCCCCAAAGGCAAGGGAATTAAAAGCAAAAATGAACTACTGGGACCTCATGAAGATAAAAAGCTTCTGCACAGCAAAGGACACAATCAACAAAACTAAAAGGCAACCAACAGAATGGGAAAAGATATTTGCAAATGACATACTGGACAAAGGGCTAGTATCCAAAATCTATAAAGAGCTCACCAAACTCCACACCCGAAAAACAAGTAATCCAGTGAAGAAATGGGAAGAAAACATGAATAGACACTTCTCTAAAGAAGACATCCAGATGGCCAACAGGCACATGAAAAGATGCTCAACGTCGCTCCTCATCAGGGAAATACAAATCAAAACCACACTCAGATATCACCTCACGCCAGTCAGAGTGGCCAAAATGAACAAATCAGGAGACTATAGATGCTGACGAGGATGTGGAAAAACGGGAACCCTCTTACACTGTTGGTGGGAATGAAAATTGGTGCAGCCACTCTGGAAAACAGTGTGGAGGTTCCTCAGAAAATTAAAAATAGACCTACCCTATGACCCAGCAATAGCACTGCTAGGAATTTACCCAAGGGATATAGGAGTACTGATGCACAGGGGCACTTGTACCCCAATGTTTATAGCAGCACTCTCAACAAGAGCCAAATTATGGAAAGAGCCTAAATGTCCATCAACTGATGAATGGATAAAGAAATTATGGTTTATATACACAATGGAGTACTATGTGGCAATGAGAAAGAACGAAATATGGTCTTTTGTAGCAATGTGGATGGAACTGGAGAGTGTTATGCTAAGTGAAATAAGCCATACAGAGAAAGACAGATACCACATGTTTTCACTCTTATGTGGATCCTGAGAAACTTAACAGAAACCCATGGGGGAGGGGAAGGAAAAAAAAAAGAGGTTAGAGTGGGAGAGAGCCAAAGCATAAGAGACTGTTAAAAACTGAGAACAAACTGAGGGTTGATGGGGGGTGGGAGGGAGGGGAGGGTGGGTGATGGGTATTGAGGAGGGCACCTTTTGGGATGAGCACTGAGTGTTGTATGGAAACCAATCTGACAATAAATTTCATATATTGAAAAAAAAATAGCCAGACCCCTAAAAGCAGAGAACAGAACAGTAGTTATTAGGGGCCAGAGGAGAACGGAAATGGAAAATTATTGTTCAACTGGTATGAAGTTTCAGTTTTGCAAGATGAATTAGTTCTAGAAATGTGCTGTATAGCAGAATGTCTACAGTCAACATAGTGTATTATGCACTTAAAAATTGGTTAAGAAGGTAGATCTCATGTTATGTATTCTCACGTCTCTCTCGCTCTCTCTCTCTCTCTCTCTCTCTCTCACACACACACACACACACACACACGCACAGGAACACAAGGACACTTCTGGAAGTGATGGATATGTCTATTGTCTTGACTGTAGTGATGGTTTCACAAGTGTACACATATCTTCAAGCTCATCAAATTGTATACATTAAATATGGGCATATTTAGTGTATCAATTATACCTCAATAAAGATGCTTAAAAATAAGGCAACAATAACAGTAATTAAAAAAAACAAAAACAACCACAACATATTCTGCTTAGAAAAGACACATCTAAAAACGCATGATACAGAAAGTTGGAAAGAAAAATGATAGAAAAAGTATATATATCATGCAAATACTAACCAAAAGAAATTTGTTGTACCTATAGACAACTCAAGAAAAATAGATTCTAGGGAAAACAACATTACTAGACATAAAGAGAAATAATTCACCATAAGATTTATCAGGAAGACACAACTATTCTAAATATGTATGCATCTAACAATATAGCCTCAGATATATAAAGGAAATAAAGCAGAAACTGACAGAGCTATCAGAGAAACAGACAGACAAATAACCATACTGGAATATTTTTAATATACCTCTTCCAAAAATTATGCAAGGAATACCTTAAAAGAGCATTAAGAACATAGGAGAGTATGGATATGAATATGATGTACATATTCACACACACATATATATGTGTGTATATATATATACACACACACACACATATGATCTATATACATATATATGTATGTAGATCACTGCATCCATCAACCGCAAAGTATACATTAAAAAAAAAAAAAGACATATAGTGGTGCCTGGGTGACCTGGTTGGTTAAGCATTCGACTCTTGATTTCAGCTCAGGTCATGATCTCACGGTTTGTAACTTCAAGCCCCACATTGGGCTCTGTGCTGGTGGTGCAGAGCCTGCTTGGGATGCTCTCTCTCCCATCTCTCTCTCTGCCTCTACCCCACTTTCTCTCTCTTTCAAAATAAATAAATAAACTTAAAAAATACATACAAAATTTACAAAAATTAACTATACACTGGACCATAAAACAAGTCTAAAAGCATTTCTTGGGATTGAGATCACACAGCAGACATCTGTGATCTCAACTCAATGAGGTTAGAATCAGTAACATAAATGTAACTAACCTATTTCTATGTTTGGAAATTTAGAAAACACACTTCTGAATAACTCAGGGGTCAAAGAAGAAATTATAATAAAAATTGTAACATATTGAATTGAGTGATAACAAAAGTACTATTTATAAACATTTGTAACTATAGTAAAACAGTATTTAGAAAACAATTTATGCTTTCAAATGTATATAATAGAACAGAATAAAGGTGAAAATTTAGTGAACTAAGCACCTATCTTGATGCTTGTCCCAGATGAGTTCTATGACCTGCCTTCTGCATGCCAAACCCCAAGGCACTGAAGATGCTATAGAAAAATCACATGACCAATCTGGCTTGGTTTCCCAATAAATAGAGGCTATAGACTTAAGTGAGCATGCCCTTCTGATCAGCAGTCCTTTTGTGTTTCTTTAGCAATGCCCTTCCCTTCACAAAGTCAACTCTTTTTTGTGTCTTCTCTCCTCAAACCTACCAGCTAATGCCCTTGCCTCACTCCTCAGGGATAAAAAGAGTGAGTTCCTGATCTCCCACCCTAAGCCTCCCAGCACCCTCCTCCCCACCATCCAGTAATGGTGGGAGTGCCCCTCTGATCACAATCCAGTCCCATTCATGCTCTAGATCCCATCTCCTCTTAGATTCCCAAGAGCCTCATACCCAAAGTTACCATTGTGTTCCCGATCACCAATGTTTCCCTCTCTATTGGATCATCACACAGGTTGTAAGATCACCCATGGTAAATAAACAGACGCCCACCCCTTGATGCCCCCATCTTTTCCAGTTATCACCCTATTCTCTATGGCAAACTCCTGCCAAGAGCTGTCTAGATGG
This sequence comes from Panthera leo, assembly GCF_018350215.1. Classification (NCBI taxonomy): domain Eukaryota; kingdom Metazoa; phylum Chordata; class Mammalia; order Carnivora; family Felidae; genus Panthera; species Panthera leo. The sequence goes on from NC_056687.1 coordinate 150,497,932, forward strand.
GCTGTCTGCATTTCCACATCTTTCATTTTCAATCCACTTGCCTTCATTCCTGACCCTGTACCCCTTCCAAACACAAACTATTCCACTCATATAATTGTCTGAGTCCTCTGCTCCTGCCATTTCTCTTATGGCCCACATTCTGACCCCGACAAGATCCTTAATGCCTGCCTGAGTGGCCTGAGGGACTTCTTCATCCAGGAAATTATAGCAGGGAATGAGTCAGGTCAGAAGATTTGGGGGATGGCTCTTACTGCAGGTGAGAATGTTGAAATGGCTCTTCCTTCCATGTTTTCTTCCCAGCCAGATTCTTACGGCAAAAGGCGAATGCCTCTTACTCGGGTTTTGCCTGATACCTTTTTTGACTCGCTCCATGTGGAAGAGAAAGTATCATCTGGCCAGTGAGTACCACGAACCCCACCGCATACTGGTTATGCTTTAGGGTGTTTGGAGCTCACCATAAACCCCCACATGGAATGCCAGGGAAGATGCCTGTCCCAATGCCCAACATTGAACAAACGCATGGTTAGAGAAAATGGTATTTAGGATGTTAAAGGACACAAAGCCAAGATTTCTAGCCCCTGAATCAAGTCTGATCATCAAAAGCACTAGGCTGTACTTTGTGATCTCACTGAGGGTAAGAACTAGGTCTCATTTGCTTTTGTAATTCCCATGCTTATAGGTGACTTAATATATACACGTTAAACAACTACATGAATAATGTCAACTTCAGCCATGCTGTCTTGGCTGTATGCTGAAGGCCTTTCTCAGAGTACTTCTGCGGAGTCAGGCCTTGGGCTAACTTTAGAAGTTCACTAAGGAGCAGTCTTGTGAAATCCTAATGAAGCCATTATCAAAAATATAATTCCCCACATAAATGCTTCCCTTCAAAAAATGAAATGGAGAAAAGTCTTGCAGAATTAAAGGGCTTGGAAACCCTCGCTTTGCCTGGAAGTCATATTTTCCTCTCCCAGAGTTACATAATCTATCGAGTTGTGTTTTCTGCTTTGGCCACCAAGGCACTCAGATACAAACGTGTGGTCCAACATCTGGAATTGTGTCGTTTACTGCAGGGAGTGCTTTTGCATTATAGCTGATTTACATTTTCCTGGTCCTATTTCTAAATTTCTTTACATGTATCTTTCTATTTTAGAGAAGACCTTTTCGTAAGGCACTACAGACCACGTTAACAGAAGCTGGTATAAAACTGGAAATGTTTACCAATGTAACTCGTAAGACGCAAAAGGGCAAATTGTAGGACTCCAGTTACATGAGGTATGTAAAGGAGGGAACATTTATACAGACAGGAAGGAGAATGGTGGTTGGCACAGGATGGGGAGAGACTGTAGGGGGTACAGGGTTCCAGTTTGGGAAGATGAATAAGTTCTGGAAATGGATGGTGGTGGCAGCATAATAGTGGAATGTACTTAAAATGCTGAACTATGCATTTAATCGCGGTTAAAATCATAGGTTTTAGGTTATGCATATCTTACCGCAATTAAAAAATTTTTTTTAAGTATCTTGTGAGATTTGGCCTGGAGGTAGGCTGGATTAAAAGGTGTTGTAAGTGTTTTTAGATGAAATGAGCAAGTGAAAGGACTAACTGAAGAGTCACTCGTATAATGGCATTAGGGACAAAGGGTGGCGTGTGTGATTTCTGTGTAGCCACTGCCCGGTGCCAGAGGGAGACAAGATATCCAGGTGCACCCCTAAAATGGGCAACAACCTCTTGCTCTTGCAAAGGGGCCATATTACTGAACCCATTGGTTGTCTCCAGTCATTTGTCCCATGAATACCAGCTACCAATATATTCATTTATTTAGAAAGGCAGGACTATATTATGATAGATAGATAGATAGATAGATAGATAGACAGACAGATAGATAGATGATACACAGGACAAGTCAGGCTTTGCTTCTCAGGTTTTCTTTTTAAATTTTTTTTTTAATGTTTATTTATTTTTGAGACAGAGAGAGACAGAGCATGAACAGGGGAGGGGCAGAGAGAGAGGGAGACACAGAATCCGAAACAGGCTCCAGGCTCTGAGCTGTCAGCACAGAGCTCGATGCGGGGCCCGAACTCACGGACCATGAGATCATGACCTGAGCTGAAGTCGGACGCTTAACCGACCAAGCCACCCAGGCGCCCCTCTCAGGTTTTTTTTTAATGCTTATTTATTTTTGAGAGAGGGAGAAGGACAGAGGATCCGAAGTGGGCTCTGTGCTGACAGTAGAGAGCCTGATGTGGGGTTTGAATCCACAAGCCGCGAGATCATGACCTGAGCCAAAGCCAGACGCTTAACCAACTGAGCCACCCAGGCGCCCTGGGGTTTGTTTGTTTTTTAAATATAACGAAGAGGTGAGTGAAAATGGGACTGTGCTCAGGTTTTGCAGCTGGTGATACGGAGAGCATGTTTTCAAATTGGGCATCCACAAAGGCACGATGCGTTCGCAGCCTTCTGGACACTCCATCTTGCTACCGCTAAAACCAGCCTTAACAGTGCTCTCTGCATAGAAGCGTAACGACCACCTGCTAAAACACTAATGAAAAACCAGCAAAGGGTTTGGAACGAAAGCTAGAGCTAATGTAACTTTTCCTCTCGTGTGCCCCCTCGCCTCAGTGAAGGAAAGCGTTCGAAGTCATCGATACAGCTGACTCTCCTGCAGGAAAACCCTGTTCTATTCCCAGCAAAGTAGTAAGAGGTTAAAAATTGAGAGAACCTGACATTGGCGTTTGCACTGAAATTGATGTTTACTGCTGAGGGCAGAAAAAGTTTGGAAAATTCTGCGGGAACGCAGTATGGTACTCTTTAATAAGAGTCAGAGATATATACACAGTCTTTGAACCAAGAGTTCTACACCCCGAGATTTTCTTAGGAAAATAACTAGAAGTAAAAGGGCACCTGCACGAAGATGTTCACGGAAGTATTGCCTGTAAGTGCCGAACAAAACTGGGACAAGGAATGCCAACGTTTAAACACAAAAGCGGGTCGTGAATGCTGAATAGAAATTTGGATAAGATGTGGGTAAAAGTTGATGTATTTAAGTAAAAGAGTAGGTATTACCATGATGATCACCATGTAAAATATGGGTTTTTATGGATGCTAATACGTAGAGATGATGATAACTCCATTAAGGTAAGAGGAGAATGGGCTGGACCACACCCGGTTTCTGACTGGCAATCCATAAATGTTAGCACGGATACTGGTGCCACTGACTCTTAGACTTCATTTCAGGGTGTCTAGGGCATACCGTGAAGAAGAAAAGTTGGGCTTTATGTGGAATAGTTCCTTTTACAACAAAGGCAGAGCTAACTAGGTCTCTCTGTGCAGAAATAAGGCCTATCATTCGTTGAGTAAAATATCCAGCTTGACTTGCAGAGCCCCTCAGCCTCCTCTCTATTAGGGGAAAATGCACACAATATAACTGACTGCTCTTGTTCCCTAGAATGTTCCCGGTATTTTGGAGGGAACAGCTCTTCTTGGCTGAGACTGTCCCACACACTGAGAGATGGCTGGTCCCTAGGGACCAGAGGCCAGGAGTAATCCCACTGTGATAATCAAAACATTCCCACTAAAGATATTTCTGAACTCCCCCTGGGCAGTGATACGGACACCCGTGGGAACCACTGGGTCCATCCCGACTCAGACCCTCACCCAGACCCTCACCCAGACCCCAGCCTTGCTTTACACCTGCACAAGGCCTTTGTTCAAACCCACCCACGTGTGGATCAGAGATGCACATCTTCCTGAATGCTTGCTTAGTTTATAGCATTTCTAATTGTAGGCATGTTCTCTTCTGAAAAGCCCAGAGTTAGAATTTTTACTTACTACCCCCAACTCTTACGGTCTCCGAAAAAGGAAACAGATTATTTTCATTCTTAACCTGGGTTTAAGAGTTTTTTTTTTTTTTTTCTGAAAGGTCATCACTGTTTTCCTGATTATATAAGTGTTGATTGCAGGAACTTTGGAAACTACAGAACAGCAAAGGGATATAAAAGTGGCCTAATACATGGAGAGATAACTGCTTTTAATTTATGCACATACACATACATGTTATTTGTGCACATAGTGTATTAAATAGCATTAAATAGTATATTTAAATTTAATCCAAATTAAATTCCTTTGGTAGGAATACAGTAAGTGCAAGGTGGGAGCAACGCAGACTGCTGAAAATATTTTAGACAAAAATTAGTATTTTAATCATCCATTTGCTCCTATGGCATAACCTGCAGTCTTAGTATCCAAGTGAGTATTAAGAGTGAATTACTTAGAATAGAGAACCTTCTCTGTAACAAGATTCCATTGAGTAAATTTTAGGACTTCCAAATTCACTAATTAAAAAAAATATATTCGGGGGGGGGGGGGGCTGGGTGGCTTGGTCGATTGAATGTCTGGTTCTTGATTTTGGCTCAGGTCACGATTTCACGTTTTGCGGGATGGAGCCCTGAGATGGGCTCCATGCTATCAGCCCAGATTCTCTCTCCCTCTCTCTCTGCCTCTCCCCAGCTCACACTCTCTCTTTCCCAAAAAAAAAAAAAAAAAAAAAAAAAAACACTTAAAAAATTGAAAAAATTTTCAACCAGAATTCAAAAGTTAGGAATCTGGTATACATTTAAACTAGACTTATGACCTCAAGGGCACCACAGGTGTTCATTTACATCAAGAGTCTTAAGTCATGGATTAAAAAAGTCCTTACTACAGTGTTGAAACCAGCATGTTCCCAATTCCACCCCAAGCAAGCACTGCCAACACCTTTTGCACAGAAGTGGGGATGTCACGAAAATAAAGGAAAATGGTTTTCTCCAGGCCTAAAGGCTGTGTTGTGTCCTCCCTTGCCCCCCGCCCCCCCAGAGGTGCAGTCTGGGGAGGGATTTCCTTTAACATATCAGCCCGAAAGTCTGTAGTCTGAGTGTGTGACAGCTTCCAAGGCAGAGTCTTCCAAATGCAGCTGGGAAAGTGCAGGACAAAGGCCACATTGTGTGTGTGTGTGTGTGTGTGTGTGTGTGTGTGTGTGTGTCTGTTGGTAGGGGTGGGACAGCACAGGGCTTCCTTGGTCTCATCTGAGAGGTCTGCTTTTCCTCTTTCCACCCCTGCTTCTCTGAAACAGTGAGCACCACAGCAACCCTAAACCCACCTCTGCTCCCACACTATATGGTCCCCGCGAGGCTGTACAGAAAGCTACAGGATCCTTCTCCACCATGCACAGTCCTTTCCCGCCTGGAATTTTTTGCAGGCAGGGGAGAGGCAGAGATAGGGGAGAGAGAGAGAATCCTCAGCAGGCTCCTCACTGTCAGTGCAGAGCCTGACCTGGGGCTCCAACACATCAATCATGAGATCATGACCTGAGTCAATACAAAGAGTCAGGCGCTCAACCGACTGAGCCACCCGGGCAGCCCTGCTCCCAGAATGGAGAGCAGGAGCCCACATCTGTGGGCTGAGCCGTCACTCACCCATGTCCCCAGGCTCTGCCCTGCCCTGCAGGAGTGCCGGTCCACGGGACACTGTCCCGGCCCTGAGACTTCAATTCCACATCTGCCAGATGCTGGGCTTGAGCTGTGGGGGTACAAAGACCCGACCCCATCTTCCAGGGCTGGTAGAATGAAGCCCAGCCATGTGCTGGGGGACAACAGAGCCAGTGGCTCCTTCGGGGTGTGATGCTGTGAAATGCAAGATGTGTGAAATCCTTCCTGGCGTTAAAAGCATCTCCCTTTCGTTTTAAAACTGTCACCTTGTCTGTGGTGCCCACAGGTTGTGACCTTTTCCTACCTACTTGCCACTGCACGTTGCTATCTCTTTCTTAAGTTTCAGTCACACTGACGCCAGTCCCAGACTAACACCCTGAGGTCCCAGCTTTGAGGGTGCAACCTACAGCATTGACATCAACATTGCCTGAATGACACTGACGGGTAAGAGACAAGAAACACAGAAACAGGGTGTTATAAGTGGAATGGTGTAGTCCATCCCTCAAAAAAAAAAACGGGGTGCCTCGGTGGCTCAGTCGGTTAAATATCCAACTTTGGCTCAGGTCATGATCTCACGGTCTGTGGGTTCGAGCCCCACATCGGGCTCTGGGCTGACAGCTCAGAGCCTGGAGCCCACTTCCGATCCTGTGTTTCCCTCTCTGCCTCTCCCCTGCTCTCTCGCTCTCTCTTGCTCTCTCTCTCTCTCTCTCTCTCTCTCTCAAGATTAAACATTAAAAAAATAAAAAAGACTCGGTGGAGTCCTAATAGCATGTAGAACCTGAGAATGTGACCTTATTTGGAAACATGGTTATTGCAGGTGAATTAAGTAAAAAGGAGGTCATAGTGGAGCCCTTAGTCCAATATGACAGGTGATGACTGTTGTCCTTATAAGGACACCACCGTGTGAGGACAGACACAAATGGGACAATGCCATGCAACCACGAAGGCAGAGACAGGAGCTAGGCAGCTGCAAGCCACACAATCCAGATCAAGAGGAGCCCTCAGAAGCCAGGAAGAGGAGAGGAAAGGTTGCCCTACAGGTTTCAGAGGGAGCGTGGCCACGCCCACACCTCAATTTCAGATGGCTAGCCTCTAGGACTGGGAAGCAGTACATCTCTGTCATTTTAAGCCACTCAAGTTTGTGGTACTTTGTCACAGCAGCCCTACGTAATGTTAGTCATCCGCAGGCAGCCTGGAGTCTGGTAGGTCATCACTCCCTACATGTCATTTACCCAGGACCACAGCTGTCTTCTGTCCCCTCTTGGGAATATGCTCCTCTGACACACTGCACCCGACCCGTCACTTTGAACAGGGTGAGGAACGAATTGACAGGGTGAGGATTCTTTTCTTGGATCAACAAAAGCTCATTTTGTCACTTTTTACAAAGAAGATCAACCACGGCTTTCATGGGGCCATCCAGCTGCTTCTAACGAAGCCAAGGAAGCCATTAGCTCAAGGAACAGAAAGGTCAACCTGACTCAGGCATCTCAGCCCCTATATGGTTTGAGGACACCTGTCCTTGCCTGTCTGGCTCTAGATAGTGTTTCACAGACTTTTATTTTCATTATTGCCTCCCCAGGAGCCTCTCTCTCTCTCTCTCTCTCTCTCTCTCTCTCTCCCCTCCCCCCCCACCCATAAACTCATAAACCCCACTCATAAAGGTTACCATGGGGGCTGCACGAGCAGTACTGTGATCCCTCTGACTCTCCAAGCTTGGCGGTTTTCATGGGCCTGGGCATTCGCTAACATCTCTGCTTATCAAACAAAGAAATCGCAAAGAGATCAAACTCTCAGGCTGGCCCTTTCCCCCAAATAACAGCCCTTAACTATGCAAAGAGGCTTCAGGATAAAAAGAAGAATCATTAAGGATAAAAGGCACACCAAGACTTCCTACCCCCCAAGTTATAAAACAAACAACACAAATGAAAATGTGAACAAACAGTTCTCTAGAAACTCAGTGATGGGCAGGACACAGTTTTTTTTACCGCAAGCCTCCTGTGTAGACTGAACTCAGGAAGGATTTATGGAGGAAAGAAGTGAACAATACGTCAGTTTGCCATGAGATGTTTCCATGTGTATTTCCATGTACAGTGATCTATTTCAGAAAATTTGAAATTAATCTAATACTATTCTAGTATCATCCATATTCAGATTTTGTCAATTGTCCCAATATACATTATGGCTGTTTTCCCTCACCTTAGGAATTGGTCCAGGATTAGGCATTTCATTTGGCTATCATGTTTAAAAAAATTTTATTTTACATTTATTTATTTTTGAGAGAGAGAGAGAGAGAGAGAGAGAGCAGGGAAGGGGCAGAGAGAGAGGGAGACACAGAATCCAAAGCAGGCTCCAGGCTCTGAGCTGTCAGCACAGAGCCTGACGTGGGGCTCAAACTCATGAACAGTGAGATCATGACCTGAGCGGAAGTCGGACACTTAACCGACTGAGCCACTCAGGGGCCCCTTGGCTGTCATGTTTTGTTAGTCTTCTTTAACCTGAACATTTCCTCAGTCTTTGTCTTTCCTGGCATCAACATTTTGAACACTTCAAGCCAGTTTTTTTTTATATATTTATTTTTGAGAGAGAGAGAGAGAGAGAGAGAGAGAGAGAGAGAGAGAGAGAGAATGAGTGGGGAGGGGCAGAGAGAGAGGGAGACAGAGGATCCAAAGTGGGCTCTGTGCTGACAGCGGTGAGCCTAACGTGGGACTCGAACTCACGAATCATGAAATCATAATCTGAGTCAAAGCTGGACACTCAACCAACTGAGCCACCCAGGTGCCCTTCAAGCCAGTTATTTTGTATAATATCCCTCAATGTGTCCTTGTCTGATGTTTCCTCAAGATCAGTTAGATTTCTTCTGATATTTGGAAAGGCAGTACCTGAATGGACCTTCACATCAACTTTTCCTAATTTATTTTTCCTTTAGATTTGTCAGTCTAGTCAAGAGATTTGTCAGTTTTACAGTTTTTCCACTGAACAGCCCTATGTAAGATGGGAGTTTCCAAGCACACAGTACATTTCTTTGACTTGCCGTATCATGGTGGGTGAAGACCTCTCAAGAGCTAATCTTTCAATGCAAACTAAATGGAAGTTTGGCTCACGGCTCTACCAACACAACTCAACTGAGGCGATCATTTCAAGAACAGACACCTCTTATGTAAGGCCAAGTCTACAAGTGAAGGGACAATTATAATTACAATTTATTCTTTTCCTGGTGCTTGGTAATCACTTTTAAGACACATCCTGATTTCAGGATCATTAACGAGTAAAAACATGAGCATCTTATTCTGACCAATTAACAGCATCTAGACTTAATCTTATCTGATTAGTCAAGATTTGGGCACCTAGGGATTCTGGGTAGCTCTCCTACAAATTGCACATACTCTAGAACTTTATTTAAAAATAAAATATATTTAGTATAATGTTTATACTAAATAGTGCTTTAAAATCCTTTGATACTGTCTCTCATTTCCATAAGAAAGTAGAATTTTTAAAAATGCATGATAGAATGAGGCTTTTAATCAAAGACATCTAGAGCAACATCCATGTGCATATCTTATTGAATGATTAGGAAAGCATATCCAATCCAACTGTGTAAGCCTAAAATCTTTAATTTGTTGGTTTAATATAAAAATCTCATACTGAAATCCTTAATGTTCCCCAAGAAACATGGCCCTCTGAAATATTCAAGTATAACCACGCATATGTAGGTCTTGTTTGCAAAATCATCATGAACAGAATATATACTTTTTGTCAGTGTTTTTTTTCCCTTGGGATAAGGAAAACTAAGAAAACTTTTAAGGTTATTTAGAACACAGTCCACAAACCAAAAGTGGCAGAACTCTCCCCACCCATCAATATCATTTATAAAAGAGGCATTTAGACAGGAGGTTTCTGGTTTAAAGAAAACAGAGCAGAGGCATCACTGTCTGCTCCTTTCTCTCACGCCATCTAAGAAGAACTCACAGTTCTCAGGCAAAATGGTCAGAGCATGGAGTCCTCCAAAGCAGGGGTCACCCTAAGGGGCAAAATTAATGATGCCCGGAGAAACTGAGAAAAAGACTCTGTTTTTGCTGTTTGACAGCTGGCAACTTTGAAGTCCCCTGCTTTCCCCCGCGTTTTGCCCTACATCTGGGCAAGCAGATAAGAAAGCCCACTCACCCCACGCAAGACCTGAGTCCCACACAGGAACACTCCTCCCCTCCATCTCCTGTCTTACGACCTAGGCACTATAAAGTCCCAAACACTCTCTGCTTTGCTTGCTATGTGGATTGTCATTAGCCTTCCAGCTGTCCCCAGAAAGTCACATCATGTGAGTAATAAACCCTTTTGTATCCTCTTGGTGGATGAGGGGTCATCAGTCTTAACATCCAAACAATTTAAAGATGGAGTGTGAATCTAGCACCCGGCCAGTCACAAAACACCTGGCTTAGATCAGCAAGGTCAAGGCACATGTAGGCTACGAGATCCTACTGGTGTTCTTCAGCATGGATTGGCAGGATAGGGGCAGGTGAACAAAGTGAGTCACGGGGAGCCATGTTCGAAGGAAGCAGGCAGGATGGAGGAGAGAGTACAGGTGACAAGCTTCCCCAGAGACTGAGTTTAGACAGCTAGAAGAGTAAATGTTAACAACTCATTTACACACACACACACACACACACACACACACACACACGCATGCATGCACACATGCACACACATTGTAGCATGCAAGGCTCACTGTAAGGGTGGGCAAATCTTGCTAGCCCTTGAGAATGTGTTCTGTGGTAGCAGACCAAAATTCCAGGTTAACAGCTACCTCATCTAGACTTTGAAGGCTCCTCTGCCCCATGAATATTCCTCAAAGGGCAAGTAGAGGAAGAATGCTCTGCATTCAAAACAAAAGAAATACAGCCTTTTTTTTTTGACATTAAATTTTTAAAAATGTTTATTTATTTTGAGAGAGAGAGAGAGAGAGAGAGCACAAGCAGGGGAGGGGCAGAAAGAGAGAGATGGGAGACACAGAATCTGAAGCAGGCTCCAGGCTCTGAGCTGTCAGCACAGAGCCCAACACGGGGCTTGGACTCACGAACCAGGAGATCATGACCTGAGCCAAAGTCGGATGCTCAACCGACTGAGCCACCCAGGCACCCCAAGCTACTATGGCTTTCTAGGACTCTCTTACTTTGAGCCTTGCAGTGCTACTAGGGGACATCCCTCTCCTTCAGAAGTCCCCATGCTCTTCTCTCCTTCTGAGTAGCGATCCCCAGGTAGTTCTGGACAGACCCCTGCTGTAAGAGCCTCCCCTCGTGCAACGCTGTCCAAGTGCCCTACCCCCATCACATGAAGATTCATCAGAGCCCATCCCTGCCTAGGGATCTGTGCTGAACATGGGCATATGATCTGAAACCGGAGGGATAATCTCCTCCCTCCGCCATGAGAAAGAAAATACTCCTGTTTTGGGGGGTGGGGTGGGCAGAAACCTGGAGCAAGAAGATGACTTGAATCTCAGCAGAGAGGCTGACCCATTAATGACAAAGTGCCCCACCCCAGTGCTCTAAGGCCACAGTAATGGAGCTGTATCTGCAAAATTCCAATACATCACATTACATGAAACAGAGGATTTGGACAGAGCTTCCCATGTTCAGCCGGGTCACAGTGAAAAGAATCAGGATCATGACTGTGCAAACAGGGACCACAAAGAAAAAGAGAACAAAGGGAATGAAACACAAGGAAGGATGGCAGGAAAGATTATGGACGTGTAGAAGAAAGGGAGGGAGGGAGGGCGGAAAAAAAATAGATAGCATGTCAAAGGCAGGAAACAATCCAGTCTGGAAGCCAAGAGAACCCAAGAAAAAGAAGAAAATTCCCCCTTGAGGTTTTGGCACTATGGAGAAACTTAATAGGAACGTGAACTGAACAAGACAAGTACTCAAGAACTTAAAGAAAAAATGATAAACAAGAGGACAGTATGGAAGGACGATCACAGATCTGAAGAAACAAACAGGATAAAACACCACTGTTACTGAACTACTACATAAATTAGAACACGAAGGAACACAGCAGATAAAAATCAAATTGTGGGCCTCAATAAAAAACAGGGAACAATCAGAATGGATCTGTAGGAGAATGACCAAGCGACCTTAAGAGAATAGATACGCAAGGCACATGGAGAATATTCAACATAAGGGCAACTCCTGTTCATGAGGTTCAGTGAGCAACAAATGAAACAACAACAAAAATATATAGAGAGATATGATAGCAGAAAATTTCATTCAAATGAATGAGAGATTGAGTCTGTATATCCCAAAGGCACACAATATTTTCATAAAAACTTTTGCTATGTTGAGCCTTACGGTAGTGAGGTTATAACTTCATATATACGGACAGAACTCCAGGCAATCAGACAGAAATGTGGTTGTGACCTAAATGGGGGAAATGTCAATCTGGCTTGAAATTTCTCCAGAGGAGCATTCACTGACATTCGCGGAGCAAATTCTGCAGTTCATGAAGAAGATGTGATCCGAGGACAGTGCCCTGGGGCAAACTGTTGTTAAGAATGTAGAAAAGCATCAGGCAGACATTCTCAGATATGAAAAAAAAAAGTTACTCATGAATCTTTCTTGAAAAAACAAATACCTCCTGAGTAACAGAATCCAGCCAACAAGCTGATGGATGGAAAAGCCCTGATAAAGGGACTAGCAGAAGCCCAGGACCAGAAAGCAGTGCAGTTGTGTGTTGATCAGAGCCGGCTAGATATGGGTGCAAACAGCCCTCACCTCTCAGTGACTTTTGTCCTCAACAACCGACTTCGCCATCATGCAAAATCTGCCATAGGTCCATCACCCTTCCCTGTGAAGGTTCAGCACGGCACCTCCACAGCAACACGTGATGCCACATTCTCCAAGACCAGGGAGGAGGGCTCCAGAGATTCTCACAAGGGCAACTGAGTGCTTCCATCCAAAAGTGACACATGGGTGTTTGCATTCTTCTATGAGATGATCAGTCAGGGGCAGCCAGGAGAGGGGGTTGAAGAGACCAGGGAACAATGAAGATTATTATACTCACAGGTCCTAGAGACGAGAGGCACAGAATGCCACACAGAGTCACACAGGAAAGACACCCGCGCGGTCAGGAGGCTGAAGGCAGGAGTGAGGGGAGCGCTTAGGCCAGGACCTTTCTCGGGGTTCCCGTGGGAAGGGCAAAGACGGGCTGAACGGTTTGGGATTGGCTAGTCTGAATAATCTCTGCAGGCTATGGGCTTCCGAGGGGGTCCCTGGTTGGCAGGCACCTGACCCTGGGATGACTGAGGCAGAGGAACATTGCCTTCTGGGATGTACCAGTCAGACAGAGGAGGCAAGACCAGGACTGCTTAGTTTGCAAATCAAAGACACACAGTGGGCTGCTCCCTTTGCCGTCTCTAAGAACTGGCTAGCCTCAGGAAGGGCGGTTTCTCCCCAACCAGAAAGGGTTCTTTTTAAATGTCAAAATATCATACGGGGCAGGAAACTATCTACAGCACATTGGGTCACCTCCACTCCTATTTTATTGGCCAGAGCAAGCCACAGGGCCACACCTGTCCTCCGGAAAGGGAAGAACACCGTCCCTCCACGTGCCTGGGAAGACGAGAGCTGGAAATTACAGTGAACAGGGCTAATCTCTACCACAAACAATACTGATAAAGGGCCCGAGAGGGAAGAAACCTGTGATCACAGAATTGTATACGTGACATGATTTTAAATTTTCTTAAAAAAAAAAAAAAGCTTCATGATGAAACCAACCAACCAAACAGAAGATACATAATCAAAATAATGGAGGCCCCCCCGGGGTGGGGGACGGGGATCAGTCGGTTAAGCGTCCTACTGTTGATTTTGGCTCAGGTCATGAGCTTGTAGTTTTGTGCGTTCGAGCCCCGCCGCCGGGCTGTGTGCTCACCGTGCAGAGCCTGCTTGGGAGTCTCTTTCTCCCTCTCTCTCTGCCCCTCCCCTCTCTCTCTCTCTGTCCCTCTCTAAATAAATAAATAAATACATAAACAAACAAACAAACATTTAAAAAAATGACCTCTGGAGCAGGTGGATGTGTTAAAAGCACTGGTGATGAGCACAGATGCCATCTGCATATGAGATGAAGGCAAAGGGCCGCGTGCTTCTCCTTGGCGGGCAGGCACGGGTCTGGCAGGGATGGCAGAGGTCCCAGGGTCAAGTTCCTCCTTTGTGGCTCTGGAAGGCAGCCGGGTGGGATCTCCACCCAGCAGGGGTCGTGGCTGAGATGGGTCATCCCGGAGCCAGAACTGGGAAGGAGAGCCCTGATTTCTGGGGCCTCCTGAAAGTCTCCCGCTTCCTGCTCTTGGCAGAGGAAGCGATCCCTTTCCTAGGTCAGTTCTCCAGGTTGTTCTGGGCGTCCTTCCACGAAACTTGGCCTGGAGCATGCTTCTCCAGGCCTGCCAACAATGCACAAGCATCTAATTCTCTAGATTAAATATCTTTCTGCTCAAAACAGGCAGATTGGCCTCCTTATTTGTACCTGAACTGTGATCCATATTCCCTCAAGTCTTAGGCTCAAATCAGTTTTAGGGGGATCAAAGAATTACAGTAGTCCCCCCTTATCTGGGGGGGGGTACATTTTGAGACCCCCCCAGCAGACGGTTGAAACCACCTGCTGAACCCTATAAATGCTATTTTTTTCCTATATATACACACCTATGATAAAATTTAATTTATAAAGTAGGCACAGTAAGAGATTAACAATAATAATAAAATAGAACAATTATAACAACATACTGTAATGAAAGTTATGTGAATATGGCCTCTCTCTTTCTCTTAAAATATCTTGTTGTGCTATACTCACCCTTCTTCTTGTGATGACGTGAGATGATAAAATAAATGCCTGTGTGAAGATATAAAGTGAGGTGAATTACTCTGATAGAGCGTCAGGCTACTACGGACCTTCTGACGATTCGTCAGAAGGAGAATTATCTGCTTCTGGACCACGGGTGATGGCCAGTAACTGAAAACTGTGGAAAATGAAACTGTGGATGGGGGGTGGGGGGTGGGTACTGTACATTGAAAGCAAATCTTTAAAACTTCTAGAAGAATATGTAGAATATGTTTATGCCCTGAGAATTGGGAAGAATCTCTTCACAAGACTCAAATTTCTAACTATAAAGGAAAAGACTGAAAAAGTTGACTACATTAAAATTTAAAACTTCTATTTGTCAAAAAAATGAAAGGACAGGCCACAATCTGGGAGAAGATACTGGCAGCACAAAGCAAAGATTAGGGATTGGTATTCACGACATAAAAAGAACTTCTATTTGTTGTTTTTTTTTTAAGTTTTTTTTTAAAAAAAAAATTATTTGAGAGGGACAGAGAGAGCATGAGTGAGGGAGGGGCAGAGAGGAAGGGAGACAGAGAATCCCAAGCAGGCTTTTCACTGTCAGCACAGAGCCCGACTCAGGGCTCAATCCCACGAACCGTGAGATCATGACCTGAGCAGAAGTCAAATGCTTAACCGACTGAGCCACCCAGGTGCCCCGAGAATTCTTTTTTTTTTTTTTTAATATTTATTTATTTTGAGAGAGAGAGAAAGAGAGCATGGGAGGGACAGAGAGAGAATCCTAAGCTGATGTAGGGCTGAATCTCACGACCATGAGACCATGATTTAAGCTGAAATCAAGAATCAGACACTTAACCAACTGAGCCATCCAGGTGCCCCTAAAAATACATTTTAATACCAATGGGTAGTAAGGTTGTGACACAAAGGGAGGTTTTTTTGTTTTGTTTTGTTTTTTAACTGATTGTGGGAATATAAACTGCTGTAATTCTGATGGAGAACAGCTGGGGTATAGTTAGAACAGTTGGGGTATAGCTACAACCCTAGTTCTATACCCTAGAAAAACTCTTGCATATGTAGATAAATGTATAAGAATGTCTTGGTAGCACTGTTTTATAACAGCTAAAAATGTGAAATAATGTAAACATCCATTAAGAGGAGAACAGAAATCATGGGGCAGTCATACAATGGAGAACTATATTAGCAGTTGAGTGGCTGTCCTGTTCAAGATACGATAGGCTTTGATATATTAACCTCCAAATCTTTGTTGGCTTAAAACTTCAAGGGATTTTTCTTTTTTTGCTCATATTACATGTTCAGTGTGGGTTGACAGGAGGCTCTGTTCCACACAATCATTTAGAGACTCATGCTGTGGAAGACTTTGCCATCCACAGCTGCATAATCCGAACCCTAGGCCTTTAAGGCCGTCATTGGAGGGGAAGAGAGAAGGCCCTCTAGTTAACTGCCTTGACTTGAGCACGACATGTGACTTTTCTGCTCAGCGTCTGTCCAGAATCAATTGTATGGGTCTGTTAAGGAGGCCGGAAGATACAGGGAGCATAAGGCATACTTGATGAACACTGTGTCTCTTCTGTGTAGACGAACCATACATGTAACATGAATAGATGTAACAAAGTTTAATGAGGAATCAAACTGTGGAACAATATAGATAGCATAATACCAATTACATAAAGATGACAAGCAACATAATACAACTTTTTTTAGGGATTTGTCCAGTCATACCAAAGGTCTGCAGCAATGAATGAATCAACAAGTCCCATGTTCAAAATGGTGGCTACCTCCAGAAGAAGGGGGGGAAGAGATAATGAAAGGGGGACACTCAGGGGCTTCCTTTAGGATAGGTAAAATTTTAGTTCAAACTCTGGGCGATGGGGCGCCTAGGTGGCTTAGTCGGTTAAGCCTCTGACTCTTGGGTTCGGCTCAGGTCATGATCTCAGGGCCTCGTGGGTAAGCCCCACGTCAGGCTCTGCACTGACTGTGGTGGAACCTGCTTGGGATTCTCTCTCTCTCCCTCTCTCTGCTTTTCCCCCACGCGTGCTGTTTCTGTCTCTCTCAAAATAAATAAAATAAACTTAAAAAAAACACAAAAATCTGGGTGATGAATCCATAATTATTTGCCAAACCATTTTAATTCCCTTTGTGGAACTTTATTATTACGTAGTAAATTAAGAAACAGTGGCTATTAAAGATAACATTCACACTGCCAAGATAAAAAAACATCAGCTGTGTAACTTAGCCTGATGAGTAAACATTTTACTTCAGTAGAAAAAAAAAGTGAAATGTATATTGTGATACAGTACAAGTGGTTTTTACCTGATGCTTATATTAAAGCTATAGTTTGCTGTGCACATTTTTTAAGTTCCTAGCAGCACTAAAATTTAAAGCAATGCACACTTAAGTTTATTAGTGGTTTAAGCCAATATCCTCAAACACTCTCTTAGTGATCCTATGGCATCTTTCAGATGGTGGACCAGTGTTTTCATTTGTTGAGTGGTGATATATTTAACTGTCTTGGTCAATGCTGGGAAAGAAACTATAAGAATTAATTATAAAACGAAATTATTTTTGCCATGCTTCATGTTTAGAGGCAACTATACTGTGCTTAATATTTTATAAAGTAAAGGGAATAGCTATTTGACAACCTCAAAATGAAAACAACATATGGGGCACCTGGGTGGCTCAGTCGGTTAAGAGTCTGGCTTCGGCTCAGGGCATGATCTCACGGTTCGTGAGTTCGAGCCCCGTGTCGGGCTCTGTGCTGACAGCTCAGAGCCTGGAGTCTGCTTCGGATTCTGTGTCTCCCTCTCTCTCTGCCCTGCCCCTGCTCATACTCTGTCTTTCTTTCTCTCAAAAATAAAATAAAAACATTAAAAAAAAAACTAAAAAAAAAAATGAAAACAACATAATAAGAGCTATTCGTTATTATAGTAAAGTATTGCTAAGTGATTTATATACCTTTTCTCTCCTGCTGGTTATAGTAATTTTTAAGGCAAGTCTCATAACTCCCAAATTCAAAAGGATCGAATAACTTTGCCCAGGGTCACATGGTAAAAACGTGGCTGATGATCCAGGATTCAAATGCTAGGTGTGTCTACTGCAGGCTGTGGGATGGAATGAATATAGGGTGGAAAAGAACCTCAAGAGATCACCAATCCAACCCCTTCCTCTGGGAAGTGCTGTCAACAGAGGACAATTCTGGACTTCCCATCAACGTAAGTTTCCAGTGTAGAGGACCACCTTTCGTATACAATATATTTTAGGTTCCGTCACCCCATGTGTGTGCACCACTACGTTAGGGAAGGAAAGAGTTATGGGACAATGATGGTCTGATGGTGGCCACTAGGGCCCCTGAACAGGACTCACTGAGGGTCACCAAGGCACTTTGGGACCCGTGTTCATGGGTCAGCATCCTTTTCCTCTGCAATTAGCCAGTGGCACACGTCATCTGCCTAGAGGAACACAAATGGCTGCTCGTGGCTGTTCCATTCCACTCGAGTTCTGCTGGGTTAGAAAAGAGAGCTTTCCATGATCTTTCTATGAAATTCAGCCACTGTGGAAGATCGGCTGCCTTAACCCCAAAATACGATCCCAGTAACAAGCCTGTGTGGATGCGTCAGGCTGAAGGAAAATGTGAAGAACACACTGGCTCAAGGCAGCCTTTGCCATAGGGTTTTGTTTAGGCTTCTTGGAAGTCTTAACTGAGGCTCTTTCTGTGCATCCAGGGCTCACCAGAATCCAGTACATAAGAAGGCTGGTGAAGAGAGTAGGAAATGGGAGGTTGGGGGGGGGGGTCGATATCAGCATGCTCCACAATCACTAAGGGGGCTCCTCTTTAGGGTCCCCAGAGAAGCCAGCCACACTATGATCATGACATCAACAGCAGTCATAACAACAGTAACTGACATTTGCCAAACACCCAAATGTCAGGCACTGAAACAGGTCCCCTCAACTAAATTCTCACAGTAACTCCAAAAGGAGGGCATTAGTATCCCGTGCCCTTGGCAGCAAGTGGTGGATTTGAACTCAGGTCTGCAATGCCAGCATCCGTCCTATTTCCAACACGGCACAGACTGACTCCTATCAGTAAGTGCCCAACCTGCTGAATTTAGGATATGCTATGGTTTTTCAGCCAATCCCGTCCCATCTATTGAAACAGACCTGTTTAATAGAATCTAATCTATGTAACCTAAGTTATTTAACCTCTTCCTGCTTAAGGGGCAAATAATAGTACCTACTTCAAATATCATTATGAATATTAAAAAAATTACTATTTATAATGCTCGTAGGCCATGCCTAACCTACAGTGTTACGTAAGTGGCTGTTATATAAAATTCTCACCAAATAAAGCTTGGCCCTGCGGCATTTGGGAGAATGGCCATATTCTTCCAGCAGAGAAAAACAGGAGCTCGGGAACCTGGGGTGGAGGGAGACTTGGAAGGCAGGCAACAAAGAAGGTTCCTGCTGTGTGTGAGGGTGTCGAAGGAGGATGCAGGCTTCCAGTCTGAAGCCAAAGGTCTAATGTCAACAGGTACTGAGCTGACAACTGAGCCCTTGAGTTCTATCTTCTCCATCGGGAAAAACGATACTGAAATCGCTAATTGTAGAATAAACAGTGTCAAGACGGAGTTGAACCACAAGATGCATGTGGGGGTGGGGTTGCCTCAACTACGTTCATGTTGAATTCCATCCCAGGAAAGAAATAATGTCCAGGCATGGTTCTGGAAGCACTGCTGCTCAGCAACAAAGAACCACAGATGTTCTCCAAAGAGCCCGAAGCCACCCTGGGCCCTGGCCTCCTGCCTCCTTCCCAGACATCCCAGTGGCACCCTGCACACTAGTTGTGCTGAACCATCTGTGGCTCCCTCAACTTCCCAAAGAGTTTCAAGCTCCGGTCTCACCCCACCTAGAGCACAGATGAACGGCTACAGTCTTACTGGCTTTACAGAAGGTCCAAGACCTAGTTTAAGACCAGAGAAAATAAAAATCGTGCGGCTGATTCATCCAGTTCCCATTTGGTCATGCAGGCACCTACCCTGAGCAAGCCCTTCCCAAGCAGCCACTCCGTCCCAGCACCGAGGCCGGGTGCTGCCCCGCTGCCCACTCCTGCTCTGTCAGGGACAGCACACGGTCAGGGCAGAGTGTGGAAAGACGAAAGGGCCCTCCCGTGCCCCCCACGCCCATTTCTGGAAAAGGAGTGCCCAAGAAAATACGCCTTTAGCGTTCTCACAGTCCACAGGGCTGGTGATAAAGGAAGAGGATTATTTGTTTGCCGAGTAAGTAAATCTTGACCTTGCTATACATCCTCCCTCACCGGCCAGTCCCCAATACATTGCCACATCTTCGTTACCCGTTCAGATATATTCACCACCCAAGCCATAGCTTTCTGTATGCTGTTCGAGCCTGTAGCAGACCTCTGGTGCCAACATGACACGCTCAAAATGCAGCCAGTGCCAAAGCATCACAGCCAGATAGAGCCTGTCACGCCTGTGAGGGTGTCTCTAAAATGTAAACCATGCCCCAGCCCTCTCCCCCAAAATATAAGGAAAAGAAAACCCTTCAGTTAGGGGACAGTAAAAAGAATGCTCAGTACAGTTGCAGATAACGCTTTTCTGGATTAAAAATATAATTTGGGGGGCACCTGGGTGGCTCAGTCAGTTAAGCATCCAACCTCGGCTCAGGTCATGATCTCACAGTTTGTGGGTTCGAGCCCCATGTCAGGCTCTGTGCTGACAGCTCAGAGCCTGGAGCCTGCTTTGGATTCTATGTCTCCCTCTCTCTCTGCCCCTTCCCTGCTCACGTTCTGTCTCTCTCCTTCTCTCTCTCTCAAAAATAAATGTTAAAAATTTTTTTTAAATCTTTTCAAATAAAAAATAAAAAAATATACAATTTGGAAGATGTAACCTGTAGATATTTTTGCTGCTTGTTAATTTCCCTTATGCTAAAAGATAGGGTTCACTCTGATTTACAATATCCACCCCTGCCTACCACCCAATCTTTTTGTTGGCCTCCTCATCTTCCAAGACCCTTCTGACAGGTCCTGACTGCCGTAGAACTTTCCCTGATTTCTCAAGCCAGAATTGATGGTTGTTTCTTTCTCCGAACACATCTTTTATATATGAATTCTAGCAGTTACACAATTAATCACATTGTAAATACATGCTTGCAAGTTTTGGTTATCCCCACCCCTCCTCCGGCCACCCACCTGCTCTCTCGCTCGCTCACTTCAATTACTCACCTACGAGCTCCTTGAGGTCAAGAACCATGTATTATTTATCATTCTATCACTGTGTAAAACAGTGTTGACAAAAATAATGGACATTTATTAAATGTGTTTGGAATGGATTTTTTTTAACAATTTTATTTTTAAGGAATTTCTACACCCAATGTGAAGCTTGAACTTCTAACCCTGAATCAAGAGTCATATGCCTTATTGACTGAGCCCACTAGGTGCCCCAGGAAGGAATGTTTTTGAATGGAAATTCCCAAATGTTAACTCTCCTGCTTCCTCTTGCCTATCTGATTCCCAGGTTTTATTCAAAGGCATCTCCAATAACTGCTTCGATAGCTACAGTTAATCTTTCATGGTCTCATTCCCACTGATAGGATTCATTTGAAGAGAATGGATCTGTGACAGGGTGGTTATTTATTCCTCACCATGCAGCCTGGCAGAGTACTGGTAGAGGGAGGCTGGGTTCAGGACTGAGTTGCTATTCTTTCACAATTTCAGCCACCAATGACTGGTAGCCTATTATGTGCCAGGAGCCGACCCCCGTGCGGGGTTCTGGCTTCCAGGGACTCAACGCTGGCTGCCGAGCTTTTGTCTACAGGCCAGCAAATGTGTAAACTCAGGTGAGTCCCCCAAGCCTCTCGGCTTCAATCTCCTTGTTTATGGGACAGGAAACAAGACTGCCCTGCATATTTTGGCCAGGATCAATTGATATAAGACAGTGCATTCTTGGTTTCTGTCCTAGAAACTGTTCATGTCCCTAAACAAAAAGCCCAAGCTGAAAAAGTTCAGGTGTTGCTGAAAAGTGCTCACCGACAAGGTGCAGAATACAAGACTGGGCTCAAGTTTCAGGCGATGCAGGCGAGCTCAAGGATTCATGGACCCAAGCAGGGGCCAGTTGGGACCTCTGGAATCATTCCTGCCAAAGACATTGTTTCTAAACTATAAAATCTGAGCGACTGCAGGAAGACTGTGTCTTCGCAATTGTTGTAAAAGCCTTGGATTAATGAGACACTCATTCTTGTGCAGGTTGGGAATGGTTGGAGAGAAAGCGTGGCTGCCAGACGAAGAACCAGGAAGATGGATGGGGATGGGGACAGGGACAGGGCTGTCTCTCCTAACTCTTGGCTGGACTCTCACCCCTTCTTCAGTGGGGAGGGATTTGACATTGACATCAGAATTCAGACGTGCAGGCAAACCTTGTTTTGTCATGTTGAGCTTTATTGCACTTAGCAGGCATTGTGTTCTTTACAAATTCAAGGTCTGCGGCAACCCTGTGTCCAGAAAGTCTCTCAGGGCCATTTTTCCAACTGCATTTGCTTACTTCGTGTCTCTGTCACATGTTGGTTTTCTCGCAATATTTCAAACATTTTCATCATTATTATATTTGTGATGATGATCTGCGGTCAGTGATGATAATTCACTGAAAACTCACAAGATTAGCATTTTTGGCAGTAAATATTTTCAAATGTTTATTTTTGAGAGAGAGAGAGAGAGAGAGAGAGAGAGAGAGAGAGAGAATGAATGGGGTAGGGGTAGAGAGAGTGAGCAAGACACAGAATCCGAAGCAGGCTCCAGGCTCTGAGCTGTCAGCACAGAGCCCAACACAGGGCTTGAACCCATGAACAACGAGATCATGACCTGAGCCAAAGTTGGATGCTCAACGGACTAAGCCACCCAGGCACTGGCAACAAATATTTTAAATAAAGGTATGTATACTGTCATTTTAGACATAATGCCATCTCACCCAGGAGACTACAGTAGAGTGTAAACATAGCTTTTATAAGACTCGGGAAACCAAAAAATTCATCTGACTCACTCTACTGTGAGATTCACCTTATTGCAGTTGTCTGGAACCCAACCCACAATATCTCTGAGATGTGCCCACGTTCTGTATTTGTTGAATTACGATGATGTTTATGTGAATGTTCATAATCATATATGGTCGAGTCCATGGCATGGCTTCCGTCATTCCCAATGAATTCTCTTGTTTCTGTTAATCAGGTTAAAGAGAACCTCCAGCTAATGTTAAAAGTGGAATCTATTCTGGGGCTTTGGGCTGACACCTGTTGCCTAGATCGTGGTCCAAGACTGGCCTCAGTGGAGGAGCTGTTTCTCTTGGCAAAAGAGAAGGTCTGTTAGCTCTGGATGTAATACACCTCAACAAAGACATGTGAAAACAGTGAAGTGCTAGGGAGAGGTAAAGTATTGTTATAACAGGGACCATCTTTCATAAGGCCTCTTCATGTCTGGTACGGTATGGCCGGTGATGTGAGGCAAACCAGAGAGACGGGCATGCTCTATCTCTGGAAAAGCATCAAGCATCTGAAGCATGGGTGCTTTCTACATTCTTCTCTCTTTTTTTTCTTCAAATGACAACAAACTGTTCACCACTGGTTCAATTTTAAAGACTATCTTCTAATGTTTTTCTCTGTTAATGTATCATCAGTTGGGGGCCTGGTGGTTGGTTAATTACAGGCTAAAAAAAGGTGCTGCTGGGTTGAAATGACTATTGGCATCAAGATTGAGTGCAAAAATTTAAATATCTAAGTCTAATGGTTAAAAATTGGGGCATTTTTTCCCCTACCATGTCAAGGAGCAAAGTTCATGATGAGGACACCTGCTAGACTGATCAATGTTAGAAGAAAATCCTGCAAAGAACCAATGATTTCTTAAGTTCCTTATCTGTTCCAAGGCCACAAAGTGTGGCTCTCTCCGTGGGGTTCTGTGGTCCCTAGGTCTGGAGTCAACGAACAGAAATGGTGCTACCAGCCTGTGTGACATTTTGCGGGGGTGGTTGAGATCCCCAGATATTCTAAACTGTGCATCATGGTAGCCACTGATGGTTGTCATCACATCCATACCCCCTGCATTCTGGCCAGCATCTTATGATGAGAGTGTCCCAGCATGTTCATGGTGGAAATGCGCTGGGATGGGCCATGATTGGTCTAAGCTGGGGGCTAGCAAACTTTTTCTGTAAGTGGCCAGATAGCAAATATTTTTGTGTCTGTGGGCCATCTGGTCCCCACTGTAACTATTCCCGTGTGCTGTTGTAGTTGAATGCAGCCATAGACAACATGTACGTGAATAAACATGGCTGTGTTCCAGCAAAGCTTTTTTTTATAAAAACAGGTAACAGGCCAGATTTGGTCTGTGGGTCATAGTTTGCCAACTCTTCTAACAGTTGGAATATTACCATTTTCCATTTTCCTCCTTGAACAGATAGTTCTATCTCATCTACTTCCCTTTCAGAATTTAATTTTATATCATATATTTTGATGTTTCAGTCTTATTTATCACCTTGCTATCATTCTTTGTCACAGAAATATGTGTTATAAATTGAATTTAATAACTTTTTTTTTGAGCCTTGAGGCTCAAAGTGTCAAAATACGTATCTTGAATTGAGTTATCAATTCTGATTATTAAGACACAGTTGATCAAGAACATAAACATACAGTATCTCATAGCATATGAAAACTACAAAATTCAACTTTCAGGGCTCATAAATAAAGTTCTATTGGAGTACAAGAAAACCCCATAAATATATTCCAATTCTGATAAATAGCAACAAAACATAAGCATACGTTTATTGGAAATACATCTTGCAGTGAGATGGCTTTTTTATTGGTTCCTTTGTGCACAGATGGGGATCATTTGTTATCTGAACGAGATTGTGTTCAGCACTAGTTTTAGGTCTTCTTTTTAAAAAATTAAGCTCTGTGAAGAAATGGGCAGAAAACATGAATAGACACTTCTCTAAAGAAGACATCCGGATGGCCAACAGGCACATGAAAAGATGTTCAACGTCGCTCCTTATCAGGGAAATACAAATCAAAACCACACTCAGATACCACCTCACGCCAGTCAGAGTGGCCAAAATGAAGAAATCAGGAGACTATAGATGCTGGAGAGGATGTGGAGAAACAGGAACCCTCTTGCACTGTTGGTGGGAATGCAAATTGGTGCAGCCGCTCTGGAAAGCAGTGTGGAGGTTCCTCAGAAAATTAAAAATAGACCTACCCTATGACCCAGCAATAGCACTGCTAGGAATTTATCCAAGGGATACAGGAGTACTGATGCATAGGGGCACCTGTACCCCAATGTTTATAGCGGCACTCTCAACAATAGCCAAATTATGGAAAGAGCCTAAATGTCCATCAACTGATGAATGGATAAAGAAATTGTGGTTTATATACACAATGGAATACTACGTGGCAATGAGAAAAAATGAAATATGGCCTTTTGTAGCAACATGGATGGAACTGGAGAGTGTGATGCTAAGTGAAATAAGCCATACAGAGAAAGACAGATACCATATGGTTTCACTCTTATGTGGATCCTGAGAAACATAACAGAAACCCATGGGGGAGGGGAAGGAAAAAAAAAAAAAAAAGAGGTTAGAGTGGGAGAGAGCCAAAGCATTAGAGACTGTTAAAAACTGAGAACAAACTGAGGGTTGATGGGGGGTGGGAGGGAGGGCAGGGTGGGTGATGGGTATTGAGGAGGGCACCTTTTGGGATGAGCACTGGGTGTTGTATGGAAACCAATTTGACAGTAAATTTCATATATTAAAAAATAAAATAAAAAAAAAAAATAAAAAAAATAAAAAATTAAGCTCTGAGGAAACTTTTCCCTCTACACGGGAATGGAAGCAGTTTGGTTTTTGTTGTTGTTGTTGTTGTTTTAATGTTTACTTATTTTTTTGAGAGAGAGAGAGAGAGAGACAGAGTGTGAGCAGGGAAGGGGCAGAGAGAGAGAGAGAGAGAGAGAGAGAGAGAATCCGAAGCAGGCTCCAGGCTCTGAGCTGTCAGCACAGAGCCCGACGCGGGGCTCGAACTCACAGACCGTGAGATCATGACCGGAGCAGACGTCAGACACCCAACCGACTGAGCCACCCAGGCGCCCCTGTTGTTTTGTTTTTTATAGCAATGTCCTTCAACTTTGAGCCCCATCTGAGTTATATGCCAAAAATCACATGGCCACCTACGACCCAATAGTACCTTTAGTGGCCATTCAGGTCCTCCTTTAATTTGATTGAAACTAAAGACGCAGAAACCACCTGCCCTACAAAAGGGGTCGCTTCTCAGTTCTTAGGTACGACAACATGTTTGTACCACTCCTGGCCTTTGCCCAAACATCGCTTATACCCTCATATCCTCTACCATGCCTGTAGACCTGCTCTTCTCTTTCCAACACATATTTAACTAATGTCATAGCTGAAAACCTTTCTGTTTTCTACACAACAGGGATCTTAGAAAATTAGAAACTCAAGAACTCTTTCTTTCAGGCCACACTTAGTAGTCAGGCCTGCCAATTTCGAGACACCACATGTAAGTGTGGAAGATAGGAAACATGGAAGAAACAACAATATCCCCTTCTTAGTCCCATATCAGGGTGGTCACCTGCCTCTACTCTTTCTTGGTCTAAAATTTCTATCTTGCAGCTCTGGTTGCATTATGTCTACTGTAGCGGATCTGGTTCTTTAGGTTCTGTTTTAAGCCATAAAAATGAATTCTGGATGACTTCTGTGAAAAGGTAATTTAATGGAAAGATCCGGTGGCTTAAAGAACTAAGGGGAAAGTTGAACATCCAAGACTTGAGGTGGCAGGACCAGGGCTCTCACTAATGGGAACATCACCCCTGGTCAACATTTGGGACGCTGTCATGTTGGGATGACTCAACTCTAATCGTCCTCAATCGATGTGTTGCTCCACCCAAGATTCAAATTCCCAGAGAGGATCAGATTGGCATTGTCAGGGTCATAGGCCTGCTTATTGAGGTGGTCCATCTACCAATGTTTCAACATCCTAGGGTTTCTTTTCTCCTCGCTTTGCCCAAATCAATGCCTGCCTTACGACTGCAACCCGAATTTCACCAAGTGTCTGTGGGAAACACATATGTCAGGTCATCTTAATAACAATTCCAACGGTATGGGTTCTGTGTCTCCTCCTGGATGAAGCAGGACATCAGCCTCCACCCACGGTATGTCTCCTAGGTGTTTTTTGGAGTTCTCGGGAAGTCTTGCAGGAAGTCACTAGTGGTGTGTCCCCCTTCCAGCCCCTGCTAACGTCCAGTTGTAGAGAAACCACTGGATTTCTGCTGCCAAGCCCTGCTCTCCTGGGCAAATGCCAAATCACTGTCCAGCTCCCCTCAGCGCTACCAGGGACAATAATCCTTCTTGTGCTTGAGCTTCTGTCCTCAAAGGACAGTGCCTCTCTCCCCATGTCTATATCATACATTGTGCCCTAAGCTGCAGAGCAACACTGTTGAGTCCCATGTTCCATGGTGAAAATGGCTTCTTTGCTTCTGCCTGTGGCTCCCTCTCTCTCGGGGGCCAGGCTGGACAATATATGATGAGGGGTCCCATTTTACTTCTCTCCTTTCCACTTCCCATCTCCCATTGTCCTGCCCTCCTTGAAGGTCCCGTTCTTAGTTAAGGTTCCCCCCCCCTCCCCCCGCCAAAAGAACCAATAGGAGATTATATCCACCTATCTATCGATCTATCTACCTATGTACTATCATCTATTGAGAGAGACATTTATTTTAAGACATTGGCTCATAGGACTATGGAGGCTGGCAAGTCAAAAAAACAAAACAAAAAAACAACTCCTTAGGGTAGACCAGCAGGCTGGAGACTCAGGGAAGAGTGGCTGTTGCAGCTAGAGACCACAGGCCATCTGCTGGCAGAATTCCTTCTTCCTTGGGGAAATCAATCCTTTTTCTCGAAAGGCCTTCAACTCAGGGGCTCACACATAATGGAGGGTAATCTGCTCTACTCCAAGTCTACTGATTTAAATGCCAATCTGATCTAGAACATATCTTCACAGCAACATCTGGACTATTGTTTGACCAAATACCCAGCGAGCGTGGCCTACCCAAGCTGACACATAAAATTAGCCATCATAGCTCCTTATGTAAACACACTAATAAAACCCATGGTTGATGGTTGTCAGCCTAATAATGTATCCTAAATGCTCATTGTGAATACTGCAGATTTAATCAAAGCCTACTAAACTTTGTATATCAAAGTAAATCTTCTTTTTTAAAACCTGTTAGAATGATGTGTTCAGAGGCCACTGGTTTACCAAAAATAGCTCAAGTATTTAGTTCATGCTCTTAATGTTCAATGTCACACAATGTCATAGTCTGTATCTTCCCTAAAAATGCAGGCTTTCGGAGATTCAGTCAGTCATTCAACGGATACAGTACCCACTCGACCCTGATGGCACAGATAGGATACACGTTAGAGTGACACATCTCAGGTAAGTGGGGCTGTGAGGAGCCCAAAGGGCCAACGGGACGGGAGTGCCGTGTGGTGGCATGGGCTGTGAAGCTACCACACCTTTCCTCCTTCCCTGATGTTCCCTCCCGTGTCTCAGTCTGTCCTCACTGCTCTGGCTGTACAGGAAGTGCAAATGTGCACGTCAAGAGGAACTGAAATCTACACTATCCCTTTAACACCGTCTGGGAGCACAGGCTGTCCCCTGCTTCTGCAGACTTAAAAATAGGGTCCAGGTGGCTGGCTGAGCAAGGAGGCCTGCCGGGCAGCTGAAGGAGAGGGGCCCAGAGGCTGCATTCCTGGGGAGATTGTAAGGAGACTCCTGAACTTGAGACTGACAAAGTGACCTTGGCTAGCCACTTGGTCATTCCACATTTCAGACCGCCCTGCCTCTAAAACGGGGCTAATCTCTTGCCCTCTCTCAGAGTTCTTATGAGGGTTACATGAAATAATTCATCTGAAAAGGCAAATTCAATCCCATGCCCTTAGTAGGCACTCTTGATATATTTGTTATTTAATGTATTCATAGTAAAAAAATCAGTGACCAAAATTTAGATGCTTAGCTTTCACTGGGGACAATTTATAGTTTTCCAAATTCCCAACTGCCTCATGATTCAGGTCACTCTGACAATGATTAGTCTGAGTGCTGCAGTCACAGTCTCTGTGGAGATCTGTTATAGACAGGCTGCTATCCGTAACCTAAAGTGCCCGTTATATGGGCCTTCAAAATACAAGTTCCCTTTGACGGGTCCATTTTCCCTGGGAAGCTGGGTGGTTTTAGCTCCGTGGTGGAAAGCAGGGTGCTGTTGGGGGAACAGCAACAATGAGGTGATGGGCGAGAGGATTTGGAATGGGAAGGCGAGAAAGGAGCACATCCCAGATTTCATGTTTGCTTTATGTACACCTGGTTATAAAAGCACATGCGTAAAACGTGGGAAACTTGGAAACTTATTGGAAAATAGAGGTAAGAGAAAAATGATTTATCCATATGTTATCTCCCAATGCCAATGTTAACAGCATTGATAGTGTATTCCCTTTCAGTCTTTTTTGTTTCTTTTATTATATGGCAATTATATTGTACACACATTTTTCATTGTAGTTTTTTCTAATGTTTATTTCTGAGAGAGAAAGAGAGCGTAAGCACACTCGGGGACAGAGAATCTGAAGTGGGCTCTGTGATCACAGCAGAAAGCCCCATGGGAGACTCGAACTCCCCAACCGCGAGATCATGATCTGAGCTGACGTCGGATGCTTAACCGACGGAGTCCCCCAGGCACCCCTACGTTGCAGTTTTTAATATAATGTTTTAATGTAAGAATTTACCCTTGTAAATTTGTATTTGCTAATACAATGTATACACTACTTTAAAGGCCTCATCATAATCTATTAAGTTGAATATGCCCTAATTTTCTTCCACTGTTCTGCTGTTGGACATTTAGCTTACTTCTGTTTTTGTATTACAAATAATTCAGCACACCTCATTTTTGTGCAGTATTCAAAAATGAAATGACTGGGTTCAGGGGCTTGGACATGCTAAAGGCTCTTGATACGTGTCGGTAAAAGATAATGTCCATTTCGATTCCACCAGCAATGGATAAGGGTGCCTTTCTCAGTCTGCCGTCATCAACACTGAGTAGAATGGTGAAAAAAAAATCACTAATTTAATGAGGAAAACAAAACTACTTGAAGCATAAATCTCTACCCCCTTGCGTTCTAGTGAAGTTCAATATTTTCCAAATATTTGCTCCCTTGTGAATGTCTTTATCATATGATGAGAATTTTTAATATTACTGTATCTTCCTCAGGGATATTGCAAATCCACTGGGGTATCTCTCAAACATACTGTGGAGTTTATACCAAAAGGTCAGTAATGCTAGTTTATGAATCATGTGGACTGTGTGACGACCCAAGGAATAAATGATCAGGTAGAAGTAAAGGATATTCAGCTTCAAGTGAAAAGAAACGAAGCCTTAAGTTGTCTCAGAAAAAAACAAAGCAAATGACACAAGCATAATGAGGAGATGTGTTTTGATTTCAATTCCAAGGATAATTTTTTTTTTCTCACTCCCTGACAACAATCTCCCAAATTGGTCTGTGTTAAAGATAATAGCACAAAGTGACAAAAATCAGAGAGAACAATTTTTATAATGAAGCAAAGAACTAGGAAGCCAATTTGTTCCCAAGGAAAATAGGAGTGTTGTTCTTGAATCAATTTGACCGCAAATGACAGTGGCTGGGAAGCAAGGTCTGGGCTCATTCTGAAAGTTTTGTTTCCTGTAGAAGTTCTTAAAATGCAACTACTATTACATCCTTATTTTTAGTGTTTGGATAAATCTATACAAGAAGTTGTTGAGAAGATCAATTTACATATATATATGTATATACATATATATATGTATATGACGGAATGATTCAGTAGTATCCAATTGGCTATATAATCTCTAAAATAAGTAATCCATCATTCATTCTATAATAAATTCATCTAAGGTTTGTTAATTTCCCAAAGTTAAAAATTCTAAACTGACAAAAAAAATATATTTTAATGCAAAACATATGAAGCAAAAGAACAGATGATGAACTAACCAGCATCATAATTTTAGCAATGACCATTAAAAGGGAATTTTCATTTAAAATTGAAATATTTTTACTGTAATAAATAACCAAACAGAACACCAGGACATGAGACAAAAAAGAAGAAAGGTGAATTTACAGATTCTACTATTTTTACAGAGACTAGACACAATTTGGGTCCTCCCTGATGAACCCTACATTTCTAATCCAAATCGCTCATTTAGAACTACACCAGAGACAGGCTCAGGTGCCTGATAGTCATTTACTTCTGATGCAATTTGTTAATTTTTTTTTTGCATAAATGTCTACCCTCGACTCTTAGCCCCTTAATTTTTTGTGGACCAGAATTCTTATCATTATAGTCATTCATGGCTCCATATGCATATGGTATAGCCACTGGATAAACAGCTTGAAATTAAACCAATGCAACAAAAATGAAATTAATTTACATAGGAAGGGAAAAAGCACATCATGGCCAGTGGGCAGTGAAAAATGGGTCTAAATGTGGCCTCACCAAAGTGCTCACCTCTGCAATGTCACAGAGCTATCAACCATTTCATTGAGATTTCACACACACACACACACACACACACACACGCACACACACACACACATGCACACACACACACGGAATGTGTTCTTCATAGATTTTGACATATACAGCGATTTTAAATCTCACTGCTCGACTGTGAATCTACTGGAAGAATATCCAAAATAAAATAAATCACTTCTAGACCAAGAGGTGAACTTCAGATTGCCCCAGGAGTAGAGGAACCAATGAACAACATGGAGGGAGGCACAGTGCCCACGATGCCATCCCCCAGCATGACACCAGCTTTTTGCCAGGTAAAATCTGTATTTAGTCTCCGTAATCTCTTGTAAACTATTTTTTTTTCCTGTTTCAAGAGACTGGACAGGCTTTAAAAGCTGTTACTAGTCAGAAATTTTTCAGACATGATTCAAGTCACAGTGGCCCTTAAATGCTTCACATGATGAATTTAGCTGTGTCTGTTGTGTGGCAATGAGGAGTTACACAGCCTGTTAGTACATCAGAAAAATAAACTCTTCTGAGGCATCCTTCAAAATGTAAAAAAAAAGACCGTCAGCCCACAGGTCCTACATCTGAGGTGCTTTGACCCAGGCATACTTCTCTACCACACTGGGCCTTAGAGAAATTTCTAGAAGCAAAAACCTGCCACATGCATCACGGGTTTTTTCCCTAAACGAGTTCCTATGACGAACTTGAAGAAAACAGGGAACAAGCTCCACTTTTTCATCTCCTTTGATTTCAGACAATATTATTACAATCCTAAGACTCCCAGAAATGTCCCCACATGACGTTACACAAGATTAAAACAGAAAAATTCCCAACTTCTCCTCAGGATCCTCTTTCTGCCAACTTTGATTAAACAAGTGTGGGTGTGTTCTATCTGTGCTAGACGCACTGAATGTGGATGACTTCTCAGGAATCCCCACCCTTCTTTAAAAAACTAATGGGAGTAAATTTACATTAGTTTTTGGGATATCTTTCAAGGTATCCCTTCTACAAAGGGTTCTTTATTTTCTGACGTCCTTCTTTTGAGACTCAGGGAGTTGTCACGCGATGTTGACATGAAAATGATACAAGATTCAGGTCAATGGGGTCACCTGAGCCTCCTGCCTCCTCTTTCGGTGGCTCAAAATGTAAAATGGAAATTTAAACTATAGTCTTATAAACCATTTGCTGCCGTTTATGGCTCATGTTTCAATATCTGACTATTCCTTGAGACAATCTAGGAATAGTATAAATGAAACAGCACAGCATTCAGTCAGCAGACTGGCTCTCAAGGCAAGGTTCTTCCATTTATCAGTGATATGATCCCGAGGCAGTATAGAACCCACTTAACATCACTACTGTTTAAGGAAAGCAATGTGCCATTCAATTGGAGCTGATAACAGACCCATACACACAACTTGGGGTGGATGTGGGGTTGAAAGGCTGTGATTGCATGTTTTATTGCTATTAGCTGTTGAGTAAAGGTGGCGATTTTTCTGATCCACCAAGAAGAGGAAAAGAGAAAAACTGAAAAGAAACAAGATCGTGCAAGAGCTAGTATTTCCTGCTGTGTGGAGATGAATACATGAAGAATAGTACAGAATAGCATATTTTGATGACTGCTAGAGTCTCAATGCTTTGAATTTCAATGATGCCACAACCTCTTGGGGATCAAACCCGAATTCTTCACCTAAACCGACCTAAATTCTACATGCCACTGCAAGAGTGCTCTGTCCCGGGCCCTCCGCACACCTTGTGGGATCTTTTTGGCTCATGGCACACCCTGTCCAAGAGTGCCCTGTGATGCCTCTTCCCAACCTGAGTACCATCTGGGGCCCCCCTGTTTTCCAGAAAAAGAAACACTCTCTGGATCCCTTCTCTTTAAAATTCCTGAAGTCTCACCTGTACCATGCATTTGGCTGCTTTGGAACATTGTCCTGTTCTGTTACTCAACCCACAGAGATGTGCGTGTCTCCTACACGCCGGGCTCTGGTACTCCAAACGGAGTTGAAGGTATTGGCCACAGACTAGGCTGGTCACGAACGCGGGTGCGGCGCTGTGGTGCCGTGGCAGGTGTTTGAGCCAAATGCTGTGTGGCGCCCGCCCGGATACACAATTGTGATATCCGGCCACACCACACTCTTCTACTCCTTATTGCTATCGCCTCCCGGCCTGCTAGTTCCTCCTCCTTGCTCAATGAGATTATGTCACCTGGATCACCATCATACTTCTGCCATCAACCTGGTCACTTTGGAATCCGTGTGCACCTGTCTTCTAGTCCCGTGGCTTCCTCAGCTAGACCTCAACCTCCTATGCTCATGTTCACCTCCCGATGGATCCACTTCGGAGACCATTAATTCAAACAGCTTTTCCCGTACACAAAATTTTCTCTGCTAAATACCCCCATGGTCACAGTTCTTCAACTTTACCAGGGACTTCTAGCTGACTGACCTCTTCGTTCTCTTCCCACCATCTACAGCTCCTTTCTGACTTTCCTTCCTTCACCATCCAGATTAGTCTATCGTTTTAATTTCTACATTTTAAATATCTTGAACTCCGTATCCTTGCATCTGTCCTAAAGTTCTGAAACGCAACCCCCCCCCCCCCGCCCCGCCACCAATCCAGGAAGAGCCCGGCCGTCTACTTTCCTCATGTCTATATATGTGAGGTTGAGCACGGCTGGAGCAAAACACACAGTGATCCCGTTGGTTGCAAGTACACAAATCAATGATTAGAACCCAGCTCCAAAGCCTGGGTCTCCAACTTCTGTTGCACATAATCTCTTCCGACAGGCAACTCTCTTGTTATCAGCACTTGACCTTAACCCAACTTTACCGAGAAAGGGAAGGCACAGGATGTACCTCTTTGCATCATCCACTCTCAATCGTAGGCTCACGTACAACTCAAGTCTCCCCCTCCTCTTTGTTGCCACAGAGCTTCTCCTCCTCCTACCAAGGAGCTGCTATATGGAGACTCGGATGGATTCCTTGCTCTGAAAGTCATACGCAGAGCCTGGGCAGCACCCCACCCTGGGTAATGAGTGCTCAACAAACCCCATTTGCTTCAGTTGGTATCTCTGGTATCTACAGCTCAGAGACAGATTCCCTGGGGATCGATCCCAAGGGCGCTTGGCAGTCATCCGCAGTAACTAGCTTTACGGGAAAATGCTGGGACTTGATACGTTAAAGGATGGAAGTGAACAAACGAAGCAGGAAGAAAGAAGGAAAAGATGAGGGGGGCAGGGGCTCCTGTGTGTGTTCTTGGGACCGGCCAGACCCCATCTTGCTCACGGCGCGAGGCATTATGAAGGACGCAATGAATACGAATGTGCCTGGCAGATGCTGGGATCAGCAAAGATTTAAGAATTCCACAGGAGAAACGCCAGACCCTGGCTCATCAGGCTTACCGGTTTCCAAATACTCAATGTATCAAACCAATGCTCTGCCAGTCACTGAGGGAAGAATAAAAATACGTGTCCCCGTGAGACTCCACGCTAGCCGTTTCCCTCACGTGGAGACCATCATCCCCACCCCACTTTCACGTTAGCATTGCTTTTTCATCTTTTACCATCCTGCCCTTATTTCTTGTTTCCTGGGAAGCTTTCTCCAAACCCTAGAGCTGGCGGCCCCGTGCTCTGTGCCCCCGCAGCCGAAGGGGTTACTGGTCAGGCCGGACAAGAAGCGTCGCCCTCCCTCGTTCTGTGAAGGGCGCGTGGCGTCCCGTGCACCTGGGCCATCTCTCGATGGCACGCGGTCAGGACTCTCGTCCTGCCCGGCCGGCCTCTGCTGCTCCCACCCGGCTGAAGGAAGACGGGGCCACCAGCGGGCCCCTGACGAGCCCACTCGGCCACTCACCTGGCCTGCTGGCAGACGCAGCAGATCCACACCTTCTCGTGCTTCTGGTAGGAGCAGCAGCTCTTGCAGACGTTGAACTGACAGTCGGCACACCGGCGCTTGGTGTTGACCAGGAAGGTGAAGGGCGAACAGCAGCGCATGCAGCAGTGGTCCACGAACTTCTGGTGCTTCAAGAGGATGCTGCACTTGCTGCCTTCCTCGGCCAGCTTCTGCTTCATCTCGCTGGGCCAGCAGGTGGGGGGGGGGGGGGGAGAAGAGAAACAGCGCATCCGGTCAGGACGCTCTCTCTGTAAAGCACCCCCCGCCCCGGGCCCCCCCACGGGCCGCGCCGCCCTGGACGACCTGCCCTCCAAACGACAAACTCCAAGAGACCAACTGCTTGACGCGATATCCAGAGAGGAGCCCTACTGGTGGATTAATTCTTGCGCACTTCTGCGAGTCGCATTTTCTACGAGAAAGCCCAAGAGCCTCATTACTTCTGTTTCAGACAATAGGTTGAGATACAAATTATCATAAAACTAAGCACATCCTTGAAAAATAAAACCTTTCACTTAATTAATGCCTTTCTAAAGGAGCAGGAGATCATCCATGCTAAAACATTAATTCTCACAACAGCCCTGCTGGGAATACGATAAATGCAGCCCCGGTCCTCTTTAACCTCCCCTGAAACTAACGCACCCAGGGATTTTAAAAGCTTTCAAATCGATGTAAGTCAATAAAGCTTCCCCGGGTGATGGGCAAATCCCAAGCACTGCTGATTCAGAACTGGATCAAAGACAATCCTTTCTTCCAAAGAGCTCACGGTCATACTGGGCACACGGCCAGCCATATGAATGCAAAACACCACGCTGCCTGCCTTTCTGTCTACACTCAGGGAGAAGGGAAGAGAAGCTCGGAGAGGCAAGGATGCCCC
This sequence comes from Panthera leo, assembly GCF_018350215.1. Classification (NCBI taxonomy): domain Eukaryota; kingdom Metazoa; phylum Chordata; class Mammalia; order Carnivora; family Felidae; genus Panthera; species Panthera leo. Next base: position 150,533,602 of record NC_056687.1, read on the forward strand.
CAAACAGGCCGAGTTACTTAAGGAAAAACTGACCGCAAGTAGCCAAGTTACTGTGACCTGGCAAATTTGAGTGGTTTTCCTGCCACAAAAGTGGATGCCCACAAACAGTAACAGCAAAGTACCTCATTTTTCCACCCTCAGTCTGTGATGGTGCAGTTCATTCCAGATAAATCTACGATGTATGTGGCAAATACTTTCTCCCGTCTTGCACTTGTCTTTTCTACATGCCATATGGTATCTTTCATCATTTAGAAGTACTTCCTTTTTCTATAAACCTCTCAGTCATACAGCCCCTGCAGTGGGTTGAATGGTGGCCCCCAAAAGGTATGTCCGTGCTCCCACCACCATAGCCTGAAATGTGCCTTATTTGGGGAAAAGGGTGATGTAATCAAGTGAACAGTCTTGAGGTGTGATCATCCTGGATTACCCTGGCGGGCCCCGAATCCAATGAGAAGTGTCTTTATAGGAGACACACAATGGAGAAGACAATGAGAAGATGGGGCTCAAGTCCTCAACCGTCTTGGCCCGTAGGCTGCCTCCCCAGGCCCACCACCAGCCATGATGCTGTCCCATCTCTGCACATCCAGGCTTCCTCCTGACCCCTTTCTTTCCAGGGGCCTCCGTGGCCCACCCGACCAGAAGCAAATTCTCAAAATCCATGGCCTAAATGGTGAACAATGGCTGCGTGGATAGGAGTTGCCCTTGCCTGACACATTAGGGATGGGAATAAATTAACCAGGACACAGGTAAGCAGAAAGGACAAATATTAGAATTACCTGTATTCTACTACTCAGAGCTATTTTAGCTTCCCTCCCTTCTTCTTCTTCTCCCCAATCCCCTCTCTTTCTGTTGCCTCTCTCTCCTCCCCTGCCTTCTTATTTTAAAATGGTATTATATATACTGTTTTGATCTTGAAGCCTAGGAAATGGTCTGTTTTGTTTCGATTTTCAAGAATGCTGGCATAAAGAGGTTCACAGATTTCTCTCACGACTTTAAGACCACTGCTATATTTGTAATCATGTCTCCTTTTCTTTCCAAATATTGTTTAGTTGACCCTAAGCTTTTTTGTCCTTTGATCAGTAAGTTGTGAGGTCTATTTATTTTATTAATTTAAATGAAGGACTAGCATTTGGTTGCTGGTCTATGTTGCTTATTTATTTTCCGCCGCAATAAAGTCTAGTCGCACCTTTACCACTTCTCCCTTCTACTGGTTTTGAGTTTGCTCTATTCTTTTCTTCTTTCAATTGAAGTATAATTAAAATACAATATTATGTTAGTTTCAGGTGCACAATACAGTGATTCAACAATTCTATACATTAATCACTGCTTATCATGTAAGGGTGCTCTTAATCTCCTTCACCCATTCCCCCCCCAACCCCCGCCCTGCCACCTTCCTTCTGGTAGCCGCCAGTTTGTTCACTATAGTTAAGAGTCTGTTTTTTGTTTCTCTTTTTTCTTTGTTTTTTAAATTCTACATATAAGTGAAATCCTATGTTATTTGTTTTCTGATTGACTTACTTCAGTCACCATTACACCTTCTAGATCCATCTATGTTGTTGCATATGGCAAGATCTCATTCTTTTTTATGGCTGAGTAATATTCCATTGTATGTAAATACCACATCTTCTTATCCATTCATCTATCAATAGACACTTGGGCTGCTTCCATATCTTGGCTATTATAAATAATGCTGCAACAAACACAAGGGGGCGTGTATCTTTTCAAATTAGTGTTTTTGTTTTCTTTGGGTAAATACTCAGTAGTGGGATTACTGGGACATAGGGTATTTCTATTTGTAGCTTTTTGAGGAAGCTTTATACTGTTTTCAACAGTGGCTGCTCCAGTTTGCAATTCCATCAACAGTGTACAAGGGTTCCTTTCTCTGCACATCTTCACCAACACTTGTTACTTCTTGTCTTTTTGATTCCAGCCATTTTGACAGGTGTAAGGTGATATCTCATGGTTTTGATTTGCATTTTCTTGATGATTACTGATGTTGAGCATCCTTTCGTGTGTCTGTTGGCCATGTGTATGCCTTCTTTGGAAAAGTGTCTATTCAGGTTTCTGCCCATTTTCATGGGCAGAAATAGATTTTGTATTATTTGTTTTGGGGAGTGTGTTGTTAACTTCTTTCTGTATTTTGGATATTAACCCTTTGTTGGACATATCTATCATTTGTTAATATCTTCTCTCAATTCAGTAGGTTGCTTTTTTGTTTTACTGATGACTTCCTTTGCTATGCAGAAGTTTTTTTATTTGGTGTAGTCCCAATAGTTTAATTTTCCTTTTGGTTCCATTGCCTTAGGAGACATATCTAGAAAAATGTTTCTATGGCCAATATCAAAGAAATTATTGCCTGTGGTCTTTTCTAAGAATTTTATGATTTCAGGTCTCACATTTAGATCTTTAATCCATTTCGAGTTTATTTTTGTATATAGCATAAGAAAATGGTAGTTTCATTCTTTTGCATGTAGCTGTCCAGTTTTCTCAGCATCATTTATTGAAGATACTGTCTTTTCTGCATTGCATATTCTTACCTCTTTTGTTGTAGATTAATTGACCATATAAGTGTGGGCTCATTTCTGGACTTTCTATTCTGTTCCACTGATCTATGGGTCTATTTCTGTGCCAGTACCCTACTGTTTTGATTATTACAGCTTTGTCTTGAAATCTGCGATTGTGATACCTCTAGCTTTACAAGACAAGACTGCTCTGGCTATTTTGGGGCCTTTGGGGGTTCCATACAAATTTTGGGAGTATGTGTTCCAGTTCTGTGAAAAATGTTGTTGGTATTTTGATAGGAATTGCATTAGACCTGTAGATTTCTTTGGGTAGTATGGATATTTTAGCAATATTGATTCTTCCAATCCATGAGCATGGAATATTTTTGCATTTGTGTTGCCTTCAACTTCTTTCATCAATGTTTTGTAGTTCTCACCTCCTTGGTTAAGTTTATTCTTAGATATTTTATTATTTTTGGTACAATTTTAAATGGGATTGTTTCTTCTTATCCTGGTACTTCATTACTACTGTGTAGAGATGAAACAGATTTCTGTATATAATTTTGTATCCTGAGACTTTGCTGAATTCATTTATCAGGTTTTTTTTTTTCAGTCTTCAGGATTTTCTGTATATAGTTTTTTCCCTAACTTCTAAAAAATAAACCTTAAAAAAGTAAAACACACTTACTTTTAATAATTTAACATATTTCCAAATATATGGATTTTGTTATTGATTTTTACCTTTACTTTTTTTTACATTTTTATCAGAGAAGAGGGTCTGGAAGAAGTGAATTCTCTGGTACTTGTTAAGACTTGCACGATAGCCTACTACAAGCTCTACTGTTGTAAAGTCCATATGTGTTTGAAAAGAATATTTATTCTCTATCCATTGAGAATAAGACATTAAATTCTCCCATTATAATTGTGGATTTACCATTTCTCTTCAATTCTAGTTAATTTTTTATGTCATGTTTTTTAAGACTATAATGTGAGGTGCATCAAGTTTCATAAATGTTATGTACTTAATGAAATATTCCTTTTGTGATCACACACAACCCTCTTCATCCCTAATAATGCTTTTTGTCTTAAAGTCTGTCTTATATGTATAGTCTATATTAGTTATTTTGTTAATATTTTAGATTTTTGAAACTGATGGTGTGCCGGGGTATATCTTTTTATACCTCTTCACTTTCACCATATGTATCATATTTCAGATTGGGATAATTATAAGCAGAATGTAGCTGAATCTTCTACTTTCATACTGTATGAGAATCTCTTTTCCCATGAAAGTGTAAACCATTTATATTGAGATTACTAATACATTTGGATTTATTTCTACTGTTATATCTACTGTTAATTCTATCTAATGTTATTTGTTTCCTCTTTTTCTCCTTTTCTCCTTTCTATTACATTGATTTTCTTCATTGTCTTTGCTTTCCCAAGCATGATCTGGCATTTTATGTTCTTTGTTACTTCTTTTAGTGGTTACCATGCATATTGGGATTAACACCTACTGTTAACAGCTTTCCCCTCATCAACATCGTGTTAATTCCCTCTAATGGTCTATGTTATTATTGAGAGTGTTTGGGTTCGATCTTGGTTTGTAACTGCAAAAATTATTCTTAATATTGTTCAGCCATAGTTTTAGCCACCCCCCGTGATGCAGTCTGGGACCTGCTCTCAGACGAAAAGCCCTGAACACAGGAAATTCTGGGGCCATTTCCTTCCTCCAAGTGGCAACATCCCTCTCATACCTCTTGGATTTGGTTGCAAATGGGGTGCTGTGCAGTAAATGGTTTTGTGTTGTGCCCAGAAAATATACTTTTTATCTGCAAGAGGGTTGGTCCAATAGGAGACTACTTCGTCAATACCAGAAGCAGAATTCATTTACTATTTTTTAAGTTGAAATTTGTATAGATTTATCCACATTTACAGATTTCTTTGTTCGTCATTTCTTCTTGCCTCTGATGTTTCCTCTCCTGTTAATTTTTTTTTAATTGCTGAACTTCTTGCAATTCTTCCCACAAGGAAAACGCGAGCAATCTTCATTTGCTGCAAGTGTCTATTTCATCCTTAAAGTGGAATGATGTTTTAAATGGGTATGGAATCCTAAGTTGACAGTTCTTTTCCAAAAGCACCAGATAATATTAAAAGAATTAGTCCTTTTTTTTTTCTGACATCAAAAGTTGTAATATGAAGTTTGTTAGTCTGATTATTCCTTTGTAGGAAATCTCATTTTTCTCACTGGTTACTTTTGAGAGTTTTTATTTTGTTCTTGTTGTTGTTGCTGTTGTTATTGTTGCTGTTGTTGTTTTGTTTTTGTCTTTGGTGTTCCGTTTGGTGTTCACTATAAAGTGTCTAAAAGAGGATTTTTTTGCATTGTTCTGCTTGGAACTGTTGGTAATTTTTTTAAAGCTTTCATTCATTTTATAGTATTTTTTAAAATTTCCTTTGAGAGAGAGAGCACATGCATGAGTTGGGGGGGGGGGCAGAAAGAGAGGGAGAGAGAGAGAATCCCAAGCAGGCTCCGCACTGTCAGCATGGAGCCTTATGTAGGGCTTGAACCCGTGAACCGTGAGATCATGACCTGAGCCGAAATCACAAGTCAAATGTGCAACTGACTGAGCCACCCAGGAGCCCCAAAGTTTTCACTAATTTTAAAGAATTTTCCAATTATAACTTTGAGTGTTGTCCCCTGCTCTATTTTCTCTAATCAGTCCTTCTGGAATTCTATGTCAAGCCTTCCCTGTTCTTCCATGCCTCCTAATCTTTCTGTCATCTCTTTGTATTTCTTTTTTTTAATTTTTTTTTTCAACGTTTTTTATTTTTATTTTTGGGACAGAGAGAGACAGAGCATGAACGGGGAGGGGCAGAGAGAGAGGGAGACACAGAATCGGAAACAGGCTCCAGGCTCCGAGCCATCAGCCCAGAGCCTGATGCGGGGCTCGAACTCACGGACCGCGAGATCGTGACCTGGCTGAAGTCGGACGCTTAACCGACTGCGCCACCCAGGCGCCCCTGTCTCTTTGTATTTCTGAGATACATTCAGGACACATATTTTAGTTCTAGCTTCTAGTTTAGAAATTCTTTCTTCACTCACGTTTTCTCCATTGTTTAACTCTTTTGAAATTTTACTGACTTTAACTTTCATTTCCAGAAGTTGTATTGATTTTTTTCCCACTGAAGTTTGCCTGTTTCCTCTCTTTTGTGCAAGTCAATACAAGTTCTATTGATTTTTGTAAATCTTTTAAATTATTTTAAACATACTTCCTTTATACCCTCTTCCTGATTCTTACATTATCTTAAATTCTGAGAAGGAGTGCTAATTCCTCTACTGGATGTGTCTATTAAGTCTTACTCAGGGTGAAGTCTCTGCTTTCACGGTTTATCACTTTGATTGAGGTCCTCGTCAGCCAAGCTCACTCCTCCTGTGGTGCACCTGTTCTGTGCAGGTGTCATGGCAGAGCGGCTATGCACCTGCTTTCACGGGGCATCACAGAGAGGTTATTGATTCCAGACCAGGTTCATACTCACTTCTCAGCTTGGAGAATCCTGTGCCACATGAATAATAAGATTCGGATTTTCAATCCCGTGTGTACTGCAGGATTGGGGCTTTGAGGCTTGATTTCTTAATGGAGAGTTCTTTTCTTCCACCCAGGGGTCTAGGCAAAGGTCATCTGCTTTGTAGTTCCCCTAAGCCAGTGAGTAGAAATTTCCCGGGTGCCCCCCTCGCTAAGAGTGAAACCCTCCAATGCTGAATGTTATACATGTGTCTCACTTCCATCTGCTTGTCCTCCAAAGGCTCAAGCCACATCTCCTGCTCCCGTACAGAAATTAACACTGCAGTCACTAACCGTCAGAGCCTGTAGCCCCTTCCTTCCCTTCTGACTAGGCTGACCACTCTGGTTTTACTTCCCTCTTTACTTCCACCCTCTGGGAGTTTCCCTTTTTACTTTTCCCCGACTTCAAAAAAATTCAGATATACTTCCACATGCCATAACATTGACCCTATTAAACGGTTTGAGTGGTTTTTAGTACATTCACAAAGGTGTGTAACCATCAGTACTATCTAATTCCAGAACATTTTCCTCATCCTCGAAAGAAACCCCATACCAATCAAGCGGCCACTCCCCACTGTTGGCCTCCCCACCCAGCCCCTGCCAACCTCTCGCCTACTTTCTGTTTCTATGGATTTGCCTACTCTGGACATTTCCTACACATGGAATCATTCCATATGTGGTCTTTTGTGTCTGGCTGCTTTCTTTGCACATGTTCAAGGTTCATTTATATTGTAGCACGTATCAGCACTTCATTCCTTTTTACTGCCAAAGAATATTCCATTTGTGGATGCACCATATTTTATTTACCCGTTCATACAACTGATGGTCATCTGGGCGGTTTCTGCCTTTTGGCTATTACAAACAATGCTGCTGTGAACATTCGTGTGTGAGTTTCTGTGTGAATCCATATTTGGAATGCCGGGGGTGGAATTGCTGGGTCGTATAGTAACGCTATGTTGAAGCCTCTAAGACAGTGGCCTCTCTTCCAAATCACTACATCATTTTACATCGCCACCAGCAATACATGAGGGTTCCAGTTTCTCCACATTCTCACCGACGCTTGCTATTGTCTGTCTTTTTAATTATAGCCATCCTAGGGACAGTGAGGTGGTATCATATTGAGGTTTCCATTGCATTTTCCTAATGACAGATAACGTGGAACACTTTTTCATGTACTTGTTGGCCAGTGGTACATCTTCTTTGGAGAAAAGTTTATTCGAACCTTTTGCCCTCTTTAAAGTTAGACTATTGGGGCAGCACCTGGGTAGCTGTTGGTTGAGCATCTGATTCTCGGTTTCGGCTCAGGTCATGATCTCATGGTTCATGAGTGGAGCCCAGCGTCAGGCTCTGGGCTGACAGTGTGGAGCCAGGCGCTTGGGATTCTCTCTCTCTCTCTCTCTGTCTCTCTCTCCCTCTCTCTCTGCCCTTCCCCTGCTTGCACTCTCTGTCTCTCTCAAAAATAAATAAAACAAAAATAAATAAACCTTAAAAAATAAATTAATTAAAACAAAAGAAGATAAATTTATTTGGCTTTTTTTGTTGTTGTTTATAAGAGTTTTTTTTATGTATTCTGGACATAAGTCCCTTACCAGACACATGATTTGCAAATATCTTCTCTTTCTCATATTAAATCTTGTATTTTATTAGTGTTTTTTGGACAAAGAAGGATTGCACTAGCTTATCCTACCTTGCTACTAGAGCTGGAAATTTATGTATGGTTTTATAACTTCATTTTTCACTTAACAGCAATGTATCATAAACATCTTTCCATAACAACTCAGGAGTGTTTGCAGGTCAATTTTCAGGTGTCCTGAGCTGGCTTAAACACTGCCAGGATATGAGCAGGACTACCTGGTCTGCATAACAGTGCCCAATACTTACTTGTTGCTTAAGTAATGGGCAGATGGGGGAGGCTGAATCCAGAATTAGAAGGGGATGCTACATCAGGCCAGCTGATCAGTTATACTTGGCTGGCCAAAGTATTTACAGGGAAACAAGTAGAGGTTTTTTGTTTTTTTTTTTCCCTTAAGGCATGAAGATGTTGTTCTCTAGGCTCTCAGATTTAGAGCAGAAGCTAAGTCATTGACAGCTCTGACATCTGTAAACAACATAAGAACAGTCTCAGCAATTGACCAGCTTCTATTGATATTTCAGAGACACTAAATTAAATGGGATGAAACATCCAGGAAGGAAACTCTTTGGGGATCAAAAGAGCTCTGTGAAGTCAATCCACAGGATCACTTGAGCTTGATGAGTTTTGTTTCCTGATACACAGGGCTGCAAACTCCAATGGCATTTTAAAAGTGAGTATCTAATAAGAAAACTGTACCAAACCCTCCAGAATTTGTTCTAAGCAAATGGAGTGTCTTGAACCAGAGGCTGAGTGGAGGAGTAGCATGCCCTTTTCTGGAACCATCTCTCATTTATCACATTCTATGCCCTGTAGTACCTCAAGGAGAAAGACATCAAACAGAATTATACAGGAGAACTTGCAGCAGCTGGTTGCAGAATCAACCAAGAATCATGCAAGACCAGGTACCTGCTTTGACATGTCCTGGGAAGCACCAGGCCCCAAATGGTCAGCCATGTGGGAAAGAGGGATGGGTCAGAAGCTGGAGGGCGTAGCTGAGCTCAGCCACTTACCAACAGCCCCATCCTTTTTGAGTGGCAGTAACAATTTCTACTTTCTAGAGTTGCCTCAAGATTTTAAATGAGCAAAGCAACAATAAGCAAATAGTAGTTATTCATTTGGATTAGCAAGAAACCCAGTGGTCTGAGTATCTGTAACATTGAGTCACCTTGTTTGTATGTCAGGAAGGTTTTTGTGCTCATATCTGGACAAGAATGCTCAGTACTCACTTGTTGCTCGAGTACAGGGAACAGTGGGTGCGAAGTGACATCTCGTGGTTTTGAGTTGCCTGTTCCAAATGACTAAGGACGTTGACCGTGGTTAGTCTGGTTTTTAGCAATGGCATCCAACATCTGGTCTAGCCCCCTCTCAACTACAACGGACATCTGAAAAGCTTAGCAACATTTTATGGTTTCTCTGTCCACTGCCACGCCAACTCTGATTGGTTGGTAGATGGTGAAGCACCATGTGTTGAGAGGAGGCACACAGGCTCAATGGAGCTAGAGAGTCATGATAAGTTAGCCGTGTCTGTCACAGGTGTAGCAGGGAGAAGGGATGGCATATGTCACTTGCTTTCTATCAAAGAGACAGAGTTCCGACCCATAGCTATGAGCTGTCACTTCATGGTCACAGACACTATTGCTCAGCTTGCCAATTATTCACTCAATTCACACTTATTGAGCACCTACTAATCCAGGCGCTAGGAATAGAAAGAAAACAAGACATCGTGCCTCACTTCATGAAACACGTCCTGTAAAAATTGGCACACGTCACATACCATCATTTCTATAAAAGAGAAATAAGAGCACACCCAGTATATAAAAACAGTTGCCTTAGTCCCCTCTCCCAGGTATTGGCTGTTGGAACTATGCCTCTTTCTTGCTTTTTCATGGCCTCCTCCAGGTAGCAAAGGGGGCGGGAAGCCTGGAAACTACATCTCCTAGACCCACTTGCCTGCTGGTGTTGGTTGGACTCTGCCAATGGGAGGCATTTGTGTGAGACCGGAAGGTGGGAGGGAGACGCCATTTTTCTGCTTTATGTTACAGTAGAGGCAGGTGACCGTCGGTGAATGTGGCTCCTTGGTCTCCTTTTTGCAGTGGGCGCTCCTTCAGCAGCAAGGTGACAACAGCAGTGACTCCATCAAGTGCAGGCCTATGGGATCTGAGTTACACTTTTTCTTTTTTTCTCCACCCAGCCCTCCAGGCAGAAGCAGCGCCTATGGTGACTGATCTCTGGGGAACATCGCTTTCTTCCTGTTGCTCTATGATCTCTTCCAATACTTTTGTAGCCAATTCCTGAATTTAAAAGCCTCTGTATGAAATATTAAGAGGGCTTCTGTTCTGATGGGACCCTGACTGACACATCTTCAGACAGTGGAAGTCACACACTGTCATATCCAGAGAGTTTTTTGAAGTCCCCCTTCCATCTGACCTTCTTGACATCGGCTCTCTTGACCACCCTGCTCTCTGGCTACGGATCTCCTCTCCAGATTAATTCACGTTTCATTACGTCTTCCTCAGAGGTTGCTCCTTTTGCCTCGTCTTCTTCTACATTCCCCCTTTGAGAAATGGAGCCCCACGTGCATCACAGATGACGCTCATGTGCTGGTAGTTCTCACACGTTTGGTCCCCTCTGGTCTCCTAAGCTTCAGATTAGGGTTTGGAGCAGCCAAGATCTCCAGGTTGTCACCTTAGGTGAGACTGAACTCCGACTCTCTGAAATTATAGTTGTTACTTCCTTCCCCAGATATCTCCCCAAAGAGCACTAACGTCTATCCCGAGGCCCCTCTGGAATCCTCAGAGCCATCCCCGACTCTTCCTTACTTTTGTTTGTAATTGCACACCGAATCCTGTCCATTTTGCCACTACAATCCCCCTTAAACACACTTCCCCTTAGCTTGGGCCCTCAGCCTCAGCAGCCCGCACGGCCATGTCAGACTCTATCTACTCCAAGCCCCCTGCAACAATACGTAGTGACCAGCCTCGAAAACACACGTGGCTGCCCTTCACCACTACTGAGAGAGGCGTGATGATGACTTCCGACCGTATGGCACTCCCTTGAGCTGCAAAGACCAGTCTGTCCCTACGCCGGCTTGTGCTCTCTCCCCCACGTGGGGTGTCTTCCCCCGCTACCTTCCCGGCACACTTCTTTTCCCTCCAGACCCACTTCAGGTGTCGCCTTCCCTTCTGCGTTTCCAGTTCCGACAGGCATGACTAGCATTTTGTGCCTCACTCTCTCAGGGCACTCGCCACGCTGGATTTTAATCATCTGTTCATGTCCCTTCTACAGGACAATGAGTTCCTCAGAGAGGAGGGCACCGGTGGCTTCCTTCCTCCCCGGCACGGAAGGCCTGGCCTGGATTGCGTGTTTCGGTGTGTATTTTTTCTTTCCAAGCAAGTTCTGCCACCGGGCTGGAGATTACAGTCAAACAAGAGCGCTGGCCAGGGGAACATAAAAACCTCCGGACGATCAATTGCTTAGGCTTCCACCATTATGGAGAACCCGTATACAAAACAACCAAACACCTGACCAACTCTTACTCTGCATCTGTGAATTCTGATTATGCAGGTCAAGACGTTCTGCTTTCTGCTGCTTACAGTTCACCGAAGGGAAAGCACCAGAGGAAAGTTAAAAGAACGCAAAACACATATAATGAGGGAACGGATAGGACTCTTCTTTTTTATTTCTGAATAAGAGAGACTATTGCAGTATCTGGAAGGTTCTTACTCATCATTCAAATATATGCAAATAAAAGTTTCTCTGTGGTTGAGCACAGGCCCGCTTCTGCAGCTAGTCGAAGCTGCAGGCCATCGCATCCACAGAAACACACACTTTTTCCTTAGAGAATTTTCTTCCTGCTGTTCAGCTAGTTGATATAGATCTGACCTTGAGCAAGAAAACTCTCCCATGAGAAGTGGAACTGTCATCACTCTCCAGGCTGTTGTGAATGGAACAGAAATGTTCCAGGCTTCATTCTCTCTCATTTACCTGGGCTGGACACAGGCTCAGAAAATCTCTACATTGCAGACCATCACACGTATTCTGACATTTAATGCATCGTGCACTGTGTGTGAACACCTATTTCAATTCTATGAATATTTGATTTCTCCATCTAGAAGAAGTCACTGTTTAGGTCAGCCTGCGGAGAGATGCCAAATTTCACTGGTGATGAGACACAGATGTTAAGGCACTTACCCCCCTAATGCTCATGCACAGCTGAGTCTCCTGACCTGGGTCTACCCTTTCATACTACATAGTGAACTACCTTCTCCAAATCTGAATACAAAAAGGAAACTATTGGAAAACTCACAGAAACATTTTGTAAAGCCTCTTACAATATTATATTTCTTAGACCCAAATGTAAGACAGGAAGCCATCAAAATCCTAGAGGAGAGAACAGGAAAAACCTCTTTGACCTTGGCTGCAAGAACTTTTTACTTGACATATCTCCAGAGACAAGGTAAACAAAAGCAAAAATGAACTATTGGGACTTTATCAAGATAAAAAGCTTCTGCACGGCGAAGGAAACAATCAGCAAAACTGCAAGGTAACCTATAGAATGGGAGAAGATATTTGCAAATGACATACCAGACAAAGGGTTAGTATCCAAAATCTAGAAAGAACTTATCAAACTCAACACCCAAAAAACAAATAATCCAGTGAAGAAATGAGCAAAAGACATGAATAGACACTTCTCCAAAGGAGACATCCAGATGGCTAACAGACACATGAAAAGATGCTCAACATCAGTCATCATCGGGGAGATACAAATCAAAACCACAATGAGATACCACCTCACACCTGTCAGAATGGCTCACATTAACAACTCAGGCAACAACAGATGTTGGCGAGGATGCGGAGAAAGAGGCTCTCTTTTGCACTGTTGGTGGCAATGCAAACTGGTGCAGCCACTCTGGAAAACAGTGTGGAGGTTCCTCAAAAAATTAAAATGAACCACCCAACAACCCATCAATTACATTACTAGGTATTTACCCAAAGGATACAAAAATGCTGATTTGAAGGGGTACATGCACCCCAATGTTTATAGCAGCACTATTGACAATAGCCGAGGTATGGAAAGAGCCCAAATGTCCATCAACTGATGAATGGATAAAGATGTGGTGTGTGTGTATATACACACACACACACACACACACACACACACACACACACACATGCACGCACAATGGAATATTAGTCAGCAATGAAAAAGAATGAAATCTTGCCATCTGCAACAATGTGGATGAACTAGACTGTATTGTGCTAATAATAAGCAAAGTAAGTCAGTCAGAGAAAGACAAGTATCGTATGGTTTCACTCAGATGTGGAATTTAAGGAATGAAACACATGAACACAGGGGAAGGGAAGCAAAATAAGATAAAAACATAGAGGGAGACAAACCAAAGAGACTCAAATACAGAGAACAAACAGGGTGCTGGAGGGGAGGTGGATGGGGGAATGGGCTAAATGGGTGATGGGCATTAAGGAGGGCACTTGTTGGGATGAGCACTATGTGTTATATGTTAGTGATGAATCACTAAATTCTATTCCTAAAATCACTATTACACTATATGTTACCTAACTTGGACTTAAGTTAAAAAAATAAGATAAATATATTTCTTTGACATCTCCCATCCCAGAGCAAAAGGGAAGTCAAGACTTCCTTTCTTCAGTCACGCTTCCATAAAAGGAATGGCAATCACCTTTGCGAAATGCCTGCTATGTGTGAGGCCTTTGGCAGAAGTGATCCCTCCAAAACGTTTTTGAGGCAGAGAAGGAGGGGCCTCCACACTTCACTCAGGCTGCTTTCTAGAGGGTGTTGGCAGGTGCCGTGTTCTGTACTTGAATGATGAGCAACCCGTGGACATGAGTGGAATCCTTTGCTTGCAGGGCATCTAGAAGCGTGGCTTGCCCACGTGAGCACTTGATGACAATGTGATGGTTACGATGGTGTCAGGATGTGTGCAGCCGGTTGCAGACCATGTACAAGTACCAAAACTGCAAATCAGAAAAATCAGAGCGGCCCCGGGAAAGTAATTATTCTACATATAAAGTATATTATTTGATGTATTCCCAGCTTTTCCTGGATGCCTTTACCATACCTGCAACTGACACTCCACATCCAGAATGTGTGTGCTCAAGGAAAACCTTATTTTCTGGTACAACCCTTCTCATCCCACAGGCAGGTAAATAGGTGCAAACTAACACGTGCAAGGTCCCGTAGCCGGTCACCTGTCTGCTCGTGTCATTAATGATCACCCTTCATTTGAAATTTAATCACTGCCTGGTGGGACTGGTCACAAAACAGTTCACCTTGGACCAAAGGCAACACCCGTTCAGAAAATTCAAAAGGTAGGGCGCCTGGGTGGCTCAGCTGGCTAAGCATCTGACTTCAGCTCAGGTCATGATCTCATGGTTGGTGAGTTCAAACCCCACGTTGGGCTCTGTGCTGACAACTCGGAGCCTGGAGCCTGCTTTGGATTCTGGGTCTCCCCCTTTCTCTGCCCCTCCTCTGCTCGTGCTCGTTCTCTCTTTCTCTCAGAAATAAACGTTAAGAAAAAAAAAGAAAATTCAAAAGGTATAGGTAAAGAAGTACAAATTCTATTTTTAGAAATAAATTCAATTGAATAATTTAAACAGGTGTAACTGTTGAATTTATCACGTCTCTAAAAGTTAAGTAATACTAGGTAAGGATAAACTGGTATTAAACACAATTAAATATATGGATTCAAATACAAAAGGAACTTTAAAAAACATCTCAAAATATGTCAGTTCAAAACATGTCTCTATCACCTATTAGAGACACTAATTGTTGTGTTCACCAATCCCATATGAATGTTCAAAAAGGTTTTCTTGCCAAAATAGAGTATCTCTAACTAATCTGAATAATTTCTACCACTTATGCTAACTCACACTCTAAAAATATACTTTACACATGTCTCCAACAAAAAGGAAATTATTTAGTTCATTCCTCTTTATTCTTGGAAAATTCATTCTTCATTCATTCATTCATTCATTCATTCACCCAACATGGTTAAAGCTCCCATTCTGTGTCTGGCTCTCTGCCAGGTTGTGGGGCATCAAGTAAATCATAGCTCACAGCCTTGAAGAGGAGACAATACAAAGACCAGGGAGCTACAGGATAATGTCCGAGGTGCGACGGACAAGGGTATAAATTTCCAGGCAGCAGACGGGGAGAGATGGAGTTTGGTTTCATAGAAGCCGTGGGGCTTGAGCTAGGTCTGGAAGGATGCACAGGAGTTTGCCACCAGGAGGATGCAGGGAGATCTCCCCCCAGCTTTACCGAGGTATAATTAGCAAAACTGCAATATATTTGTAGTGTACAACATAATATTTGTAAGTATCCATTGTGAGGGGATTCTCAACCACTGAGTTAATTAACATGTCTAACACCTCATATGTTAACCTGTATTTTATTTTATTATTTCTATTTTTGGTGAGAACACTCGCGTTCCACTCTCACAGCAAATTTCAATTATGCACCGCATTATTATCAACTACAGTCACCTGGTTGTGCATTAGAGCCTCAGAGTACAACCATTAGTCTTATTACTAGAAGGCTGTATCCTTTACCAATCTCTCCCTATTTCCCCGACACTCAGCCCTTACTTTTCTATTCTCAGTTTCTACGAGTGATCTTCTTTATGATTCCACATGTAATGATACCCTGTGGTATTTGGGAGAAGGTATTGTAGGTGGGGAGGCCACCTTGCACAAAAGTGCAGGTACATCACTGAACAGAGTCTGAGAAGGAGGGAGTTGTTGGTTTGGTGTCTGGAGTAAGAAATGGAGGGAGGAGAACAAGCCAGAGGTGAGGGCCTGTGGCTGGTCTTAAAGGGCCTTGGAAGCTACGGAAAGAATGAGCATTTGTGGGGCGACTGAGTGGCTCAGTCAGTTAAGCATCCGACTCTGGATTTCAACTCAGCTCATGATCTCACAGTTCATGGGTTCGAGCCCTGCACTGGGCCCTGCACTGACAGTGCTTGCTTGGGAGTCTCTCTCCTTCTCTCTGTGCCCCTCCCCCACTCATTCTCTCTCTTCTCTCTCTCTCTCTCTCAAAAAATATAAACTTAAAAAAAAAGATTTGTAAAAGTAAATAAAAAGAAGACAATGATGGTCTTCACCAAGGTGAAATCTGCTTCAAAAAGGGAACTCCTGACCCAAGAGAGTAGATTAGAAGGTGCTAGCTGACTTAGGGGAGGGAAGCTGGCTGAGACTTTTGTCACAGGGATGGTTACTGAGGCTGAGACTATAAATGAAAACCAAGGCAGTGGGACTCAAGAAGAAACTAATTTGAGAAATTTTTAAAAAGTAGGCCTCATAGAACGTTGGGATTCATAGAAGCCAAAGATGGCAAACGGGTTTCTAGCACGGATCACCAGGTGGGTGATGTGTACTGTTATTTGCGATCATTTCCTTCCTTCTTCTCATGTTATTTATCTTTTATTTATTTATTTATTTTATTTTATTTTTTTTTTATTTTATTTTTTTTTATTTTTATATTTATTTTATATTTATATTTATATTTATATTTTTTTATTTTATTTATATTATTTATAAATATTGTTTATAATTTATAAATATTTATATTATTTTTATTTTATTTATTTTTATTATTTTATTTACCACCTTATCGATTTGGTTGTCCCTGATGTTAAAGGCATCACAGCTGGAAGTGAGCTCTTCTAGGAATCCCAGGATTGCTACACTTCCATGGCCTGCAGGAGGCATGAATGCTGGGAGGGAAGCGGACAAAGGGCTCATCCCGCCCAGGCCTGGACCAGGGAGGTGGCGGTGGGAGCAGAAGGGCTGACACGGGTGTGAGTCACGTCGTGACAAAAACATCCGAGGGGATCTGGGGCCTAGAATATCCGGATATAGGAAATGGGGGATCCAAAGACCACCACTGTCTTCAGCTTTCATGGCTCACTGACAAAGGCCCTTGCTGTGTGCATGAAGAAATCAGTCACGTTGAGGACGGGCGAGCATATGGTGAGTCTAGGTCTGGCTCACTAACTCCAAGCAATGAATAGAACACGAAGTGACCGAGTGTAGCAGGTGACAAGAAAGCACACCGGGCCTCTGGGAGGATATTTCTGAGGGTGAAAGAACAAAAGCAGAGTGCTGAGGACTGGGGCACATCAATAGTCAGGGAGAAAGGGGGAAAACAGTCGTGGATGAAACTAAGACATCAGTCAGAGTGTCGGTAATGTAGTAACACAGTGGCCAAAGAAGGGGTGTCCTCGGGGAAGGGACAGAAAACGGTAATCCATACACACCTTGCTGGGCTAGGACTGACACATTTCACACGGCAAAGAGAAAGCTTCCAGTTTAAAGTTCACACAGGTCTCAACTGTGTTAGAACTCACTGCATGAAAAATTCATGTCTTCCCGTTTGGAATTTACTCTGTTACCTGAAAGGACCATGAAAATTCACAGGAACACCCAACTCCAAACGAATGGTCACAAATTAGTGAAAGACAAATGAACAAAAAAGCTTCGATAAGGTGATTACTCGTTAGGCTAAGTGGTGAGAAATAAAATGGATTAAAAAAATTTTTTTAACATTTATTTATTTTTGAGAGAGATAGAGACAGGATGCGAGTGGGTTAGGGGCAGAGAGAGAGGCAGACACAGAATCCAAAGTAGGCTCCAGGCTCCGAGCTGTCAGCACAGAGCCTGACGCGGGGTTCGAACACACGAGCTGTGAGATCATGACCTGAGCCAAAGTCGGACGCTCAACCGACTGAGCCACCCAGGCGCCCCGAAATAAAATGGATTTTAATCTGCTAAACTAAAAATCAAATACACTCTTCCCCTCAACAACTCGCAAAATGTGGCCCCATCTGGAAATCCCCAGAGTAAATAATTCCCTTGTCCAACACTACTCACATTCAGGGGAAAAGAATTGTATGTCTTTTGTCTCAGATTCTCTACCGTTTGCCAGAAAATCAACCTGATTAAGTGGAATTTGGAAATTATGCACGTATCTTCATCAGCAAAACTTCTGGTGGCTAAGTATTCAAACAAAAGGAGCAGAGATGCAAATATGTATAGAAGATATCCAAAAGAACACAGTCATTAGTCTGTAGGGTTAGGTTTGAGAACTGACTTGTCTGCCAATAGTCTGCCTCTCCCTGGGCAAGTCACTTATCTTAATCAGAACCCAGCTTGCTCAGATATTCAACAAAGGGATCGAACCCGATAAAGGTTATGAATAAGTTCAGTTTATATATTTGTTTCAGTTTGTGTCTTTGTCTGTACCTCCCTATGTATCTATCTCATGGACTGGGAGTGGTCATCTGCAAGCTTTATTAAGACCATATTAAGATGGGTTCTGAGAGCACATCTAAACACTCTGGAAAAGAGCGCCATGTTTGATTAATGATGTCTGCTCTGCTCATAGATATGTAAGACAGTGCGAGCTAGCATTTGGTTTTGCTTCTTGTGTAATTTCTAAGTTCCCTTCCAGCTTTAAAGTTGTACAGTCTAGGAATATATGTCCAACAACTTCAGTTGCTTTGGATGGTGAGTTCCAAAGGGAGAAATCACACGTGACAGAGATCCAAAGTACAGCATTCCATCTCTGTAATTATGTCAATGAAGGAAACTGCATTTCTAGTTCGAGAAATCATTGCAACGTGTACCTTGTACATACCCTCTTAGAATCTCAGTTTTCCCATCTGGAGAAGGTAACACCTGGACCTCCCCATCAGCCTGGTCCAACTCTTTATAAGAAACCTGACTGGACCATGAAATATAGTACAATCTGTAACTTGACTGAGAGACACCGATTTTAACTGGGTGCACTCAAGGTTTGTGTACATCAATAAGATGTGAGGAGGTGGGGGACATTTAGATATAGTAATTCTGAGCTGTCAATATCACAGTTGTGTTAGCCCAGGCTCCAGAAGCAGAGTCTGAGATGACGATTCTCTTGAAAATACTTCCCTCAGGACACGGGATGTAAGATAAACTGGACAGGGCAAGAGCAAGGTCTCAGCAGTTTTCTGCAGCCTGATCCCATGGGTGCTTTGCAGCAGGAATCATTCCAAAGTCATCCCATGTCGTAGCATGACCCCATGTCACCTGGGAGCTGGCAGAGATCCTCCCTTGGGGTGGGGTAGAGGCAAAAAGGAGGCAGGTCCAATTAGGTAGAGGGCAGTTGTTTGGAAAACGGGCTACAGCAGCTGGGGGATGGGTAGGCCTGGCAGTGACCGGGACCTGGGTGGGACGCTACCAATAGCTATGAAAATATTGGAACAGAGATGTTCTGTAGGAAGACACAGAGATCTGAAACGCAGAGGAGAAATCTGGGCATAAAATGAAAGTACAGAAGTTGTCAGCATAGAGATGGGAATGGGTGAGATTATCTGAGAAGAGAGGGCAGACGTAAGATAAGAAGGAATCCGGGACCAAGCCATGTACCTATCTGTACGGATGGCAGACAAGGTAGGAAGAATCGGGGCTGGAGGGAGGAAAAATTCTTCAAGGACAGCACGGTCACCTTTGCCCAATTCCGCCAAGAGCTCAAGCAATCGAAGACCCAAAAGGTGTCCCACCACAGTTACTCCGATCAGTGACCTTTGAAGGCACGCTTGCAGTGAGGGGTGAGGAGGGAAGCCAGCCAGGCAACGGTGAAGAATGGCTTGTGAGATAAACTCTCCTTAGCGCGATGTAAAAACAGGTATGTGATGATGGTAGGCAATAAGTGTCCTGTCTTAAATGCGTCGCTTATTAGCATCGCAATAATGTCTTTAAAAGATACGAAGGTACAAAACCAGATCGACTGCCAAGAGCATGCATGCACAGACGCCCGCATGGTGGATACGCGTGGAGGGCCCGGGGCTGGGCTGAGCAACCCGCCGTGGCTGTCTCACCGGGCCGTGCTGCTAAACTAGCTGTGCGGTGCCCGCCCTCTGGCACAGGGTCCAGCTCCCGCAGAGAGGGGGATGCAGGGGCCCCTAGACCTCCCCTCTTCCGTCAGTGCCCTGCCATGTGACTGCCGGCCCCAGAATCCACATCCACTGGGCAGGTGCTCTTGGAATGTTATTGTCACAAGCTTCAAATGTCGCTCAGGCTCATGCGTTGAGCCTGCCAGTGATTGGGCCTTGCTCCCCGGGGCTCTTGGGTAGGCTGCAGTGGCCTACAAAAAACCTGAACAAATTTATAACCGAACTCTCACCTGCAGCCTGACTTTCTCAGACCAACCTAACCACTTCCAGAGCAAATCACGTAAGCCAGAACTACCCTGCAGAGTTCCACGAGAAATCAGCAAGGGTCAGGGCGCCTGCGTGGCTCAGTAGGCTCAGGTCACGATCTCGTGGCTCGTGGGTTCGAGCCCCGTGTCGGGCTCTGTGCTGATAGTGTGGAGCCTACTTGGGATTCTCTCACTCTTCTTCCCTCTCTGCCCCTCCCCTGCTCTCACTCCCTCAAAATCAATCAATCAATCAGCAATGACAACACGCAACTTTGAAAGGTAGGGTTTTCCTTCGGTTGTGCTTATAAAATGGACCCATGGAAAGTTAAAACCATTTCTTTCATTCTTAGAGATATTTCCACTCACAATCAAATCTCTGAGGGGAAAGAAGAACAGAATGAATTCTGCTACTACAGTGTAAAGCCTTGACAGTTTTGTTTTTGTTTTTGTTTTTGTAAAGAAGTGCCTGCCTTATTAAGCTTTGAGTGGGGAGGGATTCATCTCAAAGAGGCAACATGTTGCCAGGCCACCTTCCCCTACCGAGGCACCTTTGTCTGAGAGATGTCGCTTGATTTTGAGAACTGACCATTTGGGCCACTTGTTTTTTCTCTTCCTTTGCTTTACGTTCCCACTCCTAAATTTTAAATTCACCAAGAGTGAGCCTGAGAAACCCTAGGCCCCCACCCTTGACCCCAGTAAAAGGATTAGCCTGGCCCCTATGTGCATGGGCCCCAGTGCACTCACTCTCCTTCTCCCTCTCTCTCCCCATGGCCTGGCTGTGTGGTCCCAGGTGTGCTATGTAATTTCCAGGTCTTGTAGGTATAGACCTTTATTGTTTTCAAAGTTTCCTGATGGCTGTTGACGACGGGCATCCTGCAATCAAATACAAACCGCAAGGGTTACCACAAGTGGTAATACTAGTTTGGAAAGGGGAGATGTCTGTCGGAAGCTCACTGGGGCCCACGGAGGTGCCCCCGGGCATTTTTAGCCAACAGCATTACTATGGATAGGCTGAGACAGGCACCAGACAGCTACTCTATGAGGATCACCCAACTCTGGTGGGCACAAGTCCTGGGCAGGTGACCTGGGTGAGCCAGACTAGGACAGGTAGGGAGCAGGAGAGCCCAGACTCTCTGACTCGACAAAGGGGTGGCCATATAACTCAAGCGTGGACAGCAGTTGTACCAGACAGCCAGCGTTGCAAATCCTCCGATTTTTCAGTCAAAGCTCTTGATTGAATTTTTATGAAAGCTCTCCAGTTTCAAAATACCGTAGGGATCAAACAAAATGTGTATAGTCGGGTTAAGGTCTGCGAAGGTCACCAGCGTTTTAAACCCCACGTAACATGCTTGACTTGTTAGACCTGCCCAGGAAGAAGGAAACTGCCATAGGCCAGATGGCGGGAGGAAGGGGCAGTGGGGGGAGCTCCTCACTGTACGGGCAAGGGAACTAAGGTCCAGGAGAGGGGCGCCTGCCCAGGGAGCAGTGGTCTCTGGGTGGAGGTCCACACTGTCCCCTGCAGAGGACAGGTTCTTCCCACTGTCCCCTGTTTCCTTCAGAACCACACTAATGGTGGTAATTGTTCTGTCTCCAAGACTCCAGGGACTTTGCTAAATGCTTTCAGGGAAAAACAAAACAAAACAAAACAAAAAACATGCAACATAACGGTCAAAGAAACTTAAAAGCCTTATTTTGGTAAATTACGTGTACTGTTTCATATTAAAAATGTTGGTTTATTATTATTTTTTGGAGCTTTCTTTGGCACAGGGATAAAACCAAAATAAATTCTACCGAAGGAGCATTCTAAGACAATATTTTGGTCTTGGGGATTTTGGAAATGTATACAAATCACTCATAATTTTGCTCATATGGGTAAAAATGGCAAAAGATCTATTTAATTAAATGAGATCCCTAAATCATCACATGGTTTCACAGAAAAGCAAACTCAAAAAACAGTTTCTTATAAATATCTTCCCCAACACCGGCGTCTACAAGATGTCCTAAGAGATCTATGTTTTCCTCTCTTTATGAAAATAAGATTAGGTCGTGAATAAATTTAATGCTCATGTTACATCAATAGATTCTAGTGCTTCTGGCAGTGGGGACCAATACAGCAAGAGCTGTGTTTAGAATATGAACCAGACAAGGACGAGAAAAGAGGTGAGAATTTAAGCAACCCCCTTTTTTTTAATTAATAAGCTGGTCCCCAGCTCTCAAGTGTGCCCACCTGCCCAAAATGACCGCGGGTAACCTCCGTAGGTTCACAGAACTGTCAAAGATGCTGGTTCCATCTAGTTGCCCAGAGACCATGTGTCGTAGAGGCAGGCAGCTCTCACCTTCCTAGCTTACAGATCAGGAAACTGAGGCATGGAGAGGTTAGGAAACTTGTTCTGTCCCACAAAGCTCATGAGTGGTGGAAGCTGGGGCTGAATGCAGACGTCCCACCCAAAACCCCGGGTTCCCTTTCCCACAGTAAGACCACCACCCATGATTGGTAAGGAAACCATGGCTGGCCATGGAAAACACTGAAAAGGTTCTTTCTTTGCAGTAAGATGCTGCTGGGTGAGGGTCCATGTTCTAATCTTGGAGCAAGATTTCAGAGAACTGGGAATGAGAACCCTCCAGTCTTGAACCTGCAAACACAGAGCTCCGGCTCCTAAGATCTGGCGTTGCGTTTTGTGAACTGCATCCGTGGTCTCTCTCCTTCCACAGGAAATAAAAGGTTTCTGCCTTCTGGAAGAGACCACTTTGCACACTGGTTTGTCCACATGCACTACAGAAGGAAGACACTTTAGGGTTCTTCCTTCTCCAGGGTGGCTACTGAGGGTAATGAAGGGAAGTACAAAAATGTGATTTTTCCTGTCAACTCGGCATCCTGCCCGTTCCACCCCTACCTCCTCCAAGGACATGCAACAAAGAAAGATGTGAGGAGGGGGACACTGGGTCACCAGAGAGAAGCTGTACAGGCAGAAAACAGAGAAGGGGGGGCAGCAAGTGGCAGCAGTGTCGGCAGGAGAGACAAGAGGGAAGGGCAGACAACTTGAGAAGAAGTAGCAGGACGGGGAAGGCTGGGGAGTGTGACACAGGCAACTTTGGGGAGACCAAATCGTTGGATTCTTCACTTGGAGATACCACCGTGGCCGGCAGTATTCCAGGGCTTCTGTGGCTCTGGGTTTTATTTCATTTTTAACACACTTCACTATTTATGAAATCGTAAGAAAAAAAAAAAACCAGGATCACATTCAAACCTGTTATGTACTCTATATTTTGTTCTGACTTTTTGAAAATGTTAATTTTTTTTTTTTTTTTAATTTTTGACAGAGCGTGAGCAGAGGGGAGGTGCAGAGAGAGAGGGACAGAGAATCTGAAGCGGGCTCTGCACAGACAGCAGAGAGCCTGATGCGGGGCTCGGAACCCACAAACTGCGAGATCATGACCTGAGCCTTAGTCAGACGCTCGACCAACGGAGCCAGCCAGGCATCCCCTGAATTTCTTTTTTTTTTAATTGAAGTATAATTGACACACAATTATACTTAGGTGAGTTTCTGGCGTACAACGCAGGGACTCAACAACTTTTGTTAGGCTGTGCTCACCACAAGGGTAGCTACTGCCGGTGCCCGTACAGCCCTCATAACCGTTGACGATATTCCCTGTGCTGTCCCTTTCGTCCCCACGATGGACTCATTCCACAACTAGAAGGCTGTACGTCCCACTCCCCTGTACCCCGCTTGCCCCTTCCCCACCTCCCTGCCCACTGGCACCACCAGTTTGCTTTCTGCATTTATGGGTCTGTTTCTCGTTACGTGCTATCTTTTAATATCTCGAAGCCACTAATGGCTTAGCCTGAAGTGTCAAGGGTCATTTACCACTGTGGGCCGGGCAGGTTCACATAAAGGCTGTTCCTCCTGTGTAGACCACATGGCAGCGCAGAAATAGTTGTGACATGAGCTGTCAACGGTGTTACCGTTTACAATCACTCATCTATGTGTATCCAGATCTCCATGATGTCATGAAATACGCTGCGATATTACGTCTGAAGATACACGCAAAATAAACTGAGTATCAACCTTGTGGTCAAGACCACCCCTGTAAGTATTGATTTCAAGTAGTTTCGCGCACTCATGTGGCTTTATTTCATGGCGGGATTTATAAGTAAATAGTATACATTTGAATATTAAGTAAACTAATGGAAATAAAATACCGCTTTTCTAGCTTTACACACTGGGAATCGGCCTGAGGTTTTATCTTTAATATGGTTCCTTTACGTAGGCTGAAAGTCACCGAATGTGGATACCTTGAGGCTGTAGATTTTGAGCTTTTTCATTTTGTGTATTTTTTTTTTACTTGTTTTTGCTTAAAAGAGCTTCTACAGTTGGAGTGGGAATTGTTTACCTTTTACATGCCCCAGGATTTCTATTTTCTTGCTTATAATTCTGTCTGTAAAGGCTGGTTCATGAAATAAAAGAAGAACAAACTCAGGGCACACTCCATCTGTCCTCAGCTGCTCTAGGGCTTTGCCTCCCCCGGGTGTGATCACAGCACAGTGTGTCTGGGTCCCCGCAGGGGGCTGGAGCACACACAGTGGCAGTAATGCCGTCCCTACAAGAAGACAGGTAAGCTGAAAGCCTGGCTATAATCTTGGCGCTAAGTTCAGGTTAGACGTGTCTTAATTTTCATCCATACGTAGGCAGCTAAAGACACTGAACCCAGAAGGAAACCCAAACCATGACTGATGGTGAGCCTGGTCATTGCCAAGAAGGAGGCACAGGAGGAGGGGAAGGAAGATACCCACTCTTCTCTTCTTCCTCAATGACGGAACCTGGACTTTTGCTTCCCAGAATAAAGACCACGCTTCCCCGCACTTCCTACAGTGCGGCCATATGACTACATTCTGGCCCATGAGACAAGAGCAGAAGAGACGTGTGGGACACAGGGTGCTTAGAAGGAGCTCTCTCAGCCAGTAGGGGCACTGTTTTGTCTTTCTGCTTTTCCTCCCCCATTTCGCTCTGTGCTCTTGATAGCATGGGCTCCGGCTGCCATCTTGATCTATGATTTGAGCTTGGGAAGCTGTGTGGATCAGAAACATAGGAGCTTGGGTCCTCAGTGACATGGGAGAGCCACCACACTAGTCCTGAACTCACCACTGAATTTCTCTTATGTGAAAGAGAAATGAACTCCTATCCTGTTTGATCACTGTTTACCCAGTTTATCCACTGTTACTTTGGGTTTCTTTCTCATATGCAGATAAGACTCACTCTGAAAGAGGAAGGCAGGGCCAAGGTCAAGGAGAGCAAGGTAAGGATGGAAAGGGAAAGCTGGGTGATGAGGCAGAGAGTGGCAGGATTCAAAGCAAGTTGGAATGGAAAAGAAGAAGGGAGGACCCAAGCAGCCCCAAACGAAGACCATGCATCCCAGAGATTACTGAAGTCCCCTTTAAGGTGGTGACTGGGGCAGGGGAGGTACCTCAACTTAAAGCTACCATACTGGACTGGGGAACCCCTGCAAAACACAGTATTGTGTGTAGAAACATGCCAAACCCACCACAGAATGGGGCTGGGTGTGAAGATTGTCTAAAAATGACCCTGCTGTGGGACAGCTTTCTATGCATGGGCTTCTGACATCTCCTCGTTCACTAGCTCACTAGGGACCCCTCTGTTCTTACCTTGGAACCAAAGGGAAACATGAAGGTCAATCAGGAGCCTTCATGTCATGGTCCTGTAGGGCTTACAACTGGTCACTGCTATTTGTCACCGCTATGGGTCCTTCCTACTAGAATTTCGGGGTGGCCAGGGTCCCTCTGCCCTTTCTCTTCCCTTCTGGGCCCTGGATGCCAGAGCTTCCTCAGTGGCGGCTCTCAGAAGCCAGCTTTCCATGGGTTTCTGGGGGCCCGAATTCCTCGAGTCTTGGCACTGCTCTTTCCCTGTGGCCTTGCTGTCCAGCACAATTCCCAGAAATCTCCTGGCTCTGTGCTTCAGAGTGGCCAGCACTGGCCCATTCTCTCTGCCTTTCCCTGCCTAGATATACAGCCCACCCCCCCACCCCCGCCATTGGCTTGCCCTTCAATGGCTGGCCATATTCCTAGGGCTCTGATTTGCTGTCCTTCCTTCCTAGTTCCCAGGATAACTTTCCTTTCCCTGGGCTCATCCTCCCCCGGAGGAGAAAGAAAAATCATCTTTATCAAGAAAGTTCTTCATGAAGAGCACAGGCCTTGGCATCAGAGGGACCTGGGTGAGAATCGTGACCTGGTGAGGTATTTCAGCTCTCTGACTCAGTTTCCTCATCGATAACACGAGGCCAATAATGCTTACCTCGGAAGGCTGTCAGAGGACTAGAGATGAAATGTACAGTCACAGCACCTGTACATCATGGGCATATAATAAAATCACGGGTTTTATCGTTGTAATGATATTAGTAGGTCATATCAATATGACCATTTATGGAAACGTTGAGAAATGCAGTCCTTTGCTAGGACATGGCCTCTCCAACTGAGGGATTTCCAGCCCCAGGAGACCACCATCCATCCAGAAGACCTGTGTCCCCTAGAACCCCATCTCAGATCACTCCTTAGGAAGTCCCAAGCCATCACGCTGGAGGTTAACAGCCTTCCATCCCTCCACCTGCCCATGGTGACCCTGCCCAGGACAGGGCTCAGCAGCAGGCTCTGGTCGGCTCCACATCTGGGCCATGCAGCTCTGGGCTCCCTGTCTGCCCGTCGCAGATGATCGAGCTAGAAGACCCACTCCAGCGGGGAACCTGCTGTTCCCCGCTGTGTTGTAACTTCCTTCCCCTCCCTACCCCGTTTGCCTCGGCTTTATGACAGTGAGTCTGACTGCTCCAACCCCAGTGCTGGGGCAAGAGCAGGCAGGAGCTTTAAGCAAGGAGGCAAAAAAACAGTCAGAGGGGAGGGAGACTGACTCAGCGAGGTCAGTCTGCATCACCCCTTGTCTGCATCCCTACGTTTTCGCGGCCCCGTCTGGGAACAAGGGACCGGGAAGACAGGAGCCAAAAGTGACTGCAGAGAACCTGTAGTTCTGTGCGCTTCTCGTTCCTTAAGCAGCGCCGCTGGTGGGGGGGCGGGAGGGTGCTGATCGGAAGGAGTGTGTATTCTGCCCTTGGCGGTGGCAGGGTCCCCTGAGGGTGAGTGTCCACACGGAGAGCCGTGATGTTAGGTGTCCTGCAGGGTCCTGCAGTAATCACCAAAATCACTGAAGAGCTCTCTCCCGCAGCTGTCTTCCAGCATGCTCTCTGTCCCCTGGAGAGAAAACCAGGGCCCAGACGAGGACTTACAGCCCAGCTATGCCTGACAACATGGTCTGAAATTGAATACGGGAAAGACCATTTGGAAAAGAACGACAGCATTAATTTAACGGTCTCCGTGGGCTTTGGTTGTATATTTTTATTTTAACGGTATGTTAAGATGTGTGTCCTGAAGCCTGCATCTAAATGTATCCATTGCTTTAAAATTTTTACTCAATAAATAAATTCACAGCCTGTTGAATTTTCTATCTTTTGCTTCTATAAATGAATCCTATATAATTTATATGGTTCTTTATTAAATGAACAGATATGGAGATGTTACCTTGTGCTGTATAATGTCCTAAACACAGGGGGGTTCAGAGACCAAAAAAAAAAAAAAAAAAAAAAAAAAGGACAAAGTCATGCATGGAGGCAAGTAACAGGAGGCATGAAAAAGGGCGAGAGCCCTTCTGAGGGTTCACCTGGGCAGGGAGAGCTAGGGAAGTCTGAAAGGCATTTGTATGCTCTCTCTCTCTCTCTCTATTCCAGAGAAGGAGCACAGGAAGGGAAGTAGGGAAGAGGGGCAGAGGGGCAGAGGAAAAGAGGAAAAGAGAGACAGAGAAAGAGAATCTTAACCAGGTTCCACGCCCAGTGTGGAGCCCAACATGGGGCTCGATCTCACAACCCTGGGATCATGACCTGAGCCAAAATCAAGAGTCAGACACTCAACTGACTGAGCCACCCAGGCACCCCCGGTCTGAAGGGCGTTTTGTAGAGACCACCTGTGTGATAATTAATCTTAGATGTCAGCTTGGCTAGGCCAACCAGGTATTTGGTTAAACATGTCTGGATGCTGCTGCTAAGGTACTTTTTAGGTGAGATTAACATTTCAATCAGGAGACCTTGGGTAAAGCAGATTACCTTTTTATAATGTGGATGGGCCTCATCCAATCAGCTGGATTTTTTTTTTAATGCTTATTTATTTTTGAAAGAGAGAGAGAGAGAGAGAGACAGACAGAACATGAGCAGGGAAGGGGCAGCGAGAGAGGGAGACACAGAATCCAAAGCAGGCTCCAAGGCTCTGAGCCATCAGCACAGAGCCCGATGTGCGGCTCGAGCCCACCGACCGTGAGATCATGACCTGAGCCCAAGTCGGACGCTTAACCGAATGAGCCACCCAGGCATCCCGAATCAGTTGGATTAATTTAAAAAAGATTGACCACCCGCACTGGAGCAGTAGTTCTGCTAGCGGACTGCCTTTGGACTGGAATGATCTCTAGCCCGCCCGCCTACCGTACAGAGTTTTGATTTACCAAGCTTCTGCAACTGCAGGAACCTAGTCCATAAAATCTCTCTCTCTCTCTCTCTCTCTCTCTCTCTCTCTCTCTCTCTTCACACACACACACACACACACACACACACACACACACACACACACCCTATTGGTCCCGTTTCTCTGGAGAGGACTACTTCAACCTGCTATGGGCCAGGAGTCACGTGAGGCACCCTACACACATGGCCAGCGTGTGCAGGAGAAACTGAGGTTTCGTGAAGGTTGAATTCTCATTACTCAGCGAGGGATTGATTGGGAGAGGATGTGAACCCAGGCTGCGTGCAGTGACAGGAGAGGATGGCCTAGGTGAGGCCGGGAGCATTCGTGTGCATTAGTGTGTCTGTCTTACTTCCTCCCACAACTTCCTTATTGGTTCTGCTATTTTAAAAGCCACGCTTTGTGCATATTTTCTCATAGATTTAAATAAAGATAAAATCAGAGAACAGTCTGCTCAGCAGCTCATGGGAGAATGATGACCGGCCAAGGCCCTGGTGCTACTGTCTCAACGTGAACTGTTCCCTGACACCTGATCCGGTCTCTTCTGAAACCACTTTCCCCATGGCTGGATGCATTAGCCTGAAACAGAACTCTGACAAAAATAGAGGCTGTCTCTGTCTCCCAGTGACTCTGAAGACTAAACTGATATGAATTCCTTCTCCGAAGCAAAGAGATTTTCCCAAGCATTCGCTGAGGCCATCGCATACCGCGTGCCCCTCATTCGATTTGGCTACTTACGGGAAACACAACCATGGCAATTTGCCATGTAACCCGACAGCTCTCCTCATTTCCTGAATAGTGGCCAAAGTGGGTGCAGATGGTGGCCAGTGAACGCTGCAGATACACAGTGTTCCCGAGTGACACGAATAGCCTTGATCATTTCGGGGGTAGCACCGTTAACACTTAACGTGGACATTTCCACCACCGCGAGATGGAGCTCAATCACAGATTCCTCAAGTACATACGTGGATGCCATTTCACAGACACCTCAAATTAAACATTTTACATGTTGGATCAGTCCCTGCCAAGCTGCTGGTTCCTCAGGATTCCTGGCCTCCGGGAGCGACCCCTCCATCCACCCAGCGGCTAAAGCCAGACACGGGATATTTTCTTGCTGTTGCCTCTCTTTACGTATCATGGCCAGTCCAGTAGGAGCCAGTCTATACATTCTAGCTCCTGAGTGGGAAATACCTGGCATCCATGTGCTTGTCTTAGCTGCCACCCCACAGTCCCATCCCACCTCACATCCCCTGGGACCAGGCCAATAACCTCTTTCTAACTGATGAAATCTCTTTCTCTTCCCTGATTTCTTCTCCAAACTACAATAAGAAGGATCTCTAAAACTGAATGCCAGGGCGCCTGGGTGGCTCAGTCAGTTAAGCATCCGACTTCGGCTCAGGTCGTGATCTCACGGTTCGTGAGTTCGAGCCCCGCGTCGGGCTCTGTGCTGACAGCTCGGAGCCTGGAGCTGCTTCAGGTTCTGTCTCTGTCTCTCTGCCCCTCCCCTACTCGCCCTCTCTCTGTCTCTCTCTCTCTCTCTCTAATATAAAAAATAAAACATAAAACTGAATGCCTAACTGGGTTACCCACCTGCTTAACATGACTTCACAGATTCCAGTTTTTCTCAAGCTATAACAGGAGCCACATGGCCCGCCTGCCTCCAAACTCCCCTTATCAGGCTCTCCCCATGCTGTCTGTTCAACTTTGTTCTTGGAAAATGCCATGCTCTTGCCCCCTCCGAGGTTTTCCCACAAGACCCCTCTCCTGGAAAGCCCCTCTCCCCCAAGTTCCCTCAGCCTGAGTCCATCTACCCTCCTCCGTTCCTCCATGAAAGGACTTCCCTTGCCCTTCAGAGTAAAGCAAGTCCCCCGTGGTCCTCCCAGAACTTCATTTCTAGTCACGCACGTGTGGTTATTTTTGTTTTGCCACTAGAGACTCAGTTACAGAAGAGACTTGCAAAATATCACGTGACATTATATATACACCGTGCCGCAAAATAGAGACAAAACTCTCAAATGATGAGTATGGCACGTGTCCGACATGCCCAGGCTGCCACCGGGTGGGCCAGGGACAGCAAGGGGCAACGCCACTGATGGTTCCATTACTATTTCGCTTCGGTGCCCGTGAAGTCAAATCGCATCGTTTCAAATCACCTGCTCGTGAAGCCTGTGTCCGCACCGTCACGCTCTCGGCTGCATCCTTTTGAAAACCCCAGTTGCTCTACCTCAGTGATTTTGTGCATCCACTTTTACCTTGGAGCCATTAACAAAGAGAGGGTGAAATGGCGAATGAAGCCAAAGAATGACCTGAATTATTTGTAGGGCTAACAACCGAGGGTAAAACTAAAGCCTGGGGCAGAGACGTGTGCTATTTCATGCATTTCACCAGGACCGAGTTGGTACTGACTTGCTCACGGCACAGGGTCACGTGCTGTAGGCCACAGAGGGGGGTCAGTAGGACAGGAGCCTGGAGCACACAGGAGCAGAGGGACTCAGAACACACGTATGTGGGGATTAGAAAGAAGCAGGATGTGGAGGACTCAGAGTGGGTCCGATGTGGGGTGTGCCAGAATCCGTGGGCACGATGGAACACCGACCTCGTAGCCCAGACAGGGGTAGATGGAAACTCTTCCCGGGCATCGCAGACTTCTTTCTCGCAAGGCTTCTGCTCCGTGGCTCTATGTTCTAACAGTATACACTCTCCAATATTTCTCTGGCTCTTTTGATTAGTGTTAAGTCCCTCAGGTAAAGGTAAGAAATATGACAGTAGTATAATGCTGCTGGAGGTGAGGTGGGTGGGGGAGATGGGTTAACTGGGTGGTAGGCACTGGAGGGGGCACTTGTTGGGATGAGCACTGGGTGTTGTGTGCATGTGACGAATCACTGAATTTTACTCTTGGAGCTAATACTACATTATATGTTAACTAACTTGAATTTGAATGAATGAATGAATGAATGAATGTTTGGAAAGAAGACACTGGCATAGCAGCAAGTTTAAGAACTCAGACATGGGGCGCCTGGGTGGCTCAGTCGGTTAAGCGGCCGACTTCGGCTCAGGTCATGATCTCGCGGTCCGTGAGTTCGAGCCCTACGTCGGGCTCTGTGCTGACGGCTCAGAGCCTGGAGCCTGTTTCGGATTCTGTGTCTCCCTCTCTCTGACCCTCCCCCGTTCATGCTCTGTCTCTCTCTGTCTCAAAAATAAATAAACGTTAAAAATAAATAAATAAATAAATAAAAATTAAAAAAAAAAAGAACTCAGACATGCTGGCTCCAACCTCCACTGGATTTCAACAAATGTGTTCAGCCTCTCTCTCCATTATTGTGT
This sequence comes from Panthera leo, assembly GCF_018350215.1. NCBI lineage: Eukaryota > Metazoa > Chordata > Mammalia > Carnivora > Felidae > Panthera > Panthera leo. The sequence continues at coordinate 150,565,403 of NC_056687.1, forward strand.
CACCTCAATCTGCTCACCTGGTCTCAGCTCTGCCTGTCCCCAAGCACATTCTTATGTCCCTGTGGCAGAAGGGTGGGCTTCTGTTGTGTTTCCTTGTGTGACAAGGTAATACAGGAGTCTAGTTTCGAAATGATCTTCAAGGTGAAATTTAAAATGGGGCAGAGGTGACTGCTCTACACTGGAAGTCAATCACCCATGTCATCTTATGTCCCACGTTCTCCACTAGCCCATTTGCCAACGTTGGTCGAATGCCTTTTACACGCTTGGCCTCATGCCGGAAGAATAAGGATGTTCCCTTCAGGACGAATGACACGCAGGCCACAACAGCAGCACCTCCCAGAGCCCCAGCAATGTGCTGTGTGAGCTCCGGGGACCTGACATCCCCCCACCCACGGGGCTTCTGAAGCCAAAACCCTAGCGTTCCTCCCGACTCCCATCTTTCTCTCATCCGCAACATCCTATTAGATCTACCCCGAAGTACCTCTAGAACCCGCTCGTTTCTCTCCATTGCTGCCACCACCATCGTGTCTTCCTGCATTACCTCTTCTCCGGTCTATTCTGTTTCTGCTGCCCGTCAAGTCACAGGGACAGCCAGGATGAGCTTTCAGAGGAAGTCACTCCCAAGCTTAACACCCTGCGAGAGGTGACTTTCTCATTCCTCTAGCCCCAGCCCCTGCCTAGCGCCTGACACACACATGTGCTCTGCAGCGTTTGTTGAATGAATGACTGACGGAATTCAGTTGTAGTCCCTAGGTGGTTATTTGCGGACTCTGAAAGCAAAAGACTCCATGGTTCCTACCATTTCTTCATGAGACAAAACGCCGTAAGAATGGTAAAGTAATGCCCACTCTGCACGGGTAGTTATCACTGGCAGCTGTACTCTCCAGTGGGAAACTTGAGTGCCCAAGAAGCAAATCTCTCCATAAGGGATTATGTTGAGTTGTCTCGTTTTAAGCAATGGTCTTCGAAAGCTTCCGTATCCTTTGCCATGTAAGAAATTGTGTCTGATGGGGGCACCTGGGTGGCTGAGTCGGTTAAGTGTCCAACTTCGGCTCAGGTCATGATCTCGTGGTTCACGAGTTCAGCCCCTGCATCGGGCTCTGTGCTGACAGCTCAGAGCCTGGAGCCTGCTTCAGATTCTGTGTCTCCCTTTCTCTCTCTGCCACTCCCCTTTTCATGCTCTCTCTCTCTCTCTCTCTCAAAAGTAAATAAAAACATTAAAAAAAAAAAGAAATTGTGTCTGATGGCTCTGCCCTTGAGGGCATCACCTTCTCACTGCAGGTCTGCGGGCTGCTTACACAATTTTTGCCACATGCATTTGTCAACTTTATTACTATTTACTTAATGCTCTTAATCATCTCACCTAAAAGAACTTAACTATCCTTATTTTGACTGATTCTAGGTATTTACATCCATGAAATACTGGGCAAGATATGTTTTGTTAATTTTTTTTCTAATACACATTAAAACAAAAACATAACTATTAATATAAAAGATGTTTAATCCAGCACCACCCACATTCATCTGGTCTACCTGTATGCCTCACGCTGGGAAATACTGCTACAGAGACTTTATGAAATTCCTTTGCAACTAAACTGCAAACACCTCTAACGTTTTCCGGGTATTCAGATACTGGGTAGGAGAAAGGAGGAGGCAGCCAGCCATGTTTCTAATGTAAGGACATGATTAGGAGAAATGAGCAAGCATGTATAATTTCCATCTGTAAAACCTTGCAGAGACCTGTCATCACAGCTGTGGGATGCTCAGGGCTGTCTGTGCGATGATCCACCACACGGGGAGCATTTTATGCCAGTCCCATCAGATGTCTTGGCTTATAATCTGGCTCTCACCTCCCAAAAATTAAGACTCAAAAAAATTACGGAAGGAACAGAAAGCAACATAGACATCACTAAACCTAAGTCCCTGAAGTATCTTCTCCTGGGTGTGAGTCTGTGTAAAGATATATAGTGTGCACCTTCCCATGACACAGTCTGTGGACCAGCTTCATGCATGGTTGAAGGATTTCAGGGGCAGTCTGTGTGGGTTTTTCACTTGACTCTCTGCTTTGGAACTTAAGACTTAAGTCATCTGTGCCGTGGGAAGGAAGGAGCCTTTCCTGGAAGCACAGATGCTGTTTCCAGCACAACCTCGTACATTCTTTCTAGCTATGCTACTGCAAGGAAAGGTTGACAGCAATCTACTTGGAAACACGGAGAATTGTCTTTATGGATGATAATATCTCACCCTGCAGTAACCAGGTGGCATACATTTACTTATAGCAATTATAAGGTTACATTCATCCGTTCTTTTCGTATTTGTAAGTTCTGTGTCTTTGGGACTCCTCTTTGAAGTGTTCATACTGTAATCATTAAGTATGCTTTAAATCACAAAAGAACCGTTTATAGTTTAAACTATAGTTTAAGCTATACTGAAAGTAATCCTTTAAGTTATCAAGTTCACGTTATGCTAATTTAGCAGGCAAATTAAAAGCAGACAGACGTATGATTAAAAATGATGTCATTATTTCAATGAAATCATTGTAAAGAAAGTAACTGGAAGGTTGACAGTCTTTGAAGGCTGAGAAGAGTTAGCACAAGGTCAAAGTCTTATAACCTCAAACACTCAGGCCTGCTATGCCCATCTCTCTCGGGCTCTGAGATGCTGGGGATACTGCACCTACCCACAGATTGTTTACTGCTACCCATGCTTAATGTCTAGTCACCTGCCCGAAGAGGAAAGACAGAGCAGATCTGGTGGTACAACGATGAGGTAGTTGCTTCCAATTGCTTTTGTTTTCTTGCTGAATTAAAACAATATTTAATTGAAAAAAACAAACTTGGCCTCATAAACACCAAAATATTAACAGTGTGTATGTCTGGACAGAAAGTAGCCCCAGGTCTCTTTAAAATGGAAGTTGCCGGGGGCACCTGGGTGGCTCAGGCGGTTGAGGGTCCGACTTTGGCTCAGGTCACGATCTCACAGTTAGTGAGTTTGAGCCCCGCATCGGACTCTGTGCTGACAGCTCGGAGCCTGGAGCTTGCTTCGGATTCTAGGTCTCCCTCTCTCTCTGCCCCTTCCCCACTCACGCTCTGTCTCTCTGTCCCTCTCAAAAATAAATAAACATTAAAAAAAATAAATAAAATAAAATGGAAGTTGTCCATCTTCAAAGAGGGGCGAAGATCAGACTAATGTAACTTCAGCCTTAATTTCTCTATACAAAGTTTAGTAGAAGAGGGAAAAATTGAATGGGTACTGGCTGACTTTTCTCTTAGGTCCAATTTACTTCTAGTTGAAATTTCAATTACTGGTTCATTATTATTAATAAGCAACCATGCCTGGGAGGATAGGACTCCTCTATTAATAAAACATGTGGCTTTATTCTTAGTTAGAAAGGAATAAATAAAATTAATCTTCAAGAAAAAAGATTTAATTAGCTGAGAATGAGGGGGGGACATGGGTGAGAAGGGTGGAGAACAGAGGACAAGGTGTGAATAACTGACGTTTTGGAGAGTGGAGATTGACTATGGAAATGATTTAGGAACACCAGGCAGAGCTGAGGACCCACTGACTCTTATGGTCAGAAAGTCAGCATGGTGGTCCATTTCCCTGCATCCATACTTAGCTGCTCAGGTGCTGGGGGAGGTGCAGAGGGCAACTGGGGGTTTACCAGGGGTGGGGTTTCCCAGGTGGGTACGGCTGAGGAAGCAGAGGCCAACAGACTGAAAATGAACACACAAAAACCAAATACGTTAATGAAATCCCAGCTGAGTAAGGATGAAGTCAGGACGAGAGGTGGCCTTGACAATGAAAACGTGGGACCCACTGGATCCCAGAGAAGAAGAATTGATGGAGACAGGCCTCTACAAGATAGGAAGTGGTGGTCAAAGACCGGGATGCTCGAGGTCAAGAATGTAAGAGCTGAACATTGTTGAGGATGCCAAGGGCTAGAGAAGGGCCATGGACTGGAAGATTAATGGAAGGCAGAGAATTGAGAGGCTAGGATGCTGAGTGGGTCACTGCAGAGATGCTGAGGTCACCAAAGAGAAGTGGAAGGGTCATAGGAACAGAGAGTGAGAGACAGAGGTCTAGGTAACAAAATATTCTGTGAATGAGGGGGACTGGCCGCAAGGCTGACAGATGCCCAGAGCAAGGTCAAGTGGTGAGTAGTACATTCAGACGGCAAGTGCTTCAAAGGGGTGAGGTTCTGGTCTGGAGCTGGCCCAGGGGTACAGGGGAGAAGAGACAAAGCAGCCACCATCTGAAAAGGCTTTGGGGTAATGGTGTCCTTGGAGGAGAGGTGGAAAGACGAGGCGGTTGCTTCCAATTACTTTTGTTTTCTTGCTGAATTAAGAAGATATTAAATTAAAAAATAATAATTTGGACAAGTAAACACCAAAATGTTAACATTGTGTATCTTTGGATAGAAAGTAGCCTCAACTCTCTTTAAAAGGGAAGTTGCCCATCTTTGAAGAGGGGCAAAGATTAGACTAAGGTAACTTAAGCCTTAGTTTCTCTATTAAAAGCTTAGTAGAAGAGTGAGACAGCAATGGCAACTCTCAGAGAAGAGGCTGAGGACAGGGGCCTCTGCCACTGGTGGTGATGAGCCTGGAGGCAGAGTAGAAGTGTTTTGGGGGAGATGGGGAGGCGGAGTCAGAGCACAGGCTGACCTGCCTTGCAGGGGGAGAGAGCCCAGGGATAGAGGAGGCTTGGCCTTGTGGGCATGAAGGCGGTGAAGGGTGGATAAGGGGTTTCTAAGCACAGTGTACCTCTTGAGACTGGGCTCTTGGTGGACAGAGTTGAGACAGCAGTGACCTGACCTTTCATGAGGCATAGGATATTTGTTCAACCTCTCAGACGTCCCAGAGATTTGTACTTTCACACTGGAGTAGTGACGTTTCCATTAGGTGACAAATGCATTTTGGAAGGTTAATTAATTCAACACACACTTATTGAGTCCATATTTTGTGCTATGCACTGTTCCTGGCACATGGACTATGTCAGTGAACAAAAGAAACAGAGATCCCAGCTCTCGGGGCACCTCCATTCATCATATTACATAATGGATAAGTAAATTATACAGTGTGGCAGGAGGTGATAAGTGCTATGGAAAAAAAAAAAAAGAAGAAGAACAGGGCAAGGGGAAATCTGGAGTGCTGCGGGGGGTGGGGGTGGGGGAGTCCTGCCATATTAAATAGGATGGCCAGTGTGAGAAGGCGACATTTGGGCAAAGACTTGAAGCAGTACCTGGAAGAGCATGGCAGAGAAAGGGAACAGCCAGAGCAAAGGTCTTGGAGTAGGAAGGTTGCCTCTCGTGCTGGAAAAACTGTATGATGACAGGCTGGTTAGTGATAAGTGAGCAAAGTGGAGAGAAGTAGGAAGGTAGGAAAAATAAGCAGTAGTCGATGTCATTAAACAGATGGGAACTATTCATAGAGAACAAATCCATTCCCACAAAGACAACAGCACATCACACAAAAAGCAGTCTGAGTTGGAAGCTAGAGCTCAAGTAAGATTTGAATTCAGTTCTCCTCATTCATCATGGGGCAGTGAACGGCCACTTTGCCTCTCTGAATTCTGAGTATCTTCTCTGAAAATGATAAGTAGGAGCAGATATGAAAGGTTCCACTGGGTCCTAAAACCCAAGCCTCAAGGCAACAGGGACACAAGTTCTGAGGACACTTGGTTGCCAGGGTTTGTCTCTAGAGGTAACTGGAAGCTTGTTAAAGCTTAGAGAGAACAATCTTCACACAGTTTGCCATTGGGTGCAAGAGTTTTACTGCATAACCTAATATCGTCAACTAACGTTTATTCAGAGTCCCGCAGAGGGCAGCCCTGCACTCAGAAATGGGAAAAAGGTGGGGTGCCTAGGTGGCTCAGTTGGTTAAGTGTCCGACTCTTGATTTCAGCTCAGATCATGATTTCATGCTTTATTGAGTCTGACTCCCGTGTCGGGTTCTGTGCCAAATCTGTGGAGCCTGCTTGGGATTCTCTTTCTCTCTCTCTCTCTCTCTCTCTCTCTCTCTCTCTCTCTCTCTGCCCCTCCCTGGCTCCTGCCCTCTCTGTCTCTCTCAAAATAAATAAATAAACTTAAAAAAATTATTAAAAAAAAGAAATTGGAAAAAGTCTACTGCTTAGCAATCAGATTATTGTCATCTGCGGGACCATGATGACTAGCACCATCCAAGTGAATAACAAGACACTGTAGAAGTGTTCAATAAGGTTTCAGTTTTTCAACATTCCTTTAGCCATGTGATGTGGCCTTCCCTCATATAACAGTTAATATTAGCTCCTGAACACTTATTTTTTAAGCCTTTCTGGACACTATACATATATTATTTCACTTGATCTTCAAAAGAATTCTAGCAGTGAGGAGCTCTCTTCATTCTACAAATGAGAAAATAGAGGCCCAAAGAGCAGAGCTTGAGATGGGGATTCTTGTGCACATGATTTATTGTAGGAACGTTCTCAAAAGGGGGAGAAAGGAAGCAGGTGAGGAAAGGAGAAGGAGTCGGGCAGAGATGTAGTCTCAGTGGAATCTGCTTCAATCCAACCCCATGGGAGCTCTGGGGGCTCTGGGATTATACTTAAGAGCTGGTGCCACTCTGAGAAAAGAGGATAGTTTTTCGCATCCTTGTGTAGGTCAGTCATGTGTGTGGGAGGCCACTCCACCCCCTGACCCAAAGGGGTTGTTACCTCTAGGGATGAAAGTCTAACATGGGAGCAATTACGAGCCATCAGCAGTCAACACTCAGAGCCACTGGGCTATGGGAGCCCTGCACTGGTAAAAGGGATCTGGGTGGGGGCACTGGAGCACCCACCGGAAAGCAACTTGTCCAAGGATACTGCCGGTCGGTGTCAGAGCAAGGATTTTAATCCAGGTCTGTTCGCCTATCACACTGTAGGTTCTCAGCGTACTCAAGAGAGAGGGATTTATTTCTATTTATTATCAATGTTCACATACACAAAGGTATAAACCCAATAAAATCAACGAACCAGGAAAAGAAGTAATAAGGAAAAGCAATGAAAGGTTCCGGAACAAAATGTAAACAGAATGCAGCTGGCCTCTTCGGGACATCTGCTCTAACTCTACAGCCAATTTGAGGTCAGCTTCAACACTTGGATGCATTCCAAAACACAAATCCAATTCCTACCACACACCAGAGAATAATGTAGATTTTACTGAGAATTTGGTGCAGAAATGGAAGTGTGAGTTATGTCGCACATCATTCGGAGAAACTTCCTTTTAAAAACTCCCCTTCAAGTACCTCTGCTCTGGGCCTGTGGGCGGCTCGGTTGGTTAAGCACCGGACTCTTGATTTCAGCTCAGGTCACGATCTCACGGTCATGAGATCCAGCCCAGTGTGGAGCCTGCTTGGGATTCACTCTCTCCCTCTCCCTCTGCCCTCCCCTTCTTGCACATACGCATGTTCATGTTCTCTCTTTCAAAAAAAAAAAAAAAAAAAAAAATCTCTGCTGTCTCTGCTCTGGTCTGAAATGTCTCTTTTCTGGTCTGTTTAGGCTGGCCCTGGCCTGCCCCAGAACCACTCACTATTTTATAAGCACATCCTTGGGTTGGGGGTACGAGGGCCAGGGTGGTGCTTAGCGTATCTGCTGCACAATCACACTGACCAGAAGAGAGATTTTAATTGGGTGTCAAAGTTTTCTCCAAGCTTTCTGGAAACCAAAGTGTGTGTGGGGGGGGGGGGGGGGGGGGGGGGGGGGAGGGGACTGGTGAGGAAGAAAAAGAAAAAAAAAGGGGGGGACTAGGATAAATTGGATAATTTTCTGTTTTACAAAGAAGGAAGCTCTCCAGTTCCTCAAAGGAGGTAGCATTTTCTGGCACCTAATCCTAAATTAAATGTCTCATGTCCTGTTTACATTGGGAAATCAAGTTAACATAAAGGTTCCCGTCTTCAAACATTTTGTAGACAATGTGTCCCCATTAATGTCTATCTCTGCTCTATTTCTTTCTTTCCCAGATCTTATCACAATCTGTAACTGATGACTTTACATACCTATTCATTCATTTACTTGTTAATTGCTTCCTCCCCTAGAACTCCCTGAGGGCGGGGCCAGGTCTGGGTGGCTCCCCACTGCCGGCACAGCCCTTCCCGAGGGTCAAACAGCAGGCTGCCAGCTATTTCTTGAATAAATAGGATAGGTCAAGCATCAGGTTAAAGTGGTGTAGCAGAAAAGGCATGAAGAACTAAACTCTGCAGGGTCAAAAGCATCTAGCATAACAATCAAAACTGAGTAATTAGTGATGAGGAATACTTCTAGTTAGTGACTCCTATGACTCAAACTTTAGGCTTAAAAACCGTGTGATACAACAAAAAGGTAAAAATATATACACAAACACCTGACATCCAAAGGAAACAGTTTCAACCAAGGAAACCAATGTTACCTTGTGTTTTGTTTTGTTTTTTTGTTTTAGGTTTTCCTTTTTTCTATGCAGGACTGTTTCACATTTTCCTGACAATGTTTCAGTTAGTGCCCTATATCCTGCTCAGAAGCCAGCAGGGAGGAAGGAGCTGGGTCACATAAAGGCTGAAATGTAGGCCAGGCCCACCTTTTCAAATATCAGAAACCTGTATTTCAAGTTTATATTTAGCAATGGTATTTGGTTATGGATTAAGCCTCGTCAAAAGCAAAATTTCAAAAAGATTTATGAAGAATTAGGTTTCTATGGTTGCTTTAGGCTTTAAATATTTCTAACCTTTAAACCCTCATTCTCATTCATCATCACAATAAATGCTTTCTGTATTATTCTGGATAACTCAAACTCATGGACAATGGAGTTGACACGTTCTTGTATCTATAGAGTTTGACATTACTGGGTAAATAATCCTGGAGGAGATTTTGCCAATGCACCATGATACAGTTTTGCCTCAGTTTTCCAGGAAATGTTTTTGAGAGTCCATTTTCAGTGAAAATTAGGCCTAATTGTTAGGATAATGATTCAGGCAACAACAAAAAATTGAATGTAGAGCAAATAATAAAAAGATACTCCCCTCTCATTTAAAAATACTTTTTAAGGGGCGCCTGGGTGGCTCAGTCAGTAGATCATCTGACTTTTTTTTTTTTTTTTATGTTTATTTTTTTGAGAGAGAGAGAGAGAGTGCATACAAGTGGGGGAGGGACAGAGAGAGACAGAGACAGACTGAATTCAGCGGGTTCTGTACTAATAGCAGAGGGCCGAATGTAGGGCTCAAACTCGCAAACCATGAGATCATGACTGAGCCAAAGTCGGACACTCAACAGACTGAGCCACCCAAGTGCCCCTAGAGGATCTGACTCTTGATCTCAGGGCTGTGAGGTCAAGCCCCACACTGGACGTGGAAGCTACTTAAAACATTCAAATCCTTTTTAAGATTAACAATATGTACTCGGTTAGTATCCCCTAATAGATATTTTATGATGCTGAAATTACTAAATTGGTTATGAAAATATTTTGCATCCTTCCCAAGAGACTTGGCAGGGCCTAGGATTCTGAAACACAACGATTAGCAATTCTTGTTGTTTAGTATGATCAAGGCCATCAGGTATTTGTAAATAATATTTAACTGCAACTGTCAGTTGGTGATAAAACGGGTAATTCCATGAACAAAAATGGCAGGCCACTTGAGGGGATCAGACCTACCCACCAGGGTCCAATTTCTCACCCTATATAAACAGAATGTCACCAACAGATATGGGTGTTGCTGCTCATGCAGATCACGAATAGATGGATAGAACCACAAAATCTTGTTCAACTCTCAGGTGCTAACTCTAAGTGTTTTTGGATACACTTCTCCACCCACTACTCTACAAAATTAACTCCTTTTCCCTGCTGTGTACATATCTCTACCAAACAGCACCCTAACATTAAGTCTATCATCCTGTTAATATGCACTATTTATATGCACTATTTCATTTAATACTCTCAAAAGAGAAGTCTTGCTCTTAGTTTACAGACGAGGAAATTGAGTCACCTAACAGTTTATTGAATCATGTGTTTATAAGTCCACTTCCCCTTCTAGTATTTCAGGTTTTTGAAAACTCAAAATGTTTTATCTTTGTATTCTCCAAACTAGCCAGTTCACTTTTAATTTTTTTTTTTTAAGTTTATTTATTTTTGAGACAGAGAGAGACAGAGCATGAACGGGGGAGGGGCAGAGAGAGGGAGACACAGAATCTGAAACAGGCTCCAGTCTCTGAGCTGTCAGCACAGAGCCCGACATGGGGCTCGAACTCACGGACCGCGAGATCATGACCTGAGCTGAAGTCGGACGCTTAACCGACTGAGCCACCCAGGCGCCCCAGCCAGTTCACTTTTATTAAAACTACATATAGTTCCCGATCTCTTCCGATGCACCAGAAGCTCCCCCACAACCTGTGCCCCCACCACTGGCATACAGGAAAACATGAGTTGACGTGTTCTAACCTCCAACATTAAATCGGTCCTTAGATACAGGTCTTATAAGTAACATACATTCCTACAATTGGAAGACATTTACCAGATGGAACTGTCTCTTTGGGAACTTGGCAGTGTTTCAGATCTAGCAGCCAGGGTGATAATGACAAGGACTCAAAACATCTCCAAGGACCACAATGGCATCAACAGGGGGCCTCTCTCCCACCAAGGCCTCAAAGACATGGATGCTAAGGGAGGTAGGAGGCAGCACAGGATTTTGACAAATGACTAGATTTCAGGCACCTCCTCTGATCTGCAATATGACGAGAAGCAAATGTTAAGAAAGAACTCAGAAAGGTGGAGAATTCAAGGAGGAAAAAAATGAACCGATACCAAATAATAAAGACAGGCACTGGAGAAAGTTGTGAAAAGACCCAAAACCGCAGAGATCTAAGAGACAAACCCAAATGTGGGAGGAAAGGCAGATGTCATAAAGACATAGCCCAGATAAAGAAGTCCACTGTATGTAGCAAAACTTTTGTGTGATTTTAAAAGTATGTATGTATTTCTTGACCTCAAAGACTCTTTCTTTCTTCAACCCTGGGCCAATTTCAAGGAGACAGGAATTCTGGTCATGTTTGGTGAAGGAAAAAAGATTTCTCTGAAGCCAGGTAAGTCATCCCATATGTCAAGTTGCACCTTAAAGCAAAATTCGAGGGCACTTACAGATCTTTGGAATAAAAATGTAAGACAACAAAAGCGGGTGCCTCAACACATGCTGAAGAAATGTGAAACGGGGTCCAAAATAGATTTTGCTGTTTAAATAGAAAAGATAACTGAAAGTTCACCCCACCAGGCCCCACAGGCAATGGCAGTCTTTTCCAGAAATGTGGCTCTTTTTCTGGGTGATATGGGAGGCCACCAGAGGGTTCTGAATAAGGAAGAATACTGTGTCACACGTTCTCTTCGCATCTCTGGAGCATGCAGCTGGTGCCACACCCAGGGCCTCTAACAGGTCCACACACTCATTCTCTCTGTTGCTGTCCTCCTCCTCTGGGTGGTGCCCTTGACCTTACAGAAGCCTGCTTGCCCAGAGGACATACCCATCCACGGCAGGTCAGACCCTGGTTGATGTCTGACGAGTGCAGGGCAGGAGAGACTATGAAAGACCAGCCTTGTCTTAAGGTGGGGCAACTCTGGGTACAACTCGTGCTCCAGAGCTCCCCATGGGATCAGGCTAAAGCTCCGTCCAGCTGAGATCTCACCTCCACGGCCTTGGCCTGATTTGCACACTCTCCTCTTCCTACGAGCACTTCCCCAATAAATCATGAAATCTGAACCCTTGCCTCAGGCTCTGCTTCTAGAGAACCTATAATGCTAAGCAGCATTATGATCCTTCTTCATTACCTGTGTTACAGCTGTAATTTCACACTCCTTCTGCCAATCTTTGGCTAATTTCTGCCTCCCCACTGGATGTGAACTCTTGTGCTCACTTCTGTTATCCTCAGCACCAACCACAGCAATCTTCATTCCCTAAATACTTTTAAACAGATCTTGTAGAAGTCTTTCAGCCACTGATGCTAATTGTCATTACAAAAGTGTCATGGTGATGTTAACTAAAGGTGACATGGTATTTCTGCGGTGGCCATGTTCATTTGAAAATATAATCAACTGCCAATTTATTGGCCATTTAAAAGTTACCTATTAATTGCCATGAAATCGAATGTCGCCTGCATCCCCCAGGAGAACGTGTGATCAAAGGCTGTTCACCTGACTATATGTGGCAAGCCAGCTGCTTAGTTTTCGTTACTAAATGCTGCAAGTCCCAAGAGGGACAAACTCATTAAAAATCTGGGCTGAGTGCTCCACAAAGCTCTAGAATATGAAAACATTAGGCCCTAAGCATTCTGCAGGTATTGAGTTGGATTTCATTCAACAGTCAACACTAATGGGACACTGAATCGATGGGCCGTTTCTATCGAGGGCTGCACCCTCTGTGTAATTTCTCTCCATTTTATACCATTTTTTAAAAGTAGGGGGAGGAGCAAATGAGCATCACATCATGTTGAAAGTGCAAAAATGCTACCACTTTGAACATAAAAGAGGCTGGGGGCCTAGGTGACGGACATGAGGATTGCAGTTACATTTTCACGAAAGCAACAAAGTTCAGTAAGACACAATGGCAAGTTCTGAAGCACTTTTCTTCCAAATAACTGTCTTTGACAAGATTTATGGAGCTACCCACTTGGAAGGTTAGAGCACCAAACTCAAATTCAATCATCCGATCAAGGCTCAGGTTGGAACTGATTTCTCTGTGATCTCTAGGAAGTCCAGTCCCCAGTTAGCATGTGGCCAGGCTTGTGCCAAATTTCTGAGAAGACTATTTATGTCCACACAAACATATGGCAATGAGGCATCATAATCCCAGGCGGAACATAGCATCCCCAGTTATTTTTACTGTGTAAAAGAGACAAGATGCAATGATCAGGGAGGGGCCGGGCACTCACTCTGCACAGCCCCAAGGTCACCTGAAGACAGGCAAAACAGACGGTCGTGGGGGACACCAGCCAAACTCCATAGCACAGACATCCCAACATCCATAGTTCTCATCCCCCACTTTTAACCTTTGTGCATCAAACTGAGATGCTACCTGCTCCGTGACTCTACACCAGTGAAACCTCTGATGTCACACAGGTCTGATATATACCAATGCACAATATACCACTAGTCTGAATTTGTCTATTTATACTTGAGGACTATGATAGACATTGGTAATGTAATGGACACACTGCATACCACCCAGGTCTCAATTCAAAGGCATCGACTGGGACCAGCCCTTGTCAGTAGTAACATGGTATGAAGCCTGAGTCTAGACTCATATCCAGAAGGCAAAGGCTAATGAACAATGAACTCATCTCTAAGAGGTCCTGCTGAGAGGAGGGCTGGAGAGCCTTTTTGTTAACGAAGGGAGGTTACTTTCACGGGTCCACGAGGGCATCTACCCTGCCCAGGACCTAGGACATACGCAATAGGGACTCCACAGCCATCGATGGATGAGTTCCCCGGCAAACACAAAAGAAGGGAGAGCTGGACCCTGTCCTGAGAGGTGATGACCAGTACTGACCATGTGGAAAGAAGGTTAAGAGTATTACACAGGAAGCCTGGAAGTTCTGGTCTAAAGAAAGCACAGAGGAGGAGGTCAGAAAATGCAAATGGTAAGTAATAAAGGCTGACCTAGAAATTAAATAGCCTCAAGGTTTGCAGGTTTCATTCTTTCCATTTCAATAGATTTTGTGCAGGTCTCCACTGCAAAAGGCAAGCTTCATCCCAGTCGTGTTTAACCAAAAGTTCTCGTGCCAAACACTCTAAGGGTAGTGCGTCCCTCCCATGGAGGTGGAGGCCAAAGGCAATCAGCCTGAGAGAGGGAGCCCCACCCTGGTTCTGTGCACACTGGACAAACGTCCGCTCTGGAGCCAGCAGGGCAGAGAGCACCCCAGTCACGTCAACAGGGGCATCCTTGTCCCAGAGGCTGGAACTGCCCAACTATCATACTGGGCTGCCGACGTCCCTGTCGGATTCTGGGAACCTCATCCTGGGAGTCGTCTCGGAGAGATCTCTCGGTGCACTGACCAAACGAGTGGCTGGCCGGAAGGACCTGTCACCCTCACAACCCCTTAGTACACACCCCCTCTTTCAAACTCCTATAGTGCCTTCTTTGGCTGTGCTCCTTAGTGGATGAGGTGAGGAGGGAAATGAACACTTTTACTTGCTACCAACTTTTTTTTTTTTTTAATAAACTACTGTATGATTAAAGGAAATTTAGAAAATAAAATACAAGAGAGAAAACAGAACTTACCCAGAAGTAATCATTTTCCATTTTTAGCAATATTCCCTCTAGGTCTTTTAAAAATCAGTACCGATACACATATAAAACCCGTTATTTATTTACAAAATTGGGGTCTTATTATATACCCATCATCTTTATCTTCAAAATACGAAGACAGTTTAATAGACAGTCACCATTACTCAAGTCAGTTGGAATGAGAGATAAAATCAAGACTTTGCAGGGCATGAATTTTTTTCTGGCCCAAAGGAGATGCTTACAAACAGAAGGTAGCTCCTCTGTCGCCATGAAAAGAAGGGTCTATTCTCTCATTTTAGAAGAAAAAACTAGGAGGATCTGGAACAGTAGTGGCCAGCCCTGAGGTTTGCATAACACACGCCTCTATTTGCTAACCCACTTAGGTGAGATTCTCAGACATTCCCACGTTGTTCACCACAGAGTAATCAGATCACGTCCTTGGGGCAAAAAATGCGAGATGGGATGTTCAGAAACAAAAATAATCAACGCGACAAAAGTCTGATTGGGGTTTGATACTTTCATAAAGTATAACTTCCTTATTTTTCCCCGGGGCGATCAGGATGTCAGAAAAAGCAATCTCTGTGATTTCTGAAAATGATTCAGAATCGTAACAGTTCACGTTAAAAATCACTCTGTGTCATGATACTTTAAAATCGTATCCTTCTGCTGATAACAGTGCCACCTTCACCCAACAAAAAAGAAATTAAATTACCATGTGAGCTATTACAAGCTGGTAAAGACAGAGGCACTAAGAATAATCACATCTTCAGTACATTCTGAATAAGATCTAAACTGCCAAAAATTACTACCTCAGAGAAGAAACTAGTGTTGTTAATAATTATTGCCACTGAAAGAGAAAATTCCAGGGTGAATATCCATATTTATTCCAAATTGTCTTTGTGAGTCATTAAGTCTTGCTCATGTGAATGTAAGATGTTGTATTCTAAGAAGTAATTGAAGTTTAACATGTTGCCAACGTTTTGTAGCTCGTAGTTCTAGAAAGGAAGATCTGTGATACTGCCTTTGAGGTGATTAATGCTTAGAAATAGCAAAGACCCATAACTGTCAGTTATATTTTTACTGGCATTTTGTTGCTGTGGAAGGTTGTAAATGCCAACGCTGCTTTACCCTAGGAAATGGAAATCACGCATTTATTAGAATTCCTTAACTGGCTTTTTGGTCAACAGATGGCTCATGAATTACTCATAGGTGTATCTTGATAAACTGTGGCAAACCTCCGACCTGGTTTTATTCACAGGCAGGAGTCTCATCCACGCAGACAACATCAAGTGTTTGTCCTAAGGAACCAGCAAGAATGTCTTTCAAAATCAGATGCTGGGGCAGGACCTGGAAGGTGCAGATTTCTTTCTTTGCAAAGACCGCAGATTCCCTCTGTATCGTTCCTAAGATGAAATCTTAAGATGTTTCTATTTGGTTTTCCATGTGACTTAACGATCTAACTTACAAAGCACAGTAATCTGTACTATGTATATACTATTATCTATGTTACCTTATCTATAAATCCTCCTTTCTAATCATAAATACTCCAGAGACGAGAAATTACACAGGTGGGCACAGTTATTGTATCACAATGCCTATACTCACATTTCTCATCTGCCTATATAGACTCACAGTTTTCATGTAATCACATCAAATTGCAGTAACAGTGAAGTCAGGAAATGCGCATTAGTCTCCGATTCTCTCTGTTAAAATCTTTTGTCCTTTTTCCTTGTCTTTAAATTCTCCTTTACGAGATAGGTAGGGGAATGCAATTCAAAGTGGGGAAGTTACTAACCTGTTTTTTATCCCTGGCAATTAGGTAGGGAAAAGTGAAATTTTTGGGTAATAAGGCGCTTCTAGAGGAGATGGGAGTTTTGTTTTACTGATGATCAGAATTTAGGTTAAAGTATGTATATATGTATGTAAGATGCTACGGTTATTCTAAAACAGTTTAAAATGCTTCTTAAATATCTTACCTCTTTCCCTATTATTGGCATGTGAAGGTCCGGTCTATGTTAAGAGTTAGCTGAGACAGGGGTGCCTGGGTGGCTCCATCGGTTAAGCATCCGACTCTTGGCTTCAGCTCAGATCATGATCTCGCAGTTGATGAATTCCAGCCCCACGTCAGGCTCTGTACTGACTGTGGGGAGCCTGCTTGGAATTCTCTCTCCCTCTCTCTACTTACTCCTTCACAACTTGCTTGCTCTCTCTCTCTCTCTCTCTCTCTCTCTCTCAAAAAAGAAATAAATGGGGTGCCTGGGTGGCTCAGTCGGTTGGGCATCTGACTTCGGCTCAGGTCATGATCTCATAGTTTGTAAGTTCAAGCCCCACATCAGGTTCTGTGCAGACAGCTCAGAGCCTGGAACCTGCTTCAGATTCTGTGTTTCCCTCTCTCTCTGCCCCTCCCCTGCTTGTGCTCTGTGTCTCTCTCTCTCTCTCTCAAAAATAAACATTAAAAAAAATTTTTTTTAAAGAAATAAACATTAAAAAAGAGCTGAGACAGTTATGAAATGCCACCCATTGTTAAAGGTAATCCACATATACTCTCTGCCCCTAAACTAACGTAGCCAGATAACTATGATCATCCCATTTTTAAATGAAAAAATGGAAGCTCAGAGAAATTACTCAGCTTGTTCAAGTTCACATACCTGGAGCTGTCTAGAGCATTAATTTTGTCCCTCTGATCCACCTTCCACTGTGCCTCCCAGTGACTGACTTGAAGGGAACACATCAGCAGACTCCTTGGCCCTCTGATTTTTAGTGGGTTCAGCCAATGGGGAGCCCAGGCAGGTGAAAAGAAGGAGATAATGTGGTCCATTTTCAGGGCAAGGGTATTTCTTTTCCCCAGCTTCATCTCCAGAGGGCTGGCTTATCCCGTCACCAGAGGCCATGGGCCCTCCATCCCAGACTTTGTCTTCAGACCTCCAGTGACTTCCCCCACCCCTAATTCCAGACTGGAGATTATAATGGCTACAGAGTGTCGCATTATCATTTAGGGTTTCCCTAGGCCTTTTGGTGAACCCCTCCTGAAATTATCCAGATTTGAGTACACTGTTTCCTGCTGGGACCCAAACTGGTACATGTGCTACTTACTGTGGCATGCTCTGGGCACTGATAGTCTGTGCCCTCAAGAAGCTTTCATTTTCAGAGGTGGAACAGAAGCAGACAAATGCAGCAGTCACTCCATGTTTCAAATGCCTAGTGTCTGTCACCCCTTTTCTGGCAATGGTTGGGGAGCCACTCCTTCATCATCATAGGTATAGTCGGTAAAATTCAGGGTGCCTTCCCCTGGCTTCCAAAGCTTCTGGGTTTAAGCCTGGCTGTTTTGAATAATCATTCAGCAACAGACACACTCTGAACGGCCAAGGAAAGCCCTCTTGACTTATTAGACAGAGCCCCTCAGAAAGATGAGATCTGAGGAACTTGAGAGAAGACAGGACATACTGGGGTGCACTTGCCTTGAAATCCTGGAATTACCCTACTGACTGTCTGTCTTAGCTGCAGGGCAGAGAATCTCAGGGACTGTGGGAAATAAGTTTAAGAATTCTGTAGGCTTGCACCAATGGGTTAACACGGTTTAGGGCGGAGAGCTGCCATAGGGCGGAAGTGCCCAAGGCCAGTCATTAAGTAAGACAAAGCAGAGAGGCAGAAAGCTACCACAGGGCGAAAGCACCCAAGGTTAGCTAGTGGAAAGGGTGCCTTGTTAGCCTTGAGGCAGCGTGCTCTGGCAATCTTACACTTCGGAGATAACAACTACTTGACCGTATCACCCACAGAGAAACACTGTCCATCTGGCATCAGGCTCCAATATATCATTGTACTTTAATCTCAACTTCTAATGACACTCACCCTGCAAACCCTTTGCTTCTTACATACACAAATTAATGGTCACTATCTTATTGTTTTCTTCTGCATGTTCACCACATATGGAAAACCTGAGAGCTCAATAAATACAGAGACAAAACCCCTGTTTGGGGCTCTTGTCTCCTCCCAGGCATTAGCCTCTCTCATATTCAATCCTGCATCCATTCTGTTGCTGGACAAGACAGAACTCCGGACTCAAAGTCTGCGACAAGGGATGACCACCCGTATCACCTCTCTAATGCCCTTTTCCCTCTGCCAAGACAGGAGGGACTTGAACATTTATTTTCCAAACGTGCATTTCATTGCAACACCAAGGGAATGACGGGTTTCAGCTGATATCAAATATAATTATGCATAAATCTATATCGGTTTTGCTGAATTTGAAATGTCTTGCATTTGAATGTTGTGATGCTCCTTTTTCATGTATCAACTTGGCTAAGCTATAGTCTACAGTGATTCAAACATTAATCTAGGTGGTCCTGTGAAGGTATTTTGTAGATGTGATTAAAGTCCATACATAATCAGTCGACTTTAAGTAAGGGAGATTATTTTCAATGATCTGGGCAGGCTTGATTCAATCAGCTGAGAGGCCTTAAGAGCCGAATAGAGGCTTTCCTGAGAAAGAAGAAATTCAACCTGTGGACAGCAGCTCAGCTCTCACATGAGTCCTAGCCTGCCCTTCCTGACAGCCTGCTGTGTGGATTTTGGACGAGCCCAGCCGGCTCACACAATCACGGAAGCTAGTTCTTTGCAATAAATGTTCACACGTATCCCATACTGGTTCTGGCCCTCTGGGTGACCCTGACTGATACAAATATCTACTAGGAAAAGTAAAAAGTTGAGAGTTTAAAAATATTCTTAATTGCTATAATTAAGTAAAAATAAAGCTGCACTGATTTGGGGTGCAGGGGATAGAGGGACAAAATAGCAAATCATTAAGTAGCTCCAAATGGGAAGAATACCAAGTTTAAATTGAGAAAAATCACATTTAGTTCTATAAAATGCTTTCGCTTTTCATACAACTCACAGTTATGTGGCATTTGGGAAACGGTGTTAAGAAATGTGTGAGATATCGTCCAAAGGGCTTCACCTAGAGGCTCCTGGGATCCACAAATATGTACATAAAGAAGGCTGCCTCCAATTGGGTCAAAATACTAATAAGTTCAATAAAACCAAATTTAATATGTAACATGTCCACTTGCGGGGGGAGGGCGGATTTATGGGAAGACACGGAGAAAATTATAAAGAATAATTTCTACTAAATTTGTGCTTCTACATAAAATACTTCACTGCATTGTTAGCTTGCACCTCAGACACAATCGCAAATATGAATTTCATTGTAAATTTAAAGTATTTCAAAGGTATGTATTAAAACATTGTGAGTTTGTAAATTGACTCTTTATTGCCCCTCTAGCAAATACACCTCTCCTTCTTCCTCTCAAAACTAGAAAGGGTATGTATCAAAATAACCCAAGATTTATCCTTGGCATGATTCTCCAAGCAGCTACACCAATCAGATGTGTCCACAGTTAAATGAAGACTATGAGAAAAGTTTCCAACTTCTACAAACAGTGTCATCTTCCATGAAAGCTGTGAACAAATTCCATCGCAGCCTACAGCGCGCTCCAAAGCAGTCTAGAATTCCAAGCTCTTCTTGGATCGGTTTCATGACAATTTCCTGGAAGGCCAGACCTCTTCCAAATGATGTTTTACCAGCAGCCTGACCCTGCAGTAAGGGTTTCACAAACAGCATCTACTCAGGCCTCAGTGATCTTGTCATTAGTTTAACATCGAATAGCACTCCACTGTGAGCAAAAAAAAAAAACAAAAAAACAAAACAAAAAAAACAAAAACAAAAACCAAAAAACAACCTGCACCCAGTTTTTAAAAAGAGGAACCAAAGACCTTGAACAGATGTCAAGTATTTATCTAGATCCACTCAATAACTCAGAGAAAAGGCTCTAGGAGAACAGAGAAGTTCTTTCTCCTCACAGTCAGGCCAGAATCCCGCGGCAGGGCCCCACGCTGTAGCCTCTTCGTTGCATGGTCCACTGCGTAATATCTTACTGCCTCTTTGCTTGGAATGCCTGCCAGCAATTTCTTACCTGCTCTACTGTCATGCATGCCATTCAAAAACCCTTCATACTGCTTAAAATACTTTGTAAACAATTTTTTTTTAAGTTTTCTTCTGAAGTAAAACAACCGGAACGGAACCAAGTTGCTCATAATGGTAATTAAAAGCTAAAAAGTAGGGGTGTCTGGGTGGCTCAGTCGGTTGAGTGTCTGACTTCAACTCAGGTCACGATCTCGCGGTCCGTGAGTTCGAGCCCCGCGTTGGGCTCTGTGCTGACCGCTCAGAGCCTGGCGCCTGCTTCAGATTCTGTGTCTCCCTCTCTCTCTGCCCCTCCTCCGTTCATGCTCTGTCTCAAAAATAAATAAATGTTAAAAAAAAAAATTAAAAAAAAAAAAAGCTAAAAAGTAGGGGCGTCTGGGTGGCTCAGTCGGTTGAGTGTCTGACTTCGGCTCAGGTCATGATCTCATGGTTCGTGAGTTTGAGTCCCGCATCGGGTAAGCTCGAGCCAGCTTCAGGTAAACATGAGTCCTGCTTCAGGTGAACTCCGTTTCTCTCTCTTTCTTTCTCTCTCCCTCCCTCCACCCTCCCTCTCTCTCTCTCTGCCCCTTGTGGCATTCTCTCTCTCTCTCTCTCAGCCCCTCAGTCACTTGTGCCTTCTATCTCTCTCAAAAAAATTTAAGAGTAGTTCTTAAACATAAAGCTAAAATAACTGATCTTTGAAGATGGAGATTTCCGGTACATAACATGAATATGCAGATTTATTGGTAAAAGACGCAGGAAACAACAATGAGCAAATGAGATTCCATGCGAAATGAGATCCCACTGCTTTTACTTCTAATACAGATAAGTGATCAGTAGAAATACAAATACACACATGTTCACACGTACGTATAAATATCACTTTTGGACACGCAGATCATCGAACTTCTCCTGGTATTGATGATTCTAGGAATATGCTTTATGTGTTCAATGTGACCGTGTTTTTATATCTAAACACCAGCACGTGAGAGTGTGTAAGGAAGAAGGTGACATCTCTACACTTCCTGTTTGGTGCCATGTCTCAACTCCTATTTTGTTCATCTGTGCTTGGCACACTGCAGGATGCTCAATAAAAAGGGCTGCACGGGTAGGTGAATGGAGGAATGCACGCATCTATGAATAAATAAGGTGGAAGACAGACTGATGGACAGAAAGAAACCAGACAAGCTTCACCGGCAACTCAGTGGAAATCATTCCCCCCTCTAACACTCTATCACAAATCTTCACAAATCGCTCATGCTTCCCCCCTCACCCCATCGAGCACCCCCACGCAAACCCGGCTGGGGACAATGCACAGGAATGGATGCGGGCGGCAGTTCACACCCGTCATCTCATTTGTTGGGTGCGGCTGTTAAGTCAGGTGGCCAGTGTCCATCACGAGACCGACGTTCTGAGCCAGGACATGCCCTGGCACTGTCACTCTGAAAGTGCTAAAACTGGATTCAAACCCAGGACACGAAGTGTGCTCTTTCCCTCTTTACCTTTCTATGACATCTAGATGGTACCGGGCCCTCTCATACACGAGCTTATGCAATCGTATGCATAGAATTGTGTTAATTTTCCTTCGCTCCGTTTGTCTCATGCATATGTTCTCTCCCAAGACTGAGGAGTGATAACTTTAGAATACACAACAGAGTTGAAAACAACTCAATCATCCAGAATTCTACCACTCTGACACAGAAATAGTTTCCAAGTCAAGTGATTTTTGGCATCTATCTGAGTGTCTTGGCCAGAAATGGGCTGGCGGAGACACTCTATCTTCTTACACAGTGATTCCAAGTCACGGCCACAGTCAGCAATGCAGGGCTCTAAAATATGAGGCGCAATTCTCCAAGATTTCGGGGTGCCTCTGGCCCCTCGTCCCAGCTCTGGGACGTCCTTGGTGGAGGACGTTCTGGAGCAATGTCTTCGGCGGAGGTAACTGCACCAGAGTCCGCGAGCCCTTCCTTTCGTGGTGCAGTTGAGGCCCTCCTGGGTGGGCTGTGTTTCTCTGGACAAGCACACAGCTCCCTTTCACCTACAGAGAACCCCCACATTACAGCGAATTTTAAAGATGCTCTGTTCTTGCCCCTTTGTTGAACTCAGAGAACATATAGCTGTTAGTGTCTCTGCGTTCTTCCCCATCTCCAAATTGTTCTCCAGGAGATTGATAGGCAATTTTTTTCCTTCTAATTGTCAGTCTCTTAAGCAATGAAAATGCAAAATTACAAAGTCATAACAACAACAGGTTCAGGAGTTTAGACACAATAACCACTGCCATTTCTGAGGCACTGTCACATATCAGGTGATACCTAAGATTTTTATGTGCATAATCTTCTCTGACCCTCATAATAACCTAGAGAAAGGTAGCATTCTTACAGTCATCTTACAGATGGGCCAACTGAGGCTCTGAGAAATTAAATTACTTATTTAAGGTCATACAGCTAAAAAATGGCAGGTCTGCAGTTGGTACCCAGATGAATTAGGGGGTTAGAAATAAGTGTCTAGGGACGCCTGGGTGGCTCAGTCGGTTAAGTGTCTGACTTCGGCTCAGGTCATGATCTCATGGCTCATGGGTTTGAGCCCCACATCAGGCTCTGTGCTGACAGCTCAGAGCCTGGAGCCTGCTTCGGATTCTGGGTCTCCCCCCCTCTCTCTGCCCCTCCCCTACTCATGCTCTGTCTCCTTCTCTCTCAAAAATAAACAAACATTTAAAAAAATTTTTTTAAAAAGAAAGAAGTGTCTACATCAGCAGGCTATGCTACCAGGCCTGTGACTGGCCTTGGGAGATCTTTTAGGGAAATCCATTCACCCTCTGTTCATGAAACAGAATCACACAGTGAGTCAGTTTAATCCTGATGCCTCCATCCATGTAACCAGCCACATAATACCCTATGCCATTGGTCCTACCTGAAATATTGGCTTTCCATTCCTTTTAATTCCCCATGTGCTGAACGGTCCTACCGCAAGATGTGGCTGACTGCCATAATGAAGAGGGGCTACCTCACAGCAGAACAGGAAAAATGTGCCTTACAGACGGAGCTAATTCTAAACAGACAAAAAGAGGGAAGAGGGCAAAAAGACGCAGTTGTGTGGCCCTCTGACAGTAGACACCCCAACTAGGAATAGAGGGGTTCATTCAAAATCCAAATCTGGAATCTTCCAGAGGGTAAGGCCAGGCAATGAGGGCGTTGTGGCTAATCTTGTCCTGCAAAGCCGGTGCCTACCCCCCAGGCCTCAACCATGCGGACAACACTTTGCTTTCCCGCTGGGTCTCCAGAGCATAGAGGAAAATGGGCCTCGAGTGGTAGGAATCCCCAGCGATTCCCTCGAGAGTAACCTCGGTTCATCGCTTCTTGCTTTTCCACCCCCATATTTCCCCTTGCCTGGCGGAAAGTGGTAACATCAGGAAGCCACTTCAAGTAGTCCTTTCTGAAGTCAAATAGAGGTGTCAATGAATAAAGCAAATATCACTAGGGAAACGTGTGTGGGTCCGTTTGCTCTCTGAGTCTCCTGCTGTTTCCTCCCCTCCCCCACCTATAAGCTCCAATCTTCGGAAGGGGTGGGGGGTGAACCTCAGGGAAATCTGCTTGGAAAACAACGTGTGTGGGAAACATGGTCTTTGATTTCAACCCTGGACACAATGTTCTAAGATGTTTTTTAAAGCTAGATTTCCTTCCAGAAAATTCAACTTGCCCAGGTCTGCCAGATAAACATTCTGGATCCAAACCATAGTTAGGGAAATATTTGTGTGCTTCGATTTGGATGAGAAGAGGAAACTGCTGGGGCTGAGAGATTGCAAAGTCCCATTCCATTTAGCAGGACGTTACAAGCACAACAACAATCCAAGCACAACACTTCTCCTCGCCGTGAGGTTCCTGTCTGCACAGCGCCCCCTTCGTGAGGGGAAAGACACTGATTTTTAGGAGGAAGATCCAGTGTGCAACTAGCTTCCTAAGAAATGGAATTGTTTAAAACCAACCCTGACTATGGGGCACCAGAGTGGCTCAGTCAGTTAAGCATCTGACTCTTGATCTCACAGTTCATTGGCATTGAGCCCTGTGTCAGTCTCTGCGCTGACAGCATGGAACCTGCTTGGGATTCTCCCTCTCCTTCTCTCTCTGCCCCTCCCCTGCTTGCACTCTTTTTCTCTCTCTCTCAAAATAAATAAATAAACTTAAAAAAAAAAAAAAACCCAGCACTGACTAACGTGGCTTATGTAAGCTCATATTGAAGGCAACATCTGCCTCTGTCTTGATCCCCCGGTTACCAACCTGTTATGGCTAAACCACCACATGGAAGCCCAGAATACTCAATTCTTTTCAGTTGGAACTTGGCCAGAAGAAATGCCCAACAAATGTGCATGGTGCCAATAGCATTACAGAGACATATAAGCTAGCCATACTGGTTTCATTGTGGGTACAGTGTTGTCTTTACATAATATTGCTCTTCTGTGAAGCTGTATGGATTTCTTAAAGTTCTGGTTGCTGGCTGAAGAAGGGAAAGTAAGCCATGAACTACAAATGCCTTGGTCAGGGAAATAAAGGAAACAGAAGAATTGCATAATCATAAGCAGAAACAGTTTACTGCATGCTTTTATTCAGCCTTGCCTTTCTACATAAAATTCACTAATGGCTTTATTACCTGGGCTCATGCTTCTTACAAGAGCATCTCTCTCTTACAAGAGGATGCTCAGTGAGAACTGATTCCTACTTTGATGTGATGGCCTTTCGAGAGCATGATAGGGCAGAGGCAGGAAAGAATGGGGATGGTGGGAGGGGACACTATAAATAAACTGAACAACGGTCAGGAGGTGGGACTAGTAGTAGGTTCCATTTCTCACCAACTTCCAAGACCCAAACCCACTGACTCTCTGATGTACCCTGGGCCAGTAACGGGGACTAGAAGAGAAAGTCATGGTCACATCTACTGCTGGTTTCTCATCTCCAGGGATAATTCCAAGACCAAGAGAACAGCCTGTCGTGGCTCTGGGAATGGGAGATGCTGTGGGGGCCCAGGAAGCTGACGTCACTTCCTGCCTTGTCCACTCTACCCAATAGTCTTCATTCCTACCCTTTTTGCACCTGATACCAAGACTGCTCAATTCAACCTGCCTACATTGGTGGACAAGGAGGCTAGGGATGAACTGCTTTTCATGGCTCTTCATTCCTCTGGCTCACTCAGGGCCCTCCCAGAACAAGAAAGAACTCTGTGTGACGGTGCTAGACAGGAGGACTACCACTCAGAAAGAAAACTATTTTATACAAAAATATATTTAACTATGCTATCACTTAATCTATAATATGTATATTTAATAATACTTAATTGTTTAATATTAAAATTTCATTCCTCCACACAAATCCCGTTTTAGTAGCACATTTGAATACCCTGAATAAAATCCAGTAAGTTTTCTTGAGCCAATAATCCTGTTACAGATTTTATTGACAGTGACAAAAGAAAAGTAGATTTTCCATAAGCTGCCTAAGAAAGGAAGCATTAATCAATAAGTTAAAAAGACTATAGAATGGCAGCATGAGTAGCTCAGCAAATCCCCAATGATAAAACACAAAAAAGTTATTCTCCAAAAAGCAATGACAAAATTCAAAAGAAAAAAAAAGTCAAAGACGACTGTTTCAGGACTCTGGAAGTGGTCCAAAGGAACACAGCAAATTAAGAAGCATTTATTCAAATAACACTATTGAGCCTCACGTAAGAACAGAGGAAGTCTGTACGTTTTAGCGTGAGGCAGACACCCACATGCACACCCATCCCCACTTGCCAGCTGATAATTCTACCAAGGTGAAGGAAGCCATGAAAACCTGTGGTTAGGCTGCCAAAGGAAGCCGTTCTGATTTGGAGCAGAACACGGAAAAACCTCACGTCCCTAGGCATTGTCAGAAACAGGAGCAATCCCAGAGACAAAAGAATGGGGAAAGACAAAAGTTGTGATCTTATTTGAGCCAAACAACAGAGCAGCAGACAAGCCAGAAATTTACCAGGGAGACATGGCAGGTGAGGAAGTCGCAGTAGATAATCATCAACTTCCATATATCCCTGGGGTTCTGGAAGGCAGTGTATAAGAGCAAGGCTGTACACACCCTCAGTAGAGACTGGAAAGGACCCTCACTATCCATATTCCTATCAACAAAGAATTCAATATCCAGCAAAACTATCCTTCAAAAATGAAGGCAAAATAAAGACACTGCCGGATAAGAAAATTCATTGCTATCAATCCTTCACAAACACATTCAGAAGACAGAGAACACTTTTCAGCTCATTCTATGAGGTTAATACCAAATGCCAAATACCAAAGCTACATAAAGATATCATAATTAAAGGAAACTACTGAGCAATACTACCCCCCAGGAATACAAATACAAAGATCCTTAACAAATATTACAAACCAGATCCAGGACCATATAAAAAGGATCATATACCATGACTAAGTTTATAACATTTGAAAATCAACTAATGTTATACACCATATTAGTAGGAAAAGGACAAAAAAAAATGCGTGATCATTTTAATAGGTGCGGAAAAAGGATTCCACAAAATCCAATGTTCTTTTGGGACAAAAACTCTCAACAAAGGAAACTGAAGAGGAATGTCCTCACAGAAACATTATTCATGATAGCTAAAGAATAGAAACAATCCATTTTGTGAATGGACAAACAAGATGTGGTATATCCATACAATAGAATACTATGGAGCAGTAAAAGGGAGTAAGTTACTCACGCATGCTACAACATAGAATAACCCATAAACAGTATGCTACACAAAAGAAGCCAAATGCAAAAGATGACATATTGTATGATTCTATGTATATGAAATATCCAGAAAAGGCAAATCTACAAAGATAGGCAGATTAGTGGTTGCCTGGGGCTGGGATGGAAAAAGAGACTGAATGCAAATGGTCACAAGAAATCTTTGGGAAGGTAATGAAAATATTCTAAAACTGGGTGTAGTAATGATTGCACACAAATCTATAAATTTACTCGGAATCACTGAATTGCACACTTAAAATGGGTTAATTTATGGCATGTAAATTAAACCACAGTAAAGCTGGGATAAAGAGCCTAAAAAGACAAATACCACAGTGACTAAAAAGTGATCATTAAAAAAAAAATAATGATGAAACCCTCCTCCCAGACCATGAGAAGTGTTTCAGTGGAGGAGAGATCTTTTGTCAGAGGTACCTAGAGCTGGGGTCACTGAACTCTGGCCCGTGGGCCAAGTCAGGTCCACGACCCATTTTGCTCAGATCCACCATAAGCTGAGAATGGTTTTCCCATGTTTTTTTTTTTTTTTTTTTTTTTTTTGGGACAGAGAGAGACAGAGCATGAACGGGGGAGGGTCAGAGAGAGAGGGAGACACAGAATTGGAAACAGGCTCCAGGCTCCGAGCCATCAGCCCAGAGCCTGACGCGGGGCTCGAACTCACAGACCGCGAGATCGTGGCCTGGCTGAAGTCGGACGCTTAACCGACTGCGCCACCCAGGCGCCCTGGTTTTCCCATGTTTTAATGGTTGAAAAAATCCCAAAGAAAGAATCTCTCATTTCATGTGAAAATTACATGAAGTCGTAATTTTAATGTCCATAAATAAAGTTTATAGAAGTATACACATGCTCATTCTTTACAACATTGTCTGTGGCTGCTTTTGTACTACAAAGGCAGAGCTGAGTGGTTGCAACGGAAAACTTATGGCCTACAAAACCTAAAATATTTGCTCCTTGGCCCTTTACAGAAAAAGGGAACACCTGTTCTAAAGTAGTGCTTCTTTATTCTGAATGTACATTAGAACCATCTGGGAGTTTGAAAAAAAATATTCTCAACTGAATTCCATCAGCTTCCTTCCCCTTTGCCCAACGAATTACACTGACCAGCTTCAGACAGTGTAGTTTTTAAAAAGCTCTTTAGCTGATTTCAGTCACCAGGACTACAGTTCACTCTTCTCCATCAACCATGGATGCAAGACCAGAGGCCTTGAGTTTTATTTTCACATCACATCAAATTGTGAAAATCAGTACACAAAGCAGCTTTAGGTCAGTGATCTGAGACGAAATCCCTGGCAGATTAAATGTACCTATCTGTGACAAAGCTACCTTGTTCTCGAGTCTCCTGAAAAGAAGGGACCAAGACGACTGCTGCCTCCCAGTCAGTGTTTCAAGACACATTAACTGAGCTGGTCACTATTAACCAGTGTCTGCGACAAAGCACCTCCAGAAGGAGGATTTCTGCTGAAGAGCACCAAACCTGAAAACAGAAAGATACAATCAGAAATAACACATGGTTCTAGAATTTGTAACGGTGAAAAAATAAAAGCTGGACGTGATCAAATGCAGAAAAGAACTAAGGGAAGTATATTTGTTTAAGCCATATGAAAAACAGGTGTATTATCAAAAGGTGAAGCCCGTGAAGGACAACTCAGAAAGAAATATTTATAAATGAAAACTGATAATATAATTGTGAGTGCCCTTGATAAGGAATAAAGGGTAAGAAATCTTAACTAATCATTAGTGTGGCTATATGGAAAATTATCTGATTCATTCACTCATACACACAAACCAACAAACATGGAATATCAGCCGTGTGCAGAGTGCTGTGTTCTAATGAGGCCATATTTTTAAAAGCATAAACTAAACACAGAAGAACTCATATTTTTGAAAAGAGTATGTTTAAAAATTTATTTTAAAAAGGGGCATGGATGTACAAGAATATTTACAGAAAAGCTCAGAATAAGCTAAGACATTCAAAATAAATGGTATCTAAAATTATGTCACAGGGCAATGAGAATAAGAAACAAAAAGTGATATTGCTTGGAGCAGGTGGTATAATGCTGTTTCATGGAGCCTAGTGGAAAATTCAGGGCACTTCAACATCTTCTTTTCTTTCATGTTCTCCACTGGAGAAACTATTTTCCAGTTTAAATACGAAACTGGAATCCAAGACAAGAGGTAAAATGAGTTAAAACAATATAGGACACAGGTGCCTTATACTGACTTCCAGGTGCCTGCCTGAGACAAATCACATCGGGGCCCCCACAAAAGTTGCAAATGTGATCACAAATCACTGTCAATAGTCTCTGAGGATAGACACCAAGAGTTCTGAGCCAGATCAGTGGTATTCCGCTTTTCAAATGAGAGAAGAGAAGGAGGTAGATTTTAAAGGTAAAGTTTCAAATCGATGCCTGATTAAAGTCTAGAAAGACAGTCAATGAAACAGGTGGTTAATGGGCTCTTGGAAAAAAGCTGACTCCAAAGGGTTAGAAATCACTGCAATCTGTGGCCCCATATACAGCTAAGGTTTTTTGTTGGATATCACATGTCTTTTAGTTCTCACACCACCTCAGTGAGGTGCATGGCATACTGCCATGATACAGACGCAGACATCAAGGCTCCTAAACATCAAGTATATTTGTCCAAAGTTCCGCTGTAAGTGACCGAGCTACAATGCAAAATCAATTCACACCAGACTAACCTTATTTAAAATTACTTTAATTAAAAAGCCTACTTGGTCCCATGTAATGCATCTTGCTGTGACCTCTAACTTGTCTGACATTAATAGCAACACTCCAACTTTCTTGTCCAGACTGTACGTGTGTGTGTGTGTGTGTGTGTGTGTGTGTGTTTTCTATTGCTATGTAACAAATCACCACAAACTCAGTGGCAATACCACTTTGCCGCTAAAGGTACTATCTACCATTTCCATGGGTTAGGGGTTTCTGGGTGTTTTAGCTGGGGCCTCTGCTCAGGGTCTTGTAAGGCTGAAATCAAAGCGTTGCCAGCTGGTATATCATCCAGAGGACTCCACTGACCAGGGGAAGATCCTTCCCCGAGCGCCCTCAGGCTGTTGGCAGAACTTGTTTCCTTACAGTTGCAGGACTGAGGTCCCTGTTGTCTTCTAGCTGTGACTTGCCTCCTAGAGGCTGGTCTCGGGCCCTTGCCACATGGCCTGTGCCCTCCCAGCGACAGGGAACATCCCTGCTGTCACACTTGTAATCTCTCTGACTTTCCCTTCTGCTATCATCCAGAGAAAATGCTTTGCTTTTAAAGGGCTCATGGGATTAGGTCAGGCCCATCTGGACAAGTCCCTTTCCTAATGGCCAGCTGTGCCAGATCACATGACACAATCATAGGGCGGGGAGGGGGATACGCAGGGCTTGTATACCAGGATGGGGTCAGATGGAGTGGACCTTGAGGATGATCTTAAAATTCTGCCAAGCACCACATTCATTTCTTTATTTTTATCTTTTCTACATTACCATGTTTAAGTGCATCTTTCACAATAGCACTGACTTTGCTTTTTTATTAAATTTGAGCATCTTTACTTTTCAATAAATAACTTTAACAAATTCACATTAACTGGGAGACTATATTTGATCTTCCTGTGTCATTTTACCTTGTGCTTTCTTGTTGTCCCCTTGCCCTCCTACCAGCTTCAATATCTTTTCCTGCAGGGATCAAAGCTTCCTTTGATCTTTCTTCTCTTTCTCTGGTCATCCAGAAGTCCTATGTAGTCTCTTCAATTTTTTAAGCAATTACCTGCATGTTTTTAAACTATTTAATCCTATTTTCTCTATCATCATAAAGAATAAAACAGTATCTGAAGATAGGCCTATGAAACTTTCCCTCTTCTTCTTACCCCCCGCCACTGCCACATGAAAGAATCATAGCCTTATTATTCATATTAGAATATTAATGCTTTTCATGACTCTTAACAATGATGTCATGTTAAGCTGTACAATCATTAAGAACAATTATTTAACACTAACTCAAATTTTGTAAATTTAATTACCCACTACTTATTTATATTTCATTTTCCTTTAATCTGAGGTCTCTCTTTCAATTAAATTTTTAACTGACTGGACAATTTTAGCAATTCTGAGTCCTTGGATGGGCTGAGGAGTCCTTTGGGTTGAGGACTAGAAGCTATTCCCTTGTTTCTGGCTTGTTGATGAAGCTCCTATTATTTTGATAGGCCTTTCGAATGAGGTTAAGTGCATAGGAATAACTGTGATTTCTGAGGCCAAAATATATACTTAAGGTAACAACAACAACAACAAAAACAAAACCAGAAAAAAACAAAACAAAACAAAAAACCCATGAAAACATCCCGGCATCTCTGACTAGCTGCGGACCTTATGCATATCCTTTAATGGGGCCCAACCAGATCACCTTAGAGACTCTCCCAGATGCACAAGTCCAGACTGTGTAAAACAAAAATATTAATATTCTATCAACACACTACTCCATAAAAGCAGAAAAATTACATTCCAGCAAAACATTAATGAAATCTACTGATACGTGTATAAAGATTCAGGGTCACACAGTGAGGGACAACAAATATAAAAATCAATACTTCTGCATAAAGAATCTAGTCAATGGTATTGCAATAGTGGAGTACAGTCCTTGTGAGGAGCACAGCATAATGTAGAAACTTGTTGAATCACTATGCTATACGCCTGAAACTAATGTAAGCTTGTGTGTCAACGCTACTCAGATAAACAATTTCAAAGGACAAAAAAAAATAAATGTTTCTCTCAGTACCCTGCTTCTAAAGGAAAGTAGAAACTTATAAACAATACTTCTTCGAAGGATATGTACAATTGCGTTATTTTACAATTTAGGGAAAAGAAAATAAACTTCTGATGAACCCTTAATATTCATCCAACAATGCCATAAGCCATTAAGACTCTTATGATTGTTTTTAGGCTCCATTTACAATTGTTTTACAGTGATGTGGCTCAAAGTTTAGAAAGTATGGAAAGGTTTACAATGAAAGGTCTCCTCCCGGGCACCTGGGTGGCTCAGTCGGTTAAGTGTCCATCTTTGGCTCAGGTCGTGATCTCAAGATCCATGGGTGTGAGCCCCGTGTGGGGCTCTGTGCTGACAGCTCAGAGCCTGGAGCCTGCTTCAGATTCTGTGTCTCTTTACCCCTCCCCCACTCACACTCTGTCTCTCTCTCTCTCTCTCAAAAATAAATAAAACATTTAAAAAATGCTTTTAAAACAGAAAGGTTTCTTTGCCCTTAATTCTGTCCTTCAGCTACCAACTGCCCTCCCTACAGTCAAACCAAGTTATTTGTTTCCCATATATCCTTCCAGATATATTTCATCTATATATAGACTCTTTCTCTCTCTTCCCCCTCTATCTTGCCTCTTCCCGCTGCCCTTCTGTCTCTCTCTATATATATATTTTTTAAAAAATTTTTGTTCCTTTTGATAAAATTGTATCATTCAGTTGTCCTGAAACTTATTTTTTGCTTAACATATCTTGGAGATCTTTGTATATTAAGACTGCTTCCTCCCTCATTCTTTTTTGTAACAGTGTAATATTCCATTGTCCACATATACCATGGTTTATTTTCCCAATAACTTAGTGGTATATATATTAAACAATATTACAGTTAAAACCTCAAGTATGCCATTGCAAATGTGTGAAGTACCTATGCAGGATAGTTCTGAAGATGATGAAATCACTAGGTTATAGGCTACACATATTGTAATTTTGATAGTAATTTTGATGTAAATTTGATAGCCACACTGCTCCCCAGAAAGCAAGTAACAATTTATACTTTCATCTAGTAATGTATGAGCCTACTATAGCATGATTTTTTTGAAAAGGTTGCAAAGTGCATGATTTAATTTTTGACACTTTTTAAAAATAATTTATTGTCAAAGTGGCTTACATACAACACCCAGTGCTCATCCCAACAAGTGCCCTCCTCAATGCCCATCACCCATTTTCCCTCTCCCCCACCCATCCCCCGTCCACCCTCAGTTTGCTCTCTGTATTTAACAGTCTCTTGTGGTTTTCCTCCCTCCCTCTCTGTTTGTAACTATTTTTCCCCCTTCCCTTCCCCCATGGTTTTCTGTTAAGTTTCTCAAGTTCCACATATGAGAGAAAACATTTGATATCGGTCTTTCTCTGACTGACTTATTTCACTTAGCATAATACCTTCCAGTTCCATCCATGTTGCTGCAAATGGCATGATTTCATTCTTTCTCATTTCCAAGTAGTATTCTGTTATATATATAAACCACATCTTCTTTACCCGTTCGTCAGTTGATGGACATTTAGGCTCTTTCCATCATTTGGCTACTGTTGAGAGTGCTGGTATAAACATTGGGGTACATGTGCCCCTATGCATCAGCACTCCTGTCTCCCTTGGGTAAATTCCTAGTAGTGCTATTGCTGGGTCGTATGGTAGTAAATATAGCATGATTTTTAATAGCTCCAATGCACACTATATGGTATTTTCAAATTTCTGTCCCCAATTTTTTGTTTGTTTTTTGTGTGGCTGTGTGGGATGGGTGTGCGAAGACTCAAATGGGCTCTGATTTTTGCTCCAAACATCCTGGCTCCTCTCACTCTCTTCTCCCTATGGCACATGAATACCACAAAACACACTATCGCTATAAAGCTTCAGGACATATTGAAATGATTAGTGTCCAGAATCCATTAAATTTGAGCATCTCTACAAAGCCCATAAAAACACTAAACTCAACATAAAAGCAGCAGAGTGCTGGTGAGTTCTTGGTTCCATGAATCAATGTCTAATGAGAATTGATTTAACAGGCTCCAGGGGACCTTATCTTATTGCTAATAAAAGAAATCCCATCCGGTACTATCCTACATTGCCTAGATATTAAATAAGGCTTATGATGATTAAGCACCAGAAAAGTTAATTAAGAGGTAATTCCAGGGGAATGTACTGATCTCATAGAGCAGTGGTCTTCTACTGGATAACTAAGGAGGGGAAGGCAGTTACCAAAGTCGAAGCACTATACAGAGGCACCGCGACACACAGTCATGCTGCCTCCAGCCCATCCCACTTCAGCCCTCATCCACCGAGACCTTTCTCTCAACACTGAAGGGACACTCATTTTCACTTCACCTATAGGACCTGCCCTATCATGGGATACCCGCCTGGTAAAAAGCACAGGAAACCAGGGCAAGATGTTTGCCACTTACTTTTCATCATTGGATGGGACCACCATAAAACCTTAACAATATTAAACCAAAGGGTAGGGTCTATAAAAATATAGAACTAACAAGAATGTTGTCATAAATTATGGTGGTCATCCGAGCAATTACGCCCAAAAGTTTAATGAGCTCTATAGCTCATCCATGTCAGAGACAGAAAATCTCTAGAGCATGAAGATTGCTTTACATCCCTAAACATGGTCTCAGTCGTGGGTGTCCCAGATGGGTCAAGAGTCAAGGTCATCAGAAATAAGAGTGCTTATATGGGCACTCCATTATCGTGTCTTTAGGCACAGCACTGTTCCAGAGCCAACAAGTATCTCATTTAATTTTTTGAAAGCTATTTGTCTTTGCTGATTAAATTGACATATCTAAAACACAAAAGAAGTTTGCTAATTCCCATTTCTATAAAATCCAAACATCTGAGATGTCAGATATGAATTTCTAGGAGAGAGTCTCGGCAGGGTTCGTATGACAAAATTTTTATTCTGGAACAAAGTATATAGGGCTTGTTGTTTCTTATATTAGTGGTGGTCCTTTCTGCCTTCCAAGCCAGACAAATGAGATCAAAGGAAACTCCAGTGACATGGCTCTCGTTTGTTATTCTGACCTCCACTTAACCCCCATTTCCTATTCTGAATGCACAGAGAGGTACTAACTTCATGGGGCTGCTATCACTGTTATGTTGTAGGTGGAACTGAGCTCCATTTACTTAATTGACAATAAACAGAGAACCGTGCCAAACAGCACTTGCCATAAAGATCTTAACACAGGGCGTGTTCCCTTGGATGCGGTCCACAAGTTTCAGAAGAAGCAAATATGAAATGTTTCCCCAGTGAGCAAAAAATGGGCAGGCAGCTGGCACTACCCTGTGGAAACCAACTTGATGGCGTGTCCCATAGCCTGGAAAAGTTTCATCTCACACATTTAAGCCAGTCATTCTGTTTTCAGGAATGGATTTTAAGGAAAAAAGACTGGGAAGATGACAAAATTTCATTATATACAAGGATATTTGTTGCAACATTCTTTATAGTATAAAAATCATAAATATCCCAAATATCAATCAAGGAAGGGTTAACTAGATTAAGAAGCAAGCAGGGCACCTGAGTGACTCATTCGGTTAAGCATCCGACTTTTGATTTCAGCTCAGGTCATGATCTCACAGTTGGTAGATCGAGCCCTGCGTCAGGCTCCGCACTCAGCATGGAGCCTGCTTAAGATTCTGTCTCTGTCTCCCTCTGCCCCTCCCCCTTTATCTGGCGCATGCACACCCTCTCTCTCAACCTCTCTCTCAAGCATGCGTATGATATGATGTGATGTAATATGACACTGCAATATCACATGGCATAGCCATATCTGACAACATAGGAGACTGCTTAATATAATATTAACATGGGAAAACATTACATAGAATGCCAACTTGCTTTTTAACAATCTGGCTACTGTATACACACATGCACGTACTTGCGTATATATGTATGCATGTATGTGTGTAAACTTGCACACAATTTTTAGAAGACTACAATTCCCCCATAATAGCACTTTTCGCACTGAACTGATAGAGGACTCTTCTGTTTTGCTCTCCCTCCTCCCTCCTCTGCCTTTTGCATACCCCTCTAAACACACACACACACACACACACACACACACACACACACACACAGTGATGCCCAGGCAGACACAGTAAGTTATGTGGGGGCAGGATGTTGTCTGTCCTGCTCGCAAACTCTTCCCCAGAATACAGCAATGCAAACCATGCAGCTCAGTAAATACCCATTAAAGGCAATAACTGGTAATAAATGCTGAATATCTAGAAGGCAACTCACCACTGTTTTCTAAAGTGGTTATTTCTAAAGTGTGCAATTATGCAAAATTTTACGTTTCTTTTTTTAATGTTTATTTATTTTTGATAAAGGGGGGATGGGAGGGGCACAGAGAGAGGGAGACAGAGAACCCCAATCAGGCTCCACACTGTCAGTGCAGAGCCTGACATGGGGCTTGAACCCATGAACCGTGAGATCGTGACCTGAGCTGAAATCAAGAGTCAGATGCTTAACCAACTGAGCCATCCAGGCACCCCTTCTTTAAGTTTCTATACCCTTTTCTTAGTTTTGTATGCTGTCACATGTTTGTAATCAGAAAACATTTTTAAATAAATGAATTTTAATAGATGAAATTATATTTATTTGCCGCCTAATACATGTCTATTCCCTTGTTTGGTTTACTAAACACATAAGTGCACAAAATGAATAATGGTCTCATTATCTATCCAAGTAGAACAGAACATTGAGCATTAAGAAGAATAAAAGGATTCATTTTGTCTCTGTTAAGACAAGAAATGGGGTCTAATAATCCATAAATCTGATAGAAAATAAAACAGACCTTGAAAAGAGAACAAAGCCAAGAACACATCCTCATTGTTGGCAAAAAATCTAACATAACATTCACAATTTTTTTACTGTATTATCTACTTAAAGAGAGCTGTGGTTTGAACAATACAATTCAATGTTCCTTTGGAAAACAGAGAACAATATCTTTCCACAATACTGCCTTTTCCTTCATAGGGTCCTCACCCACCTTACAAAGGGGACTTAGAAGTTTCAAATGTTACCTAAGACCTTCCTTCTGACTTTTTTCATTTAAACACATGCTCATCGTAAAAAAATCTTCAAATACAATAAAGTATAAAGGAAAACTATTCATAATACCACCAAGAAATAGCAATGATGTTATTTTGTGTATTTCCATGCAGACCTGTGTATATATGATTCAGCTATATGAAAATATACACACTTACAAAATGTATACTTTAGCATATATATTTTATTGATATATATAATCTACTATTATACACATATTATACATATTTTACTTCCCAGGTCCTTAGCATCCCTGTCTATCTTTAAAAGAGGGAGACTAGGGCACTCGGGTGGCTCAGTCGGTTATGCATCTGACTTGATTTCAGCTCATGGCTCATGACATTAAGCCCTGCATCAGGCTCTGCACTGACTACATGGATCCTGCTTGCGATTCTCTCTCTCCCTCTCTCTCTGCCTCTCCCCTGCTCGCATGCTCTCTGTCAAAATAAATAACTAAAACTTCAAAAAAAAAAAGAGGGAGACTAATAAGAATGAGCAGAAATAGACTGATAAATTACATATATATAGTGTGTATAGTGAATTTGAGTCATGTGTTTGCATACACAGCAATGTATATATGTGCAGATATATGTACATATGCATAATTACTGATACATCCATTTATACACACACAGATTATAACCTCCTTAATTCTACTTCTGGAATAGGTCCCATTTTATTAATATAGATTCATTTCCTTATTGGAACACTGGCTGCTTTCACTCATTTCACTGTAGTACCCTGCCATTAATTGTTACATGATGGTTCTGTGATTTTTAAACACAATGATTGCAGAGCTTCAAATGATTACAGTTCTACATTATTTTCCCCAAATGCAAGCAGCAAAAACATGAAAGGAAAACAATCTTTTTAGATATAAGCGATTTTTTTTTCCTTTACAAAACTAACGTAAGCAATTTGCAAAAAATTCCACGAAATACAAAAGAGACTACAAACCCCTAGGCACTGTCCTGTCAACCTAAAACAATGTCACTATGAGCCATTTGTTTTTTCTTGCTAGCTTAAAGACACATGTTCAGGTGCACGGGCGTGCTTTATTAGATGTAATTTCAATGGTCGTAACATTTTAGATCTTGCTTTTTTTTTTTTTTTTTTAAACTACTCCTTGCCTATTTGTCATGTCTGGTCCATTTCCCACAGTCTCCACGAACGTCTGCAGAAAGAACCCTCTCATGCAAAAATGTTGCCCGCTCTGGCTGTTTCCGTTTTCTCGCTGGTCGCTCTTTTCCTGCTGCCTGACAGAACTGGCCTCTTCCCTCAGAGGTTGGCCAGCAAAGACAAAGAGTGAACCACAAGTCAGCCGCTTTTGGGGCTCGCTGGGAAATTCATTAATGGGATTTGGAATTTTAAATGTGAAACCAAAGTGCGATTTGGGGTGCAGCGTGCAGCTTTTCTGGGTCCAGAAATTACATTTTGAGGTTGGTTTGACAATCGAATGGCCGACGACAGAGCTTGGTTAAAATATCTGAGGCGGGGGCCCACAGAAGCTGACTGAGTTATTGGTGTGGTGGCTGGCCAGGGCTGACCAACATGGGTCATCACAGGAAAGGAAGCATCTCCTGGGAGGAAGGAAGATCGTGAGGGTGGGGTGGGGGGGCATGAAGCCCGGAGCCAGCTGTAAGGGTACAAACACCAGCTTCACCGCTTGGGAGGTATGGAGTATCAGACACCTCTCTGTGCCTCAGCTTTCTCCTCCATTACCTAGTGGCCACCAGAACGGCTAAGATTACGAGAGAAAATACAAGTTCTGATGAGGATAATCAGAACCTTTAGAGGTGCGAACTGGTGCAAAACCATTTGACAATATCTTCCCTGGCAATACACTCGTGCTTCTGACAGGAAATCCCACTCCTTGGTGTGTCCGTAACAGAAACCCATCCACGTGGCCTCATCAAGACAGAGTGCTCACGGTGGATGTATCTGCAAGGACCCCAACTAGGCACTATGCAGATGCCCACGCAGACAGTCGAATACACTGAATACTATGGGACAGTGAGAATACACAATCCACAATTACACGTATCATGTGGATGAATCTCGAAACAATGTTGAGCAAAAGAAGCCAAACTCAGAAGAGAATATATACTCTATGAGTCTATCGCTCAAAAGGAGGCCAAACTGATCCTGCCACTAGAGGCACAGATTGGCCTTCTCTTTGAGCATTAGTGACTAGAAGGGGGAAGAGTGGCTTCTGGAAGCTGGTCACGTATGTCCTGCTTCTCGATCCGGATGCTTGTTACACGGGGGCATTCAGTGTCAAGGTTGGTGCCAAGCTCCCTCCCGTGTCTTCTCCCAGCACAGAGACCACGGTTTAACTAAAGGTGGCTGGCTGCTGCTTCTCTGTGCCCTCATCCTTAATTTCTTCTTCTTATTTGGATCTTATTCTCTCTCTCTCTTTATAATTCTGTCTCTGATTTAATTCACTGCAGTTCTAAATTATCCCTCTTCCTCCCCCAAAAGCTCCTACCTATCATATATACAGAAGGAGGTTAATTCTCCCCTGGTGACAATTCAGGGAAACCTAACACTCTCTTGGCACCACTAACACGTAATTCACTATTGTCATGGAAGGTAGAGCCAGCAGTGGCCGTAATGTACCAGTTAACCTACCATTAGTTGTTTTCATTTTTCTTATTAAATCGTATCTTTCAGGCCTTCAAGCATTTTGCAGCTCATATTTGAGCCCCTTTCGTTAGCTCCCTTTTCATTTGGGCTCACGCACGGAGGTCTAAGAGAGGCCACACTGGATGTGACTGGACAAACTCCAGTCCCTCTGAATGGTGACGAGCCTTGAATACATAAATACTGGGCGGTCCACATCACAGAGACCAGTTGGACCTGAGGATAAAGAGCAGGCGCGTGTTGGAACTCCGATGCAGAGGCTTCGCCCCAGCCTGAGATGCTGTTCAGGGGTGCCCCGGCACAGAGAAAGCACACTGGGAATGTGCACACCGTTTTCCCACTCAGAAATGACGAGGTGAAGGACACGGGTACAATGTACCAGATTTCCGCCTCAGAAACCTTGGTGTAAATAAAAGTGTCAGAGGCCCCGACTCCTAAGAAAAGAGTACTCAGTGAGAGCGGCATAGCAGTCATACGGAACAACCTTGCCGTCGTCCCGGCAAACACACATCTTGCCCCCAAGTATGCTGAAGGCGGCCTTGTCTGTCTTTGGAAGATGAACACACCGACGTCAGGCCGCTGTTACCGGGAAAGCGGCCAGATTCATGCACCTGACGTTAAATATCCTGGCTGGAAAAGGAATCCTCAGCATGGGTGGACGTTAACGCAACCAC
Organism: Panthera leo; assembly: GCF_018350215.1. Taxonomy (NCBI): domain Eukaryota; kingdom Metazoa; phylum Chordata; class Mammalia; order Carnivora; family Felidae; genus Panthera; species Panthera leo. The sequence goes on from NC_056687.1 coordinate 150,605,555, forward strand.
GGCCAGTCGTGCCAGGCAGCGATCTGACAGACAAGGGCAGGAACAAAGGACAGGTCTGGTCTGCAATGACCTTTTCAAACTATCTGTTGATCCCTTAAGCTAAACTGTCCATTCTTAATGGTGCAAGCCAAGAAAAGCGCAGCACCGTTTGACAGAAGGAACCGCAAGGCTCTAGGCTCTCTTTCTGCAGTTTACTCCTGGGGTCTGTGCAAAAACGCATGCAAAATGCTAACACCTCGGACAGATCATCTCCAACGTGAGGATGAAAACGTCTTGCCTGTAGGCAAGGGACAGGCTGCCCGTGATCTCCTGAAGGCCCTTCTAAGATCCAGTGGTGGAAGCACCAGATGATTTCACCTGGGCTGGAGCACGGTGGCCAGGTGTTAAGGTTTGGAGGGACAGGCAGGTCTGGGCTTGACCACCGGTGGAGCTGAGTGACTTTGTGTCAGTGACTTTTCTTCCTCCAGTTGTAAATTAGGGACAATAATGCCTAACCTCACACAATTTAAGTGAGGACTAAATTAGGCCAAGTGCATAAAGTGCTGAACAAAGCCAGACCACAAATGCAGGCGGGCTTCAGGTTCAAGGGTGTGGAGAATGACAACCTGAATATGGTTCAGTTACTTAACTTCAGAGCAAAGGAGACATATACATATACATATACATATACATATACGTATACATATACATATCATATACCTTTATATATATATGGTTAAATATAAATCACAAATGCTTAAGAGAGTGCTTAGAGCCCTGGGAAGAATCTGCCAGAAGTCCTCATCTGCCATGATGTAAACATATGCCTACATGCTGCTGTTACAGGATCTGCCTTCTGGTTCTTCCTGCCCTTCCCATCTCCAGAGTTTCACTGCGAAACACCTGGCTGTGTGCTCAGACATGGCCAATGTGAACGTCCCAGAGAGACCTCTTTGTTTGAAGATCGGCAGCCCACCCCACCACATCGTGCTGGCTTTCTGGAGACAGCGGGGCTCCCAGGTTATGCTCACGCCTCAGCCATCTGATTGACCTTCAGTGGCCGTCTCTCGCTCCTTCCTGTCTCCGTCTAGCTCCACGAATCCCCAGCGCTCCTCTGTAGAGGCTGCACTGGCCATACTGTGGTTCTGTGGTTCTGTCTCCTCCTATGAGGGGACCGTAGCTACCTAGCTAGTGTTCCCAAACTCCCCAAAGATAATGTGATTCAGAATGAGAAGCTAGAATTCTTGGCATTCTTGGGAAAGCTCAAAATCGTAAGTTTCTTGAAAACTTACTTCACCATACTCACTTCTTCATACCCTCTCGTCTTTACTACAGATACCTAAAAACTGTGTAAGGAAAACAAATATTCTGTTTAGTAGAACTTACAAAGGACTGTGGTCTACGCCAAATATTCAAACACTAGAAAACAAGAGTGAACGTTACATGGTGGTACATGAATAATGAAATATTTGATCTCCTAGCACAGTTAACAATTCCACACGGCTTTAATGTTGAAATGGCCAAAAGGACTTCTTTTGTTTCAAAAACTTGTATCTTGAAATATCACTCACAGAATTTGACTAAAGTACACTATGACTACACATTTTTAATATTTATTCCATTTGCAAACAATGACTTGGGTTCACAGCAGCCAGGGCTATAGACCCACTCTTGTAACACGGAAAGAGACGTAAGCAAGAATGACCACTTAGACCATGATTGCTTCTCTCCTGACTGCTCTGTCCTGTTCCCAGAAATGTTGACCTTCACCTTCAACATCGTGTGTCCGTGGCTTTTGTCCCTGCCCTTGCTTGACATCAGTGGATTCCTTCAAACTAATTAACATCTCTCCATTGATTGGTAAGCTTCACTTCTCACAGAAAAATTCTAACACTTCCTCCTATTGTCATGAGGCCTCTACCGATTTTTCTAGGGATTTGGGAAAGTGTGCAAACACCCTGAGTCATGCTGGGAAGGAATCCCCACGTGGAGACACATGCCAAGACTCCCAGTGGGGATGTCCGGCCTCCTGCTCTCCTCATTGTTTCCCACACAGCTATTTCCCCAACACTCTGGCTCACCTCCCCACCCTGAAACTGCAGGAAGGCTCCTGCCCTCTTCCTAACTCCTGGGCTGTATTCGACAGTCCACTCAGCTCATGAATGTGCTTTATGCTTTAACTCCACCGTTCTCTGAGCGCCGACTGTCTGTGATTTACAGAATCCCTTCTTGCCTTGTGCCCCAGCAGCTCCCCGCCTTTGACAACTGTCACTCCAACTGCACACACCCCTGTCGGAGACTTTCCAGTCCCTCGAGGCCCGCTTTATGGCTGCCTCACCCTGTGATTCCTGTCCAAGCACTGTTAAAAGAATTCTAAACTGAGGGTTGGGGGCTGGGGCAGAAAAGCATAAGGAACACGATCTGAACTCAGGACGCGTGGTGTTCTAGAGAGGGAGCTGTGTGTCCAGGCAAAGAGCTCAGCCCCAGATCCCCTATCCCAGTTAATGCCTGAGCACAGAGCAATACCAGTAGAGACAGGGATGTTGTCATTGACACACAAGTCAGGGGAGTGAAACAAAACATCACCCGTCATAGAAGGAGGAAAGGGATCAGCCTGAGAACGGGAGAAGGAAGCACAAGTTGGGGGTTTCTCTCTCTCTTTTTTTTAAAGGTCATCTCATTTGTATTCACTGCATATTTTTATTATCCACATCTTGGGTAACACACCAATCCCATCCAGTGTCTGGCCCTTTAACCACATAAACACATAATAACCACCTGACAAAGACCTTGTTCAGCCATTGCCTTGGAACCTTCCCACTTGTATTTAACATGTTCTCACTCAGACCCTGTCTCTGGACAACTTTAAACTCAACCTTTTATCCAGACGTTCCTGCCTCATGATGTCTGGGTTCATTCTCCATCACAGAGGTATCCCTGTCACCTGGTTCTTGGCTTTTTCAAAATGACTTTTGCCACTTTAGCTTAGAAGAGAGGCAGTTTCTACCTGATCTGCCCACTTCTTTGGTGGGGCAACTTTCAGATTACATGTAGCTACAGTCTCAGTGATGGAGCCTTCATCTGAATTACACCTGAATAACGGAGTGTTCTATCACTTCCTCTGACCCTCAACTCCTGGCTGATGCCTCGCTGGAGACTGCTAACACCTCTCATCTGTGAGCGCGACTCTGATTTTTAGAAACAATAAGAACACCTCAGGTACTGCTGCTCTCTGCTTCTTCTCCAGCCGGACTCCAGAGCTAGGTTCTTTATCCTGAATCACGTCCTCAGATCCTGCAGCCCAGCACACCGAGGCATGCAAAAGAAAGAAGAAAAGCAACACTCTTCCATTCCCCCTGGCCCAGTCTCGTCCTTCCCTGAGCCGTCTGCTGCTGCCTGGGCTGTGGTGATCCCGTCTGCCTGGCACTCCAGTTTGGGCTGTCCTCCTCCAGCTCCGAGCCTGGGCTCCAGGCTCACCGCAGCAACCTGGGCGTGGCTCTCACTCATCCTGCTTCCTGAGGCCCGTCTCAAGGGTGACCTTACACCCTACCTCCAGAAACACAGACGTGACGAGGAAAGTCTATGACTTCTGGTAGTTCCGTCCTCCTCGCTCCAGGCTTGCAGAGCTCACGCATCCCTAGAAGACTCCACACGCCACACTGCGGTCGCGTGCCTGCTTCCCCGGGAGGCCAGAGCCTGTGTACTTTCAGGCACAGCAAGGGATCAGGTGCATGGCCACAGCATCCAGGGATGTTGGCTGAACTGCATCCTTAGAGAAGACAAAGGTATTAGGTACTGCCATATCACAGCATTAGCCAGTGTATGGTAGGACAGGGTAATCCACTGGTTCTCCAACTTTTCTCCAACACACAGTGCTGAGTGTCACCCCCTGAGTTTCTGAGTCAATAGTGTGCAGCAGGAGAATTTCATTTCCAACAAGTTCCCAGATGGTTCTGATGTTGCTCTCTAGGTTCCGATAAAACTTCACATACAGTAACACGTGGCGGTCCAGATTTGGCCCGTGGGTCCATCGTTTGCCAATCTCTGCACGAGAAGGTTCCTAATGCTGAGCTATTAACTTTTCAGTGATGGTTGATCAGGCAAGAAATTAAAAAGCTAAGAGTTCATACTGCTGCCTCTAGATTCATGCAGTTTGCCAGAGGGTCACTTATTCTAAAGTAGTTCTACAGATTCTGTGCATTCTGTCCTTGTTTAAAATCTGGTCTACGTATTTTTAGAGGTAACACCATTCATGCAAATGTAACTTTAAATTTTATATGCAGATTATGGTTGCTTTAACATATCCAATTCAGAAGCTTGGGCCAATGCTCTGAGGAAATGCAAGCGCACGGCTAGGAAGTGAGGCCTGAGGGTCTGGTCCCTGACGCTGGGCACTGTCAGTGCCTAATACACAGACCCCAGGGGTGGAGAGCAGCCTCAGTGCCGTTAGTCACAAGAGTGGAGGGAGGACCGAGTGAGCTCTCAGGATCAACTGCGGGACTCTCTGACCTCTTCTGGCCCTGCACACACTAGGTCTGCAGACACTGACGGGGAGAGCTAAGACTTGCTCTGAGGGCACAGACTGATGGACAAAGTTACCAATTTCCAATTTGGAGGCATCTTCCAACTCATGTTCTTCTCCATGGTGGCTCTTTATACCCTAGCGCTGGACTCTTTCCACAGTAACCTACTGCTTCTCCATGGTTGACTGTGGTGTTGGGTTTTTTCTATATCTTTCCTGATTATCTGTCTAGTTGTTCTGTTAACTGTTCAGAGAGGTTGTTGAAGTTTCCATCTCTAATTGTTGACTGGACGATTTCTGGTTTCAGTTCTACCTGCTTTTCTCTACCTATTTTCAAGGTCTGTTGTTTGGTACATGCACATTTAAGATTCCTACATCTTCTTGGTACATCAACCCTTTTTTATGTAATGCCTTCTTCCTCTGTCTCTGGTGATTTTCTTTGCTCTGCAATATAGCTTATCCATTATAATATAGCCACTCCTGGTTCTTTTTTAATGTTTATTTATTTTTGAGAAAGAGAGAGACACACACAGAGCATGAGCAGGGGAGGGGCAGAGAGAGATGGGGACACAAAATTCAAAGCAGACTCCAGGCTCTGAGTTGTCAGCACAGAGCCTGAGGCAGGGCTCGAACTCAGGTGAGGTGAGATCATTACATGAGCCAAAGTCAGACGCTTAACTGACTGAACCAACCAGGTGCGCCCCCTGTTGCTTTTTGTTTTTTATTAAGTTTTGCATGATATATCTTTTTTCATATTTTCACTTTCAACCAGCCTCTATTGTTATGTTTAAGGCAGGTTTCTTATAGACAGCATATCTTTGGGATGTGTCTTTTTATCCACTTTGCTAATTTGTGTCTTTAATTGGTTGGTGTATGTAGGCCATTTATATTTAACGTAATTATTGATATGTTAGGGCTTAAATTTGCTATTTTTTTTTTCTGTTTATTCTCTTGATTCTCTATTTTCTTTGTCCTGTCTTCCTACAGGTTACTTGGGCATTTTTTTAGAATTTCATTTTGATTTATCTAATGTTTTTAGAATGTTATCTGTATAACTTTTATAGTGGTTAGTAGGTATGACATTTTATATATACAAAACATAGTACTGTCTACTAATGTAGTCATTTTTACCAGCGCAGGTGAAATATATTAATCTTATCTCCCTTTAAGTCCTTTTACCCTGTTTACAACATAATTGCCTTAAATATTTCCTCTACATACATTTAGCATCACATCAGACAATGGCATAATTTTGCTTCAACTGTGAAGCATAATTTAAAAAACATATTTACCAGGGAATAAAAAATATTGTATTTGCTCCTATTTTTGCTTATCAAATTCCTCTTTTCTGATGTTTTCAATGTACTTCTTTTGTCACTTCATTTCTGCTTAAAGAACTTTCTTTAGCCAGTCTTTAGTTTTTCTTCACCTAAAAATGTCTTGATTTTTCTCTTCATCCCTGAAGACTGTCTCCACTGTGTATTAGATTCTGGGTTGACAGTTCTCTCAGCAGCTAAAAAAATAATAATAATAGTACCACTTCTTTCTGGCCTACACAGTTTCTGTTGAGAAATCTGCTGTCATTCTCATTGTTTTTCCCTTGTATGTAAGGTGCCATTTTCCTCTGGCTGTTTTCAAGATTTTTTCTTTTCTTAATTTAGAAGAGCGTGTCTTTGAGTTCACCCTGTTTTAAATTCTATCCGTTTCTTAAGTCTGTAGGCTTGTGTTTCTTTCTTGACAACTTTGGGAAGTTTTCAACTATTGTTTCCTCAAGTACTTTTTCAGCCCTCTTTCACCTGAAACTCTGATAACACGAATGTAAGATACCATATGATAGTCCCACAGGCCACTAAGGCTCTGTTCCTTTTTTTGTTTCATTTCACTGTCTCCTGTTGTTCACATTTGGTAAGTTCTATTGTTGTATCTTCCGGCTCATTGATTCTTTCCTCTACTCTTCCATTCTGTTCTTGAGCTTCGGTTACTATATTTTTCAGTTCAAAAATTTCCATTTTGTTCTTCATCATACCTTCTATTTCTTTGCTCAAACTTTCTACTCCTTTGTTGAGGCTTTTCGTTTTGTTTTGTCTGCTTGTTTCTAACATGTTCAAAATTGCTGGCTGAGCCATTTGTATCAAGGCTGCTTCCAAATACTGCCTATTCCCATCCTATCTGTCATCTCAGCGTGGGCATCTACTGATTGTCCACTTGCATTCAGTTTGAGATGTTCCTGGTTCTTGGTATGCAATTTTTTTTGTTTACTGAAGCCTGTACATGTTTGTATTATGTTCTAAGACTCTAGGTCTTATTTAAGCCTGTTTTAGCTGGCTTTCTCTGACACCAGTGTGGCATTGTTGCTGCCAGACAGGGGGAGAAGCGTAGGCTCCCCACTGGTTTCTGTTGACACCCAGGGAGGAGGCTCCTCATTACTGCTGCGTAGGAACTGCAGCCCCCCCAAATGGTCTTCAGTAACTCCATAGGGCAGATGGCCTCATTATCTCTGCCAATGTTGGAAGTTTTGAGTCTTCCCTAGTCCTTCACTGACACCACCATGGCAGGGATGGGGAGAAGCACTTTGTTTCTGCCGGGTGCAGGTAGAAGTCTGGCTCCCTACGGGGCCCCGTTTACACCACAAGAGAGGTGGGGGCTTGTTAGTGGCCACTGAAGCTAAGAGCTTCAGCTCCCTACCTGGCCTTCTCTGGGTGGGGCTGGGAGCCCCAGATCCTCTTCTTTGGTGTTTGGATCGAGGAGAGCAGTTGTTGTCTACAAGTTTTCAGTCTTGTTCAGCTACTCCTTTCCTGGTTCTTTGGCTTTTGTTGGATGGTCTTGTTTGTTTGGGGGTGGCGGGGTGGGGGGGTTGAGGCTCTTTTTGTCTATGACCATTGCATTTCCAGGCTGCCAGATATTTTACTTCCAAATCTCAGATTTATATGAGGCACAAAGAAAGCCCAGGGAACTTGCCACTGTGTCATTCTTCCGTTCCAGGGGCACTGAGCCAGTCTGCCTTCTTCCAGCTACCTTTCACAGTCTCCTTCCATTTGTCTAGATATAGTGTCCGGCGTTTTTAGTTGTACTTAGCAGAAGGAATAGGGAGAAGTACCTCTGTTCCACTTCCCGGAAGCAGAAATCAGCCAGCTGTTGGCATTTGTACAACGTACCTAGAGCTGGGCTGTAATATCCCACGTGAATATGCACGAGCTTCAAAATGAAGGATGCAAATTCATTTCTCAATTTTCAAAATCAAATGCCTTAAAAAACAAATTTATTTTAAATCATGATTATTTGTATTTCAACAATACAGTGGGCTTAACTTAAATATTCCCTTGAAAGTAGGTGGGGGTCGTGGAGTGTAGCTCTCCTGACATTTAAGTGAATGCCTAACTGCACTGCAAAACAAAGACTAAACAAGAGACACGCTGTCATGATTGAGGGAACAGGATGAGACTGCCAGTATCACTCACTGTGTTGCTTTATGTAACACGCTTAACTCCCAGGGACTTAGATTCCTCATTTATAAATCGAGCGGGCTATGCTTGAATTCAGGACTGATGTTTACATCCTATTTTAGCTCTTAAACCCGTCATTTGCTCTAGAATATTTTCTCTCTACTTCAGAGAAGAAACGAAGGTTTGACAATGTCAGTTTTAGGGACAGGCTTCTCAATGTAAAGCTTTTCCAACCAGAGGCATCCTTTGCTGTCCCCAATAATGGCAACGGTGGACCAGAATCACCTCTGCGTCAGGTGGCTTTGAGCACATCAGCAATGTTGAGGGCTTTAATGTCACATGAGGGCAGAGAGCCTTCAAAATAAAGGGACTAAAGGTTGGACGCTGTCTGTGCAGTGCTCGGAGGCCCTGCTGACTGTAGAGCTGTGCCACGCAAGATTTTGGAAACTGCCTTGGAGACAGAAATGTCGCTCCAGGAGAAAACAAACACTCTCGGTGGCAGCACCTAAGGTCAATTATAGTCCTGCTGGGGTGCCTGCCTGCGTACAGGGGTTCTACTTTATATTTAAAAGCTTCCCTTTCATACTTAAGCTGTCAAAGCAGAAAGTGTGATTTTCTCATAAATCCACTCTTCATGGGCCCACTGAGCCATTTTCTACTTCATATAGGAATACTTTGTTTCTCTAATCAGAAAGAAAAGAAGCTACTAAACAGCCCTACAGAAAGTATGCAGGGCAACAGAAACTATATAGAGCAACCTCCCTAAATGAAAAGGAGTCAGAGTGTCCAAATCTAAGGGAAAAAAGTCTCCTTTGGCCACGGTGGGTCAGGACTCGAGTGAATATACAAAGTGGAGACAGACATCAAAGGTTCAAATAATTAGTATTTTTGGAAAGACAAATACCATATGATTTCATTCACGGGGGGAATTTCAACAAAACAAAAGAGGAAAGGGGGGAAAAAAGAGAAAGGCAAACCAAGAAACAGACTCTTAACTGTAGAGAACAAACCGATGGTTACCAGAAGGGAGGTGGGGTGGGGATGGGTTAAATAGGTGGCAGGGGTTAAGGAGGGCACTTGTCACGACGAGCACCGGATGCTGTATGGAAGTGTTAAACCACTGTAGTGTACAACTGAAACTAATATTACACTATATGTTAACTAACTGGAATTTAAATGAAAACTTATTTTAAAAGGTCCAAATAATTAAGCATCGGCTATAAAACAAACTCGAGCATTCCTTTCTACTTGTCGAGAATCATCTAATAATCAAAAAGAGAACGTATCTCGCTTTAGGAAAAGCCAAGCCATAAAACCATTTGAATGTATTAAACAGATATGAAAATATAAACGTAACTGCAATGATTTAACTCCTGCACCAGATGAACTGGCCAAAAGCAAGCCACCAACAGCTCTTCCGAGTCCTTTCTATGTCCCAAATCTGTCCACAGGCTGTCCATGTATTAATTCATGGAACCCTCACAGCCCCCAGATAGGCACCTCCATCATTCTTACTGCACAGTGGGAAAAGCAGAGCACAAAATATGAAGGAACATATCCATGGTCACGTGTCAGGTGAGGCTTCTTCGGCTATAAAGCAAACCAACATTGATGAACTCCTTCGTTCTTGTATTTTCAACAAGACATGTAGTACAGTTGAGCATCTGGCCTTACATACCACCCCCACGCTTTTGCTCTGAGGTTCATGTAAAAATGAATAAATACTGTGCCAAGGAAGGAGGATCAAAAATACGGTCAACAATGAATTTTAAGAGTTTTCTCTCCCTCTCTCACCACGCGTCACCAAAGCACGGCAGGCAACGTAGGCCATTATGCTCTGCTTCAGGACCACACACAGATGTTTTTTATGCTCTCACAGGAATAGAAGCTTCTAGAATTTTTGTCCTGGACCCCCCAGTTGGATAAACCTGGTTGTGGGGGAGCCGACCCAGGAGGGGAAGGAGAAGGCGAGGGAAGAAAAGGGGAGGACACAAGAGCAGGGTACGGCAAGACCGTATGGCAAATGTCCAGGGTCTGGGGAAGTGTCGGTCCTCTTGGGGCTCAGAGATGCGGCTCAGGGAGGGACACAAGCCATAGACATCGGGCAGTCTGACCGGACCTTGCCTGAGCCTTGGTTCAGGGGAGGGTGGCAATCTGCCAAGAGCACTCAGGTAGACGCCAGCCCCGGTGTGTAGAGCAGTAGGGTAGGGAGCTCTAGAGACGGGATTCCGAGAGCAATACAAAACCATGTCTGTCTAACCAGTGGCCAGGAGCAGCCTTGGGAAGGGAGGAAATGCAGGCTCCAGGCACATTCCTGGCATGGAATGGGGCAAAGCAGGCCTTGATGGCTATGAGTTGCTCAGCCCAGAAGACATAAAAGGCAAGCGAAGCATTACATTGTGGAAGACGACCAGCATTAAACCAGCACAGTTACTGGGGCTGACCACACACCAACATTTGGGGAAGCCTAGTAGGGGCAAAGGAGACACTCCATTCCTGAACTAATTCCAAAGACCCCGGCAACTTAATGGGTATGTCAACGTGTTGGGACCCAGAATCTACTTAGGCATGCAGAAGCTAGGCACTCTGGGTTTGGCCTGAGGCATGGGGAGAAGAATCAGCCAGGGCAGGATACTTGCCTCCTAGGCTTACACACATTAATAGTTAATGCAGAAGGGGAGCCCGTGAGTCAGGCCAACAGGGGCCAGGGTGAGCTGAAGAAGGCTGGGACTCGAGGCGCACCTGGGGCCGAGCTCTTCTTCGAATTGGAGGCCTTGCTCCAATTTCCAGCAATGGAATCTCTACCCTGGACCAGGAGTCTCCCACTGGGGTGAAGGAGCCCATTAAAAGTCACCTGTGAGTCAAACAGGTTGTTCATGAATTTCCTTATGAACATGTCAGCTTAGGAACTGTTGGCTTTAGGAGCTGGTGGGGAGGCAAGGGAAGGCAGCTGCTGGCCACCAAGGCTAGGGTCCATATCCAGAAACTGAAGTTGTTCACGGAACAAGCAAGTTATTCTAGCAACACAGCACAGGGCGAGGAAGTACAAGAAATTCTGATCTCCATGTTGCCCATCTGCCCTCACCAGCTCTGTGTCTCTGGTGAGATGATTGTGTATGCGCCTGAACTACTGTGGTTAGAGACAGCTGCTTTTTCAGTGGCTGTGGAAACCTTCCTCCTTCCTCCCTTTCAAGTTCTGAAATCTGTGCACACCGAATGCCGAAGAAATGCCTTCCGCAGCCAGGGGTTGGAGGAATGAGGGCTAGGCCAAGAATTTGTGCCAAGAAGCTTTATCACAGCCCAACAGAGTTGAAGCTCTGGCATTTGCAGTGGAAAAGTAAATAAGATCAGGAACTTAACACCACAAAAGCAACCTTGTAAGAAACTGTTATTAAAGACTATGGGATTATGGGGTGAATGGAACCAGAACCTCCCAATTGGTAACTACACATCTTCGAAGGGCTACACATTTAAAAGTGAATGGAAGCTTTAGTATCATTCCCTTTTACCCTGCAACCACATTTGCAGCAACAAACTCCCCTGGCCATTCCTAAAGGCAGGCCCCATAGGCAAATATATGATAATTTAATTTTATGGTGCCAGAGACACTATACAAATTATGAAGATAAGGCTATTCTAAAGCCACAGATTATTTCAAAGGTCATGACATACTTGGTCAACCATTAACTTCAAAGAGACATCAAAGGATTTATTCCATCCTGAGATGTGCAAACTTTCTGCAGTGAATATAGCATGAACACAATGGACTTTCCTTTTAAACTACATAGTAAGGCCCAAACCAGGACATTATTCTGAGACCACCCTCACTTGAGAGAGACAATACTTGAAAGCAAAGGTCAATATACAATTTGGTAGCTAAGACATTGCCTGGACGCTTCAGATACCTAAAAACCTCATACAGAAAAGCACTAGCCCCAAACAAAATGGAGAAAGAAAGCTTACTTTTTGGTCTTATAAATTCCAAACTGCTTAACCTGCATTCCAAACTAGTGTTGTCCAATAAAAGCTTAATGTGAAACATGTATATAAAGTAGTCTAGCAATCACATTAAAAAAAAGAGGCGGGGGTGGTGCCCGGGTGGCTCACTCGATTAAGTGTCCGACTTCGGCTCAGGTCACGAACTCATGGTTTGTGAGTTGGAACCCTGCGTCGGGCTCTGTGCTAAAGCCTGCTTCAGATTCTGTGTCTTCCCCTCCCTCACTTGTGCTCTCTCTCTCTCTCTCTCAAAAATAAATAAAACATTAAAAAAATAAAAACAAACAAAAAAACAGGGTGCCTGGGTGGTTCAGTGGGTTGAGCATCCGACTTAGTTTCGGCTCAAGTCATGATCTCGTGGTTTATGGGTTCAAGACCCGCGTCGGAGTCTGCACTGGCAGCACGGAGTCTGTTTGGAATTCTCTCTCTCTCCCTCTTTCTGCCCCTCCCCCACGCTCTCTCTCTCTCTAATAAATAAAAACATTTTAAATAAATAAATAAAAATAAAATAAACAATGGGTAAAATTAATTCTAACTATTTTTATTTAAAATGTAATTTTAGGTACGTTTTGTTTTCAATATAAAAATGATTACTGATATCTTTTATAGCTTTTTTTCACACTAGATCCTCGAAATCCAGAGTGTACTTTATATTTGGACTACATCTCAATTTGGACAAGGCATATTTGGTGAGCTCAATGCCACAGGGGACTAATGACTACTATAATGTCCCAACTACCCTTTCCCATATCCTAAATCAAGCCCTCCTAGCTCTCCCCTCCAATTTGCAAAGCTTTAGCAAGCACAGGTACCAGATTTTCTAAGACGGCCCTAACTTCCCCTACTACGTCCCATGGCACCTGGGTGGCCTTGGTTCAATGCCAAGGCTGTGTGCTATCTATCTTAGTTACCGGCCTCAGCTCTGGGGTGAAACTGCCTCGGCTTGAATTTACCTCTCACTGTGTACAGTCTGAGTAAGTTACTTAACATCTTTTCGGATCCTCAGTTTCCCCCTTCTGGCAATGGATAAGAAACCGTTTTTCTGAGGGTCACTAGAAATAAGAGGAGGTGACATTCTTGGAACACCACACTCTATCCCTTATGATCAGGAACAGTGGAAGCAAAACTACTGTCTTCCTCCACGGCCCCCCACAGGTCCCGATGTGGGGCTGAGAAAACATGTCCTTATCACTTTGCCCAGGATGCTTCCTGTTACCCAGACCTTTGTTTTAATCTGCTTAAAAAATCCTGTCCGTCTTCAAGAATCAGATCTAAAAATTCCCCTCTTAAGGAAGTCTTTCCTTTTTCCTACCTTCCACCGAGATGTAGGTATTCCCATGGGTCTGCCTTGATGGTTTTCTTTCTTTTTTAAAAAAAATTTTTAAAGGTTTATTTTTGAGGCAGGGACAGAGTGCAAGTGGGGGAGGGGCAGAGGGAAACAGAGACACAGAATCCAAAGCAGGCTCCAGGCTCTGAGCTGTCAGCACAGAGCCCAACGTGGGGCTCAAACCCACGAACTGTGAGATCATGACCCGAGCCAAAATCAGACACTTAACCGACTGAGCCACCCAAGTGCCCCTTGATGTTTTTATTTCTAACTCTCTAGAACATTCTAATTATACACGTAAGTCTTAACTATACATGTAAGTCCACCTTCTGGACTATTCCTCAAGAACTAAGACACTTATTAAAATTATAAAGCTCTCCCTCTCTCCCTCTGCCCTTTCATTCCCTTCTCATTTGCCCAGGAGGGTCCTGACATTAAGTCCATGATTTTGAAATAATCCAACAACTCTGATTTAGTATATTTGACCTTTTCATTATTAATAAAAATTCTAATAATAAGTAAAAAGGAGATTCTTAAAAAAATCTTGGGAGGTCCCCTCTAGTTTGAGATTGATACTCTATACCCTGCGCCCCCCACCTGTTTCTGAGGTCCCTGCACCTGTCCCCACAGGTCTCCAGGCTCTCTCCCGATGTCTCCCGGTTCTCTCACAGGGCCTTCCCCTTCCCAAAGTGACATTCAAACAGAACCATACCAGACCGTCCACTGGACTTTAAAATGCACCTGCTCTCGGGCTCTCTTCTTTCAGGGCCCTTCCAGGTGACTGGCTGGCCACGCTGATCTATTGCTGCAGAGGAGGGAGTCCCTCCTGTCCCCTCTGAGATGACAGATTCGTTAACTGGACAGGTCAGTGCCACGGTGTCAGTGTGGAGTATGAGGGGCTACAAAGGGCCGGTGTGGAGATGTCAGGCAGAGGCACTCTCTGAACGCCCAGCTATCTCATCAACCGTAGGGCCCACTTATTCCAACCGAGTAAAGACAAGGCCATCGGACTTCCAAATTCAGAGACGGATACAACCGGGGGCCTTTGTTCATTCGTTAGCTCGATTTAAGCGTCCCCACAAAAGACACTGAGAACAAAGGCGTTTCACTTTTGGAAAAAGAAACTTCTTGAACACTCAAGTTCTTGTAATACGATTTTAATTTGTTGAAAATTAAAATGAATTTTGAATGAAGAAGGATCACTGACCCATTTTATTAAAAGTACTGTGTTCTTTCTACTTTAATAAAAAAGGGCGATGAATCCTCAAAGGAGCGTCTGTATAACAGACTAGAAACACAAACTGTTTCTAGACCGGGGGAGACGCTTCTCTTCCCTACAGGGCTTCTTCCACACGCCTGGCAGCTCTTATTTCCTCAAGACACTTGGACTTGACTCTTGTGCGGTGGAGTACCGCCCTCCCCCACACGGGGCAAAGCAGGTGCGGGTCCTATCAGAAGTGAGCAGTTGAGACCAGGGGGCGGCAGAAGCAGGTCTCCAGGTGCATTCGGTTCCCTTTCCTTAACACAGGGAAAGGGGGAGAAGCTCGCACACCGCCATCCCCCATCCCCGAGAGCCTCTCAGACAAAGACAGGCAGGAAGCGCTCTCAACCCTTCCCTCCCTTCCTTCCGCTGGCCCGGTCCAGCCTGGCCCCGCGGTGCGTGGTAGGCTTAAGGAGACCGCCAGTTCAGCGAACGCTGACAATTAATGGCCAGTCGCAGTTACAGGAAACCACTTCATTACCTCTAACCCCTGCTCCACCACAGACAGGTCCACTAGAGCACCAGCAAAGGTTTGGAAGTTATCCAGCTGCTAACTAGCTTCTGGCAAGCATGTGTTAAATGAAAACCTGTAAAGGCTGTGTCTATCTCGTAAATGCCTCCGAGACTCAATGTGAACACCAGAGTACCGTGCAATTAACAGTCACTGTAAAAACCACTTTGTAAACGCGCCTGACGATGTAAAATCATAGGGTCTAAACTATGATGCGGCTGCGTGTCTGGAGTTCTTTCCACGGTACCTTCTACCACACGAGGGGCCAGATGGTGGAAGAAGGCCAGGAGCCCTGGCATCCAGAACCTCAGGGCCTGGCCAGGCTCTCCCACTATCTGCACTGTTTGAGCCTGCTTCTTCAGCTGCAAGTCAAGGGCAGAGAAATAATGAATACTCGGGTCCCTCTGAGCTCCCAGAAACTATATTATTCAAAGCAATACTAGAGTATGTTGCTGTTACAAATAAACCCCGAGGCCTCAGCGATTTCACCCAATAAAAGTTTATTTCTTTGTCACATAAAGTCCCTTGCTGGCCATCAGAAACTCCGTTCCATCCAATGTCTTAGGGATTGGGCTCCGTCCATCTGGTGATGCCACGTTTCAACATGAGGCCTCCAGGGTCCCCACAGCGGGCAGGGGGATAGAGAGGAGTATCAGCTTTTAAGTGTCTTGGTCCAACAGTGCCACGTACCCTTCCTCCCACAGCCTATTGGCCGGACTTAGTTACATGGCCTCGACCGCACCGCAGGGGAGGAGGGGAGGCTGGGAAATGTGCAGGAACACATGACATATTTGGCGAGCACTCTCTACCTCCACCGTACGGATGACACCTCATTTATTTATTTTACTAATTTAATCTGTTTATCTGAGCAGATATTGACAGAGCATCACGATAGGCTACATCACAGAAGAAAAAGAAGTTCTTCAAATTAAGTATGCCAGAAACGCAGAGAGGCAGATAGAGAGAAGGGAACGCCAGGCCAAATGCCCAATACTCAAGCGAACACAGCCCCCCGAGGAGGGACGAGGTACAAGTCCGGGGCCGGGCCCTCTGTAGGCTACCACAGGGAGACTGGCACGCTCAGATGCATGCTGGGCCTCCTGGATCTGAGTCACATGGGAAGCACGAGGAGTCCAACAAAGAAGCAGCACGACTTGGCCGTCCCCACCCTCAGCCTTACTGCCCTATGGTGGTCTGTCCACTAGTCTGCCTACAGCCTAGGAAGCTATGTTTAGCACTTCTTCCTCCAATCAGGGCCTTGCTCCCCCTCTGAGGCTTTGTTGCTGCCATAAATGATGTCATCAAAATCCTGGTTGGCCCAGAACTTCAATGGAGCCTGGTGCCAGGCTCAGAGCTGCTAAAGATACCACACTGATCCCGGCCGGGGTTCCCACACTCCAACCGTCCCCAGAAACTCAAATTCTAAGGAATAAAGTGGTTGGGTAAGATTCTGGAACAGCATGGCCTTCAGTGCAGCAGATATGTCTAGTTACTTTTTTCTACCATACAAAGATTCTTTAAGAGTTGCATAACTAAGGAAAGAAGGCAATAGAGAAACTTCACACGCCGATGACGAATCTCATTAGCTGTTAGGGCACACCGTTGAACACAGCGTTGAACACACTGAGTTTTTATACAAATTAACTTTATTATTCTCAGTGAATCCTGTGTAGACAATATATTGAACCCAGTTTCCTCTGTCAAGGAGACCAACACTAGAAGTAGAGAGGGCAGTCAAGCAAAGAAAAATGTAGAAACCTGAAATCCATGAGAGGCTGTGCCTCTCAGCAGGCATCGCTGATGCCTGGAATTATGGATCCAAGACCGAAAGAACAGGGTCCATCGCATGGGTTGCCTTCCCCCCACCCCACCCCCAAACACTCTATCCACAGAGGTGAAGTGAAAGTGAGGACAGACTTTCCAGAAATGTCAACTTTCCTGAGAATAGGACAATGTTCCCGTACAGCAATGAACCAGCTTCTTCTGGACTCCTTTTGACCTCCCAGGTTCAGGAAGCTGGGTACCAAGCCTAAGAGAAGAGGTGATAGAAGGAGACATATCCACATCCCTTGGACCGCGAGCATGCTCTGGGTTCATGCCACCGGAGTGCTCGTCACCTCTGCACCTCACGGCCCTGACCAGCAAGTCCAGATGGCAGACTAAACAAACACTTAGCTGCCTCTCCCTCCTTCCCAAGACTACTTCAAAATGACAGCAAAGAAATAAAAGTGCAATTAATTTATAAAAGTAAAGAGAAAAGGAGAACAATCAGCCACCTACAGGTTGCAGTGAAGTTCTAAAAAAGGAGAGGGAGCACAGATAATATGTTCCATCATAATTACTTAAGGGCTGCTTGCTGATTTTCAACATTAGCGTCAACTTCTGAACAAAACTGGAGAGGCTCAAGTATGTTTGCAGAAGAGCCTGTGAATGGCCTCGGCCTTGAGTATGTAAGAGCAAAGATAGATGTGAGCTAAAGAAAGCCGAAGGAGTGGTAGAGGGAAGGCAGGGGCACCAATATGCACATCTGCACTGTCAGAATCAAGAAGGGATAGGAAAAGTTGATGGGGTAAGACTCAAAGGTCTGTATCTATCATATAAGGTTGAAAGACGACTAAGAGAAAACCAGGCCAAAAGTAATTCAAGAAATATCAAGAAACAAAGATCAGAAACATCAAGAAACAAAAGCTAATGGTAGCGTGAGTGAGCAAAAGCCCATTCAGAGCAGAGAACTGAAGGAATGTCTAAAATTGATTCATCAAGAAACAGCAACATAAGCATACTTTTTAGATTTATGGGGGTAATTCCAGGGAGACTAAGAGCTAAGAACAAGATGATTAAACATGAAGCAGAGGGCACTGTGCTTTTCATTATAAGATCTTCTTTACCATTTTGATTTCTACTGTCTGCATGAAATCATCTGACAAAAACAGAAAAAGCAAAGAATAAAATCAACCGAGTATAATGTGCATTTTCTACACTTGTGCCTGAGTAGATTAGACCCAAGCTCCCTGGAAGGTAGGAACAGAAATCAACATGTCTTGTGTTCTCCAACATCCTCTATTTCGTAGCTTCAATGCTGTTGTGTGTCTTAGAGCTAAGTGCATCGGCATTCACTCTACTGAACTTGTAAATAAGTGTCCCCTCCGCTTTCTGGTACTGCATGTCTACCAGTCTCAGGACTGTCCAGGTCTTGGTCTCTCTCCAAACAGTCCCACTCTACACATAGTCTTTCGTGAAATTAAATGTTCAATGCCCCACATCTGCAGCACTGGGAAAGCACGCAATCTTACTGATATGGGGTCCACAGAATCACTTTATGTAGTAAGACCTCTGCGTGCGCATAAGAGGTGATACATAAGAGCTGATGTATACACCCCAGTTGTGATGTGACTGTGCCCATCATAAGTTGCTGGGGGGAGTGGGGCACAGGCATCTTCTGGTTGCTCACTGGGAGCCCTAGAAAAAATGGAGGCTGTAACATTCCACACCGTGCCCTTCTTCACTCACCCACCTTGACGACCATGCTGTCCTTTCTGCATGTGTTAAAATATCCCACCCAACCTAAATAATGGTTTTGGGAGAAGAAAAAGAACACTTAAGTTATGGATAAGAAATTTTTTAATAGAATTTGGAGGGAGATCAATGGAAAAAATTGCCACAAAGGACCTTCTTAGGGGAAAATTACAACAAAACTAAGCTCCATCTCTAACTCTGCCTGACCATGAGAACAACAAATCAAAAGTAAAACTATTTCTGGGAGGCACCCAGTCCTGCTCTGGCCTGCTGATTTAAGTCAGAAGTCATGACAAAACTAAGGGACTTTAGATTCAAAACATTTATTAGTGAGTGGACACTTTTCATTCTCCGTTGAAAACACTCACCGTAAAAAGACCTTTTAAAAAAAGACCGCCGGATAAACTTACCAAATAACAGGGGATAGTAAGGAATTATTTTAATTCTGTTAGCTGTTAACATGCATTATGCCACGTAATAAAGCGCCTTTTCTGAGATGCATGATGAAGTATTTCAAGGCAAAATAATACCATGTCCGCAACTGCCTTTGGATGCCGGTAGTTGCTACGACTGGAGTGGATACACGCTGGTTTTTTGTACTTTCTACTTGTGTGAACCTCCTTAAGACCAAGCAATTTGACCTCTAAGTATTTGCTTAAGAGAAATGAAAGCACAGCCCACACAGAGACTTGTACAAGAACGCTTATAGCAGCTTGTTCGTAACAGCTAGAATCTGGAAAGGACGCAATTAACAACAGGAGGAGGGGTCCACAAGCTGGGGCAGCATGGATCACCCCGGGGAGTCCTACCCAGCAAAATAAAGGAACTAATTGCTGATGTACACCACAACATGGATGAATCTCAAAGCCACCGTGCTGAGCAAAAATAAATAAATACATACGTACATACATCAATACAGCCAGATCCTAAAGAGTACCTACCATGTAATAGAAATCAAAACAGTCAGCCCCGCGTCAGGCTCTGTGCTGACAGCTCAGAGCCTGGAGCCTGCTTCGGATTCTATGTCTCCCTCTCTCTCTGCCCCTCCCCTGCTCACACTCTGTGTCTCTCTCTCTCTCTTTCAAAAATAACTAAGCATTAAAAAAAAATTAAAAAATAAAGAAATCAAAACAGTCACTACTACTGAGACAAGGGGACTGACTGGAGGCAGGGAACTGTGGGAGATGATGGAATGTTCTACATCTTCATTAGCATATTGGTTACATTTATGTGTGTGTGTGTATACATCCATCCATATATATATATATATATATATATATATATATATATATATGTTTATTTATTTATTTATTTTGAGAGAGAGAGAGAGAGAGAGAAAGAGAGAGAGAGAGGCCGGGCAGAGAGAGAGAGAGAGAGAGAAAAAGGGAGAGTCCCAAGCAGGCTTCGTACTGTCAGTACCTGATGCAGGGCTCGAACTCGTGAACTGTGAGATCATGACCTGAACCGAAACGAAGAGTCAGCTGCTTAGCCAACTGAGCTACCCAGGCACACCCATTTGTGCATATATTTAATCAAAGTTCAACTACACGTGTAAGCTATGTGCACTTAACTTTATGTGAAATTCATCTTAGAAACCAAAAATGTAATTCCATACAAAAATACAATGATGCTTGGTTTGACTTCTCGTTACAAATGAAAACCCAAACCTGACTCTATGTTCTTCACAACACAAGCTAGCCCAAGGAGAAACATTTCACTCTGGACTTCTGGAGAGGACAGCTGCTAAGGGCTCAATTATGACTGAGACCACGGCCAAGTGAAGATACCTTGGGCACAGAAGACAAGGTCACTTGCCAACATAAGGTATCAAATCATATACGAGCCCTGCAGATTTATGGGTATTATTTGCTTTTGTCAATTCTGGGCTTGCAGAAATTTTACAGGGCAGGAAGTAGAAGTTGCTGGAAGTTAAGGGCTCCTCACATCTTTTATAGATTCCAAACTTACTTACTAATGCTGCCTGGGGACTCAGAGGAGAGCAAGGCGGGGAGGGCAACCATTAAGAGCAGCAAGTGGGCGCGAAGAAAGGTTTCCATTAGACCAGGAGGAGACCACAGGTCGTTAGGCAGAGTGGCAGGGGGACATCTACACTGGATGTGGCAACACAGCAGCCCAACCAACAGGACCACGTGGCCTGAGATAATGGGCATCAAAAAAGAAACCTATGTGGACGGACAGATAACCAGAGAGAATCTCCAATACCTCAGGACTATACCCACCTGGGATCTTTGCAGAAGCAGGGCGACAGGCCACCCTAATAATGACTGAGTTCTCCACCAGCCTATCAAGATGGGCTTAGAATTGATCCACACTTCAGCATGGGGACCAAGATCCACAACAGCACGGGCGTGAGGTCTAATGATGACTTTACTCTGTGGGCTCATCATCACAGCGATGATGATGTCTCTCTCCCCCCTCCCACAGCGAACCAGAAAAAAGGATGTGTCAAATCTTCAGACACCTGGTCCAGGGGCAGATTCTGCAATGCTCCCAAGCAACGGCTTAGAAGCCCTGTCACCTCTTCACACATTTCATTTATACTCTTGTATCTAATTCTGTTTTTGTGACCAGAGTACCTTCTACAGCCAAGCACAGGCATTGCTGAAACCAGTTTGGTATATAAATGCTCAGTGACACCATCCCACTGCCCAAGGTGGGGAGATGGGAGGCTGGTACAACGTGATCCTGGGCACACATACCAAAGCTGCCACCAAAACATCCACGTAACTTTTGACCCGGCTCATTCCAGATCAGCCCTGAGGATGAGCAGGAGTGTCAGTTTCCTGGGAATGTCTTCTATGCCCCCCAGCATCTAACCCGTTCTTTTGTGTATGCTCTGATGAAGCATCCTGCAATTTTCCTTCAGAGCACTCTCCACAGTTGAAGTTATATAGCCAATTGTAGGATTGCTTGCTTAATGTGTGTCATTGTCCCCGGGCAGGACAAGTAACTGTTTCACTGATCTTCTTTTTTTTTTATTTATTTTTTTTATTTTTTTATTTTTATTTTTCAACGTTTTTTATTTATTTTTGGGACAGAGAGAGACAGAGCATGAACGGGGGAGGGGCAGAGAGAGAGGGAGAGACACAGAATCGGAAACAGGCTCCAGGCTCCGAGCCATCAGCCCAGAGCCTGACGCGGGGCTCGAACTCACGGACCGCGAGATCGTGACCTGGCTGAAGTCGGACGCTTAACCGACTGTGCCACCCAGGCGCCCCTCACTGATCTTCTATACTCAGTACCCACCATGGTGTTTGGCACATGGTAGGCACCCA
This sequence comes from Panthera leo, assembly GCF_018350215.1. Lineage (NCBI taxonomy): Eukaryota > Metazoa > Chordata > Mammalia > Carnivora > Felidae > Panthera > Panthera leo. The sequence continues at coordinate 150,627,406 of NC_056687.1, forward strand.
ATAAATGTCTGTTAAGTATCATTTCCCCACAGCCCACAGGCAGTTTAACCTAGGAATAAACTGAGGAAAGAGCCCTAACCTTCACTTAAAATGTGCCATTATTTTTTTTAAAGTCTACCCAGAGCACACTAAATCATAATGGACCGCCCAGGTATGTCTGGGAAATCCGAAAGGCCCTGCAGAAGCCCGCTGTTCCTCCTGCTGAAGGCCGGGTCTACAAAGTCAGGCCAGTGTCTGTGACTCCCCATCCCCTGCCACCTTGGGAGAGTGCACCGTTTGGGCACAGCAGACGGAGGTACTTGTGGGATGTCCCGGGAGGGCCATCTGGAAGCCATGTGCTAACCGTTCTCCAGAGTGTACTCTGTAGGCCTGAACTCAGGACAGAGAGATTGGCTTGAGGCACAGACTATCCATCCTACCTGCCTGTCACTCCAGTTCGTGAGGATTCCGTCCTGGCTCGCCATCTTGAAAGGCTTCCCCAAGTCATGGTGCTTCCACTACTGGTCAATGTTCTCCGACTATCTATGTCAGTTACTATGATCTACATATATATCTTTAACAACTCATAAGCACTTTTTAAAAGTTTATTTATTTTGAGAGAGAGAGAGCGAACGCATGAGCAGGGGAGGGGCAGAGAGGCAGAGAGAGAGAGAATCCCAAGCAGGTTCTGCACTGGCACTGAGGAGCCAGATGTGGGGCTCAAACTCACAAACCATGAGATCGTGACCTGAGCCGACCAACTGAGCCACTCAGGCGCCCCCATAAAGCACTTTTAAATGCATCATTTATTTCAGTATTTACAACAACATAATGGAATAGATAGGGCAAGTGCCTTTAGTCCCATTTTTTTAGAGGTTCAATTTAAACCGAAGGAGTAAGTGGACTTCTAAGGGTTGGGGCTCAAGCTAAGACCCAAACTCATACTTTGAAACTCTAAAACCAGACTCTCTTCACCACCTCGGGCTATCTTTTGGTTAAACAAGATCCTAACCACAAGAAAGACAGAGGAAAGAAAGGGAAGGAAAGGGAAATACAGAAAGGGGAAGGGAGGGGAGGGGTAGAGAAGAAGGAGAGAAGAAGGGAGGGAAGGAAGAAGGGCTAGGAAGGAGGGAGGGAGGATGGAAGGAAAGAAGGGAGACAGTTTTGAAAAGGCTTCATCTAGTATATATAACTGAGAGAAATTTGGGAAACAAAATCCTGGCTCTGTCCCCAACGAGCCGTGCTACTCTGAGCAAGCTTTGCAACCTCTCTGTGCTTGGGTGCCTCCAGGTAACGTGGAGATCCACCTTATAGAGACTCCCGGGAGGAAGCAGTAAGATGACTTTACAGAGTACCCAGGGCAGTGCCAGTTCACGGTGACTGCTTTGCACCTTCTAGTTCTCTTTTCGTGAATTCATTTCCATGACCTAATTGTGCTGAATTCTTCAGTCCCACTAGCTCCCCTTCTGTTCTGAGGACATTTAATTCACACTTCCACCACCTATTTATTTGCCACACTTTATGTCCACGCTGGAGATCATTAGAAACACTGCATAACTTCTAAACCCAATCCTACCCCCACCAAAGCTCACGAGAGAAACCAGGTAAATAAAAAACAGCTGATCAGGAGGAAAGACACGTAATTCAAATTAAAACTTTAAAATAAAAATCCTCCATTCTGAGTCTTATGGTCATTTAAGCAAATATTAAAGAATTCAAAAATGCCTGCTATAACACAGCTCCCTAGATTCTCCCATGCACCCTAAATCCAAGCAATGCCGAAAAGGTGAGGCAAATGTTTTGATGATTTTGGTGGTTTTGAGGTGGTGATGTCCCAACCTCTTCTTACCCAATAATAAGGTCCTAGGCCAAACATTCAGAGTTTGGTCAGCATTCACGGAGGCATGTTGACTGGGCTTTGGGTAGAAGGACAATAGTGACGGCTGTCTTCAGAGGAAAATCATCCACTCCCAGGGACAGAAGAGGTGCTGTGTCACTCCTCTTGAGGCACTGATGGCTTCAAGTTATCATTCTTTCCTAACACATGCAGGTTCCCACAAGTGTGCATTTGTATGGAACTGCAGGAGAGTCACGGACTACTGGCCAAAGGCCAAGAGTCCTCAAAGAAAGATGGCGCCCACCTTGGCAAGCTACTGTAATGGCAACTGCACTGCCTTTAAAAATAAGTCTCCCCAAACCAAGCCATAAAGCAACTCTTCTACGCAGTCCAGCACATGACTCCAGTGAAGCTAAGACAAGTATCCACAGTCAGAAGACACTGAATACACTCTTGGTTTACCCATACCCGAGTCTGCAGGAGATGAGGCATGATACACAGCTGGTCTTTATGACTCCTAGAAAATAGGAAGACTGCTTCTTCAAGGCACACATAAAGATGGCCATATAGATTGACAGCCCATCTACACTCATCCATCTGTTCCACAGATATTTAGGGCATGCCTACTATGTGCCAGGCCCAGTGCCCAGAGCTTGAGGCACAAAACTGAGTTAGACATGAGTCCTGTTGGTGGTCCCGTTGAGGAGAAAAGCTGGATAACGCGGCGCAAACACACTACCGTGCTGAAACTGGTCTCAGTGGAAATGAGTGGCCACAAACCCCCAACAGTCTTCGTGTTGACTGGCATTATACTGTACTTCCAGGCTCTGCCTACTCTGCTGCCCTTTGGTGGCCATTTCTATTACAAAGTGTTTATCTCTGGCTTGGATTTCCCACCTGAACACCAGATGCAAGTACGGAACTGCCGACTTGACATCTCTCTGCTTTTCTGTCTTCTCCACTCGGTGAAAGGCAACTTCATTTTCTAAGTCACCCAAGCCACAAACCTCACGGTCTTCCCTGACTCTGTGCCCCCTTACACTGCATATCCCAGTAAGGAAATGCGGCAGTATTCACTGTTGGCTCAACCTCTGACACGTATCCAGGATCTGACCACCACTCACCACCCGCTGCACCTCCCCTGCTCTGAGACAGCCCGACCTTTCACCTGGACCGCTGCCTCCTATCAGTTCCTCCGCTGCTAGTCCCGCCTTTCTGTGATGCCTCCCCCCCACCCCCCACCGAGCAGCTACCGTGACCCTATAAAGCAGATGTCAGGCCACCATGTCTCCTGTGCTAAAAACTCTGTGATTCCTCCACCTAGAGTGAGATTCAGGGCTTTACCACAGATTCTCTACTTACTACATGGTTTGAGCTCAGGCTGTTGCTGAGATTTCATTCTGTACTATGTTTCTTTGGCTCACTCCCTCCTAGCTCCTCGGGGAAACATACAAGGCATGTCCTTAAGTCAGAAACTTGACTTCTGTGGGTCCCTCTGCTGCGCCTAATGTCCCCCCAGGTAGCCGCAGAGCTCCCTCCCTCGCTTCCTTCAGATCCCTGCCCAAATGTCCCCAACGTCCCCAGAGAGGTCTTCCCTGAGCAGCCCACGGAAAAACAGCACCTGCCACCCTCCTCCAGTCTCTGCCCCTTTCCCTGCTTTATCTTTCTTCATGGCTCTCACCGCTACTGAACGTATCTAAACACATTTTTATTTGTTCATCTCCCCTCTCTCTCCTCCCTCTAGAGCAGTGCCATCCAACAGAAATATGGCATGAGACATACACAGAATTTTGAATTTTCGAGCAGCCATACTAGAGAAAGTAAAAAGAAACCGCGAAAATTACATTTAATGTTTTTTTCTTTCCCCTCGTATATCTCGTATAACAAGAGCATTTCAAAAATGAAGTCAATACAAAATTATTACTAAGGCAGGACACATTGTCGGGCACTAAATTTGAAATGTGGTGTGTATGTCACACAGCACATCCCAACTCAGGCTCATCACGTTTCAAGTGCTCGGTAGGCACCCATGATTGGTGCCTAGAATATAAACTCCATGGGACAAAGACTAGGTTTGCTCACCATATTCCCAGCAGCTTGAACCGTGCCTGGCACATGGTTTGTAAATCAATTAATTATTTAATTAACAGGTGGTTTTGTTTTTTTTTTTGTCTTCCTTCAAACAAGCACATATTAACCATATATAATATGACAGAGAAAAAAACCCATGATAGAAATAGACATGATTATACCAGAGTGCTTATAATCTAGTCAGGGAGGTAATACGTAAAGAGCTGGAAAGTCTGACGTACCCCAAGTGAAAAGGAAAAAAAACCCCACATTTTAAGCTGATTAGGAAAGGACATGGTTGGGACTCAGATGTCGCACAGCCCTGGCTATTTGGAGGAGTGGAGGCAGAAGGCCATAAGGATTATGACAGTTCCCAGGATGACAGTGATAAAAGCTGGACTTGGGGAAAAGTCGGGGACAGATGGTGAGGAGGCAGATTCAGCAGTGCCTGGTCCAGCCCTGCATGGGGACCAAGTCAGGGGAGGAATTACAAAGGGGTTTTGAGCTCGGTGGCTAAGGAAGAAGACAGTGCCATGATAAACCCATCAGATTCCAAGGGAAAACAGACGGATGGACGAGGGCAGGTAATGATGACTTACTATCTAGTTCCAACACACTAGACCCAACATATGACCTCATTTTGATCACTCTGACCTCTTCCAAATTTAGTCATTTCTACCCAAATGAGCAGCAACTGTATTTCTCAGAACATTCCACGAGGAAATGCCAACTAGAGCATTGGAAGAGCCCCTCTCTGGGCCTCAGTATCCTCCTCTATAAAATGAGGAAGGTGGTGCTAGGCCAGGTGACCCCAGCCCAGCCAGATGGCACTTTCCTTATACCAGGTCTTTGGAACTCTTTTACTGCACCATGGGAGTTGAGTATTCTAACAGGAGATTGTACAGACTCTGTGAGTCTAATTCTTCCAAGAACTGTTCACCTAACACTTTATTCTTCAGCAACAGGAAGATTACTACCTGCCAACAGGAAAATTAAAGCCAAGTTGCAAGCTCCAAATAGCCACTGTCATCACAAGGTATACTTCTCCTGCAGCTAAAACTGTGCAGGGTGAGAAGCCCAAGGAAAACCTTGATGGGGAGGCATGTTTCCGAACGGGCACTATGGTGCCCAGCATTGAAGCTGGTGAGCCTTTCTGTGAAGGACAGGGCAGTCTTCCTATAAACAGAAGTGTGTGTACATGACATAAAGACTTCGAACTCGGGGCTAGCGGAGAGGAACATTCTCAGGAAAGCTGTCCCGTGCTACCCAGGAGGGCAACAGAAGCATCTCACCTTAGCCGTTCTTCCTCTTTTTTGCGAAGATTGAAGTCTCGTTGAACCACCTGGAGGACATGCTCCGTTTCGTCGTCGGTCAGACCAGACAGGTCCAGCTTCCTCCCCATGATTTAATACCCAACACAGACGATAACACAAGACCTGAGAAATCAAGGAGAGACCACAAATTGAGGGCAAGAGGAATGCGCTCCAGGGACCAAAATCAACCCATTTTTTTATTCACATGAAATTAATACAGTTTCATCTAAGGTGGTGCCTTGCTCTGCTCTCATATTCAGCAAACATTTACAGACGATGTCAGGCCGCAGAGAAAGGGAGAAGGTACCTGATCATCTGCCAGTCTCATTCATCCCACCCAACCCTTAAATTAGAAAAAAAGACATAAATTACTTTTTTCGATGCAATGAAGCAAGCATACAAGAGAGCTAGTGGCCCTAGCCACTAAATGCCAAAGACAGGATCCAAAACTTCTAAATTTTTGTGACTTGAAGTTTTAAATTCTAAGTATTATCTATAATTCCAAGATAAAATAAATTATAATACTTTTTAAAATATCCTATATACACTATAACCCCTGAACTTCTTTTTTAATGTTTATTTATTTTTGAGAGAGAGAGAAAGAGAGAGAGAGAGAGAGAGAATGAGAGGCAGAGGGGCAGAGAGAGAAGGAGACACAGAATCCGAAGCAGGCTCCAGGCTCTGAGCTGTCAGCACAGAGCCCGACGTGGGGCTCGAACTCACAGACCACGAGATAATGACCTGAGCCAAAGTCAGAGGCTTAACTGACTGAGCCACCCAGGAGACCCTATCCCCTGATCTTTTAATCATATGGCTATAAAATATAAACTAGAAACCAATAAACTCTCTTCTGCAAAAGGAAAAAATATAGTAAAATCATCTTATGTAGCCATTTTCTCAGCGGTAGAAAAGATGGTATTTGAAAGGAGCACCTCCCAGCCGCACATGCCTAGAAATCACGGGAAGCAATATTTTTGAAAATCATCTTTAATGAAGAGCTGTATCCATTTATAAAATCAAACACATAATTCCAGAAAATCGCCTAGAACTGAAGACCAGCATAAACCTGAATGCAACCATCCTCCGTAAAGTATTAGCAGAACCAATGCAGCAAGATTTCAAAAAGATGATTATATACATAGACCAGGTGGGTTTTATCTAAACAGTTCCAGGTTGGTTCAACATTCAAAATCAACCCGTGTAATTCACCACATTAACAGAATAAAATGGAAAAATCATACGATCGGTTCAATGCCCATTCGTGACAGGAGCCCTCTGCAAACTTAGACTACAAGGAAATTTCCTCCATTATATATAGGGCAGGGCATTGATGGAAGGAAGGAAGGAAGGAAGGAAGGAAGGAAGGAAGGAAGGAGGGGGGAGAGAGAGAGAGGGAAGAAGAAGAAGAAGAAGAAGAAGAAGAAGAAGAAGAAGAAGAAGGAGAAAGGGAGAGAGAAAGAAAGAAAGGAAGAAAGAAAGAAAGAAAGAGAGAGAGACAGAGAGAGAGACAGAGAGAGAGAGAGAGAGAGAGAGAGAGAGAGAAAGGGAAAGAAAGAAAACCTAAACTAAAATTAACATCATACTCAATCACAAAAGACCAAATGCTCTCCCTAAAGGTCAAGAACAAGGCTCAAACATCCACTCTCACTACCTCTACTCAGTGTGGAATGCCTTTATTATAAAGCTACATTAATTAAGACAGAGTGGTATTGACATACAGGCAGGTGTATTAGTTTGCCAAAGCTGCTATAACAGAGTACCATAGACTAGGTGGCTTGAACACCAGAAAAAGTTTCCTCATGGTTCTGGAAGCTAGAAGTCTGAGATCCAGGGGTCGATAGGGTTGGGTTCTTCTGAAGCCTCTCTCCCTAGCTTGCAGATGGCCATCTTCCCCCTGTGTTTTCACATGGTATTCTCTCTATATGTATCAATGTCTAAATTTCTTCTTATAAGGACACTAGACATATTGGATTATGGTCCACCCTAATAGCCTCATTTTAACCTAACTGCCTCTTTAAATGTCCTATCTCCAAATACAGTCATAATTTGAGGCACTGGGGTTAAGACTTCAACATATGAGATTTAGGGTGACAGCTTGGCCCACACCCTCTACCCTTTGGTTCCCCAAATTTATGGCCTTCTCACATGCAAAATATATTCAGCCCATCCAAACAGCCACAAAAGTCTTAGCCCATTCCAGCATCAACTCTAAGTACAAAGTCTCCTTTATTTTTTTTTTTTTAAAGGCAAATCTTTTCTTTCTTTTATTTTTTTTTTAACATTTATTTATTTTTGAGACAGAGAGAGAGCATGAACAGGGGAGGGTCAGAGAAAGAGGGAGACACAGAATCAGAAACAGGCTCCAGGCTCTGAGCTGTCAGCACAGAGCCCGATGCGGGGCTTGAACCCACGGACCGCGAGATCATGACCTGAGCCGAAGTCGGACGCTTAACCGACTGAGCCACCCAGGCACCCCTCCTTTAAATATTATCTAATTTAGGTACAGGCAAGTCGTGAGCAATGATTCATCCTGAGGTGAAATTCTTTTCCAGCTGTGAACCTGTGAAATCTGGCAAGTTACCTGTTCCAAAATGGAAGACACAGGAGAGGCATTGGATTGACATTCCCAATCTTGATGGGAGAAACTGAAAAGAGGAAAGGGGTCTTGGGTCTCAAGCATATCTGAGAGCAGAGCAAATTTCATTAGATTTTAAGCCTCAAGAATAAGTCCCTTCCTCTGTGCCCCCAAGTGGCCCTCCCTTCTGAGCCCACCAGGGTGGCTATCCCACTCCCCTGGCCCTGTAGCCACAGCAGCTTGCCCTGCTGAAACTGAGGAGGTGGCCTTGCCACAGGAGGAGTCCCACCCCACAGGCCATGGTGGCAGTCCAGCTCCAGGGACCTCCGAATTGCCTTCGGGCTCATTCTTCCCCTTTCTTGAAGGATAACACAACGTGTGAAGCCAGATAGCTCTATTGGCCACATCCCGCAGAATCTCAGAGGACGCCAGGCTGCTTTCATTTCATCCTGTCTCTGTTTAGTCTAAACTGGCAGTGCTTCTGCTGATATGAATTCTCAAAAACTCTGTTGGCTTCCCATGCAATACACAGAAGGCCAAACCATCAAACAAGAGGGTCCTCTACAGCTCTCTCCTGGGTAACCAAAGCTCTGTTCCTGGTTTCTGCTGAAATGGCTGATTCGATCCCTGAGTTGTTCTCATAATCTGTGTAGCAAGTGGCTGTCCAGCCACACCCTTGATGTTCTCCCCAGACACACTTTCTCATGTTTTGCAATATGGATAGACTGAGAACTTTACAAACCTTAACATCCTGGTTCCTTCTGCTTAACAATCTCTTCTTCAACTCATCTCTCTACTCTTGCACTTTGCTAGAAGCAGCAAGGCCAGACCAGGCCATGCTTCAACACTTTGCTTAGACGTCTCCTCAGCTAAATACCCAAGTTCTTCACTGACAAGTTCCACCTTCCACAGAACACTAGAACACAACTTGGCCAAATTCTCGGCCACTTTATACAAGGATCCAATTCCTTCACTTCCAATAACACGTTCCTCATTTCTGCCTGAGCCCTCAACAGAAGTGCTTTAAACATTCACATTTTGACCACCTTTCTATTCACAACGATACCAGTATTCTCTCAGAAGGTACCTCTCTTCTTCCCGAGCCCTCAGCAGCATCACCTTTACCATCCATATTTCCACCAACAGTCTCCTTAAGGCAACCTCGGCTTTTTCTAGCGTGTGACTCAGGACACCTCCACCTTCACCCATGAGCCACTTCCAAAGCCACCTGCACATGTTTACATAGAAATAACAGAATACGAGAGATGAAAAGACGCTTAATTTCACCTGTAATTACAGAATTGCACATCAAAACCACATTTCACACCCACCAAAATAAAGAGCCTTTATCAAGTGTTGACAGGAGGAGGGACAATGGCGGCTTTCACATAGCGTGTACATATTGACCCGACTGCTTTGTGACACAATTATCATTTTCAAAGCTGACGATGCATGTACCCTATGAACTAGCATTTCTGCCACACCTGGGTGTATGCCTCAGATATAATCTTGCAAACGTGCACCAAGAGGTAGGGGTTTGGTTGGCTCACATGAAATTTCTAAATCTGCACCACTCCAATTTATAAAAATGTCTATTTCACGTAGTTCGACCTAGCAGGAGACGTTACTAGCAGTCACAAAAAGTAAAAAAGTAAAACAAAAAGTAAAACAAAGTAAAAAAGTAAAAAAAGTAAAAAAGTAAAACAAAAAGTAAAAGTAAAACAAAAAGTAAAACAAATCAAATAAAACCTGCAAACTACCCTGAACATCCATTAATGGCAAGGTCAACAGATATGTATATTTATTTCACATAATGGAGTTCCCCACTGCAGTGAAAAACGGCATGCCGTAGGTCTATCCACCAACATGGATGAATCTTAAAACATAATGTTGAGACAGAAAAGCACACCAGATGTACACACATGTGCAGCAGGCACACACTATAATCCTGTTCATAAACAGTTCAAAAGCATAAAAAGTCAAAGCATGTATTTTTTAGGAACAAATATGGTAAAACCCTAAAGAGCAAGATGGGATCACTGAGGGAGAGGGAGGGTTTGGGGATAATTACATAGAGGCTTCACAGCTCTCAATGGAAAGACAGTGTTACTGCTGCTGCTTCTTATTATTACTACCGTTATTATTAAGTAATAATTATATTAATAGTATATTATTATTATTACTTATTATTATTAAAAGTCCAACTTTTATATACACTTTTGTCTGTAAGGTATCTTTTATAAGCATATAAACTCAAGTAAACGTAACACTAAACAAAACTCAGGTAATTTCACCATCATTAGAGCAAACATTTGAAACACTGTCCAGCGAATATGCTGAGAAGTGTAAGAAAAATGATGAAAATGATTTTGATAAGTAAGTCGTGAAGGTGAAAAGTACAGCATGGAGAATATAGCCAATAATCTTCCAATAACACTGTATGGTGACAGATGGTGACAACACTTGTTGTGGTGAGCAGTGAGTAATGTACAAACTTGTCAAATCACTAGGCTGTGCACCTGACACTAACACAAATAAACACTGTATGCCCAACTATCCTTCAACAATAAAAAATTGTAAATTGTTAAATAATGATTTTGATAGATCACTACTGGTTGAACACCTACTATGTTTCAGAGGAAATACAGATATACAGATATAGATATCTGTATACAGATATCTATATACAGATATAGATATAGATACAGATACAGATATAGACACAGACACAGGTATAGATACAGATATAGATACAGAGATAGACATAGATACAGACATAAATACAGATATAGATACAGATATAGATACAGAGATAGATACAGATATAAATACAGATATAGATACAGAGATAGATATAGATACAGAGATAGACATAGATACAGACATAAATACAGATATAGATACAGACAGAGATACAGAGATAGATATAGATACAGATATAAATACAGATATAGATACAGATACAGATACAGATATATTACACTTGATATTCTTAACTCTCACAAAATTCTACAGGCAACCACAGCCATTGCCGCCACTCACAGATGAGAAAGTGCGGATTCATAGTTCCACGTTCTGGCTGTAAAACAGATAAATGACAAAAGACCGCTAGGGTCTGACTGGGTCTGTATCTGGCTCAGAGGCCACACCTTTACTCCACGTGTAGGCCTTCCTGTGAGATGCAGAGGGAAACTCTAGACCTCAGGTTTTCACCCTTGGGGTCTAGAGTTCCCTGCCCTCTCTTTCTAACATGTTAGAACAGGGGATCCCATCACTTGGCTGCTATTCAGACAAAGGTAACCTGCTCTTTTAGTTTCCAAATAATGGCAACAAACGCAGAGAACAGAGAAGTGTCAGTCCTTAAACGTCCTCTGTTAAATGACTTTAAAACCCCATGCCTGTATGACGCAAATGAACCTCAAAATTTAGCCAAAATATCACAACAGGAGTCCCAACTATTTGAAAAAAGAAAAAAGATTTTTCACGCCTCTTAGGCTACTTGTCAAAAGTAAATCTGTGGGCCGCTTTGCACACATGGTGTTGGGTGGGGTGGTGGGGGCGGTGGGGGTAGGGAGAGAGCCTAGTGCACCTGCTGGTCCGCAGAAGTAAATTAGAAGTAAGACTCCACTCTTAGGCTGCCAGGCCAAGGGGAACTCCATAAACTGCCATCTTCAAATCCCTCGACGAGCAGGAAGAAACAGATCAGAGGGCACAGGGAAAATGCAGACTGACTTCTTCCTTCAAAACACCCCATTAAAGGTGATAATGGCACCTTGGAGTTTCCCCCAAAGTGACATATCTGTCCCCTTCACTTCACTGGCTTTTGGTTTCTGAGAATTCTAACTGAGTTTCTAAGATGCCCAGTTAGTGAAAGACAGAAGTGGCAGCTCTGATCATCTCAAATCTAAATAGAATGATCGGGACTCCAAAGGGATACATGGTTTCTGTAAAGAAATAAATAAAGTAGCTCTACATGGACAAGGCGGAGAACAATGAGAAAACCTTTTGGGAAAATGGGGAAAGCATCTTCCTTTTCTAGAGTAAACACAATTAGATTTCCCATGGAACAACAGAAATGGCGTCTCAGAGCTAGAGAAGCCTCACATCCACGAGTCACAGGTCACTTAGGTATGACCTCTTCGTTTACAGATGAGAGAGGGTAAACATAGGAAATGGAAGAGGGTTCCCCAACACATAAACTGGTTCAGAAGCTCCTGGTTTCCAGAACAGTGCTTTTGCTCCTGGATCTCTCTGGTTTATAAGTGATGGTAGCAGAGAGAATACAATATTGTAACAACACATACTTTTGGTAAACTACATGCTGTATCTTTCATCTGATTTCTTCCCTTAATATGTCATAAAATTCTTTCCTTTTAAGACAGTTTTATGGATCCAAAATATTCCATAGTATGGCGGTAGCACAATTTAACCAATCATACTTACATACTTTCTCTTATTTTCAATATTTTTCTATCATAAACAACACTAAGATTGGGGCGCTTGGGTGGCTCAGTCGGTTAAGTGTCTGACTTTGGCTCAGGTCATGATCTCACGGTCTGTGGGTTCGGGTCCTGCATTGGGCTCTGTACTGACAGCTCAGAGCCTGGAACCTACTTTGGATTCTGTATCTCCCTCTCTCTGCCTCTCCCCAGCTTGTGTTCGCTCTCTCTCTCTCTCTCTCTGTCAATAACAAATAAACTTAAAAAAAGATAAACAACACTAAGATGAACATCTTTGTACATATATCCTTGCACATTCTTAAAGAAAATTCTTAGATCAAAACAGCTGAGTCAATGCTTAGGCATATTTGATAATAGCTGCCAGATTGCTATTAAAGCATTTATTCTTGTATTTCTCCTACTAGGATATATGAATGCCTGTGTTCCTCAAATCTTATTAAATGAAAATGGCAAGTTATTATAATTAGCGGTGCTTTGGTTACCAGTATATGGAATATATCATTAAACCTTGTTTTGGACCCTGATAGTTGTGGAATTATCTACTTTCATGAGCTGTGTAATTTGATCTTTCAGAGAACCTTATGTACTTCTTAGTATTTTAAAAGTAGGCTTAATATATTAAAATAATCATCTGTCCTGTTTTTCCCCGAATTGCCACTGGCCTTTGAATTTTATTCATCTTATGTTTTGCCATGTGAACTTCCCTGTTTTATGCAGCAAGACGTTGGGTGTTATTTTTAAGTTATCATCAAGTATGCATAAACTCCTACCTATTCTCCACTCCTTTATGAGAATACCTAATACTGTAAAGACAGAAGATCTTTGCCAGGTTAAGTGACACATTCCTCAGTCAATAAAAGATTCATTTGAATTTTTGCTCCCAGCTTGGCAAAGATGTTTTAAGGTTCATCTGGAAACATAAATGGATAATGTCAGCCAGACAGTTCTGAAAAGGAAAAATGATGCGAGGTGATCTGCAATAGTGGGTTTTAAAGTGTGCTACTGGCATGAGACCACCTTAGGACAGGTCAGGACAGAAAGTCCCAACAAAGTCCCATATGTGTCTGTGTGTCTGTGTATCTAACTATCTGTTCATGGATCATCTAAGTCAGATAGATAGATGGGTCAATAAGTGGTATTGGGTCAGTTGGCCAATCACATCAGGTTTGTGAGATTTCTAAGGACACCTGTTACTGAGTTAAAGAAACTAAAGCGATAAAAACAAATGAAGAGGAAAATGGAAAATTTATTGCTGAGATGAAAACGCATCTGGTGCAAAGCAGCATTATGAATAATAGACCCAGACTAGGAACTAGGCAAATACTCTTCGATAGAAGACTAAAGGGTAGTATATTCACCAGTGGAATACTACATGCCGGTAAGTATGGGTAAACTACAACTACATACACCAGTGTGACTGAATCTCATGAATATCATGCTAAGCAAAATAAGCTAGACGTGGAGATTCCGATTATACAAAGTTCAGAATCAGGCAGTACTATTCTGTCGTGTGAAAAGTAGGATAGTGGTCATCACTGGGCAGGAAAACAGTGGCCAGAAAGGGCACGGCTGGGGACTGTTAATGCTGTTTCCGACCCGGGTGCCGGTTACACAGATGTGTTCAATTTGTGACCATCCACCAACGTGTACGCTTTCGATTTGTGTATTCTCCTATGTTTGACATGGCTCAATAAAAGGTAGAAAATACAGTATGAACAGTAAAATCCTGATGTGAACAGATAAACTCAAAATATACACTGAAAGATAATCACAAGAAATATTATCAAGGGTTATCTCTGAATGGTTAAATTTCGTATGATGCAATTTTTGAAAATTCGCTTCTGCGTGTTTTTTCCCTTTCTTCTACAATAAACACCATTTGAATAATTAAACACACATTATCAAGGATATGTATGAGGGTATTCTCCTTAATGCTATTTACAATGGCAAATCTGTTTAAACAACTGAAATGTCTAATGACAGACCATTGGTTAAATCTGCTGTATCTCTGAGACAGTATATTCAAATGCTATAAAAATGATATATTATCGACATGGAAAAATACTCAACATATTTATGACTGAAAATTACAGACTGGAAACTGTATTAAGTGATTTCAATTGTTTTATTTTTCTTAAAAAAAGTCTGTGAATTCCAATGAAAAGAGACTTAAAAACTGAGAATAAACTGAGGGTTGATGGGGGGTGGGAGGGAGGGGAAAGTGGGTGATGGGCACTGGGGAGAGCACCTGTTGGGATGAGCTCTGGGTGTTGTATGGAAACCAATTTGACGATAAATTTCATATTAAAAAGAAAGAACAACCAAAAAAATGAAAAGAATAGAATGACAAATCATATGCCAAACATTCATAGTTATTATTTCTGGATGACTGGATTTCTTAAAGCTTTTAATTATTTTTTATGTTTTTGCTTATTTATGCTTTCCAATTTTCCCACAATGAACATGGATTACTTCCTTAATGAAAAATAAATGTTACTTTGAACACTAACAAAGCTAGTAATAACATTGGAAGAGTAACTCAAAATTGTAATACATGATCTTGACATTATAACAGGATCATGAAAACTAAAATGTCAAAGGAGAAGCCTGATGTTATCATAATACAGGAAAGAGTCTGAAAACTGCTCACTACTCAATTATGTTGTATTTCACATCAGTTTACAGCTCCAGATACCCTAAAACAAGAAGAGCTACAAGACCAATCACTAAAAAATCCCTTCTTATGTCAAAGCCTTGAAATAATGCCTGATGGATACGCTATTAGCATCAACTGATAAATAACTCATATCAATTCAGGTTCCTAATATGCTCCAGAAACCAAAGAATATTTAAGTCTCAAGACTTGGAAAACCTTTAAAAACCTGGGGTCGAGCAAAAGATAATTGGAAATTTTAGTATAATTCATGCAAAAATGGGTAAATCCTTCCAATCTTGATAGGCCAACAAAAAGAAAACAGCTTGGCCTGAGGCCGTCTGAAAACAGTACAATTCTCAAAATGTGGAGAACAGAAAACCCACCTATAAAGGTGGGGGTCTTACTTATGAAACCATGCAACCCATTCAAGACGGAACAGTGTTTTAATTCTGTGCGTGGTCAAATGTGATGACAGCAGCTTAGACAGGAAACCAAACCAAGTCTCATCATACTCAGCTTCCATTTGGAGGTTTTCCACATGCCACGAAACAGCACTGTGCTCACATGTATTCTACCTGCACTTCCGCAAGACATTACGGAAGAGGTATTTGATTGCAAGCGTCAGAGAAAAAACGACCTGCGTCAGCCACCCTGAGAAGCAAAGCAGAAGCTAGATTGTAACAAAGGAGCAGATGCCTGGCAGCAGTTGTTCAGGAGTGATTTTCTTTATATTTTCAAAGCTCTCTATAGCTGCAAATGGCTCATAACTTTGAAGTTAGAAGACCCAACACAAGTAGAATCGTCTGTATTATTCCTGGATAGAAGTAACAGCCATGAGGGAGGACACAGACACTTCTACAGGAAACTGGTTAGTACAAACCTCGCAAATGAAAAAAAAAAAAAAAAAAAAAGTAACTCCAAGGACACTAAGTGCATATATACATAATTTATGGAAAGTTCATCATAAAAGGTCAGTGTCTATCTACACAAAGTGACATTCTAGAAAGGTACTAAGAAGAAAAAGGTCAAGGACAGACAATTGAATGAGATCTTTACAAACCCACAATGTGTGATATGATGAATCTAATAGAAAGAGAAAAGTAAAAAAGGTTAACTTGCAATGTCCGAAATTCTGAAGGTGATAAAACTGTAAACACAGCTGGAGCTTCCCTCTTTGACCATGGCTAGATGTTGACTAGAATTGAAAATAAATGTTCTTAGCCCTCGAAAAAAATCTAAATGTTAGAACTCTCCCAGGATAAAAAGAAAAGAAGAAAAAAAAAACTTTACCTGGAAAGAAACACACACACACACATACACACCGACACGCACACACACGAGACGTATTTTTCACTGGGTCTGTTCTTTGGAGCAAGTGGTACTTGGGCTGTAGGGCTCAATGACCTTCATTCCTTCACCTTTAAGAGTGGTTATCCCTGCCACAACAGCCTGCTTCTCTGAGACTCCCCCCCTTTCCCTACACACAGGAATGGCCCAGAGCAGACACGTTGCACCACAGGGGCACAGCTGATTGGACCAGGGATGGCAGAGTCCCTTGTCTGGGAATGCTATTAACATTCAGCTAGAGTGTGTTGATCTTGGTGGCCTGCTGCAATCCCACCTGAAAATGCCACCAAATGACTTTTAAAATAAAGGTGTTAATTATTGGGCCTTTTGCAGCTCAAACAAAATCTAGACTGACTTCTAGTTCAAGCCGCGTGTGTGAATGTCGACATTTCCCCCTTCTCCCCCTGGAAATCATCCAAAAAATCAACAAGGAAAATGAGAAACAAAATGCAAGTTTCATTTCAGCTAAACCAGGAGACAATTAAAACTACAGAGACCGAATGTAAGTGGAAAAGCATCTAAAACAGAGGAAATTAAGTTGGAGGAAGAGAAGAGAAAAGGCTGCAGAGCTTGCAGCTGAAGGTCTCAGCAAGCACCAGCAAAACTACCCTTCTCGAAGCCAAAGGACACAGGCTGACATTTCAACTCTTGCGTGGAACAGGAGAGGTAGACCAGCTGGCTCCATGAGCTTGTGTGGATCCAGTGTTTTGTCTGTTTCTTTCTTCCCCCACAAAGAAAATGGCAACAATTTACAAGGAATCACAAAGAACACTTATTTACAGGAAGCAGTCTTCTTTTGTGCGGTAAAGAAAACACAATCTTTTCATTACCCAAAAATAAAAGAGTTAAATCAACACAAAACAAAAAAATCTTCCTTTCTTCATTGGCTTTGGTAAAATAAAGGCCAGTTCTAAAAAAACAAAAACAAAAACAAAACAAAATAGAATAAAACTCCACCTAGCAGAACCATATCCCCAATCTCTATAAACCTTCCACAATAATTATTCAGGAAAAATTAAACTCCTTTGATGATGAATAATAAAAAAAGAAAAAAAACCCTCAGGAACTACATAAAAACATTCGAAGAACAAATGAGAAAGAAAGGCAAGCAGCAAGGGAAGATCTCTCATTACAAGACATTTGATGAAGCAATGGAGTGACCAAAGATTTTTAAGAAATTAAACACTTATTGATCAAATCACAGCCATGAATGAAGAAACAGGAAAAAATATCAAAGTATCAAGAAATGATAAAATGTGAATTGACAGCGCTTGGGAAAGGAGTGGGGGAAACTACAACCACTACAGAAATTATGCCAAGAAGGCAGTCGAGGTAGCTGAGAAACCAGCGGAACAAAGTGAGAGACACGGTAGGGAGAAGACATGAGAAAGGGGCCAAAGTGAAACAAATAAAGTTAGAAAGATTGGGGAGAATATTGTAGATATGGAGGAAACCTAGAAGAGACCCAAAAGAAGGAAATGGAAATACTAGAACATAAGCAATTCCTGAAGATTTTGAGACTACACTGGGTCTGAAGGAAAAATGACCTTTTCAATTTTGAATTTTTGTAAGCTACAAAAATAATGGGTAACATGAGCAGACCTCACACAGCACCAGAATAATTCCAAAATACAGGACTAACTTAAAGGTAAAAAAATAAAACCATAAAGGTAATAAAATAAAACAGGAGAAAATTCTTCCATAATCTCAGAGGGGGAAAACCATTACTAAATAAGACACAAAATTCAGAAGCCATTGAAAACAATGGATAAATTCAACATAAGATTGGAAATGTCTGCATAATAAGGTACCAAAACATTATGAGCAGAGTTAAGTGACAAAGAAGAAAGAAAAATACATCTTACATCAAAGACAAAAAGATAATTTCCTTCAATATAAAAACTTTGACAAGTGAGTAAGAAAAAAAAGAGCAAAAACCCAATAGAAAAATGGACAAAGAGAGTAATAAAAATAAAAAGAAATAGAGTGCACCAAAAGAACTACCAATGGCTCATAAACCTATCAAACACATAAAAAGACAAATGCAAATTCAAAGACTTTTTTTTCACCGATCAGATCTGCAAAGATTCAAAAGCTTAGTATCACGGTGTGCTGATAAGTCTTTAAGAAAACAGGCACTCTTGTCCATTGCTGTGAGGACTGTAAATGTACAATCTCTGTGAAGGACAATTTGCTAATATCTATTGATATTATATGTAGGTGGACGGATGGGTGGATGGATGGACGGACGGATGGATAGACATCCTTTCATTCAGCAATTCCACTTCTAAGAATTCATCCCACAGAGATAATACACATATGTTTATGCAAAATGGCATATTTAGAAAGATCACTAGAGAACTAAGTGAAAAATAACAATGGGCTAGTCATACAGTGGAAAACTATGTAGCTATTAAGAAAAAAATGAAGAAACTGTATGAGCTGATACGGAAAATTCTTCAAATACAGGGTTAAGTACAGGGTGCACAACAGTAGGCACAACAAGCAAAGTGCCCAACAGTAGGTGTACCATACCATCATTTGCATAAAAAGAGAACAAAATATATGTTTCTAATGTATATGTGCATACACACATTTGCTTGTATGTGCATAAATATCTCTGGAAAAATGCATGGGAAAAACCCAGTAGCATGACTTACCTAAAGAGAAGGGTAACTATGGTCAGGGATGTGAAACATACTTTTTTAAAAAAATTATTTAAATCCAACATATAGTGTAATCATGACTTCAGGAATAGAATTCAGTGATTCATCACCTACATATAACACTCAGTGCTCATCCCAACAAGTGCCCTTCTTAACACCCATCACCCATTTAGCCCATCCCTCCCACCCAACATCCTGCCTGCAACCCTCAGTTTGCTCCCTGTATTTAGAGTCCTTTACAACAGAGAGGGAGGCAAACCATAAGAGACTCTTAAGTACAGAGAACAAACTGAGGTTGATTAGGGGTGGGGGGTAGGAATGGGTGATGGGCATTGAGGAGGGCACTTATTGGGATGAGCACTGGGTGTTGTATGTAAGTGATGAATCACGGGACTCTACCCACGAAACGAAGAGCAGACTGTATACACTGTATGTTAGCTAACTTGATAACAAATTATATTGAAAAAAGAAAAAAAAAGAGTCTCTTATGGTTTGTCTCCTTCTCTGTTTTTATCTTATTTTTGCTTCCCTTCCCCTATGTTCATCTGTTCTATGTGAAACATACTTTTTAATGCTTTTGAAATTTTGAAAGATTTAAATGTATTGTGTATTTAATATTTTAAATTTAAATACAGTAAAACCTTGGTTTGCGGGCATAATTTGTTCCAGAAACATGCTTGTAGTCCAAAACACTTGCATATCAAAGCAAAGCAAACCATTGGCTCAGTTGTGATCATGTGACATTGAGCAATCACATACTATTCGTATTGGAAGACATCGCTCGTTTCTCAAGTTAAAATTTATTAGAAGTGTTTGCTTGTCTTGAAGAACACTGGCAGAACAAGTTACTCATAATCCAAGGTTTTACTGACATATAATCTGTTTTAAAAGAGATAAACTGATCAAGTTACCCCCATGCGTAAAAACCTTTTGTTATTCCCTACAGTTTTGTTGGCAAATTTCAGAGAACTTCAGCTTACCACCAAGGTCCTTGAAGACTTCATCCTAACCTGTTCCTTCTCTCTGGGCTTGACTTTGACCTTTCCTGATCTCTATGAAACAACAGGCACATTAAGTTATCAGAACACATCCTGCTCTCTCTTGCCCTTACCCTTAAACGTGTTGATCTTGTGTTACTGTCCCATAGGTCCTTGAGGCTCTACTCATTTTGTGTGTGGCGGGGGGGGGGGGGGGGGGGGGGTGTCTGTTTTCTCTCTTTGTTCAGATTGGGCACATTCTATTGGTCTGTCCTTCTGTTCACTGATCCTCTGTCATCTCCACTATAGTTTTTTGTTAATCCAGCAAGTTTTTTTGTTTTTCTTTCTGTGGTTGGTTATATTTTTCAGTTCCATAATTTCTTATTTGGTTCTTTTTTTTATAACTCCCTTTATTGTGATTTCCTATTTTTTGTTTGTTTCAAGTGGATCTGTAATTATTCGTTGAAGCATTTTTATAATGGCTGCTTTAAGATTCTTGTCAGATAATTGCAACATCTGATTCATCTCTGCATTAGTATCAGTTGTTGTCTTCTCTCATTCGAATTATAATATCCTAGGTCTTGGTATGATGAGTGTTTTTCATTTGTACCCTGGACATTTTGGCTATTATGTTAGGAGACTCTGGGTCCTATTTAGTTATTTTGTTGTAACAGGAAGTACCTCTGTTTAGGTTTATTTAGCACAAGGTCCTGTCCTACTTTTTTAGATTAAGGTTCCAATGACAATTTACTTACCATGGCCTTCAAAAATCCATTTGGCTTATCTCGTGCCACTGAGGTTCACATTGGTCCCTGTTGTGCTTCATGAGGGAGTGCACTGGGCTTTCCTAAACCAGATTGCCCAGTGTGGTGAGGAGGGCCCCACCCGTGGAACAAAAGAAGCTTCTAGGTCTAGGCTGCCTGTTATGGCAGGATTCCTCCTAGTATGTCTAGGTGGGGAGAAAGGTATCAGCCCCACAGGGATGAAGAGGCTTCCCAGGCTGGGCACCTGTGGTAAGATACCCCCAGCCTGTGGTGATACTGAGTGCTTCTCAACCCAGGTACTTGGGGCAGAATCATCCCCTTCTTCCAGCAGAGGGGGGAGGGGGGTGCTTGCCCTGTCTACTTGATCCACCACTGATTCCCCATTTCTACTTGATTCCCAATCCCTACTTGGCTCCCATTTGATTCCCCTTGTGGGTGGTGTCATGTTCATCTGCTGTTGTTGTAGGATGCCTGTTCAACCTGGAGAAGGAATGAGCCTATAGGTTGGAATTCAGGAAACACTGAAGCTGAGTCATTTTCTGCCGTTGGTTCCAGTATCATCAGATGCCATGCCACTATGTTATTTCTCTGGTCCGGGGCTCCCCAGATAGTTGGCTTTTGCTTCTCTTCTTTCAAAATTCTCCTTTGGTTGTTGTATTGGTCAGGGTTCTACAAAGAAACAGAACCAGCAGGATAGAGAGAAGGAGGAGAGAAAGATTTATTTTAAGGAACTGGGTCATACAATGGTGGAGGCTTGGCGAACCCAAGGTCTGATAGGGGAGTCTATTAGGCTGGAGACCCAGGGAAGAGTTACAGTTTAAGTCCAAAGGCAGTCCCTTGGCAGAATTTGTTCTTGCTCACAGTAGAGGAAGGAGGGTGTCAGTCTTTGTTCTCTTAAGGCTTTCAACTGATTGGATGAGGTCCACGCACATTATAGAGAGTGATCTGCTTCACTCAAATTCCTATTTAAATGTTAATCACATCCAAAAAAAAAAAAAAAACATACTCACAGAAACATCAAAATAGTGTTTGACCAAATATCTAGGCACTGTGGCTCGGCCAAGTTGACACATAAAATTAGCCATCACAGTTGTGTTTTGTTTCATAATTACATTCCATTTTGTAGAGGTTTTGTGGAGAAATCCTGGATCTGTAACACTCCTACACTTCCATCGGTTTTGTAAATTTCTCAGGCATTTTTTCCCTCTAATAATACTTCTTTTATTCCTTCTCTTTCTTTCTGGTAATATAAGCACATGTGATTGTCAGACCTTCTCAATATACTCGTCTCTTTTTTATGCCTTTTTGTTTCTCATACATCATTCTGGATATTTTTCCAATTGAGGTCAGAATTCTTTGATTGTTTATTCATTTTCTCTTCATGTATTTTTAGCCTATCATTAAATCTATGTTTAAGTTTTTAATATTGGTAATTTTTCAATTCTAAATTTTCCATTTCATTCTTTCTTGCTTGTTCTGTTGTTTTCTTTTTTCCTTTCTAGATTCTCAATCTTTTCCTTTATCTCCGTGAATACAGTAACACAGTTATTTTTGAATCTGTCTGATAACTCACTATCTGGGAACTCTGTAGGTCTGTTTATATTTCCCTTTTCTTCCTGCTTGTTTGTATTCATTTCCTCTCATCTCCTCTTGTACCCCATTATTTTTTTATGCACACTGGGTTTGAAAATGGAAGCCTATGTTGTAGTTACTTTCCTCTACGGAGGATTCTTGTTTGTTTGTGTCAGGGGCCTTGTAGTGACCGCAAGCAAGCACTCTTATCTTCAAGATTGAACTTCAACTTCAAAACTGAAAACACCGGAAGCTGAGCTTGCTGTTCCTGCACAGGCTTTCTCTACCCAGTTCACCCCACTTGAAGGGTGGAACCCTTGGGGATCTCAACACAAGGAAGTTGGCTTTGTCAGGCCTCTAAGTCCAATCTCCCTAGCCCCAAGAAGCTGTCAAAAATACTGCTCAGCCTCACAAACTGGCAAATGCCCCAGGGAAAAGCCCCAAATGACGGTCTCTCGTCCACCGAAGCTCTGGCCCATTGAGTCTTCACTATCTTGTTAGCTCTCCAACGCTCTTAAACAGAGGTATTTTGTTATTTTTTCCCATATATTTTATTCAGAGTTTCCAGTCATCCTCAATAGAAGAGCAAGTCCCAATTGCCTGATCTGCCATTAACAGATATGCTCTTCTGCTATCTTAAACAGGAGGAAATTACAGGATTACGTGTGGATTACTTAACTCTGTATGCCTGATTCAAAGCACATAACAGGAAACGCATCACAATGACTACAAAGCAGGCACTGTTTTAAACACTTTCCATGCATTAACTTTTTCCTCCTTAGGAAGTGGGTACTAATATTATCTTCATTTCCAAAAGAAAGAAACTAAAGCAAAGAGAAAGCAAATGACTTGCCCAAGATCATGCATCTGTAACTGGCTCCAAAGTCTATGCCCCTAACCACCGAGCAAAGCAGTCTCACCTAGTTAAATTTCTCAAAATCATATTAGGAAACTATCCAGAAATAATGCATAATCTTTTTCTAGAAAAAGAACAGAAAAATTAAATTATATTTAAGATCACTTACAATGCCATTTTGAGTCCCTAAATCTCTATTCCGGTACCCACCTTCACAAAATATCGTAAGACTGGTGACAGGATTTAATGCACCCAACTGGGCATGCAAAGTAGTCCAATGGACAGGCCCAACAGATCCTCTTATGGGATGCAAAAGAGAAAGATATTCTAGAAAAGATGAAATTTTCTCAGAGCTTCTAAACTGAAACTGGGGCCACAGGGAAAAGAAGTTAACATGCAAAGCATCAACCACCTTTGTGGAATAGACTGGGCATAAATCCACAGGTATTCAAACTGAAGGATGACTTCAGTACATCACTCAAGATACAACAGTCACTGCAAAAAACATAATAAGAAAAGGGAAAAATGTTCAGATACCATTTTTAATGTTCATAAATTAGATAAAATATTAGAATAAGGATTACATTTAACAAGGATGTTTCTATTTATACATACTGGAGTAAACATTTATCTTCTATTCCGTCTCCCAAAACGCTATTTAAAAAGATGGGAAAGAAATCTAAAAATCATTAGAAAAACAAAACCAAACAAAACTCAGGAACAAAGAAACAAAAGAAGAAAAGACAGATTAATGATGTCAACAAAATTTTGAAAGAAACACACAGATGAAGGATAATTGACTTGGTGAAGTTAAGAAAACTAAAATCCAAGTTTGCAGAGGGGAAAGTCATCAGGAAAAAGCTGATCCGTTCCACAACAGCTGAAAAAGTATTAAAAAATCAGGGAGCACCAAGGACCACTAAAAATGGGGTGATGGGTGAAGAAGAAACATAGTTTCCTCTCAGGAGAGACTGAGCTAGAGAATCTCTGAATGCACAAACTATAGGCATAGCTGAAGGTTAGTGTAAAATCACCCTGAAAACAGGAGGCTTCATTAAAAATCTACATAAAGTGGGCCTCCAACCCACTCCCCATACACAGTTCCCAGCAAGGTGGCATTCAGGCTTATACCTGAACAAAAGACCAGAAGATTCCTTTGAGGAAAAACTGGTATGTTCAAATGGAAAGCCCTGGAGGTACTACTCACTTTGGAGTTCCCCAGTCAGGGAGTAGCAAGGCAACAAGTTTCTTCAGCCTTTGGTGATGGCTATACGTCAGTAAGGCCTCTCACACACGTGAAGCTTCTAACCAGCATTTTATTACTTATTTTTAAATATGAGTTAACAGGGGTGCCTGGGTGGACCGGTCAGTTAAGTGTTTGACTCCTGATTTCAGCTCAGGTCATGATCCTATGGTTCGTGACTTCAACCTCCACATAGGGCTCCACACCTTTCTGCCCCTCCCCCACTCATGTTCACTCTCCAAATAAATAAACTTAAAAAAAATACATAAATATGAGTAAACAGCCTGCTCAGGTGGTCAGACAGCTCAGGCCACAGCTAAGACAAAGAAGAAAACTAACAAAAAGATTAACAGAAGAAATAGATACAATGCTCAGAGTTAGAGAAAATGCAAAAAAAAAAAAAAAACCCTATACCTTCCAAGATACGGAAGAAGATGTCAATTTCATCCATGAGAAACAAAATGACACTAAATTAAAAACAAATATTTAGTTAACAAACAAAAATAAACATCTGTAAGTCGAAAACATAATGGCAAAAACGTATTCAACAAAAAAGTTTGGAAGACTGAGGCAATCTCCGGGAAGTGAAACAAAAAAACAGAAAACTGAAGACTAAAAGAAAAAAAGAAAAGGAGATACAAAAAGATATAACAGAGAGACTGGAGAGGAATAAATTATCAAAACAAATTATGCAAATAATTCCTACAACTGAGGGATATTCATTCCCAGATTAGAAGAATCCACTGAGACCCGAACAATGAATAAAAAATGACCTACATCAAGGAACATCAGAGCAAATTTCAGAACACATGGTTTAAATAATGATTAACAACACAATTTCCCACCATTTATTGCAGTCTACGGGTAAATAATTATTTACATATTTTACATGTGCTGACCCATTTAATCATCACACTTAGGAGACAGAAACAATCATACCCATTTACCAGATGAGCAAAGGGAGGCAAAGAGAAACCACATAACTTGCTCTAGGTAACACATATTGGAAGTAGGAGATTAATGAAATGAACCAAGGTATCTGGTTCCAGAGCTGACTTATTAGCACGCATATGGTTTTTACAGGCAAAAAAATATAGGAACAAAGCTAGATTTTCCTCAATGAGGAAATGGCTAAATAAATTTGAGAACACCTATTCCTTACAAAATTAACATTTTCCAAGCTATTAAAATGTAATCATTCCAAGTGTGTTCCAGTAATAGACAAGCAGTCTATATCAGACTAAACTTCTTGCATATAACAATTATAAACTTTGGAAAAAATTAAATATAACTGCTTGAAGGTACCAGGGAGCAATCAAAAGCAAACAGAAATTTGAGGGGATCTGGCCCTTGAAAAAAGGGAAATACATTCATGGGGTAACCTCCATATTTCTAGGGCTTCTCCAATGAGAACAGTTACTAGTCTGTGTGGTGCAGGATGACTGGAACTCATGAAGTATCGGAGGACGGAGCTCAGTGTTGCCAGGGTGGCTGGAAATTGAGGTGGCGGGTTGAGGGTAGACCCAGAACAAGGGGAGTCCTAGAGGGGAGCTTCAAAATCCACCTATAAATTCCCCTCACATCCTTGGCTGACCTCATCCCTGTGGGGGTGGCGGGGGGAGAATTCCAAGGAGCACAATTTTAAAGCAATAAATACATGGAACACTGAGAAATATAAGGAGAGATTTCAGCTCCTGCTCTTTGAAGAAGTGAAGAAAGTTTGAGATCTGCCAAGTTACAGCATCTCGGTGAATGAACACCTCAAGCTTTTCCTTTGAAACCAAGAAGGGCCACAGTGCAAAAGTAAAGACTGTTTCCCAAAATTAAGGTATTCACCCTAAGTCTAAGGATAAAACCTGAAATACATCCCTCTTAATAAAGTGTGAAATCAAGCTCCATAACATCAAGATGATTTAACTGCCTTGAAGGAAAAAACACAACACTCTTTAGAAGAAAACGACAGAAACTAGAGCTCTACAATATATCCTCTACAATGTCCAATATACAATCAGTAATTATTAGACATGGGAAAAATAGGACAAAAAAGTCACTCAAGGCCAAGAAAAAAAGGAAACATAGGCTGAGATAACCCAGATGTTAAGATTAGCAAACAAAAATGAGACAGCAGGAATTAAGACCAGCCTATAATTTATAATAGCTGTAAGTGAAATAAAACCACTTTTAAAAAAGACTCTCTCAAAAAAGATTAACAACCAATTTTATATTCCATATATGAGGCATATTTAAAACAAAAGGAGGGGCGCTTGGGTGGCTCAGTCGGTTGAGCGACCAACTTCAGCTCAGGTCATGATCTCACAGTTTGTGAGTTCGAGCCCCACATCAGGCTCTATGCTGACAGCTTGGAGCCTGGAGCCTGTTTCAGATTCTGTGTCTCCCTCTCTCTCTGACCCTCCCCAGTTCATGTTCTGTCTCTCTCTGTCTCAAAAATAAATAAACATAAAAAATTTTAAAAAATTTAATAAAAAAAAGACTCAAAGGGTAAAAGTAAGATAATTAACAAAAATATATCAAACAATATATAAAAAGCAGAAATTGCAGTATTTATGTCAAAGGCAATTTGCTGTAACAAATTCAATGTGTTTGATAACCTATACACTTTAAGAAGGAGCAGAGTTTGGGACAGCTACATTCATTGATATCTCCTTGTTATATTTTTTAGTAAAAATGCATTAGAAAACCTATTTGTTATGAAGATACATAGTATCCTCAAAAATATTCACCTTCTGAAAGTACCAGGTGCATACTGTTGAAAAATTACACCAAAGTTCATAGTGAAAGAGTTAGAATTATTAAGATAGTATATTCTTTACATTCCTCTAAGTATTTATTAACTTTATAACCAGAAACTATATATATACATATATATGTGTGTGTATACATATATATACTATCACATACATAATAGATATTACACAGAATATATGTATGTATGCTATTCTTATCGGGAGGGAAAGTAAATGAAAAATTACATGATTTCTGAAAAATAAAGCTGGGCCATGAGACAGGAAATTCATCAGCAGTCCATGGTTTATAAATGCACCTCCAGGGATAAGAACAGAAAGAGATACAAAAATATTTAATAACAGCTTTGGGGCATCCATGATGTGTGACAGCTGCAGACAATTATAGAATATACAGCAGCTTGTACTGGGTTCAATTTTTGCTATGTATTTTGTGCAATATTATAAAATACATATATAATGGTTGGCACTTTGTAAGCCCTTTTTATCACTCTCTCTACTTTATACTAATAGTACTAGAAATTGTTTTTAGAAAGTTAAAAAATGATTCTAATAACTCAGACATAATTTCTACATTAGCATTCCTGCTTTCTGCAAACCCTACCTCTGTTGGCCAAACATATGGGTCTAAGTGATATTAATGATGATTATCATTAACTAACAATAACAAAAGTGGCTAACATTTTTTATAAAATGTATTATTTGTGGCAGGCTCTGCTCTAAAGTCTCTCAAAAATCACAGTTATTATAGTTCCTATTCTTTCACTGAGGGAAACTGAGGCACTGAGTTAAACAAGTGACTCAATGTCACCAACTGGTAAGTGGCTGTACCAACCTACAAATTAAAGATACTTGACTCCAGAATCTTGTTCCTAACCTGCTCCATCCTACCATCAAAGGGTCATTATAAGAAGCAATCACATTGAAAATCTTTCCCTCTATGTGTATGAAAACGACTGTTAAAGGATAGTCCCAAAGTCCATGCTGATTTTAAGTTGAACTTGTAATGCAAACCTACATTTAAGTTTTAAGTGACTGAGATTCCAACTTGCAAACAGTTTTATACATTTGAAACTCTTGGCTAAACCAAAATATCTAACTTAAGTGGCATATATTCAAGCGTATGTCCCAGAATCTTCCTACTTGGGGGTTGTCAGAATACAATCTGCCTCCCCCAAAGGTACCAGCTTCTTAGATTAGATTAACCCTCACTGGCTTCTGGTGGAAGATGTAGCTACAGAGAACTGGAAGGTCCCAGGGGGATGTGTCATTAAATCCCAGTAAAACTGGGATCTGACAGCCTACCCACACAAAAAGGGAGACTGCAGAGAAGAAAATCCTCAACTGGAATATAAACATTATCATTTCTTTGGCAGGAATCAAGATCAGAAAACCTGAAGACACGCCATTGTTCATTTTTCACCAAGACTTATCTGTCAGTACATCACCAACTATGCTATAATCTTTTGCCGAGACCCAAAGAAACTCCTGTTATCACATTCCCCTGTTGCTCAAAGAGCTGATGAAGCATCTGATGAAATTAAGTTCATAAATAAAGTCTGTTTGAATTTAAAGTTGTCAATGGAAAACACAAATTAAGTAGGAGTAAGGCAGATGAAAAGGAGTGATTTTTTTTAATTACCTAGAATTTGCATTCAAGTTTATATTTTGGTTTCCTTTGGCTTCCTTGATTTATAGGATTTGGGAGAAAGACAGGAATACTGATTGAAAATACCTGTTAAAATAAGTATTTCCTAAAATGGATAGAAAATCAAAAACTGAAACAAAAGGAAAAAAATTATTGCTAAACTTAAGGCAGTCCTATAGCCAGGAGGAAACATTTATGATGAAACTCAGCCTTAGCTCTGGTTAAATGAAAGCATATCCTACCTGCATCATTTGAGAATTCTGTGCCATGTTGGCTGTTAATGTGGAAAGGAATAATGGTGCCTGCTGCAACCTGACCCAGCTTTTTCTGGCATCCAAATTCCCGAGAATTATTCAGTCTGCATCAGATATCCCCTCCCTCCTTCTTTCAGGACAAAGTAAAGATAACCCAGAAGGATTACACTTTGCGAAGGATGTTTTCCCAGGAACAAGAAAAGACAGAACTTCTTGGCTTGATATCCTAGTCCTTCCCAGCCAGGTAAACCCTGGCCGGCTCTCCAGCTCTGTCCCTACCCTGAGTACGACTATACTCTAGCCATGCCAAACCAAGGCAGTCCCTCCAAGCACTGTGTGCATCAGGTTTCTCTCCTCATCATTTTACCTATGTGGCGCCCCCTGGCTCAGGATCCATCTCTGCTTTGGAAAACCTTTCCTGATCAGTCTAGATGCCCCCGTTTCCTACCGCCCACCCGTCTGCCTTCACTCACCTTGTGCTGATAGCCTGCAACCGTCTGCTTATGGCAGAGTTCTTTGAGGGTAGAGACCATACGTTGTTAGTCTTAATTTCCTCAATGCCTAGTCAAGAAGGGGTTGAATAAATGTTTTCTCGAGGGTTGTGAGTTTAGGGGAAGAGACATCAGTACGTTGGGTCTATCAGAACATGTACTAGCTGCTGCATGTAATGACATTACAAAACTACGAAACTATGAAAACTATGAAGGGTGAAATTATCAGTCCCCCGTTACAGATGATAAAACTGGTGCTTAGCTTGATTAAACACTTGCCTGATGCAGGATCAACAGAAATCAAAGAGGTGGAGTCAGATCCAGGTAGAGTTTGGGGTCTAGGCTCTCTACCTCCCTATTCTGAGGGAACGAATCCTGTACCTCTCTTGAGAGACCAATATCAGAACCCCACGAGATCCTGAAGCCATGTCTCAGAGAACATGACTTTTCACCATCCTACCTACTACTTTATAAATCTTTACCACTGGAATTTCCAAACACTGTAAACAATTTAAAAGGTGGGGAGATGGTTCTTATCGCCTCTGAATTTAAAGCACAGTGTTTATTCTGTTCACATCAACATGGCTTCTGCCTACCAGGCTTTGATCAATTCGGGCAATTCCTAGAAGGTTGTACTTGGGAGAATAGATACATGTTGTCTTCCCCTGCCCGGTATCCACCACCCCCCGCCCCCAACAATTTGGTAATGCTACCCAACTCCATTCCTCGGAACTTCTAGTCCCACACTTCATGCGGTCTTGGTGGAACCATTTATTTTAAAGTTTTTGTCACTCCAGGCAAAACACAGGCACAGAACTCATGCCAGGCCAATGAGACTTTCTCCCCCAAAATGTGACTCTTGTACCAAGTAGCCCAAAGACTGTTTCTAACTGGAGCTGAGTAATTCTGAGGGCTCCTCCGTGAAGAGGTTCTCCATCTGGACATACTACCATGTGCCGAGATCCTTACAGCCATCCTAGTTTCAATCTCCGAGGCCTCCACGTCTCTTTCCCCAAACTTCCTTGTTCTGCTTGAGTAAGCTAAAGGCTACTCCTATCCTTTGCAATCAAATCATTTTCAACTAGCACACCCACACGTATGAATAGTAGGACTCTTGTTTCCACATGTGAAGAGAAGCTGAAATCCTCTTCTAGGCATGTGAAACTAAAGCTGGAAAGCATCAACTTATTACTAAGCATACATAAAGCTTTTTAAAAATAACTATGCTATTTTTATGGTAGAGGGTTTTTTGGGGGGAGGGGATCAAAATTCTAAGTAACAGGGAGACAAAGTTGGTTTTTCTGGTTTTCACAAACAAATAAAAGACAGTCAATAACAGCAATTTTATAAATCCTTATCTAACTAGGCAACAGATATCAATAGTCTCATTCTTCCTATGGGGAAACAGGCTTAGAGAGATTCAGTACTTTACCCCAGGTTACAAATCTAGTTATTCAAAACAAACAATGGTGTCCCTCCAAAGTCAATGCTCTGCCTCCTGTGACACATCGCCTCCATAGAGCATGATTCATTGCAATCCACCCAAAAGGCTCAAACATCACCTACCATATCTTAAGCTCCTTGCCCACCAGTGCAGTAATAGAAGTTGCCTATGATTAACAGAAATGGATCTCACTCTCCTTTAGCTCTGGGTTCCCCCGCGGCTGATAACAAGCATGCTTATTATGAAGTATGAAGACTGCTTCACCAGGGAGGCAGACACAGACCCAAAGGATCTCCAAAAACTGGTTCACCACCCTTGAATAATCAAGACAGTTTCAGGTTATAGAATTCAGTTTTTAAAATACAGGTTTCCCCTGTTATCTGAAAGTAAAGTGTTTCTATGAAAACTTTCTTAAGCTGAAATTGTGTAAAGCAAAGACACAATTACCATTAATTCAGGTGGAAAATTTTTAGCATTCCCAGACCCCAAAAATAACGTCTCTTAGGCTTTTTTGACACCTTAGGACACATCTTGCTAATGGATGCACAAAATAAATCAAAATAAGATGCTCACATACACAGTTCAAAGCTATGACCACTTGATGCTGAGACACTGAGTGAGGTTCTTGGGGAAGGAGCTGGGCAGCACCAGTCTGGTGGCTTAGGATGCACACTGCCTCTGTAGTGGCTTAGCTCACTGGAAAACAGCTGAATGCTATCTTCATTTTTGGCCTCTTTTTTTTGGTAAATACGAAAGTCCTCTTTGCATTTCTTCCTTCCTTCCTTCCTCCCTTCCTTCCTCCCTCATTCTTTCTTCCTTCTTTCTTCTTTCTTTTCTTTTCTTTTCTTTTTTCTTTTTTCTTTTCTTTCTTTCATGTTCATTCGTTTTTGAGAGAAAGAGACAGAGCGCAAGCCAGGGAGGGGGAGAGAGAAATGGAGACACAGAATCCGAAGCAGGCTTCAGGCTCCTAGCTGTCAGCACAGAGCCCGATGCGGGGCTCAAGTTCCCCATCCATGAGATCATGACCTGAGCTGAAGTCAGATGCTTAACCGACTGAGCTACCCAGGCGCCCCTGGATTTCTTTCAATTAGCAAAAACAGGTACTAATGGACGTCTTTGGTAGAATGCTTTAGAAATTAGTTGTACAACAATGTGAATATACTCAATACTACTGAACTGCACACTTAAAAATGGTTACAGTTCTAAGTATTGTGTTATATATATATTTTATTGGAATTAAAATCAAATAAGTAAAATATATCTAAGTAGAGATAGAGATAGAGTCAAATTTATTATTTCCAAAAACAAATGTCAGTTTCATATCACATCTACTTAAGCTTACACTAAGGAATGTGAAGCAAGCTCTCTTCTGTCCCATGTTCCAACGGGAAAATCTATACTTCTAGTAAACGATATCAAGCTTTCAGTAACAATTATGGCTTAGTTTGAAAAGGTCAGGTCTGTTCAACCCAGAGCCAGCAGCCTTGTCAAACCAGCATCAGGAACTGAAGGCTATTCAGCATATTTCAAAAACATAAATAATTCCCACATTTCAAGTCTATGCCTAACAGGTGAGAGGTTGCAAAGAAAGGTTTATCTAAAAACAATTCCTATTCTGAGTGCTAAATAAGAACTTTAAATGCAACATGGAAACACCACATATCATATGGATAAGGAATTTTCCTTGTGTTACAGAGTCCATAATAGTCATTTGTTCCACAAACATCTGGGAATATGTTACACATTTTCAGATGCAAAAAGAAAAAGTATTGATCACTGGTCTAGATAAGCATCGTAATTTAGGAGGGGAAATATGCAAGTCAACAGACTACCTCATATAGAAAGTGAGTCATGCTCAGTCTAGGAAGTGCACAGGGCTCTACAAGTTAGGAGTAAAAAGAACATAAGGGGACCCAGAAAAGAGTATCCTTAACTACTCTAACGATAGAGTAGTTACTCTTAAAGTAAGAGTTACTCTAGAGTAAGTGTACTCTAAGGATAGAGTAGTTAAGGATCACTGATAAGGACAGGATATCCAGTAAGGATAACAAGAGGTTGGTCAAAACATTTAAAAAGAAAAACTGAGAAATGAGATGTCCATGGGAGGTTCTGAAAAGCTTCAATACATGCCTGGGAATCTACAAAGCTGTGTGCATTCACAGAGCTGTGTGTACCTTCAGGAAAGAGATGAAAAGACTCCAATCTCTCATCTCTAGAGGAACCTTCAGGGACTGAGCAAGCAAGAGGTGAAGACTAAGAGGTGTAAATTGCCTGCCACAGCACTGAAAACATACTCAAACACAGAGCCCCTTTGGCAAAGGCTGGGAGACTTGGTTCAAAGCACCAAGGAAATCTCTTGTCTAATCCGCTGACCACTAAGCTAACCAAGAACCTCAGGGGTCATACACTACCAAGAATACAGAATTTACAGAATTAGTCCAGAAAAGTCACTAAACAAACAAAGAGAAACAAACAAACCCAGGGGAAGGGGAGATCTGATTTTCAGTGTGGCCATACTATATTATTTGGAATCTCCAATTAAAAAAAATTATGACACAGGAATAGACAAATGACTCAGGGGAAAATATCAGTCAACAGAAACTGTTCCTGAGGAATACCATATATTGGACTTACTGGATAGAGACTTTAAATTAACTATTATAAATATGATGAAAGAACTGAAGGAAACCATGTCTAAATCATTAAGGCAAAGTATGAGAGTTACATTTCATCAAATACTATCAACAAAGGGAGAGAAATTATGAAAAAGAACTAAGTAGAAATTCTGGACTTGAAAAATACAATAACTGAAATGAAAAAAATCACTAGAAGGACTCAACAGCAAATATGAATTGGCAGAAGAAAGAATTAGGTAACTTGAAGATAAGTTTTGAGATTGTTTGAGATTGAGATGATCTAGTCTGGGGTACAAAAAACAGGATGAAGAAAAATGAAGAGAGTCTCAGAGACCTATGGAACTCCTTCAAGCACACAAGAAAAACAGGAGTGAGTAAAAGGCATAGACAAATATATGAATAAATAATGGTGGATAACTTCCCAAACATGATGAAAAGCATTAATCTTCTCATCCAAGAAGCTCACCAAAAAGTCTAGGTAGGATAAATTCAAAGAGAAGCACACTTAGACACATCATAGTCAAATTATCAAAAGCCAAAAAAAAAAAAAAAAAAACACCCAAAAAGACATTATCTTGAAAGCAAGAGAAAAAGTTACTCATCACATACAAGGGATCCTCAATCCCACCAACTGCTAAACTTCTTATCAGAAATCATGGAGGTCAAAAAACTGAAAGAAAAGAACTATCAGCCAAAAATTCTATACCCAGAAAAACTATAGTAATGAATGATAAATTAGGCCAATAAGACATTCTAGATATACAAAAACAGAAAGACTTCGTGATTAGCAGACCTGCCTTGCAAGAAATACCAAAGGAAATACTTGTAGCAAAAACTAACAGAAGTGAAGGAAGAAATGGATTCAGCAATAATAGCTGGAGGCTCCAATACCAACTTTCAATAAAAGGACAACCAGCAAAACATCAACAAGAAAATAGAAGACTTGAACATTACAAGCTAACTAGACCTAACAGAAATCTACAAAACATTCTATACAATAGAACAGTATACATTCTTCTCAAATGCACATGGAACACTCTCCATATAGACCATATATTAGGTGTAAAATAAATCTCAATAAATTTACAAGAAGTGAAATAATATAAAGTATGTTTTCCAGCCACAGTAGGTTGAAATTAGAAATCAATAACAGCAGGAAATGTAGGAAGTTCACATGTATATGGAAATAAAACAACACACTTTTAAATAACCAAAGGGTCAAGAGATTTAAGAAAATACTTAGAGATGAATGAAAATGAAAACACACATAGCAAAACTTATGCACCTAAAGCCGTGCTTAGGGATAAATTTATAGTTATAAATACCTATATTTAAAAAATGAAGAAGAATCGGGGCACCTGGGTGGCTCAGTCGGTTAAGCATCCGACTTCAGCTCAGGTCACGATCTCATGGTCCATGAGTTCAAGCCCCGCATCAGGCTCTGGGCTGATGGCTCGGAGCCTGGAGCCTGCTTCCGATTCTGTGTCTCCCTCTCTCTCTGCCCCTCCCCCGTTCATGCTCTGTCTCTCTCTGTCCCAAAAATAAATAAACGTTAAAAAAAAAAAATGAAGAAGAATCACAAGTCAATAACCTCCTAAAAACTAGAAAAAGAAACCACATAAGCCCAAGTAAGCAAAAGGAAGGAAATAATAAAGTCAGGAGAGGAAATAAATGAAATAGAAAGACAACAAAGAAAAATCAGTAAAACCCATAGTTGGTTCTCTGAAAAGATCAACAAAATTGACAAACCTTTAGTGAAACTGACCAAGAAAAAGATACAAGATTTGTATCATTACAATGTAAGAGGGACATCAATACAGACATAAAAAAGGATTATAAATGAATACTGAGAACAGTATGCAAACATATTACATAACCTAGATGAAACGAAAAATTTCCTAGACAGAACATACAAAAACTGACTCAAGAAAAATAGAAAACAGATCTGTAACCAGTAAAGATTTTGGATTAGTAACCAAAACCTTCCCACAAAGAAAAGCACAGGTTTAGATGGCTTCAGTGGTTATTACACCAAAAGCAGACAAAGATAGCACAATAAAATAAAACTATGCAGCAGTATCTTCATGAATATAGATGAAAAATGCTCAAAAATATTAGCGAATAAAATCTAGCAACATATAAAAAAAGATTATGAATACTATATGAAAAAATATGACTTATGCCAGGAATGTAAGATTGGTTGAACACATGAAAATCCATCACTGTAATACAGCATATTAATAAGCTAAACAACAAAGACCACATGATCATCTCAATAAAAGAAAAAGCATTTGATAAAATCCAACACCCTTTCATTATATATACACTCAACAAATCAGGAACAGAAGGGAACTTTCTCAACTTGATTAAGGCTGTCTACAAAAAGCTCACAGCTAACATCATGCTTCATGATGAAAGGATGGATGCTTTCTCCTCAAATATTGACAAGATTGTCACTCTTACCATTACTATTCAGTATTGTACTAAAGGCTCCAGTCAGGGCAATTAGACAGGAAAAAGAACTAAAAAGCATCCAGATTGGAAAAGAAAATGTAAAACTATCTCTATTCAGAGAGAACACGACCTTGTATATTGAAAATTCTAAGGAACACACACACACACACACACACACACACACACACACACACACAAAACTGAGAACAGCAAAGTTGCAGGACACAGGATTGATATATAAATATCGATCATATTTCTAAACATTAGAAATTGATCCTCAAAAAATAAAGTTAAGAAAGCAATTTCATTTACAACAGTATCAAAAATAAAATACTTACAAATAAATTTAACATAAGAAGTTCAAGACTTGTACACTAAACACAGAAGAAATATCCCATATTTATGGACTGGTTTCTGTCTGGTGGCAACAGCTACTAGGAGATAGTGTGAAATGGCAGTAGAAGGACACTCACACGCACCCTAAGCACAAAGTGGAGGGAGTTAGCAGAAGCTGGTTGGCGGAAGGGCAAGAGAGTAGGAGTCTAAACCAGTGGTTTTCTGGTTTACACTGAGGGTTATATCGCCTCCCAGGGGACAATCAGCAATGTCTAAGAGGTCTTTAGTTGTCACAGCTGGGGATACGCTATTGTCATCCAGTGGGTACAGGTCAGAGGCTGATGCTCAAAATCCTGTGATGTTCAAGACAGTACCCCACAACAAAGAATAATCTGGTCCAAAATGTCAATAATGCCATGGGTGAGAAACCCGGATCTAAACCGAAAGCTGCAAAGCATGCTCTTTGTGCCCTGGCATCCCCAGGCATGCCCAGCAGAGTCCACAAGGGGGCCGTCATTACTGTCACCACAAGAAGGCATAAGGGACTAGGATCATTGTAGACTCTGGGTTCAGAAATCACTCACAGACCCTGTGATGGTTCACTCCATGTGTCAACTTGGCTGGGTCACAGGGTGCCCAGATAGTTGGTTAAACATTATTCTGAGTATGTCCATAAGGATCTCTAGATGAAATTCACATTTGAATCAGCAGACTGAATATAGCAGATTGCTCTCTCTAATGTGTGTGGGCCTCATCCAATTAGTTGAAGGCTTGAACAGGACAAAAGGGGTGACCCCTCCCCCTAAGTAAGAAAGAATTCTTTTTGCCTGATGTGTTCAAATTGGGACACTGGCTTTTTCCTGCTTCAGGACTGAAACTGAAACATTAGCTCTTCCTGGTTCCCAAGCCCGCTGATCTTTGGGCTGGAACAGCACCACTGGTTCTCCTGTTCTCAGTCCTTCGGACTCACACTAGAACTAACCATTGACTCTCCTGGGTTTTCAGCCACAAAACATGGGATAGGTCACCCTACGTAATCGATTACTCATGATAAATATCTTTAACACATTTATATAAATATGTATATTTATACACACACATCCTATTGGTCCTGTTTGTGGAAAACCCTAATACATACACACATTACACTTTATTGACAAAAAAAAAAAAAAACCCTGACCTCTTTAATAAACCTTGATTGCATTTTTCTGGCTTCATCTGTGATGACTGTAGTTATAGGAGACAAAAAAAGCCCAGTGTTTATATGAAGCCCAGCGCTTTCCTCTCCCATCTTGACATTAAAGCAGCACCTGACACCCCATACTTCTGTTTTCTGAGCCACTGGACACAGTGGAAGCTGTGTGAGGCCTCTCCTGCTGTTTGGGTTTTTTCTCTGTCTGCTTCCCATCCTTTGGGGAAGGGAAGGGTGTTTTCATGTAGATCCCCTGCACAGAGGACAGCTAATGAACACTCGATAAAAATACACAGCTCTTCTCCCCACTGACAATTTCCTCTTCAGTTTCAACTGGATAATGATGCTCTTTGCTCCCTCTGCTATATAAAAGTCTGGTACATTTCTTCTGCCTGTAATAAAAGTGCATCAAGATAAGAGTTGGCAGCTGGCTGTATTTGGAATTAGATCACATAATTACAGCGGAGAACATAAAACTATGAAGAAATATACACTAAAACCTCACTAATTCAGACCTCATCAGTTCTGAATTTGTGATCAAACATGGTAGGCTAAAATTCAGCCATTTGTTCTCAGAGTGAAGGGACAGCCAATAGCAACTAATAGCAGACGAGAAAAGGAGAATATTTACCTTCCAAAGGGAGCAAATTATTAGCAGGTACTTACTTAGAAGTATCAGTTTGTATGTAAACACTACAATTACAGTGTAAGCAAATAACAGCTGCAGAGCCTGGGTTTTTAGTATGCAAACCTCAGATCTGAGGGTTCTCCGAGGCACTTAATCCTGGGACCGGGGTGAGTGCTGTTTGTTCACACTTTCACTGAGGGAGGTCAGGATAGCAGGCAATAAAGGGCAATCCAAGTACAGAGTGGTCAGGGCTACCCGAGGAATGGACTGTGAGTCACTGCCCTTGGTGGGAGAGAAGGAGGAGGAGCCAGAGATGGGGAGGTTTCCAGGTGTTGGTGATCCCTCCTCCTTCCCAAGACGCCATCTGACACCAGGGGCAGGCTTTACTGCTCTCTTGGCAATGAGGGACAGGGTGACTAGTAGACGAGGGTTCTTCTAGGCTGGGCTCTGCCGCAGGGGGGCCGGTCTGGTGTCTGGACCATATCTATCAAGTGGTAACCAGCCCTCTCTGTCCTTTGTCATGAATGGCACACCGAGCTGTTGACCGTGGCTCCACCGAGGCATCTCAACATCAAGGTCCTTGTTCTTGGCAGCCTCCCCTTCTGGACCCCAGGCTTCGACAGCTCCAGCTGTCCATGCAGCCATTCAACACTCGCTCACTAGAGCTCACAGGAACCCCTGGCTTCCTGCATGGCCTGCACAGGCTGAGGGACCCAACCCGAGAGGTGGCTCTCCCCATCAGTGCTCCATGGTCGCACCTGGGCCACGGTGCATGTGGTTATACAGGACTTCCCGGAGAGGGATGCAGTGCCCTCCAGCCTAGTCTTCCCCCCCATGTTCTCAAACCCCCGTCCCTTCTGCTGAAGGTTCTACTCTGCCCAACATATGGCATCCACACACACCTCCCTCCATCCCACTGCAAGGAGGGTCAGGACATACACTCCTCACCACATTGTGCTCTCTCTCTCTCTCTCTCTCTCCTCTCTCCCCCACACTGCTTGGCCCAAAGGGCCAGGATTTCTTCTCTCTACCTCCCACGTTTCATCCTTTGGGCCTCACAGCTCAGTCTGTTAAGGGAGAGTCAGCCTCTCTCCACTATAGAAGAAACTCTCATCTGAGTCAGATGAAATGTGGCTGCAGGAAGACCAAAGCCCAAGGACTGCCGAGGACAGGAACTCTTCAGTTTACGGTCTTAAAAATGTTTCCTCTCTACCGAATTAAAATGGCTGAGAGACAACTTGAAAGTTCCCACTTTCAAGTTATGTTATCAGAAGTTACCAGGTTATAAGCAATCACCATGATGTGCCTGCAGTTCCCATTTCTACATGGGGCTTGCTGGACCTCCGTCGCCCATGGCCCGCCGCGGCATTCTGTGCACTCAAGAAAACCTCTCCCTAGTCTTACCCTGGTACAATTTTTCAAACACATCATCAACTAAAAACACCTTGTAAAAATGTAGTTGTTTTGATGTCTTCAGTATTTAGACTCAGAAATAAATGATGAGCCCAGAGATGGCTTTATCTATTTTTATCCAACTTCGGACGACCCAAAGCATCCTGGGAAAACCCCTTTTCTCACCGTGCCCTGGTTATGGGACATGGAAGCCTACTTGAGGATTGGGGTGTTCAGTGCCATGGTGGAAAGAAGGTAAAGCAAGTGTCAGCAAATCATTTCAGATCCTTTGTCCTTTCCTTCTGCTCCCATTTCAATGCTGTGGTTTATCTACCAACACAGAGTTCCCACTACATCTTAGAAATGGGTTCCCCAGAATAAAAGACTTTCTCTTAGCTTCGCTGAACTGCAAGAAAGAACACTGAAAAGTGATTCATTCCCTTCTCTGCAAACCATTCCTGTGCATGTTTGATACAGAAGCCTGAGCATCTTCTAGCATATTCGACCTGGATCTCCCCTTTCTCTTTCCAACTCCTTCCTCCCGTGGAGTTGTAAATTATTATAGCTCATGAGGCCTTCCTCTTTCTTGGTGTAAAAATTTAGCACTACTTTTAGGAAGAGATGACACTAATTGGGAACAACATACTTCATAGATTTGCCTTCAAAAAAAAAAAAAGAAAAAGTGCTGAACGCTGCGGGAAGGAACTCTTTCAACTTCTGTGCTTGTAGTCCATTTTAGATCTTTCAAAACAAGATTTTCCAAACTATCTACACACTTCAACTCTCTAGTACACCCTTTCAAAGGCACACACTTATTTGATCTGCCTGTTCTGGAATCGTTCTGTGACTGCAGGAAAGTTGTTTCGTTTTATAGCAAATTTAAATTATTTCAATCTGATCTAAGCTTTTTAAAATTTTTTTAATCTTTATTTTTGAGAGAGAGAGAGCATGAGTGGGGAGAGGAGAAGAGAGAGGGAGACACAGAATCCAAAGCAGGTTCCAGGCTCCGAGCTGTCAGCACAGAGCCCAACGCAGGGCTCCAACTCATGAACCGTGAGATCATGACCTGAGTCGAAGTCGGACACTTAACCAACTGAGCCACCCAGGCGCCCCTCTGATCTAAGCTTTTTCAATCTGTGTATTCAGATCCAGATTCCAGGTGACTCCCAGAAGTATGGATTTTCTGCTGGGGGAGAGGCTCTGGTGCCACAGGGTATCTGTTCAGCAGGGCTTCACTGGCAAAGACTTGGCTTGAGAAAAGTGTCTGAGCTTGGAAAACATGTGGGTGACAATTCCCTCAGCACCCAGGGGGCCTTCCAGCCTCTGCCTCTACTCAGTCACTCAGGGGTTGGTGGCATTTATTTGACTGATTTCAGAGTAGGCCATTAAAAACAATTTGCCAAACTTCATAAAATCCAGCCACAAGTGCTGTTACTAAGACAGTGCCAACTGGCAAATAAGTTTATCCCAAATGCTTACCGAGTGCCTAAAACCCAATATATGACTTTGAAACTCAGAGATACGGTCTATACATAAATAGAAAAGAAAATGACCCCGATCATGGCCTTTGATGAGCTAAAGACACACATACAGACAATAATCTTGAAGAAGAGGAAATGAAATGTATAGAAATGATAAACTCCCAAATGAGGGGTACTTTTCAAAACCATGATAAGAAGTCTAATTCTACATTTTTTAAATGTTTATTTATTTTTTGAGAGAGAGACAGAACATAGATGGGGGAGGGGCTGAGAGAGAGGGAGACACAGAATCTGAAACAGGCTCCAGGCTCTGAGGTGTCAGCACAGAGCCCGACGTGGGGCTCGAAACCACAAACTGCAAGATTATGACCTGATCTGAAGTCAGACACTTGACTGACTGAGCCACCCAGGCACCTGGTAAAAAGTCTAATTCTAAACCAGCTCCCACAGTACTTTAAACCAAGAGTTTCAAGAACAAGCATCTGTGCCCCCAGGAGTGCCCGCCCCTATCCGTCTACCTGGGTCTCACCAGGATGTGACAGAGTTAGCACCCCACCTTGCCAGCTGCAGACTCATGTCCCAACCACCTGCGTGTAGCTGTTATTTCTCTGATCAATATCCTAGACAGCCTAGGGTTGTTGTTTTATTATTGCTATCATCATCATCATCATCATCTTTTAGCCTTTCAGTAAAAAAAAAAAAAAAAAGAGGCTTGAAGCTTTGAGGGCTATTTTGGATTTCAAAGATGACACATCGAAACACATAAGCAGGGGCACCTGGGTGGGTCAGTCGGTTAAGCGTCCAACTCTTGGTTTCAGCTCAGGTCATGAGC
Source organism: Panthera leo (assembly GCF_018350215.1). Classification (NCBI taxonomy): domain Eukaryota; kingdom Metazoa; phylum Chordata; class Mammalia; order Carnivora; family Felidae; genus Panthera; species Panthera leo. The sequence goes on from NC_056687.1 coordinate 150,669,271, forward strand.
TCACGGCTCGTGAGTTCCAGCCCTACACTGGGCTCTGCACTTAAAGAGCCTCCTTGGGATTCTCTCTCCCTCTCTCTCTGCCCTTCCCATGCTCATGCTCTCTCTCAAATAAATAAATAAAAACTTTAATAAAAAGAAAAAGAAAAAAATAAGAAACACACAAGAACGCTGCTCTCAGCCATTTCCTAAGTAAGCCAGAAGTGAGCGGGGCCCGAAGTCAGACAAGCCCCTGTAGCGATCCGGGCAGCAACGCAAGCCACTCTGCCCCTTGGTTTACGCAGGATCCGACAGACCCAGTGACATACGAAGTGTCTGTAACAAAGAGAGATGCTGGGCAGGACCTCTGGGAAGTTCTAAGAGAGGCTTCACAAGGCCTCTAAGGGGGTTAAAACACAGTCATGCCCTCTTCTACACAGAAGCGTTCTCCTTGTGCAGAACGGCTTCTGGTACTGAACACGTGACAGTGAGACATCCAGTGACCCCCCCCCCCCGCCCCCCACCATGACCAGAAGAACCCAGCATTGAGCCTCTCGTTAGGCTGGACAGTAGGCATCTACTGTTAAGTGGAAATGGCATAGAGGCAATCAGGCTGAAGCAACATCAGATGATGTAAGCTGGGTGGGCAGGCGTCCCTCAAGCCACACCTATCTCCTCACAGGAAGTTGCTGATGATCACCAACATAAAGAAAACCCCCAAGCCTGCTTTAGACAGTTCTGCGAGATTTCCAAAAGTGGAAAGCCATGACATCACAGCCCTGCTGAGGAGTGGCCCCGACTGGTAACAGTGAAGGTTAATCCTTCTGGCAGACAGGATGTCAAGCAGTATATTGATTTTCCATGTCGTCTGGACCAAGAGATGTCTGGAAGAATGGACCTAGACCAATTCAGGGGCAGTGGCTGACAGTACGGCAGGATGGGAAAGAAGACTGGGAAGCCAGTGATAAGGAGGTGTGAGGAAGAGGTATGTGGGCGATGGGCCCCCCAGAGGAGCGCAGCAGGGCAATGTCTCAGTATCTCTGTGGAAGCTCTCGATAATCAGGTGGACAAGATGACATGTGGGGAGATCAGGTGGCCTCTTCCCCAGCGGGGCCCCTATACGGTGGGCCCTGGGGACACGGTCCACCAACACGGCCACACGTGGGTCCGAGCTCACAAACTTCCCCGCTGCAGGCTTCATCTGACTGTCACCACTGCTCAGTGCCTAGGCCTGTCTTCCCAATAGCAGAGACCAGTGCCAGCCCTTCCCCAGGACGTGGAGGGGAGGAAACCAGCCAATTACCTGGTGGAGAGTGATTACACTAGTCCCTTTCTGTCACACAGGGAGCACTGGTTCCTGCCTGGAATAGACAAGCAGGGGTTTGCCAACTGTGCCTGTAACGCTCCTGCCTGTATCTTTGCCCGTCGGTGACGAATACTTCATTCTCTACCACGGTTCCCTCTATCACATTGTGACTGACCAAGAAACTCGTTTTACAGCAAAAGTAGTTTGGCCATGGGCTCATGTCCATAGACTTCACTGGTCTCACCAACATGGCACATCACCTGGTGAGATAAGGGAATGACCTACTGATGACTCTTGGCCCACCAGTTTTCTACCTCTGGACCAGATCCTTTTCAAAACCCCTTTCCGATCTGATCCTTTTTAACTGCGTGCTTTCGTCAATGACCCAAGGCCCACATGCGATAAATATATTGCTTTTTCTTCCTTCCTTCCTTTCTTTCACTTTCTTTCTTTCTTTCTTTCTTTCTCTTTCTTTGAAGTCTCAATATAGTGAACATTGAAATGAGTGTTTGAACTAGACTGGAGTGTACATTTTCAAAGGGAAAATAGTTTCAGACAGAAAAGCTTATAATAAAATATTGTGCTAGGCTAGGCCTTTCAAATTGTGGTTATATTCAAAGATATATAAGCAAAAGCATTAAAAAGAGAGATTTGACCCTAGATAATATCCTACTGGATACCAAAGAAGAGAGTAAAGCTGCTCTAGGCAATAAAAAAAAAAATCTCCAATTCAGTACCTTGGCAGAAGGGAAATTATTTAATGATCTTTAACATTAGCCTGATCTGTGGCGGGTTTCACAAACCCAGCTATGAAGTACATCTTCCATCAGCAGGGGGTTCAGGGACACATGCTTTAATTAAAGTTAGCTACTTCGAGGATAATTAAAGGTGTGTCACAAAATTCTATAGACAAGATTACAGAACTCTGAAGCAGAAGCTAATCAAAAATAACTACACCTTTATTTTCAATAAACGGGTTCAGGAGCACCTGGGTGGCTCAATTGGTTGGGCAATCGACTACAGCTCAGGTCATGATCTCATGGTCTATGGGTTCGAGCCCCACGTTGGGCTCTGTGCTGACAGCTCAGAGCCTGGAGCCTGCTTTAGATTCTGTGTCTCCCTCTCTCTCTTCTCCTCCCTGCCTTGTGTTCTATCAAAAATAAACAAATGTTAAAAAATTTTAAATAAATGGGTTCAGCAATTTGAGAGATGGCGGGGAAGGTAGTTTAGTCTTGAGTAGTAATGCCCATAGGCATTCCATTCAAATTGGATATAAGTGAAAATTTTTTCTTCCAGATTTTTCTCAAAATTCAAAGGAACACCCTAAGAGCATAATCTTCAGTGTTCTGTAACATGGCCAATGGAATCCGCTATAGTCTGTGCCCATCGATTCTTCAGTCAACAAATGCTGTTGGGGTGCCCCCGTGTGCCCAGAGATATGTCCAACAAAGGAGGACTGAGATTCACAGCACGCAGCCCTGCCCGACCTTTCCAGACAGGCAGAGGAGACAACCTCCCAACAATGTGTATCCCCATCTGGCCCAGCTGGGGCACCTGTCCTCTACCATCTCTCTCCCTTTTTTGTTCACTCTCAATTTTGCAGAAACAGTTCTCAAAGAGAAACAATGTCCTGGGTGCTCATCAGAAGGAGCCTCTCACAGATCTCCACCCCTTCTCATCCTTTTGAGTTTTTACTTTGGAATTTTTGTGTGGTTTCAGCACCCCCAGAAAATGCTCACTTAAGAAAATTTGAAAGATAGGATGACGTTATAAAAGAAAATTAATCCCATGACACTACTGAACAAACAGCGTATACTAACACATGGCTTTGCTGAAGTGCCATTTGTCCCACTCTTTGTAGGGACTACTGTTGGGTTTTGTCCAATGACGCACAGAGACAGGTGCCGTTGTCCACTAAACACCTTACCTCCGGTGTATTTCTGTGTTGGTACAGTCCCTTTTAAGCATCACTCTTAATGGTTACATTACATTTTATCCAGCGCATATCCTTATCGACCCGTTCCCAGTGTGGTACATCTGGGTTGATTCTAATTTTGGACAATTTCACAGAGAACTATGAGAAACATCTTTGTGCATCAAGGGTTTTCCGCATTAAGGACTTTTCCCCCTTAGGCTAGATTCCCAGAAATGAAATGGCTGAGTCCACGGGTACAATAAGGCTCCTGAGACATACTTTCCAGCGTGTCTGAAGGGCGGCATCTAAACAGTGAAGGCACCTAATGAGCAAAAATGGACAGAGATGATGGTGTGCCCACAGCCGATCTCCCGTTTGTGCAGGTTCACCGGGAACACCGCTCTACACTAAAATTAGGCCTTTGCTTCCACACCGAACCCCAAATAATTTTAGATTCTTTTTAAAAACCTGTTTTTGCCACTGCCTAGGTTTTCAGTAAGTCCCTTTCTGAGAAAGGAGTGTTATATGCCCACACTGCCCAGGCTGTACATTGATAGTGCTTCCTCAAAAATTTTTCAATTTTATCAGGCATATCTGATGTAAATACTAAGTACTGAATGCCTGTCCTCCCAAGTCCCAAAAGCTTATTTCTAAGACCACTTCAGAATAATGAGTCCAAAAGGGCAAAAACACAAGATCTCAGCCTCTGTCTCGGTCTGGCAATTAAGTGAATTTCTCACATGTTTCTAACAGAAGGAATGGAAACACAGCAAGACATCCCTTCCCCTGGAAAGATAATTATTTGAGGAGTTCTTCCATGAATCTGGAGAAGAATCACTTGAAGAAAATTAATGCCAGGTGGCTACAGCTATGTTTTGAGTTATAACCCAGGGTTGCCCCCCTATTCAGGAAGGAGACACTGAAAATATTTCTGATAAAATAGGGTGTTCGGCTAGGCCCTCCAAACTGTGGTCATATTCAAAGATATTTAAGCAACAGGATTATAAAGAGAGTTGACCCTAGGTAATATCCTACTGTGTAGATAACAAAGAGGAGAGCAAAGTTGCTCCAGACAAAATTTTTGACTTCCTTCTAACCAACAGAGAGCTAGCTGCTATGCAAAACAAGTCTAACCTTTCCTGTTAAATGATAGTCAATTCAGCTATGGGAAAACATTTAAATAAATTTAGAACAACTTGGGTGTGTGGATGCAGTTTTTTTAACTGTATATTTCACTAAATCTAACTATGAATCAAGTAATTCTTTTTAAGGTTATTCATTTTTGAGAGAGAAAGAGACAGAGCATGAGCAGGGAGGGAGAGAGAGAGAGAGAGAGAGGGGAAGACACAGAATCTGAAGCAGACTCTAGGCTCTGAGCTGTCAGCACAGAGCCCGACGTGGGGATCAATCCCACAGACAATGAGATCATGACCTGAGCCAAAGTCAGATGCTTAACCAACTGAGCTACCCAGGCACCCCTGAATCAAGTAATTCTGATGAAAATTTAGCATCCAAATTGAGATCTTCCATGATTGAAAAGTACACATCAGATTTCAAAGAGTAGTACGACAACAAAAAAGAAGGTAAAGGAAGGCATTAAGAATTTTAGATTGATTATATTGATTGGGACTTAAGCAGCTTGATGAGAAAAAAGAAGGTAGAAGAGGTTTGGGGGTAAGATCAGGGTTCGGTTTTCAAAGAGTTGAGATGATTATTACACATCCAGGAGGAGAGGGCAAGTAAGTTATTCGAGGAGCTTGAGAGAGAGGTCTTGCCCAGGAATAAAGGGTCAAGGATCACTGGCATAGATGGTATCTGAAACCATGAAATAAGACCGAGGTGAGGTCTGTAGGGAGGAAATGGAAATAAAAAGGCAAAGCGGATCAAAGACTCAGCCCTGGGGCCTTGCAACATTCAGAGGTCAAGCAAAAGACAAAGCAGCAGCTAGAGAACTACGAAGGATGTAGAAGGCATTTATGAATGTATCCTCCAGACTTAGGGAAGAGAGTATATCGAGGAAGAGGGGCTGACTGGCGGAGTCAAATGGTGCTAACGGAACAAGAAGGAGGAGAGTGAGAACAGCCCTTGGGTTCAGTAAGGTGGAGTCGCTCACGGATCATCGGGCAGTTGCTGGTGGAGTTGGTGAAACTGAGCTGGCCATCTGCGGCGGGCAGGGTGGGGTAACACAGACTGGGAGGAGGGAATTTGTGGACAGTGAGACTAGACGACCAACTGTCTTTAGCTGTTTTTGTATATAGGAAAACAGAGAAATGACTCAGAGCTAGAGGTAAAAGTCAGTTACAGAGGGAGTGTTTTCCAAGAAAGGAGAAATAACATGTGTGTAAGCCAACGAGAATTATCTGGTAGACAGAGAAAACTGGCAATACAGAGGGAGAATCGCTGGAGTGATATCTTTGAGTATTCAAGGTAGGAGGGGCTACGGGGCCAGGGAGCGGAGGGTCTCACTTTAGATCCAAACACAGATGTTTCATAGTTAGTCCAGAACACAGGGCAGAGGATGTAGATACAGAGGAAGGCAGGTGGGGGGCAGATGGTGGAGTGAGTCTGTGGGAGCTCCCTCTGGATGGCTCCAGCTTTCTCAGTGAGAGTGACAGCAGGGACACTTTAAGAATGAGGATGGAGAGGGGAGCACATCTGAGGCAAATGGGAAGGCAGGGGAGAGAGTGTGAAACAATCAATGAAGAGAACGGGAGAGGGCCAGGCCCAGGGAAATATCAGGCACCCACCCGAAGCTCATGGCCATACGAGGCCAGTCAACTGCTTGTGAGTTTTCCTTTGGCCACATTCAGTGGCAAAGATGCAGACAGGGAGAGGCAGAGATGGGGACTGAACCAGAGAGAAGGATGCTGTCCAGGATGGGTATGTGAACGGAGGGTGTGCTCCAAAGATTGACTACAGGGCATGCCACGAGGTATAGGCTGGAAAAGGCAGAGGAGAGGACCTCAAGGGTCTAGGGTCATGGGCTGAGAGTGAGGAGCACTGAGGGACTGCCGGACTTGGAAGAAGACAGGAAAAGGGTTGGAAGACGGAAGTTGGTTGCATGAAACAGATTATGAAGGGCTGGCCATTACTGGGAATGAAAGTGTCCATCTATGACTGTGGAAGTCGGTGGCAGGACGGGGTGGAAGACAGAAAATCAGAGCAAAGCAGGTCAAGGAACTGGGAGGCCTCGATGTTAGAAGGATTCCCTACCTGTATACTAAAGTGCCAGTTCTAAGGCAGGAGCAGTGCTGCAGGGGGTGGTGGAAAATCTGGAGCTGAAGTCATCAGGAACTGAAAGGAAACAGCCCTGGAGTCAGGGGGACTGAAAAACGGGGATAAAGAGCACGACGGGATGAGTCCTGGTCCATTCAAGGCAGAGTGGGAGTGGGACCATGAGTCACAAGGGGCAAGAGGGAGAGGGAGGAGTGTTTCAAGTTTCCTCTTGACCAAGTCAATGGAGAACAGAAGGCCAAAGTAGACGTGACCTTTAACCGAGCGTGAGGGGCTCCTTTCAACTTTTATTGAGCAGGGGCAGCTTGGGAGCAGGGTGCCCTGTGGTGCCTACCGTGGATGGTGAGGATACCAGAGGAAGCCCAGTACTACTCACGCTTACAACCCCCTACTGCCCTTTGGGAGGGACATGGGTAGAGCATCTGGAGAGGGCAAGTCTGAGTTCTAGCGTGTGGTCCCCAACATGACCCCTTGTTTAATAAATTAATAAAGAACCCAGAACTAGACTGCCAGATCAGTCTTCCCCAGTTGCTAAATTCCTGTTAATCATGAAATTATTTTATACAAAACATTAAATAAGTATGCTTAATATGGTTCGGGAAATAAGACTTTATCAAAGTGCAACTGTGAACGAGAAGCTATAAAAATTACATTTATTTGAAAAAGTTAATGGAAACTCAGTGGACATACTAAAAAACAGACTAGACACAGCAGAGAAGATAAGTGGTAAATTGGAAGAGAGAGCTGAAATAATAACCCAAAGTGCAGCAGGAAGAAAGGAAGTAAAATAAGAAAGGAGTTTAAAGGACCCAGATGATATAGGAAGAAGGTTCTGATCAAAGTTTCAGGAGAAGATAATAGAGAATGGGGAAGAGAAGCATTCAAAGAAAAAAAATGGCTGAGAATTTTCCAGAACACTGATTAGACAGCAATCCTTACATTTAAGAAGTCCAGTGATTCTTGAGTGGAACAATCAAAAAGAAGCCCATTACCAAATATGTTATAGTGAAACTCAGAACAACAAATACACTAATAAGGAATTAAAACCAGCCAGGAAGAAAAGATTACTACAAAAGAACAATAAGCATATTATTAGCTGAATTCTTGGAATGAAACAATAGAAGCTAGAAGACAGTGGAATAATATCGTCAACACATCACATACTATGTGAAAAAAATAATAATAAAGTGTTAAAATCTTACTAAAACACCAGACAGCACTCACATATAAATTGGGGAGGGAGGTGATCAGAGTTAAGTATAAAGTCCTTGAATTGCTCAGGAAGACAGAAATGACTCTGACTCAGTTTGAATTTTGTTAAGGTAAACACGTATGCTAAAATTACCATATCATAAACACTAGAAAACAGAAATAGAGCATAAAGTTTTGAATAAGTGAGAGGGGAAACTGTAATGTGGGGTAGAAGAGAGGATCTAAATTATACTGAAAGCAACTAGATAGAGTAACTAAGTATATAAAAGGTGGGACAAAGTACAACAGTAAAAGAGAACCAAATATATTAATGGTGGCACTGAAAATGAATGTATCTTTCACATTAAAACATACAGGTTAAAAAAAGCAACTTTATGCTCTTTAAAACAGCTTCACACGTGAAATAAACATATACATAACTGTTGGCAGTGAAAATATAAGAAAATGATAAAACAGGCAAATACTAAGCAAAAGAAAATTGGCATAGCTCTATTAGAACAGACTTAAAAACAAGGGGCATTACTGGACATTAACAGGGTTATTTCATAATGATATAGGTTCAGTTGACCAGGAGAAAAAGTAAACTAGAATGCACCTAATAACATATTGCTTCAAAATACACAAAGCAAAAACTGAAAGCAGCCCAATATGAAATTGACAAATTCATTTCTATATATATTCTCCCTCAATAACTGATTAATTAAGCTGCCAAAAAATGAGTAAGGAAGAGGGAAGATTTGAATAACACAATTAACTGGCTTAAGCTAATGAACAATTAACTGGCTTAAGCTATTGACTACTGTAACCAGTTACTTTATTTTCATGAAAACATGGGAACATCTGCGAAAACTATGTACTAGGCCATAACACAAAATTGCCACAAATTTCAAGGAAATGGACTCACGTAGACCACATTCTCTAATCACAATGTATTAAAATAGAAAAAATAATGGCTAAAGGTTCTGGAAATTTAAAAAATAAAATAAAAGCATATAAAGAACTCATAAGTCAAAGAAGAAATCCTAGTGAAAATGCAAAAAACTTACATGTGAACAGTAAAAACGCTACAAATCAAAACTGTGGAATACAAATATCGCTAAAGCAATACTTGAGGCAAATTGATTGGGCTCATGCATGTGTGTGTAAGAAGAAAGGCTGGAAGTTAATGAGTTAAATCTTGTAAAGGTAAGAGATTATAAAAAGAATGAAGTCAATAGAAGGAAGGAAATAATAAGGATGAGAACGGAGATTAATAAAATAAAAAAATAATGACACAATAGAGAAAAGAAAGCCAAATTTCTTTGGAAAATCTGGGGGAAAAAAACTGTAACTCTAGTGATATTGATCAAGAGAAAAAGGAGGACAGCACTAAGCTGTGGGGGTAGAAAGTGGTGGCCAACTCTATAGGCTTTCTTATCCCACTGTGACCTAGAAGGAAGTTGGGTTTTGTGTCCATCCAAAAGCCCCAGCCCTCCTGAGAAGTGGTCTTGACTGAACAAGCACAGCACATCTGCCCATCTCCAAAGCACTCCCACTAGATCTCACTTCTTTGGGAAGCCCTTCCTCTTAGGGGAAGCAATTTTAACCATCTCCCTGATTAGCCAAAAATGGTGCTGGGCTCTTTTTGTTTCTCATTCTCTTAACCGGTTCTGGATCATTTAAAGAAGAGAAGGGGAAGATAACAGCACTGCATTGGCATCCACCACCACCAGCAGTCTGAAGGGAAGGAAACTGAGGCAGAAAGTGAGGGTGACCACAGTGGGAAGGGAAGCATCAGGTACCCAGAAGCTGAGGGGGAGAGATTCGAGACTGGGAGCCCAAAGGGACAGTTAGGGGATTTCCGAAGCATTCAGGCACCAGACTGCAAGATCTGCCGTCCTGGGAGGCACCTGACATTTACTGGACTGCAAAGCTGAAAAACCAACTCGCAGATTTCTAAAAGACTAAACAGAGATTCAATTAAAACAGCATTTTTTCTTTTTCTTCTAATTAGCCATAAAAGAGACTAATCTTGACTATGCTGGTTACATGTCATTCTAGTAAATCAAAGTCCCTAATGATCAATAAATTGCTTTTCAAAAAAAGGCAAAACACCCAAACCACATTTATATAACACAAACACAAAACAGCACCTTCCATATTTTCTGAGTCTGGAGCTACACAGATAAAGTGAAATGACGCTTGAGACAATGGTTTTCAAGAGGAGGTTAGGAAGATGTTTGGGGCGAGAAGCACTGCTTATCCAGACTGTGAATCTTCAGAGAAAACAATGCAAAGAGACGGGTAATTTTCCTTTTCGGCAGTGATATAGATAGTACATCCAAGCCTAGAAAATGACCCTGCACACTTTAGGGTAGTTCTATTTCATACCACAAAGAAAGAACCGTATAGAAGGACATGGTAATCTGAGTCACGAGTCAGTGTCAGAAGATGATTTGGGGACTCTGGCAAATAGCCACAACAGATCCTGGGGCCACGGGCGGGCACCTCCGTCCTCCAGGCACCCGCCCTTCCTTGCACGTCTTGCGTTCTTTTCTCAAGTGTCTGCTCAGTGAGATTAAATTGTCAGCCCACAGAATGGATTTGTGCATCCCAGCTGCAGATCGCGTGTCTGTCGTATCTGTGGCATTACGCTGTAAATCACAGCCACAAAAGAACTTTCTACAGAGTGTTTTTCTTTCCCCAGCTGATGATATATAAATATATAAAAAAAAAAAAAAAAAAAAAAAAAACGAACTCATAATTACTGACAGAAGAAAATGGGGGAATATAACACATGGTCGAACACCAAACCAGAAACAGTTTTCAGACAGCATTTACGCAGTTTCATTAGGCTCTTTTTAGGTCCCTTCCACAAATGCAGACTTGATTCTCAGAGTACATTTGAATGGGGTCAGGTTTCTTTCAGTAAAGTTTCCAGCCTGTTTCCAACCGAGTTCCTCATCCAGCTTTTTCCCTACTAACCTTCTAGCAGTTTCATGCTGTTCTAGTCTTACTTCTATGTACTTCTATGTAATCGTTTCTATGATGCAAGTTTCTAAATGAAAAGGTCAACAACCTCTGAGTTTTGCTAAATGAACTTTAGGACAGTTACGTACACACAAACATACATACCTACTATGTTTTCTTTCAACGCCTTTGTTCTCCCTTCTCTAATAGTATCGGTTCCTTTATGGGCCAGACACTATCCATACACAGTGCCACGGAAGTTTAACTGAGTATGGCCGCTTTGGAGAGCAATTTGGCAACAGGTCATCAAGCTGTGAAACTGCATATAATATGATCCTGCAATCCCACTTCTGGGCACAGATCCTCAAGAATTTCTTTTGCATGCACATAAATACATTTCCGGGATGTTTATTGCATGTATATACGTAATAGCCAAAAAATACAGAGATAATCTAAAGTCCATCACGGGGGAACAGCTTTTTGAAATACGGTATTTTCATATGACAGAATATTTAACATTAAAAATATGAACATGATTTGTATAAAACAATCTGTTCTCTCTCAAAAAAAAAAAAAAAAAAAAGCAGAGTGATAATGCAAGTTTCTTTTACAGAAAGTAAAAGAGAAACAACCCTCGTGGAAAATTCTATAGTGAAGTCAGCTTTGAAGAACCAATAAACATGAAGATATGTTCTGTCTTCCTAGAAAAGAAAAGCTAAACGAATAAACAAAACAACCCAGGATTCTGGCTTTTTTCCTTTGCCCGTGAAACTGGAAATGATGATGAATAATTGTATTTATCGCTGGCAAGTCATGGGGATCTGTCATACTCATATGCGACTAATAGCAAAATCAATTTATAAACTTTCCTGGGGGGTTAATTGGCAATGTGTACCAAAAATGTAAGGAAAAGTAAACAACTTTCAACAAAGTAATTCATACAAATGAAACAGAGATGTGCACAAGGATGAAGTTACAATAAAAAGTATAAAGTGCTTCAGGTTTTAACAAAAAGAAGGATTTGTTAAATAAATTATGGTACATAAATGAAATGAATTATTACGAGGATACAAATGTCACAGAAGAATAATCATTGACTTTAACATTGCTCGTATGTTGCTGAATTTAAAAAATGATCCTATATGTGTTTGAAAAATCATATTCAAATGGTCCTTATTATTCAAGATATCTGGTGCCAGAGAAGAGTCACATAAAGTGAATCCATTTAAAATGGAGACCAAATTATGGGAAATTAAAAGTTTTGATGAGCACAATATATATTTGAAGAAAAAGAAACACAAAAATATAGTTTATTTGGTATTTTACCAAATTTCCGTAATAATATTTTTCATTAAAATGGATCTTTAGGAAAGATCCTAAAATTCATGTCGAAGCCGAGGGGGTCAAGAATAACCGAGACCATTTTGAAGAAAAAAGCTAAGAAGAAAAGATTATACAGCCTTAATAATTCAATAAAATGGTATTAGCTGAGGAATCATAAGAGATTAATAAAGCAGAGTTTAGAAACAGATCCAAAATTGTAACCAAATTGGCATATTATGAAGACTGCAATAAAATAAGTGAGAAAATAGGAAACTATTCGATAAATGATAATGGGAGAAGTGGTTTTGAGTATGGAAAACAATTAGATCCCTGCCTCACACAATATAGAAATACAAATTTCAGAGGAGTTTTAAGATCTGAACGTTTTCTCTAGTAAAATATGGCAATGCCTAGAAAAGAAACTTTGAAAGCCAAAATGTATTTTTTAACAATCTCTAAGTGAGGGGCACCTGGCTGGTAGAGCATGTGACTCTTGATCTCAGCGGTGTGAGTTCAAGCCCCACACTGGGTGGAGAGATTGCCCAAAAGTAAAATCTTTAAAGAAAAAAAAAGACTCTCAGGGAAATCTAAAGTAAAAGTGAAATGCAAAGTGAAATACATTCTATGCTTATCAGATGAACCAAAATCGAAACATCTGATGCACAAAGATATGGGGACACAAGGAACTCCAACACGGTGCTAGTAGGAATGTAATGCGGGCCAACTACTATGGAGGGCAATTTGCAAAACCTGTAACAGACAGATGTTGAGGCAGGCATATCCTACTACCCAGTTATTCAACTTCTGGGGATATATATCCTAGAGACACTTACACATTTCTACAAGACCTTATCAAGGATAGTCCCTGCAATATTTCTCATAATAGCAAACAGTAAAAATATCTTTTTGTCCATCAATGAGGTATTGATGATACCAAACAAGGAAATATTATGTTAAAATGCATCAACTAAACTTTCAGTTATCAACAAATGCTATCAACATATGCTTTTAAAACAATGTTAGGTGAAAAACAGCAAATTACAAAAATAAATTAACAGACCTTCATTTACATAAATTTTTAAATGTTTATTTATTTATTTTGAGAGAGAGAGAGAGAGAGCACACATGCAAGCAGGGGAGGGGCAGAGAGAGAGAGGGAGAGAGAGAATCCCAAACAGGCTCTACACTGTCAGTGCAGAGTCCGACGCTGGGGCTCAGTCTCACAGATCGCAAGATTATGACCTGAGCCGAAATCAAGAGTCGGTTGCTTATCCAACTGAGCCACCCAGGCGCCCCTAAAATTTTAACCGTAAAGTAAGACTACACATTCTGATGAGCACACACTCAGTCCCAATGTTGCAGGCTGCATGGACTCAACCCCACATATATCCATATATCCATATATATATATAATATTATATATATGTATATATATAATACAGGGATATATGTGTGTGTGTATGTGTGTGTGTGTGTATGTGTGTGTGTGTATGTGTGTGTATATATATATATATATACATATATATATATATATGTATATATATAAAATACAGGGATATATATGTATATATGGTCCAGCACATGGTCAATATGCAATACTCTTAGCATGGTGGCCATCATGAATACAGTCTTCTAGGCAGCATCTTGATCACACGGACAGTGAAGGGAAAAGGCACTAGAATGGTCTGCTTAGCCCTCTCCACAGCTGGATACAAAAGCCCACACCCTGTGGTCTCCCCTTGTGACTTGGCCCCCACCTCTGTGTGGAACACAGAGGGCATTTCAGAGGGCAGCAGTCTGACTACACCTATACCTATTTATTCTTTCAAGTTCACCATGGACAGTGCGGTGTGACTATAGCTACCTGGCTCAGGAAAGAGAACTCCTTCTCTCATACCTTTGGGGGAATTCCGGGGTGAAATGAGTCCAAAATAATCACAACACACCTGAGCTAGCTTCTCAGTCAACCCTCTTCAAAATTCCAAGGACATGGGGCACCTGGGTGGCTCGGTCGGTTAAGCGTCCGACTTCGGCTCAGGTCATGATCTCACGGTCCGTGAGTTCGAGCCCTGCGTCGGGCTCTGTGCTAACAGCTCAGAGCCCGGAGCCTGTTTCAGATTCTGTGTCTCCCTCTCTCTCTGCCCCTCCCCTGTTCATGCTCTGTCTCTCTCTGTGTCAAAAATAATAAATAAATGTTAAAAAAAAATTAAAAAAAAAAATTCCAAGGACATACCACAGTTCCACACTACCAAAGAGAGGCCATAACGTCCCAACTCCACCTTCTCCAACACACAAGCCACCCTCCTAAAAAGCTGGGATAGGGTTCGATCCGTGGATTTAGGGTAGCAGGCGCCAGAGGGGAGGCCTGCCTGCCACACACTTTGGAAATCATTTCCGGAGATACTGCACTGTTGGATTTTATTCCTGGGATTCCTTACTGGGGGCTTGGGAAAGAATGCTCGGTAGTGCCGTTCTCCAGCCAAGGTGGCGCCACCATGTGGTAACAGCACAAACGGCTTATAAATCACTCAGCCTTGAAGTTCTGTGGTCCTCTACCAATTTTTAACATTGAGAGATTCACAATATTCCCATTTTTATGTTTCAAATGAGAATTAATTCATATGTTTTTTCATGTATATTTTCTCATGATACTATTTCAGGTCTGCTCTATTCAAATACACTCTATGAACAACCTGGCTTCAATGTCTCAATGTCAGTGCTGTTGTATCTGCGGTCTGGCTTATTTCACCACCCAAGAACCAGCTGGGGGACGAGGAAGAGACAATCAGTTTAGATTCCACCTAGATCTTAAGCCCAAATCCTCCCTACGAGCTTTCTGGACTGGTTAATGTGCAACTACCTTTGGTTAGCATCCGTTAAAAGAAGAAGTAGAAAATCACCAAGCAGCTTCGTTTTACCTTTGACACTAAACTGGTAAAAAAAATAATAATGAAAATAAAAATCAAGCTCACCTGAAAAAACTAAGCAGCATGATGGTTACCCTTGAGGGATAAGATCTATGGAGGACATGGGGAGACGAGGAATATTCTAGGTCTTAATCTGGGCAGGTGCAGGTGTGTCCAGCTTGTGAAAATCCACTGAGAGTACAGTTCAGATCTGTGCTATTTTCTGTTTTTATGTCATAGCTGAATATAACGTTAAAATAAAGTCACCAAGTTCAGACCCGTCGTCCCTCTTTAACTCACCTTTGAAACAAAAGACTGCATAAACAATAATAACCCAAAACAGGGGATGCCCATTTCTCTCTGAGGTATTCCAGTCTGCCCCAACTGACTTCTCTAAAGACCAAGGCCACAGAGGAGCTCTCCTTCTATCCTTCTGGACAGGGAGGAAGGAGACAGGATACAATCCATACCACTGTTTACACTGCAGAGCCTGGCTAGCCCTTCACTTTTCCTAAAACGAGCAGACCGTGGAGCAAACAATTGTCCCTCCCCCTCCACAGGAAACCTAGGCCACAAAGAGACACACACATCTCCACAGAGATACACTTCACCTTCACAGAGACAACACCCTCACACACAGATACAGTGCTTCGCCACCACCACAGACAGCCCCCAGCCCGGCAGAGACAGCCAGCTCCCTGCCCACAAAGACCACAGATGGGGCAGGGGGTAATTAGGAGAGATGTAGCTGCCCATGGCCAAGTGAGAGACATCAACTGGAAGATGAAAAGTAGTATTTTCAAAGTCTTGGCAGAGTAAATTTCTCTAGAAACAAAGATTTTTACATCTGTGCCTAGGGTCTCAGAGACTGCTGTAAAAAATTTTTGAAATCACCTCCACTTCCACCCACAGCTCAGATCGTCTGGAACCATCTGCCTTCTACGTTCACCTCCACCATGTCCCCTGAACCCTTACCGCCTTGGAAAGACTGTAACACAAGGATTATTCTGCTTTATAGATTTTAAATATTGAGGCTCGGGGGCGCCTGGCTGGCTCAGTCTACAGAGTATGCGACTCTTGGGGTCATGAGTTCAAGTCCCACATTGGGCACAGAGCTTGCTTTAAAAAGAAAAAAAGTTGAGGCTCAAAGATGTTTGTCAGGCATCACAAAACTATCCAAGTAGCCATGTGATCGCTGAGTAAGGGCGGGGTAGGCTGAGTTGGAGGGACAGAGAAACAATGTCAAAAGAGGAGGGGTAAGTCTCTCCCAAGCCCAAAGCTCTGAGAACCGCCCACAACCCACTGGAACTGCCTCAAAGGATCTGGAATAAACGACAGACATCCGGCAACAGTTACACATTCTGGGACTGGACTCCACCCTCCCCAGGGAAAGTGTGCAACAAACCCAGATCAAGGGGCAGGGAGTAGGGAGGGCAGGAATGAAGCCAGACTCCAGGCATTTTCCTAGAGCAGAAGGGAGCCAGGGTTGGCTAAACCAACAGCAGAGCGAACCCGCTTCTCTTACGAAGTCCCTGGACCCAAACTGACATGTCCAGTTCGTCTCTCCCATACTTATCTTGGGGACAGGGCTTATCTGGGAAACGGAAACGGAGCAGGACTCTCTAAGAGCAGGCACCTAGAAAATGCCCCTACCCCGCCGAGACGTTAGCAAATTAAATGACTGGGATTGGAGGGGATGCTGCAAATGTCTCAGGTCAGGGATTTCCGCCGCGGAAGCGCTCGGCACCGCGCTCCCCCCAAAGGTCCCCCACGGACGCCCCCAAACCTCGGTAGGGTCCCTTGGGACCGGCTCCCGACGTCTGCAAATCCCGCGGACTTGGAGGGAAGGAAGTAAGAGGAAGAGACCGGGATGAAGCCGAAGTGACCACCCACCCGGCACAGCGCGCCCCTCCCCAGGCAGTCCGCGGACCCGGCCGGAAGCGATCCACTAGGGTTCTTACTCCGCGCACGGGCCATGACCTTGAGTGAGTCTCTGACTAGCCCCATTTTACAGAAATTGAGAGTCCGAGAGAGCCAAGTCCGCCGCGCTGGCTGCTCCCGGGCGCTTACCCGGTGGTTCCAGGCGCCCGGCGGATGCACCTGCAGCGTAGTAGGTGCGCGGCGAACCGCAGCCCAGGAGCTACGTGGCCGGCGGGGAACGGCGAACGCGAGGGAAACGCAGGGACGAGCTCCGGCCGCGGCCAAGGGGGGAAAGGGGCGGTTGCGACTCTGCGACGAACCTCGAGCAAGTTCAACGCCCCCGCCCCCCGCAAGCCCGTCCGCAGAGGCAGGCTGGCCGTGCCCGGGGACCCTCCTGGTTCAGGACTCGCACGGGCGTGGGGGAGCGTGAGAGGCACCTCCACACACCCACCCCCGAAGTTGCGGCAACGCAAGGGGGACAGTGGCGCAAAGCCGCCGGAGGGGAGGAGACGGTACTCACGCGGGGTGGCCAGGCTGGAGCAGGTCCCTGGCCAGGGTCACCGATGGCGGCCGCGCTCAGGCCACCGCGCCTCAGGACGCCCGGGGCACCTGCCGCAGCGCGGCGCGTGGATGAGGGAGCTGCGAGCGGCGAGGCAGGGGCGCGCGGGTCGCTCGGCGCGCCGGATCTGAGCTGCAGCGCCGCGGGGGCTCGGCCGCCAGAACCGCAGCCGCAGCGGGAGCCCGGGAGCGGGCAGGAGGCGGGAGCGCGGCGGTGGCAGCGGCTGCGAGGGAGGCGCCCGCGCCGCAGGCAGCCGGGGCCAGCCTGGCCGCAGCCGCCGCCGACACCTGCTGGCCCGGCCGACGGCCAATCAGAGGCGCCCGGGGCGGGGGCGCGTGCGGAGGCGGGGCGGGGGGGGGGGCGCAGCGGGGCGCCCGGCCGGAGGGGCGGCGCGCGCTCGCGCCTGCGCCGGGGCACGGGGTGCCCGCCGGGCCGGTTCCTCGGAAGCTCCCCGGGCGCGCGGGCGGCACGCGCCGGGAGGGGCGGGGCGCATGGGGAGGAGGCGGGGCTGGGGCTGCGCGCGCCCGGGGCGGGGACCCGCGCCCCTTCTCGGGCTCTTCCTGGCGGCGCAGTGCAGTGCTGGGGCCACGGCCCGGGAGCCCCTAGGTGAGACTTCAGGTCGCTATCAGCCTGGGAGGAAGGTGTTTCCTGTCCCCTGCCCCTGAGCCCCGGGGCCCGGACCCCCCCAGACCGCGGAGTGACGCGTCACCCGAATCCGGGGTGGGCCTGGCTCTCCCAGCGCTGCCGCTCGCCCTGCGGAGTGTGGGCGCCCTCTCTCCCGAGCCTCACCAGGGCCGGCGTGGCGCTTCTCCAAACACAGCTCTTCCTCTCTTCACAGTCCCTGGGTATTTAAAGTCACCGTGGTGACCCATTCCCTGAGCTGGATTCCTTTCATTCTCCCGGGAATGTGCTGTGTAGCGCCGCCCAGTCGTTCAACACGCCCCGACTGGGTTCGCACCCGGCTCAGGGTCCGCCCCGGGCTACTGCGCGCGCAAACCTCCCAAGACCCCTTCGCCGTCGCACCGCCGGGTTAGTGAGCCCGCGCTGCCAGAAGGATGCCCGAGGATGGCCGCAAGTGACGGATGCATTCGGGCCCCTGGCAGGGAGGGGGTCCTGGTCCTGGAAGAACGCCCGGGAGTTGAAAGGTTCCCCCCCAGGCCAGGGCTTCCTAGCGCCTTTGCATCCTTCAGGCGCAGGGCCGGGAACCTTCCTGAGACTGACTGCCTCAGCCCCGACAACTAGACTGAAAACACATTGTCGGTTTTAGCTGCAGCCTGGGAGTCACTCCATCAAAATAACTCGTTTGTGGAGCTGCCCTACACTGGTGACTCCTAAAACCCTGGGAATCCTCTCGCAGGCCGGTGGATTAAGAGTGTCCTCTCCGTGTGGATTTGCTCAGTGGAATTGGATGGCTCCTTTGCTGATCTGTCCGCAGCAGAAAAAAGAAAAAAGAAAGAGAAAAGGAAGGAAGGAAGGAAGGAAGGAAGGAAGGAAGGAAGGAAGAAAGAAAAAAAAAAGGAAGGAAGGAAGGAAGGAAGGAAGGAAGGAAGGAAGAAAAAAACCTTTAGGAAGGGAACTTGGAAGGTAAAATGAGTTGATTTCTCTAAAGATCTGATTTCCTCTCTTAAAGGGATTTTATTATCCACAGACGGGCTAAAGTGGAAGAAAGTTTGTGTTTTGTTCCTTTTTTCTTTACATTCAGTTTTAATTTTATTTACCTGTACTTGAATACCATTAGCATGGGACGAAATTCAGAAAGTCCAAATGGGTACACAGGTAAGAAGACACCCTCCCACCCATGCTCCCGGCCTCTCATTTCCTCTCCCCGGGGGGGGGGGGGGGGGGGGGGGGGCATTGCTGTCCTGTTCCGGTTACCCTCCTAGAGAAAATGTAATCAACCAGATGTATTTGTCCCGTGTTCCCATTTTTGCCTTTTGTTATGCAAAATGGTAGGTCTAACTTTTGGCACAGGCCAGCAGAGTAAAGGTGTGACTTACTCTCCACCTGGGGGTTGCCGAGTAGTGGCTGCATCCTGGCAAGAACGGGGACTGGGTTCGAAGGTTATTTGACATTATGCAAGTGTTTGCAAAACTGTCCTAATCTATAAATTCGCCACTTTACAGCCTCTTTCAGAATCAAGATCCTAACATCTTTCCTAAGTTATAAACATTTCAAAAGAAAAATAAATGCGGAAGGGTTCAGCGATTTGGACAAGGTTACAAATAAGACAGGAAGAAAGTACAGATGGAAATCCAGGGACATTATGCACAAGAAAGAGCCCCAGTTCCCTTTCTGTTGTCTTATAGGGTCAGAAACAGGCACAGCGTCCATCCTTTGCTGAGCTATTAGTGACTTTTTTTAAAACATTCCGTGAAAGGTTTGGCATTCGAAGATGATTTGGGTAACAATCAGCCTGCTAGAAGGTGACCTAAAGTGCTACCCCCTTGACTACTCCATCCTGGGCTGTCATTCAGCAAAATTTTACTGAATTCCAGCAACATCCATCCCTTCTTTTGCTTCTCCTGACTCACAGGTAGTGCTTGTTTTTCCATTTTTTTGCATCGTCTTGACCACTGTAAAAGTTTGAATGGATTCTTCCTTTATCAAGAAGAGCCCGTTGACTTTTGTGCACCAAGGATATGTATCTCATCTTTTTAAAACATAAATCAGACAGTCCATTTCTTAGCCAGAAGATTGACGAGTTTATACTGGCAGGAAAAGGACATGTCTCAGGAGGATTCTGGGTAAAATTAAAAATCACAAAAGACCAGGGTGCTCCTATGACCTTACTGCTTCCTGTCTTTGTGACCTTGGACAAGTTACTGAACTTTGCTGAATCCTAGATTCTCTAAATTTAAAATATGGTATAATCCTCTCCACTGCCCGGCAAGATTATTACTGATACAATGTTTGTGAAATTCTTGGCACATAATGAGATTTAATATGTTAGCTATCTAAAAACGATTGTTTCAATCTGGGAAAAAACGAGTTTATAAAGGAAGTTTCCATACCATTTTGTGGCATCTGCTGGCATAGAAGTGATGAAACCTTTGCCCACTACTTTGCTGTCAGCCAAAACATAATATCTGATTTTCAAAAACAAAATTCTGAAACATGTATCTCTACCTCTTCCATTCCACGTAACACTTGTTAGGTAATATTAGTTATTTGGGTGTATCACCAATCTCCCCAACTAGACTGGAAATGCCTTGAAGTTGGAACCATGTCACATCTTTGATTCCTATGGGCAACTGGAACATTATCTTGATAAACCGTAGACATGTAGTAATTGTTTGTTGAATGAAAAGCAAGTGGGTGAAAGGAAAATTGGCTAAATTGGACCTCATCAAAAAAATGTTTTAAACCCATTTGTTGTGTAAAAGACCCTATTAAGAGGATGAAAAGACAGTGGTATGCTGGGAAAAAATATTTTCAAATAACACCTCTGACAAAGGACTTGTATCTTGAATATATAAAGAGCTCTCAACATTCAATAGTATACTCCCAAACAGTCCAATTAGAAAATGGGCAAATGACATGAAGAGATATTTCACGAAAAGATGCTCGACATCATTAGCCAAGGGAAATGGAAGTGAGAACTACCATGAAGTACGACTACATACTATCAGAATGGGTAGGATAACAAAATTGTGACGACACCAAATCCCGGCGAGGAGACAGAGAAACTGTGACACTTCACGCATTGCTGGTAGGCATGTACAAAGGTGCAACCGCTCTGGAAAACAGTGTGGCTATTGCTTTTCCGACAAAAACCGAACCTACCACACAACCCAACGATCTCGCCTTGGGCCTTTGTCCTGGAGAAATGAAAACGTATGCGTTGACACCAACTTTGACAAACCAAGCTGCATAGGACCAGTCCTCAGAGCTCCACCCAGCATGGTAGGAGAGCAGAGGACCACAACATACATCCAGTCTGCATGCCGTGTGAGGAAACAGGATGGAGTTTAGTGCTCACTAAGTGAACACTCATGTTTTTGGACAATCCGAGGAGAAATGGGAGGCTTCAAAATGCACACCCTGGACTCTGCTCTTCAGCAGTGATTAACTGGAAAAACAAAAGACATGTGACCATATGTGTATCTTGCGTTGATGACATAGATCATACTAGACGAAACAGAACTAGAAATAGAAATGCTTAGAAAAGAATTCATTGTTTCTAGTAAGTACAGTATTTTTCTCCAAGGTGGTTTTTTTTTTTTTTTTGGAACAATGAATATTTTTTATACAGCTATACATTCCCTACTAAATAATGGCTTCTAAAAAGCTTTATTGCCTTCTTTAGTAAGGTTGATTCTATCTTGGAAGGACAGTATAGAAGTAATTATAGAATCTTGTCATTCACTGATTACAGTATCCAATAAGGAATCCTGCTGCTGCTAAGAGATACTGATACAAAATGTTATTTTACGGGAGTATAGATGATTACCAACTTACAGAGCCTTCATTTGCGACTGTCTTCTCTTAGAATTTTCTTACTGTAAATTAGGTCCCCACGATAAAGCCCAGGCTTGGTTGATAACCTCTACAGCCAAATCAGAACGCTTCGCTGAACCCTGAACCAGTTGAGGTCTGAAGCAGCTGATTCAGCCTGCCGTTGTGCTGGGGACTAATAACATTAGCAATAATGCCCGGAAACTTAGCCAGTGCCCTGTGTGTGAGTGTGCATCCCCTTCGTAACAATCCTCAAAGCCTGAGGGATGGTTTAATTGCCGTGATCTTATTCACTGAGGCTTTAGCAATGAAGTTGCCATTGCAGTGGCAGTCAGGCATCCCCAGGCAGGTGAATCTGTCCTCTTTCCCTCGCTGCCCTGCTCTGCATTTTCTTTATTCCATAGCACCTGTCACCCTTTAACACACTATTAACTTTCTTATTCTGTTTACTACTTATTGTCTGTCTTCCCCACTAGGGCATAAGCTGCATGAGGGCACAGATTTTTGTTTTGCTCACTGAGCCTAGCACATAGGAAGTGCTGGATAAATATTTATTACACGAATGAAGATGCCAGAGAAAATGCTCATCCACCAACATTTACAATTCAAAGATGTTCAGAAGCTTTTGCGCATGCTGAATATTCACATTGATTTTTTTTTTTTTTTTTAGTCAGGTGACCTGAATTTTCATGTGTTTTGAAATTCTTTCCAGAGATGAAGCGTTTCCATGCTGGCTGCAGTGTTGACGGTTCATTGAGGATATTTCTCCTCTCAGTAATTCCCCCCTCCACTATGATCATCACTACCTTTAAGGCAGAGCCAAGAGGCTTATGACTCCAGGAGACAAAAAAGATCTGGAAAGAAAGGGGATATAATGTGGAGGAAGATTCTGTTCTGTAGAAAAGGAAAGGAGAAGAAGGAAAAGGAGGAGAAGAAAAAGGGGTAAAAGATGAGGAAGAAAAATAAGGAGGAGAAGGAAGAGGAGAATTAGAGGAGCATTAGAAGGACAAGGAGAAGGAGGAGGAGGAAGAAGGCAAGGAGGAAGAGGAAAAAGAAGAAATCTCTCTACCAGAAGAGCAAGGGGATCATTTGAAATGAGTGTGGTAGGTAAAAAATAATGCTGGTTCTCCCAAAGATGCAGGACTGAATCTTGTGAATCTTTCTTGGTCCCCAGGGCGCTGAGAATAGCAAATGAGGAAAGGTGGTGAGAAGTTGAAAACCACATAGCATTTGGGGCTGGCGGAGTTGAGCCCCTGAGAGACTGAATGTACAAACGGACAATAGCCAGACCAGAGATGACAACAGGGCTCTGACCCATGACCTCTCCAGCAACCAGGCAGGAAGCCAAACCACAGCCTCTGCGGCAATCAGCCCTCAATGATCAGGACTTGGTCACTGGCTACCGGCTTCCTTATTTTTTGGCCCTTGCTTCCAACTTAGGGACAACCGAGAAAGCCAAATACGCTCCAAAATCACGTAGGGTTGCCCTGCTTTTAGGTAGCCTGCTTCCGGCTTCCTCGTGCCCCAGCCTGCAGTCAGGAAGGTTGCTGGAAGCCTTTCCTCTTTTTCATTATAAAGCTTTCCTATTCCCCTGCCTGCCTTTGAGCCTCTGCCAAACACAAGTGCTGAACAAAAAGCTTCTGTTTATTTTCATTTGGGTGGTCTTCATTTATTTCCAGTTTTCCTAAAGGTTCTACTGAGACAAACTGCATTGCCCACCGCCACGAACCCCAGCCTTTACCAGGCGAGGTGCCCACAGAGGCCCCCTGTGCCTCGCCACTGTGGCTTGTCAGGTTCTCACCAAACATTTGCGAACCAGCCCTGGTCCTGAGCTCTGCTCTCTGGATGTGGAATTCCTCCACTATTTATTCTCAGTTCGGTACCTGGGTTCTGTTCTTGGTACCTATTGGCTTGGCACCCTTAATGTAATCAGGCTTTTTTTTTTTTTTCACCCGTTTTGCTCTTTTGCGCTTCTGTTTTGTGTGATATGCTCTCAAAAGTGTTTGCCATAGGAAGGAGAATCACAGAATAGGAAGCAAGCATAGGTCCCTTTGAGCCTGAGTTTGTGGTTCCCAGCAAAGCAAAGCCCATTGGGGCAAATTTTGCCACGTTACCTGTAAGACGGGGTGAGATTTTCCTTCTACCACATTTTTTGTTCTTTTTGTTCTGAAAGCTTGGCTTTGATCCAGAGAAAATGTTCTCTTTGCTGAATGTTCTCTTCGGTTTTCCACCTGCCTGGAGGTGCTGATGGTCAAGTCTGTGTTCAGAGGCAGCCAAACCATCAGGTTGGGGGCCAAGCTACAAAGTGCACAAGCATCACTTTACACAGGGTTGCCTGCTCCCAAGGGACCATCTCGGTCTAAATCCTTTACTCCTCCTCCTCCAGGAGAAACTCCTGCTTTCTACCTGAACTCTTCTTATAATCCTAATTCCCAAAATATGGCACTTCTTCACCAGCGATGATTTGGAGATTCAGTAGCCACCCTGGGAACACTTGGCTTGAATAAAATTGTTCATCTGGGAGGTGCCTTAGAAAACAAAGGATCCGAGACTTCTCAGATTTAATAGGCAGCATTTTTATTGGTATGCAGAGGCCTCCAAATGAAATTCTGATTGAAAAAATTGCTTCACCATAAGATTTTTTGGCCGAAGCCAATGAGAAGCCTGACAATCCTAAGCAATGACAAATTAGACTCATTTCCTGAGTAAATTCTCCCTCTTTGTCCTCCAGTTCCCTCTTTATATCCAGCTCTCCTTCATCCCTCTTTTCCTTCTGATCTCTCTCTTTCCACACTTCTGATAACTTCTTTCTCTTCTTTCCCTTGTCCAGATCCCCTATCTTTTCCTACTGACTTTCCTAAGACCCCTAAATGCTGGTTGCTTCTAAAAATTCATTCCTGCCATGAGTCAGGTATGCCTTGGATCCAAGCTGAATTTATAGTTAGAATTCAGAATTTCCCTAACCCAGAGAAGGCCAGCTCCTATTGATAGAATTTACCTTTCTTTTGGGTGCATATGTCCCAAGGTTACCTGAATTATATCAACTTGTACATGTGTTGATCAAAACATCAGATGCTAAATCCTGGATGGCAAAAACTGATCGAACAAACACAGAAAGGGGTCTACGAGTCACTCTTTTGTAATAATCCTGAGGGTACAAAAGGGCCCCCCAAATTAGAGAAAAGTCTGCTAAAAGACATACCCAAAACATTTCCAACAGAATTTTATTAGACCATAATTTAATCATACACAAAAAGAAAAGATGAGCTGTAGGAGATTGTGGCCATTCAGTCCGCTCCCTCAGGCACACATCATTATCCCCCTATGATCTCGTAACTGCAAGACCCACACATTTAGGGATTTCATTTCTGATATTCTACCCTGTTTCTTGCAGAGTTGGCAAAACATTGCAAAGGACTCATGTACTCATTCCCATCATCAACAGGTTAAGGCTGCCCTCCCACAACATCTTCCTAAACAGCTTCAGCCTCCTATCAATCTTAAACCAGAAAATTTCACCTATTAGAAGAGACCTCAAAGAAAAACTACTCTTGAACTTCATTGGAATGGACCCTATCATATACTGTTAGCAACAAATATAGCAGTGAAACTCCAGGGAGTCCATCCTTGGGTCCATGTTTCATAATTAAAGAAGCATTCAGAATTCCACACAGTTGGCAGTCTACTACATTAAAGGACCTCAAATTTCAAATTCTCAGATATCCTCTAGTAGCAGCCAACTTTTGGAAGTAGGTAGCTGACCCAAGGTCTATGGAATATGCGAATAACTTAGGATAGTGGACAGTCACTGCCTGAGACATAGGACGAGGCTCCTGGCTAATTCCTGTTTTGGAATTAGCTTGCTCATCTGCTCACTTATAACCATTCTGCTCATTTCCTATAGACCCTTGGTTATTGTCCACCCATAATGGCCCTTTTGGTCTTTATTATAACTGTTAGGTCAGCACATACGCATTCTAATGCCATTCTTGGATTATCCCAAACAGTAACCACTGCCTCGCTGATTGCTGTGTATGCCATCCATCACCAGATCATCATGATAAAAAATCTCGGGGGGATTTCAGTCTTAATAAGCAAGGCCATAAGGAATGGCATTTGCATCAAAATAGACAAATGACCTTAATTAAATCAACACATGAATTTGGTAGTGCCCTTCTCTCAGAAAAAGAACCAATTATTATAAGACATTGGAATTCAACCACCTTCATGGGGTGATGGGCCAATTACTTGCCACCTGGAAGACATTAATAGCGATCAAAACTGTAACTGGGCTAATGTAAGACCTCCTCTTCCACCATCAGGGACTCCTTTTCTCCTGGGTCTCCATGTGCCCCCTACTGGATACTACTTCTTTTGCAGCCAGAATGCCTGGTCTTGTTTGCCTCTGACTCATACTTCATGCACTTTAGCAATAGTATGCCAAGACATCGCTATACAGAGATCCTAATTCTAGAAATCATGAACATAGCAAATTCCAACTGAGATGCAAGTTCCCAAACAAGCCCATTCTTGATTATCCAGGCATTCTGAGAAATTACTAACCAGTTGTTTATGTGAAGAATGACAGCAGTG
This sequence comes from Panthera leo, assembly GCF_018350215.1. Classification (NCBI taxonomy): domain Eukaryota; kingdom Metazoa; phylum Chordata; class Mammalia; order Carnivora; family Felidae; genus Panthera; species Panthera leo. Next base: position 150,695,619 of record NC_056687.1, read on the forward strand.
TTTCCAATGGGGAAATCTTATAAGCAGAAAATCTAGAAAAAAAACTTATCAGTGGGGAGCCTGGGTGGCTCAGTCAGTTAAGTGTCCAACTCTTCATTTCAGCTCAGGTCATGATCCCAGGGGGCATGGGACTGAGCCCCTGCATCAGGCTCCATGCTGAATGTAGAGTCTGCTTAAGATTCTCTCTCTCCCTCTCCCTCTGCTCCTCCCTAGCTCACTCGCTCACGCATGTGCTCTCTAAATAAATAAATAATTATTAACTTTGACAGAAATGATTAACAATACCACCTCCACCCTAGATGATGTACAGACCAATCTCAACTCACTGGCACAAGTAACGATGGACAATTATATTACCCTAGATTTTTTGCTGGCTGGTCTTGGTGGTATCTGTGCCATTGCTAGTCTTTGCTAATACTTAGACTAAAGAAACAGGCAAAGTAGAACAGGTAATACATTGCCTTAGGGAAACAGCTACTTGACATTTTTAGGTTGATCTTTATGGCCCCTGGGATTCATTTACTGGGCCTGGGATGGGCAGTTGGGATTCCTGGTTCTTGTAAGTGTCTTACAGGGACTATTAATTATTCTTGGTTTTTGTCAGTGGTCATGATGTTGGTCTCTGGCATCCTATCCAGAATAGTAAATCCTACTGCATAGCTCCTCTCTTGACAGATAATCACCGTGACAACACAACAACCAAAAGCTCAAGGTGATCTTGCAGTTATGCAGTTGACCATGGAGACAACTGAACCATCCCCACAGTGAAGATCTGGATCTGTAGCCTTCCCTGAATTGGCCAACCCATCACTCGCAGGAGTGAGAGAGTTGCCAAAAGGAAGACTGAGAGACTGAATATACAAAGGAAAATGACCAGACCATGTATGACAATAGAATGCTGGCTCACAACCTCTGCAGCAACCAGTTCAGGAAGCGAAAACACAACCTCTGTAGCATCTGGCCCAGAACAATTAGCATTTTGTTAATAATTGCCAACTTTTTAATTGTTTTGCCCCAGCTTCCAATCAGGATCAAACAGAGAAGGCCAAATATACTTTCTAAACCAATCGTGTAAGATGCCCCGCTTCTAGTTAGACTGCGTCCAGACTTCCTATGCCGACAGCTTCCAATCAGATCATACTTAATACCTTCCTTTTCTCTTTAGTTATAAAACTTTCCTACTCTCCTGTCTGCTTTTGACTCTACCAAATGCAAGCGATGGTGGCTTTCTTATTTGCATGGTACTCCTTTATTTCCATAGCTCATCTGGGACTCTGGAAGGAGACAGCCCCACGTGGCTCCCATCTGGCAACACAGAGCAGCCGCTGCCAAGCAGGAGTGGAACTGTGTCCAACTTAAGGTGAGAAAGAATAGGAGATGGAACCCCGACACTCCCTCAGCTGTTATACAGCATGGAAGAAATCCACAAATGCCTGCATACTTCCTGTATGGAGTGGAAGATACTGATTATTGAGGGCCAGCAAGCCTGCAGGGGGCACTGTCGGGAGGGGGTAAGCAATATTGTTGCAGGGGATGGGAGGTGGTTTGCCAAGGCCAGAGACCTGATGTGGGATTTGGCTGAAGTTCAGAGGTTCTGTTATGACGTTAAGAGCCAAAGTGGGGTCAGGTCATCAAGGGAAAGACTCCAAATCTTCACCATGCCAAGGACACTGCATCAGTTAGATGTTGCTGTGTAACAAACCACATCAAAACGTTGCAACTTAAAACAATAACACTTGGGGCGCCTGGGTGGCTCAGTCGGTTAAGCGTCCAACTTCGGCTCAGGTCATGATCTCACGGTCCGTGAGTTCGAGCCCTGTGTTGGGCTCTGTGCTGACAGCTCAGAGCCTGGAGTCTGCTTCGGATTCTGTGTCTCCCTCTCTCTCTGACCCTCCCCCATTCATGCTCTGTTTCTCTCTGTCTCAAAAATAAATAAACATTTAAAAAAAATTTTTAAAAACCCAAACAATAAGCACTTACTAATTCATCATTCTATGGGGTAGCTGGGTGGTTCTTTGGGACTGGACTGGCTCAGCTGATCTTGCTGGGGTCATTGAGGAAGTGGGTCATCTGCCAAACGGATAACTTAGCCTTACTAACTGAATAAAATGGGTTGTAAGTCAGAGGCCGTCTAACAAATTATTTTAGTGATTTTCTATGCTTTTTCCTCATTATTCTTGTTCCCTCTCCACCATTCTTTAAATAAGACATAGTTGTAATTCCAAGGCACGCACAAAAACGTTTTTGAAATATTTATCAGTTGGTTGTATTACCAAGCACAGTAATGCTCCTAATAATTGACCGGCAGTCTCTTCTTAGCATGAATGTTCAACTTCTTTCCATGTACAACCTTACAACTCAACCAAATATATACTCTACAGTATTTTTGAAGATGAGCGTGTGCAGGAGGCAAACTTGGAAAAGGACTTTCTGCACGACCTTTTGAGTTCTATAAACATCTCTCATTCCTTTGCCATCTACAAAACGAGAATGTAGCATCATTCCCACCCCATCGTGCCTTTTGAATCAGGTCACTGGTGATGAGCTCCTCCATATGCTCCTCTGGTAACCATGTGTATCATATAGCAAGTTCTGCAGTTCAACAGGCCAAGCTCAACTAACATTACTAGAAGGAAACACTGCTTCATTAACAATAAACCTCCCACAGTTTACTGTAGATGGAGAGAGAGCTCATGGTGGACTTGGTGAAGTTTCAGACCCCGTTCCTATTCCAGCACCAAGATTTATTTCCCCCACCTTCCTTCCACCATGTTGGTCTCAGTGGATTTCTACTCTTCTTCTAATCAACATACCCAAACAAGGACACAAATCTTTTCCTTGTGTCTCCAGAGAACACTTGAGATAAGGTTGGGATGTTGAAAAAAATCACTGAAGACTAGGAAAAATGGAAATAACATGAAGAATGCCACTACTTGAGGGGTGCTTAGGTGGCTGAGTCAGTTGAGCGGCCAACTCCAAACCAGGTCATGATCTCGCGGTTCATGAGTTCGAGCCCCGCATGGGGCTCTTTGCTGATAGCTCAGAGCCTGGAGCCTGCTTCAGATTCTGTGTCTTGCTCTCTGCCCCTTCCCTGCTTGCACTCTGTGTGTGTGTGTATCTCTCTCTCAAAAATAAACATTAAAAATTTTTTTAAAAAGAGTACCATTATTTGAGACTAGTGTTTCTCAAATTTTGCCCCACGGAACACTAATTTGGGGGCGCTAATAGAAGATGCTCCATGAGAAGATGTTTGTGGTTGAACGAAGTTGGGCAGTGGTGCACACTTTATCTAACTCACGGATACTAAAAGGTACATGGGCATAATAAAGGCTCTGAGCAGTCCTGCAACAGACCTCTAACTTTTCCTAGTGCAGCGATTCTCAAGTACAGAACATTTTATTTTAGCACACAACCAATATCTTATGGACACCATGTCCTGAGATATCAGTTTGGTTACCTGAATTGTATCCCAAGCCTTACAAAGGGGACCCACATAAGGCAAATAGGGTGCCGGAGTCTCTTCTTCCCTACATCCTTCTCAGCTTCTAAATGGTAGATGCTGTCCTGAAAACTCAAGGTGAATTCCTCCATGAAGAGACAAAGAGAAGAACATCAGGACCTTCTGTGGCTACCTCAGCTCTGCATTCACAGTTCTACATTCTTCTCTAAGAGGTCCTTCCTTTTCAGATGAGTGATACTTGGAAAGGCCGGTCTCACAAGACAGGAGAGAACTGTAGAATCCTGGAGTCTGAGCTTCAAATCTCCACGCTTCCATGTTCTCATGGAATGAGATGATAAATAAAATGATATCATAAATGATAACAGTAGTCACCACCTCATAGGATATTGTGACTATCCCATGAGCGTAAGCTCATGAAATACTTAGAACAGGGTCTGACATAGAGCGTGTCCTCTGTAGATGTCAGGAATTATGTAGTTTAGCTTAGACCCAGCAGCCCTCAAAAGAATATCCCCATCAGACTATAATACTGATTTCAAAATTCATACAAGAGGGACACACCTTGAGGAGGGAGGGAATCAGTTTTTTTCTGGCTGCAAATATTTTGTCAGCATGACTATCAATATAGTTAATTGATACATTTACATTTTTATATTTTATAATTATGAATGTAATACATTCTAACACTGGGAGCCTGTAAAACAAAGAGAAACATTAGAGGGAGAAATGCACTCAAATGATCTGTCTTTGGAGACCCCACTGGTAATATATATGTAATATATGTGTGTGTGTGTGTGTGTGTGTGTGTGTGTGTGTGTGTGTGTGTGTGTAATGAAAATGATAATATAATATACTGCTAGAAATTTCTTTCACTTGGCAAAATGTTATGTACACTCCCCTTGTCACTATTCAACAGCTGCAGATCATTCCATCCTATGAATGTATTAGAATTCATTTCTTGGTTCCTGAGTGGTTTACGCACCAGGATGATTTGGTGAATTACCCATCACAAAACCAATGTTTCAACAGAAGGAACCCACACACTCTTCATCTCCTGAAGGATCAGTAAGCTCTGTCAGTGCTTTCCACTGCATTTCCCACTCGCGCACCGTGTCCACCTCTTAGTGTTGATTATTTTTGAAAGTAAATAAATTCAAGTCAAGCGCATCCGCAGTCAGCCAGAAAAAAATCAAAAGGCTAGAAGACAAAGCTTATTAAGTAAGATTAAAGGAAATAGTGTTCTTTTGTCCATTATCTGCCAATGCTCTGTACTTATTATTCAAGCATTAACATCTCTTTCTTCATTTTACGCTTCTAATTCTACTTTCCATACAAACGGGAGCATTCGCTATAAGGAGTGTCATCCCGTAACATGTCACAGTGTAAAATTGGCCAACACTTCCTTCCTTCACTCTCAGGAGAAAAGATCTCTGATATACTTCAAGGATAAAATATGGTAGAAGATAAGTCATCCAGAAATCCAAACACTGAAGCGTTCAAAAGACAAAACTTGTTTTGATTGACTTTTTTTCCTCGTGATCCTTCATGTTTCAAATCATGCAAGTAGAATAACGAATAAATGAATTTCTCTGGTGTCCGTGGTGAGGACAGAACAATGAGTGACCAACCAGTTGGAAACATCGTAGCAGCTAAATTCTCACATTAGAGGCAATGAGATACGGTGCAACCTGTGCGTTGTGCATTTTTGCCTTTTGGGAAGTACCACTATCTCACAGTCTATCCCATCTCCCCAGTTTCTGAAAAGGACCAAGATATGGCCACCAAGCATCCAACTCCCTGGCCACGGTGTTACGCTACGTGAGCTAGGCCAACTATTGAGAAAGAGGGGCTATTCATAAAACTGGACTTGACATGAATAGAATAAATGCCGGAGCTGCTTACAGTCATCTTTCTGAGGACAAAGGTATACAAGAAATCACTCTAAATTATTTGGTTCATGATTTTGTGGGCTGCCAATATGAACTGGGCTCAGCTGAGTTAATTTTCTGGTCTTCGATGGACTCACTTGCATATCTGTGGGCATCCCCTTGATTAGCTGGACCTGGCTGGTCTAAGATGACCTCATCTGGAATGGCTTGTCTCTACTCCATGTGGTCTCTAATTATCCAGCTGACCAGCCCAGGCTTATTCACGAGGCAGGGGCATGGCTCTTGTAAGCAGAAGTGGGCGAGACTTCTTGAGCATTAGGCTCCAAACTGGAATGGCCTCACTTTCCAAACTACACTCTTTTAATCAAAACAAGCCCCGAGTTCAGTCTGGATTTCAAGCAGGGGTGAAATGGACTCCATCTCCCCAGGGAAAGAACTGCAAAGCCATGGTTCATGGAGGTCTAGATTGAGGGAAGAAAGTAACTATGGCCATTTTTGTAAATGATCTTTCACAGCCTTATGTTCTGGCCATAATTATTCCTGTTTCCTCTACATGCAAAATAGACTTACCCCCTTCCAAGATCTCTTTCCATCTGGATTGGAGTCCATGGTTTTGGGACCTACCTCCTTCCACATGAGGCTTGATTGGAGGCCTGGGAACTAAGAAGAGAAGTTATTTGCCCTCAACACATACAACATATAAATGGGAGGTGAGGACAGGATGACCACAGTAGACTTTCTCATTCAGAACGCTCTGTTGAGAACAATTCATTCAGTGAAAATCTTGTAAATTTCATGGGCCAAAGGACCTCATCACTGTTGGGGAAGGTCATCAAGAGGATGTGATCCCAAGTTGACCCACAAGCTGCTAGCGGGTAATGAGAGATTCCCCAACCCCTCTCCTGTCCTTGGAATGTAACTTCTGCCCACCTTTCCTACAACTGGAGCCATTTTCAAGGGCACAGATTCGAGATAGTGAGGTAGGTGGTGTTGAGACCCTCTGGAAGGTCGTTATACATGACTGAACCCTGTCCAGGAATTTATGTAAACTTTTTAAGATTCTGGCAGTAGGTATGGGTCTACTCATCTCATGGCCACCCAAGACAAGCCTGGCAAGTAAGTTCCCTTGCTTGTTAAACCTGCCATCTGCCAATCTGGAGTGGCCTACCCTTTCCTTGGGTCTCTGCCTGGCCTCCATGTATGGGTCTGGTTTGCGAACCAACAACCCCAGAGCAGGAGACGCTGCAGATGTGCAGGCTGAAGAGAGGTCCCAAGAAGAAGCTATGGAAAGCACTGAGGCATTTTAAAGTAGATAATTTCTTCTTTGGTCTCTGCAGATGCTGACACAACAAATTCTGATTCTAAGTGACTTGGCCAGATTCCTACCTACAGATCAAGCAGGATTTTCTGGTAAATAAAACATTCATGCATTTTTTATTAGTGCATGATTCTTTTTTATGAAATTGTCATTGCCATTTTAAAGTGCATCCTAAATTCTAATATTCAGTGCAAGATTCGATGAGTGAAAGATTTAAATTGTGTCTTATCATTAAACATTTAGGGTTTTCTATAACATGTTACTTGTTTTTTTCTGTTTTCTACTAAGTCTAGATGATTTTGGTTAATGTAAGCTGAGAGCTGCTTAGCATATTCTTTGTTTGAATCCTAGGGTATATTTTTTATTAAACAAAGGTTTACTAAAGCATAGGTAGCTTTTCAGCATTTTAAAAACATGTTGTTGACAGATAATGTACATCTAGAAAAGTACACGTGCCATGTGTATAGCTTGATGAATTTTCCAATGGAGCACACTTGTGTAATCAGCAAGCAGATAAGAAACAGAATATTACCAGACCCCAGAAGCTTTCCTCTGTATGTTTTCAGCCATGACTCCTCTTAAGATAGGGCTTCTCAACCCCAGCACTATTAATGTTTTGGGCCGAAGAGTTCTTTGCTGGGGGTGGGGGAGGCTGTCCTATGTACTCCAGGATCTTGAGCCGTATCCTTGGCCTCTACCCACAGTAGCAACTCCCATCTCCGGCATGATAACGAAAACTATCTCTCCGGATATGGCCAAATATGCCCTGAGGACCAAACCACTCCTGGTTGAGAACCTCTGCCTATGAGGCAACCACTATCATGACTTCTAATAGCATAGATCATTTAGTCTGCTTTGTGCTTTATATAGATGAACTCCTACACTGTATTCTTTTGTATGTGGCTTAATTCTCTGAATATTATATTTGCGACATGCATTCATATTTTTCTGTGTAGCTGTAGACTGTTTATTTTTGTTGCTATATAGTATTCCAGTGTGTGGCTATACTACAGTTTATTTATCCATTCCACTATTAAAGGGCATTTTGGTAATTGCCAGTTTTTAACACTTACAGAGTTTTAAAACTCATTTCTTTACTATTATGCCTTATATTCCAAATTATATACCATACCTTATCTCTTAAAAAGTTTTTTTTTTTTAATTAAGGCATCTGAATTTTGGAAATTTTGTTGACCTGGGACAATTCACATGCGAGGCATTATAAGTAAAATATTTTATGGTAATTTCATGAGAAACCCCCAATAGGGCTGCTGATCCTGAAGGTGACGTTGGGAGGAGGAAGAAAAGGAGTCTAAGTTCAGTACAACCAGTATTTATTGAACACCCGTGACTGCCAGGTATTGTTGGTAGCTCTGGAAAAGTGAAGATGATTAAAATAAGTTCTTTGAGACTCTTGCCATCCTTTTTCTTCTAGTGCTAGATGGTTTTTCTCTCCTGGGGCTGATATGATCTAATGGTACCTCCTGTGTGGAAGGTCGCCTCTGATGACAAGATCTGGGCAGTGCCAGGAGGAGGGGCATGGGATAGGCAGTGGCCCTGCTACCTGCTTTTGGTCTTTTTCGAGAAAGATCCAAGTGGGGATCCTAGAGATGTAGCTCCACTCACCACCAGAGTCAGGACACAAGGAAAGGTTTGGAGCAGAAAGCTTGGCTAAGAATGGGCAGGGTGCGAGCTGCAGGGGAAAACGCTCCCTGTCTCCCAGAGATCCCTAACCGTAGGGGAGACCGGATGGGGCAGGGCAGGGCAGGGGAGGTGGCAGACCCAGCCCCCCGAGGAAATCCGGCTGACAGGACAGAAATGCTATGGATGTTCCACGAGTCACTTCGTAACTACGTCTGAAGAGTCCATTTACATTCACAGCACACATCCTACTAGACAAAGGGGAATATGAAACTAGGGAAAGGATGGCTCTGCAGGGCTTCTGTGTTTTAAAAATAGGCTAACTTGGCCCTTAATGGGCATCAACCAAGTTGAGCGGCTGCCCTTTCACAAGAAGACTTTGGTCACCAGTATTCCATAAAGCACCTTTGTCTCTTGTCTTTGATACTCAAACATTTCATTAACTATCAACAACTTCGGGACAATGGAACAAGGGCCAGTGTAACTGGTATCACCCTCCTTACTTATTCATCATCCTCGACCTTCGGAGACTTTCACCCCTCACCCTCAGCTTATGTTTGTTCATTATTGCTGCACACTCTTTACACTCAGTACTACTTAATTAAATTGACCAAATGATTATGTCGCGAGTTCATTTTGAATTAACCTTTCAGCTGAGTTTGCATTATAATGATCAAATCACAAATATTTAGGAAATTAAAGAATTTCAATCCCACATAGGAAGGTTTCTAAATTGTCTCTCAAGTAAACCAATAGAAAATAAAAGAATATTTTAATTTTTAGAACCATGTGCATATTCGTCGTTTAAAAGATCATTGCATGGGGCGCCTGGATGGCTCAGTCAGTCAAGCGTCCAACTTCAGCTCAGGTCATGATCTCCCGGTTTGTGGGTTTGAGCCCCGTGTCCGGCTGTGTGCTGACAGCTCAGAGCCTGGAGCCTGCTTTGGATTCTGTGTCTTCCTCTCTCTCTCTGCCTCTCCTGCACTAGCACTCTGTCTCTCTCTCCCTCTCAAACATAAATAAACATTAACCAAAAAAAAAAAAAAAAAAGATCATCGCATTAAACCCAGACCTATTTCCAAGAAAATTTTAGATGGTATTTGTAAAACTGGCATTTCAACTACTTCCCTGGGCAATCCTTTAAGCACCTTGCCTAATTTATTAAAATAACAACAGCGAAAGCAAAAACAAACCCAAACTCAAGCTTTTTAATGGCCCTGTTGATGTGCAGTCTCCTCAAGAACATGCCATCCTCCCCAATACCAACCCCCCTGCCCCCCTGCCAATTAGCCAGTTAGAGAACAATAAGTCATTGAGTCACCGAATTTCAGAGCCTTAATATTTAAAAGCCAGGCTTTTATGTTTTCCCTCAGGAAAATCCTGAAAGAACACATTTTTCACCATATTTATCCATCACATGCTAAAATAACTCAGAACAAATGTACGAGACTTTCCATTGAACTACTCGTGCCTTCCAGTTAATCTGTCTCAAAAACCTTTCCCAACAAGGGATTTGTAATGGGTTATCACATGATCGCGGAAGTGTTTTTCTCTTCAAAATTCTTGCTTACTTGTTTGTGAATCCCAATGTTAAAAGTTATTGTTTAAATAAGTATTGCTTATTGTTGAAAGCAAACTGCATCTTTTTGTAAAGCAAAATGTGTATGTGTGTTCTTTAAGACATTACTACACACGTATGTGCATCTGTATGTCTGTGGATGGGTGGGTATACTCACCCATAGTACTACATAGCTAGCTATAGTATGTATCTAGAAAGATGGATATATACATGCATAAACTCACAGCGTATATAACATATATCTATGTATATATACATGTATATACACATATGTATATGTGTATCACACTGCAACCAGTCCAGTTAGATTTAAGTTCCAGATCCATATGGTAACAAGAGCAAGTTACTTAACCTTCGAGTGCCTCAGATTCTTCCTCGTAAAATAAGAATAATATCTGTATCTATTTCATCGGGTTATCCAAAGAGCTGAATGAGTGAATATACACGCAGCTGTACATAGAGTTTAGAATGGTACCCAGCCCATGGTAAATACTGTGTAAATATCAGCCTGTAACTAATCTGTGTGTATTTGTGTGTATAATACAGGCATAAATAATTAACCTCTCTTGTGTCTATTTCACACGTTTTTGTACACTAGATCTTTCTTCGTGTAGGTATATATGTAATCACTTAAAAATGATCGAAAAGTTAACTCTGTTTCTACCAACTTTCCTACCAACTCTACTTCTCCAAGCTAGCTAAACCTAATTTTTGACTTTTGCCTCATATATTTCATGTTCCAAACACCGCAGATATTTCCATCCATTCTTTTCTTGAATCTTCCTAAGTTTTCCACACCTCTAGAACTGTCGAACCCCGAAGTGTTCCCAGTGTTCTAACTGGGATATGAGCATACAGCTGTGAAGCCCTCCACAGGGCCGTGAGCTCTTCAAGGAGGCTGAGACCAGCTGTGGTTCCCGGGTCTCACCCCAAGTGCCTCGTACTTGGCTCTGCCCAGAATGTGCCTCTGTTCTGTGTTACCCTGGCGCTAACACCCGGGGATTATAGACCAGACGCTGGCCCCCTGGCTGCACATTAAAATCGCCAGGGGAGCTTTTAAGAAGTGCTAATGCTTTGGCTCACCCAAAACAATTAAATCAGAATCTCTAGGGGTGTGGCTGTTTCTTAAAAACTTCTGTGTGTGTCTACAGCGCAGTCAGGGGTCACAGTCAGAGCCGAGCTGAGAGGACATCGCCATCAAACTGATGTCCACATCTTTGCTCTGATGCAGGCAAGGTGGTGGCAGGGTGAATTCCTCACTGCATGTGGGAGGCAACATCTTCCCAACTCCTCAGAGAAGGTCAGGGGACAGCTTCTTGAGGCCAAGCTCCTGCCTTGTCACTTAATGCCTCCAGAAGAAAAACTTACCTGCACAACGGGCCTGGAAATTGTGTTTTAGATCAACTGCTCTCAAATTTTCCTTCTACTTCATGCATCTGATGGACGATACTCATGTGCATGACACTGTCAGGCTGGAATAAGCGAGGGCCAGTTCCCAGCTGTAATCCTACTTAAGGAAGCATTTTAAAATACAAGTTGGTGACAGTGATGTAATTACAGGGACACTTTGGGTTGTCATTAAACAAAGTCAATAATTCGCAAACTTAGGTACTCTGATTATGCTTCACTTACTCAACACATATTTACTGAATATGGACTCCCTACACACTGGTCGAGGGGCTTGGCATGAAATAGTTTAAAACCACACAACAGGGGGGGCGCCTGGGTGGCGCAGTCGGTTAAGCGTCGGACTTCAGCCAGGTCACGATCTCGCGGTCCGTGAGTTCGAGTCCCGCGTCAGGCTCTGGGCTGATGGCTCGGAGCCTGGAGCCTGTTTCCGATTCTGTGTCTCCCTCTCTCTCTGCCCCTCCCCCGTTCATGCTCTGTCTCTCTCTGTCCCAAAAATAAATAAAAAATAAAAAACGTTGAAAAAAAAAAAGATTTAAAAAAAAAAACAAAAAAACACACAACAGGGGCGCCTGGGTGGCTCAGTCAGTTAAGCGTCCGACTTCGGCTCAGGTCATGATCTCAGGGTTTGTGGATTCAAGCCCCGTGTCGGGCTCTGTGCTGACAGCTCAGAGCCTGGAGCCTGTTTCAGATTTTGTGTCTCCCTCTTTCTCTGACCCTCCCCTGTTCATGCTCTCTCTCTCTCTCTGTCTCAAAAATAAATAAATGTTAAAAAAAAAAAATTAAAAAAAAAAACCCACACAACAACAAATTTCTTGCTCTCTGTAGAAATTACCTTTTAGGGTAATTACATTTTAGTGAAAAGACAGTAAATAAACAGGTGAATGAAGAAATGTGTGTTTCCGTGTGGTGGTGGTGGGGGGCGGCAGGGGTGGACAGTGGGCAAATGTCATGAAGAAAAGAAAAGGAGAAGGTGAGGGAGTGCCTTGTTGGGTAAAGTAATCTGGAAAGACCTCTCAGAGGAGGTGATGTTTGAGTAGAGATCTAAAGGAAGTGAGAAGGCCAGCCTCCTAGGTGGGAGAAGGCCTTCTCTGGGGGAAGAGTGCTACAATCAATTGCAAAAGCCCTAGGGAGGGAGCCTGCTGTGTGAGTCGGGCAGCATCAAGTAGGCTGAGGTGGCTGGGCTAGGAAAGGCATGGGGACAGAGGTGGGAGTAAAGTCAGTGGTCACAAGGAGTTTAGAGTCTGCAGCGTCTCTGGATTTAATTCTTAGTGCAGTGGGAAGCCTCTGGAGGGTTTGAGCTAGGGAATGCTCAGACTCACCCTGTAAAAGGTTTGCTCCGGCTCCTGTGTTGAGTGCTACTGTGGTAGATGGATGGAGCCGGAAGCATGGGACCTGGCGGGTGGTTACTGTCACAGTCCAAAGGAGCTGTTGGTCAGAGCTGCAGCAGAGGAGGTGGGGAGACGTGGCGATGTTTTGGATAAGTTTAGAAGCAGAGTTACCAGGACTTGATGATGGAGTAGAAGTGGGGTGGACAGAAGGAGAGATCGATGGGACGTGGATGCCGTTTATTGAGACGAGGACACTGAGAAAGGGGGCATTAGGGTGAAAATCATGAGTTCGATCGAGATATGTTAAGTTAGAGACACATGTCAGACATCCAAGTGAAGATACTGAGCAGAGAACTGACTGTATGAGCTACAGGTAAAGGGAGAGGTTGGGACTCATGATCTTAATTTGATAGTCATCATTAGAAGATTACGTATTTATCTGTTTATCTATTTTTTTGTCTCTTTCTTCCCCAAGAATATGCATTTCATAAGGGCAGAAAATTAATCTGTTTTGCTTTTCACTATATCCCCAGCTCCTAGAACATTGATTGGCACATAGTAAGTGCTCAATAAATAGAATATTGATTGGCACATAGTAAGTGAATGAATAAAAAATTAAATACCAATTCAGGGCAGTCTAGCTTAAATGAAACATAGCAGCATATAAGAAGTGCTGAAGGATGATATGGTGTGTGAGATGAGACTTGGGAGCGATCAGTGTGGTCTGTAGTAGTCAAGAAAAGCCTTGGAGGAGACTGACCTTTATCAGGTCTTAAAGAATGGGTAGGTTTATAGGTAAAAGGAGTCGGGAAGAGGTGTCAAGTCTGGGGGAAAATGATGACTTCGGTTTAAGTTATGTTGAATTGGAAGTAACAGAGGAATGTCTGAATTCAGTAGAAAGACATTTACTTTAGTTCTTTAGGCGGTTGGAGATCCGAACTTGCAAAGGACAGACACCAGCATCCCTCCTTTCTGAAAATAGAACCCACGCTGCTACATTAAGGAGGTTGAACCACAAATGTGTTAACAGAAAATTAAATAGGAAGTTTTGACCGAGACACCAAAATACAGTCGAAAAGAGTTTCTAAAGCAGCACTTCTCAAAATTTAACATGCACACAAATTGCCTGGAAATCTTGCTAAAATGCAGATTTTGATTTTGTAGGTCTGAGACAGGGACCTGAGTTTCTCTGTTTCTAACAAGCGCTGAGACGATGCTACAGGGTCCTTGGACCACATTTGAATAACAAGGTGTTAAACCAAAATGAAAATTTTCAAAGGAATGAGTAGAAACCAGTTACGTGACTCTTAAACTCCTCGTTGACACTGAGAGTATAAAAGGATTGGGTTTCTGGGCATCAGAGGGAGCTTATCATAGTTTGGACTGATTTGTGGGGAGCTGTTCATGGGCTGTGAGCAAGGGCGAAGGTGGGCGTTGCTTCCCTTCATCTCAGACCAAGAGTTTCATCTCAGTGAAACTCTTCACAGCACAGTACCGTATCACCTACAGTTGGAGAGACAAAATGGACTGAGGGCTGACTGAGAAGACAAAGGGTGAGACGCAGGCTGCTACCTGACAGGCTGAAGTGGCTGGGAGTAAAGAGGCTGCTCACGCAACCTGCCAGGGCAAAGCAAATGTGGGTCAGAAACCAGGCTGGTGAGTAGAAGGGATATAAGGGAAAGATTACAGAAGGCCCTAACTAGGAAGGCCGGGAAGATTTAACTTTGAATTAAGTTTGGAATCTAAATTATTATAGGTGACTAGAACTTTAATTTCTCAGTGGAGATTCTATGCTTTATTTTTAAAAAAATTTTTTAACGTTTTATGTATTTTTGAGACAGAGAGAGACAGAGCATGAACGGGGCAGGGGCAGAGAGAGAGGGAGACACAGAATCGGAAGCAGGCTCCAGGCTCTGAGCCATCAGCCCAGAGCCCGACGCAGGGCTCGAACTCACGGACCACGAGATCGTGACCTGAGCTGAAGTCGGACGCTTAACCGACTGAGCCACCCAGGCGCCCCTATGATTTATTTTTAAATGTGTGAAGGATCTTCCATGATCTATGAGAGATCAGAAAACAATTTACTGAGTGAGTTTTGAACTAGGGGCGGAGAAGTCTTCCCACTGAGCAAACTTGAAAGAGGCAGTGGGAAACAACGTAAAATTGATTTATGGTGATGAGTTCTGCCCATTCATTGTCGTGATGATCAGTGGATTGAAGAAAAGTCAGCCTTCGATCTGCGTATCAGGTACAAATTCAACAGTTTCAATAATCTTGCCATTGAGTTCCTTTGTCCGACGCCACCAACCGTGGCAAGATTGTTTTCGAAATGCCGATCCTCTCAGAGATCTTGGGCAACCTGTTGCTGTTCACACCACTCCTGTAGGTCAGCCCCACAGTGTCTGCTCACACTGGGTAGAGTTCAAAGCGCTCCCATTGGTAGAAGACTCCTGCTAATTCCCCTTCTCCTTGGGCAGACAATGGTGAGGGAAGAGCAGTCACTCCTAGGTCTGTTAGCAGCTGCAACCCTAACACATTTTCATAGCGTCAGAGTTGGGACAAAGGTGGCTTGGAGCAGTTGAGTGTCTGGTATTGTCATCTATGCCCAGGGAGGCTGTGAACGTGGAGATCCAACGAAACACATGGTTCTTGGCCCAGCAAACAAGGGATGATTTTGTTAGGTACTAGGCTGGGGCCTGTGAGACAGTGCAGTGGAAGGACCCATGCATCTCTTCACTCTTTCCTTTCTGGAAGCTTCTCTTTGGGCTTTCAACATATATTTTCTGCACCAGCTACACTAAGACTTCATGAAATTCCGACATGTGAAGACTTCCTTCAAGACTACCTCAATGTCTCTTCCTCTCTGAGAGCCTCCCTGATCCTATTTCCTTCAGGAAAACTTGGCTAAATGAGACAGCCTTTTGAGCCTCCACAAAACTCCCTGAGAGCTTTTCTTTGTGTGCAGTCATTCCTGGTGCATTAACAGATGTGTATGTGAAGGAACGTGCTCCTACTAGTGGATGACTTTTCTTTTGTTGGATGTTTGATTCCTTGTGTGGTTAAGATACTGCTAGATTGTTCTGATGTCCTAAAAGTTAAGAAAATTCTGGATTACGAGATCTTAGGTGTACAACAGAGAATCATCAAAGTCATGTTGTCTTACAGGAAACTGGGGGACGGTGAGTGGTGAGAGGCAGCCAGGCAAGCTTCTCGATCGCTCTAGTCCTGTGATGCTAGAATGTCAGCATCTCAGCCTGTATATGCTGGAGGCCCCCCAAATCTTGACTCAGTTCATGATCCCAAGGTTGTGGGATTGAGCCCAATGTTGGGCTCCGTGCTGAGCATGGAGCCTGCTTGGGATTCTCTCTCTCTCTCTCTCTCTGTCTCTCTCTCTCTCCCTCCCTCTAAAAATAAAATAAATAATAAAAAAAAGAATTTAGTATATATTTTTTTTATTTTTTTAATGTTTTTTATTTATTTTTCTGAGACAGAGAGAGACAAAGCATGACCAGGGGAGGGGCAGAGAGAGAGCGGAACACAGAATCCAAAGGAGGCTCCAGGCTCTGAGCTGTCAGCACAGAACCCGACGCGGGGCTCGAACTCACGAACCGTGAGATCACAACCTGAGCGGAAGTCAGAGCTTAACCGACTGAGCCACCCAGGCGCCCCAGAACTTAGTAGATTTTAAAGTAACCCTTTTTCTCCTGACTATAAAGGTAATATATACCTATGGTACTCGTAGTACATGCTGGTGTCTGACACCATCCCTCTTGGCACCTGCCGTCCTGGTATAATTATTAACAGCACTGCCTTTCACTCTCAGAAATATCCTGGCTAGAATGCAACTTGCACTGGCACCTTCCTGATTGTACAGGATTTGAATGACCTCTTGTACACATACATACTGGTGCTGTAAACAAAATTGCACACAAATTGCTGTACATCTGATTGCATGTATCTGTGTGCTTCTGTGTACATCTGATTACTCTCTTAGGAAAATTCCCAAAAGTAGAATTTTTTAATCAACATTTACAAAGGTATTTCAGACCTTGGATAGGTTATGCCATTTTACTCTCCAGAAGAGCCACTTACAGTTCCTAAAAGCCTCAGATATTACCAGACAGAAGTTTGGTTATTAAAATCAATCATCTCAACACCAACACCAATGTAACAACTTCAGAAACCAAGAAGTTTCTATTTTCTCCGAATTAAAGTGGGGAAAATTAGCAACTCATACTTCTTCCCACCTCTGGCCCCGTTTCCCGTTATTTGCAAGTGTCCTCTGAGCTATATTTCTGTGTCTTAAAGATAAATTATATTTTACATTATTTATCTTTTCATTTAGGAACTATACACATACATTATGTTTGTCATCAAGATTACTGTAATTATTTAGACTATGATTAATATATGTAATTACATCTTATGCGTATTAATATATATTTATATATTTGTGTAGTAATATTGTACCAATATATATCTATATATCATACACTGACATCTGTTTATATATAATATATTTAAATGGAGCCAAGACTTCCTGTGCCTTTATTGCCACAGCTTGTCCCTTTGTGAGTTCTTCTCGTTTTGCCTCCTTCTCCTTCCCTTTCTCTCTCTTCCTCTTGGGCTGCGTTATACCCTGAAGTAAATTCTTTCATTAGAGAGCATTCGTTTTAGATTTCCTGGCATATTTGATCACATCTCCATCAAGACTTCTATGATGGATGGCCCCGGTCAGAGTGGAGTCGAAGATTTCCAGTTCTCTTCCCAATCTGCCTAAAACAGATAACATGGAACTCTCTGGGTAGCCAGGCTTTTGGAGTATAGAAATATTTACTGGGATATAATTTGTTGAAATCATGATAGGGCCCCAACTACCATCATTCTACTTTTCCTGTTTTTTCAAGACAGGGTGTTCCTTTGGCTGGGGTTCCACCATCTTGGGGAATTGTGTCTTTTCCAATCTAGTCTCGACACCTAGCCATTGCTGGCTCCCGTAATTATTCAGCTGAGGTGGGGCTGAGGGGCACACTGGGATCTCCGTTTGTGGTGCTCTGGAACTATCTGACAGGCATGGACCGCCAAGGCCTCACACGTTTGAGTTGGAACAGCGGTGTAAAGTGTTTGGTCCTTCTCCTCCTGGTGTCACAGAATATCACTTAGGTCAAGTCCCTGAATAGCCCATGAGCAGAGATGGTAGGTAAATTCTGTGGCCTTAATGCCTTTGGAATATTTCCTCCTCAAATGTGTCTAACTCAGACCTTTAGGTCATTTTTGACCCACATTCATACACACTTGCCTCCCACCTTGTTTCTTTGTGACATAGATCCCTGAAAACATTCACGCACCAGAGAACGTTCCAGTATTGACTTCACATGGCTGATTAGTTTTAAGCTACAACTATCAGGTGTTGATCCATATTCAAGTATAGCACAGTTTCAGTTATCCAGTCATAAATACAAGACAAATAAAAGCAAAGGGTGTATGATCAATACCTCCCATGTCATTTTAAATTCCATTATACCTTCTTATCATGTAGATGGCACTTGGTATCGATATTCTTGTGTCTTCTGCAGTCATATGTGTTGTTCTATCCTCTTCTGAGGCTGGTCTAGTTCATTTTCCTTTGTAAGTGTACTGCTTCTTTTGCATGCTGGCATTAAAGGTTGGTGATGGCTCTATCCCTTCTTGGGATCTGTGGATCCCTTCCCTCTACAGATGCGGGCCTTTTTATCTCAGAAAAAAATTGCTTTATTAATCCTTCTGTAATTTTTCTCTGTGATTTTTCACCCTCAAGCTTGCACTCCATATCCCTGATACACTTTCCTGTTTGGTCAATCCTACTTCTTGCTGTTTCTTGTTTTAATGTTTAGCTTTGAGGCGGTTTTCGGTTTCTTTTCCGTCTCTTTAATTTATCCTGCTAGCTACCTCTACATCCCATTCTGTTGCTTTATTGCTTCTTTGAAGTGCTGTGTCTCCTCTTTAACTCCTGTTTCATTGAGTCCCTGTTGTCATTGATTCTTTTTTCCGGTGTGAGTTTATATTAGAAAAGATTCTGGTTACGACTGATGGAAACAAACCAGTTTAAGTACAAATGGGAAATTTATTGGCTCACATAACCAAACTGCAGGAGGGGCAGGGTTGGAGCTGGATTTAGGGGCATAATGCCATCGGCAGCCTCTCTGTCTCCTGCCTCTACTTCTATCATTGGATTAATTTCCTTCTCTCTCATGGTATACCTGGTTCCTACAGGCCCTCGTTCAAACCCTTCATCGTGGGAGACAAAATACTTTCTCTCTAGCTAGAGGGAGAAAGGAGTGTTTAGGAGGTAGCCTGATTACATTCCTATCCCTACATCAGTGAGTGTGGTCAAAAGGTTAAGAACAGAATGGCTCAGGGGTGCCTGGGTGGCTCAGTTGACTGAGGGTCCGACTTCAGCTCAGGTCATGATCTCGCGGTTTGTGGGTTTGAGCCCCATGTCGGGCTCTGTGTGGACAGCTAGAGCCTGGAGCCTGTTTCAGATTCTGTGTCTCCCTCTCTCTCTGCCCTTCCCCCGCTCACATTCTGTCTCTCTCTCACAAATAAATAAACATTAAAAATTTTTTTTTACAAAGAACAGAATGGCTCGGCTTGGGCCATGGCTCTGCCTCTGTGATGGGGGTATGGATCTGTTGCAGTAATCCATATGTTTTCTCCATCTTTCTCTTGCAAGCTGTTTAGTCCTTAGTTTTGTGGATGTTCCTGCTTGTTATTCAAGTTATAAGTTGGACAATTCTAACTGGGCTTGTTCTTTGCCCAATATTAATGTGAGTGATGATCCTGAGCTATGCTTTTGCCTACCTTGTCCAAGCCTCTGTGTCTATCAACATCGATGGTTGTTCCTCTCTTTTAGTTGTTTGGTTGTATATTGATTGGTGTATGTAAGGGGTTGGAGAGGGCAGTATGTGAAGGCAAGGGCTTCCGTGTGCCCATGGCTAAAGGCAACCTCCTGCCACTGTGGCCTTTGAGCACTTTCCGATGGATAAGTAAGCCGTCAGATGAGAAACCACAGCAACTCTCATTCAGTGGATATGGGACGTAGTCTAGTTGTAGTCAGTGACACATTGAGTACCACATAGACCCCGTAGATGCTGTAAATTCAGCATCGTCTGACTGTTCTGTTTAAGATTGTATAAATATCTTTAGCTACTTTATTGAGGTATAGTTTACATAACATCACACTCACCCATTTTAAGTGTACAGCGATTTTTAGTAAATTTACAAAGCTGTGCAAACATCACCACAATCCACTCCTAGAATATTTTGATCACTCCCAAAAGATATATACTGCAAACGTTCCCTATTCTCACCCCTGAACCTCAAGCAACACTAATCTACTTTCCGTTTCTACAGATTTGTCATTTCTGGACATTTAGTGTAAGTGGAACCAGAATATGTGGTCTTTGGCATTTGGCTTCTTTCACTGAACATAATGTTTTTGAGGTTTATTCGTGTGGCAGTCAATATCAGAAGTTGGGGCTATTTTATTGATGAATAGTATCCCCTGGTATGGATTGAATGGCTGTATTTTTTGAACCTCTAAGTGAGATACATTGTCTGACAAAGATTGTTTTTTCTGATTTGTAGGGAGAATAAAATATTTTAAGTTGAGCCCTGCCTGGATAGTGGTTGTAGACAGGGCATGAAAACATTCTTTCCCCTTTATCCTTGGTAGAGTTTGGCACATACCTGCTCCAAAAACATTAATACTGCCATTTGCGCACAATCATTTGGCCAGAACAAAACGTTCCTATGCCAATGCAGCTGTCATGGGTGGAAATAGGGGACCAGGGAGACAAGGACAGCAGAGGATTTACACAGTTCTTGGACTGGTGAGAAGCAGCACCTCCTTATAACCCAGACACACAAACGCACTTCGACACACACACACAAAATACCAGATACACGCACAGAGGCACACTCCTGCAAAACAATGAGCACGTATCTGTGCAACACCAAACAGACACACAAAAATGTTAGCCTTCTCCCAGCATTACTCAGAATGCGGAGCATCTTGATTTCATTTGAGGTCAAAATAATGATCATATATTCTTTCTATTTCAAGATCATTAAAGACAAGGAGACAGACTGCCCTTCCCAAAGTCAACAAAGCTCAGGTATTCGTAAAGAGTACGCTTGATACAAAATAAGTACGTTATTTGTTTCACTCATCCCTCTTGTTGCTTATATTTCTGAAATCACAGGGCCCATAGTCGCGTCAAAGGAAGAAAAGACAATAAGCACATATCTATCATTTCTTTTTATTTATCTATCTATTCGTCTATTATCTACCTCTCTATCTCTTCCCTCCTTTTTAGAGTTGCATGATATTTCATATACTCATACACTTATTTAATTTAAATTCTCTTTTTAAAAATTTTTTAATGCTTATTTATTTTTGAGAGACAGAGACAGACAGAGCATAATCAGGGGAGGGGCAGAGAGAGAGAGACAAATCCGAAGCGGGCTCCAGGCTCTGAGCTGGCAGCACAAAGCCTGACTCAGGGCTTGAACACATGTGCTGTGAGATCATGACCTGAGCTGAAGTCAGACGCTTAACTGACTGAGCTACCCGGATGCCCCTAAATGCTCTTTTTTAGACATTTACATTGTTGTCAATTTTCTGAATACCTTCCTCTGTGGACATTTAGAGCATTTATGATTTTATAAACCAAATTTCTAATGATTATCCTTGTGTGTATACACTTGTGTATGAGTGAGAGCATTTCTCCAGAATATTTTCCCAATGGTTGAGTTGTGAATAAAGACTATCCCAAGTTAAAAGCTCGATAGATGTTGCCAATTGCCTTCAAAAGACGTTGCCCCAATTTACACTCCCGTCAGCTGTAAAAAGTAAGTTTCCATGCCCCCCAGTCCCCATTATTAGCATTCTTTTCATTTTTTGCCATCTGTGTTGGCATATGCCATATCTTTTTGTTTTGATTTGCATTTTTCTGATTATTTAGAATTTTCTCATAGAAATATCAGTCATAGGAATTTCTTTCTGTGTTTGTTTTCCATCATATTCTTTTTTAAAAATGTTTATTTATTTTTGAGAGAGCACACATGAGCTGGAGAGGGGGGAGCAGAGAGTGAGGGGCAGAGGGCATCCCAAGCAGGCTCCATGCTGATGGCAGAGAGCCCAGTTAGGGGCTGGAACTCACAAACTGTGAGATCATGACCTGAGCTGAAGTCGGAAACTTAACTGAGTGAGCCACCCAGGAACCCCTCCATTTCACATTCTCTGTCCAGTTCTGTACCAGACTGTTTGCCTTTTATTGATTTTTAGGGGCTTTTTATGTATGTATGTATGTATGTATGTATGTATAATTTTCTTTCTGTTCTGTCATTATAATATTGTCTCTTTTTGTGGTGTGGATTCTTCATTATTATCAAGCTTTTAAACATTTTTAAGTCTTGAGATAATTTTAGATTTACAGAAAAGTTGCAAGATAGGACAAAGTGTTCCTTCCTGTATACTCTTCACCCAGCTTCTTCTAATATGAATATCTTATATAATCATTGTGTATTTGTCAAAAACTAAGAAATTAACATTGGTACAATAGTATTAGCTAAATTACAGGCTTCATTCAGATTCCACCAGATTTCACACGACTGGCCCTTTTCTGGTCCCAGATCTCATCCAGGACACCCTGATGCATTTGGTTATCATGTATCCTTTGCTGCCTCCAATCTATGACAATTTCTCAGTCTTTGTTTTTCATGACGTTGATACTTCTGGTGAGTGTTTATCTGTATTTTGTAGAATGTTCTCAGTTTGGGTTTCTCTGGCATTTTCTCACAATCTGACTTGGGGGAAGAACACCTTGGAGGTGAAGTGCCCTTGTCACCGCATCATATCGGGGGTACATAATATCCACATGACCTTCCACTGGCGACGCTAGCCTTCATCACTCACTGAAGACGGTGTCTGCCAGATTTCTCCATTGCAGAGTCATTATTTTTCCTTTTCCGATCTCTGTTTGTTAGAAGCAAATCACTAAATCCAGCTTACACTTTAAGGGGAAGGAAATTAAGCTCCGCTGCCTGGAAGAGGGGAAAGAATCTCCATTTATTATATGAAATTCTTCTGTTAAGGTTTTCCCCTTCACCACTTATTTCTTTATTCTTCAGTCATTCCTTTGTGTCGATATGGCTTTATGAATGTTTTAGTTTTCGGATTATCGTTCAATTTGTTACAGAAATTTGAATTTCGGTGTTTTCAAATTTGTCAACCTTTTACATATATCTTATGTGTTTTATACCTTGTGAGGAACAGCTTCTGCCGCCTTAATAATAATAATACTTCCCTGAAGCTTTATGGCCTTTAAATATTTAATAGTAATTCAATTTTGTGTGTGACATGAGAGAAGGCTCTAAATTTGTTTCTTCCGTATTTACTTTTATTTGCCCTAATGTCACTTTTTATTCTAACATCATGTATTAACATTCTCTCCCATTGGCTTGAACTGCCACCATTATCATGTGTAAAGTGGTGGTCTCTGCTGTGTGTGTGTGTGTGTGCGCGCACATGTGTGTGCGTGTGTGTGCGAGAGAGAGAGAGGGGGGGAGGGAGGGAGGGAGAGATTCATTATTTTCTCTTTCTTTTTTTTCTTTCTTTTGTTCTGTCTGTATAATTTTTTTAAAAAAATTTTTAAACATTTATTTATTATTGAGAGACAGAGAGAGACAGAGCATGAGCACGGGAGGGGCACAGAGAGGAGGAGACACAGAATCCGAAGCAGGCTCCAGGCTCTGAGCTGTCAGCACAGAACCTGACGCGGGGCTCGAATCCACAAACCCTGAGATCATGACCTGAGCCGAAGTCGGACGCTTAACCGACTGAGCCACCCAGACGCCCCATCTTTCTTTCTGTATAATTAACATACAGTGTTATATTAGTTTCAGATGTACAATGTAATGATTCAACAATTCTATACATTCATTACACAGTGCTCATCAAGATAAGTGTACTCTAAATCCTCTTTATCTGTTTCACCCATTATCCCACACTCCTCCCCTCTGGCAACCAAGGACCTGAATAGACACTTTCCCAAAGAAGACATACAGATGGCCAGTAAACACGTGAAAAATTGCTGAACATCACTAATCATCGGGATATGCTTTTCTATGTCTACCAAAATTCTGTGCTGTTTACAGTATGTTTTAATATCAGGCAAAATTCTTCCATTTCTTCTTTTTTCAAAAGAAGCCAGACACAAAAAGGCTCTACTGTATGATTCCATTTACAGGGAAATGTCCAGAATAGACAAATCCGTGGAGAAAGAGTTAGATGAGTGGTTGCCAGGGATGGTTGGAGGAACAGATAGAGAGTGACCGCTAATGGACTTGAGGTTTCTTTCCGGAGTGATGAAAATGTTTTGGAATTAGTGGCAATCTATGAGCAACTTTGTCATGCACTAAAAATCACTGAATTGATACTTTAAAAAGATGAACTTTATGGTATGTGAATTATATCTCAAGAAAGCTATCATTTTAAAAATGCAACTGAAAATGGATACCACATTTCTGTTTGGGATGATGAGAATGTCCTAAACTTAGATTTTGATGATGGTTGCACAGCTCTCTAAATACTAAAAACTGAGCTGTACACTTTAACAAGTTAACCTTATGTTTGTAAATTTCACGTCACTAAAGCTATTCAAAAATATATAGGCAATCTTTGTTAATTTTGTCATCTGAGAAAACAGACCTGGAAAATTACTTTGAGGACTTTGATTAACACTGCATTGAATTAAATCATGGAATAATTTGGAAAGAACGGTTAACGTTACATTATCGACTCGTCCCATTGGGATCTTGATGGTCTGCGTCCTTCTGGGTAATTGAATAGTTTCCTTCACACAAGTCTTGCACATATTCAGTGTCATTTGTTAGCTTTGGTTTCCTTTGTGAATCAGTCTTTCTCTATTAACATTTTCCGATGTATAGAAAATGATTGAATTTTTAAATTGTTGGTTATGTTTCTGGCTACCTTATTGAATCGTCTTATTGGTTACAATAGCTTTTCATTTGATTCTCCTGAATTTCTAGACATATAGCCATACCAGCTACACGCAGAGTTTAATCTTTTCAGAAGAATATTCGCATCTCATATTCCTATTTCTTGTATTGTTGCAATGACAAAGTTCTATGCTATAATCTTGTATATCAGATGAGCGAACTGGCCTCTCTCCTATTCCTTGTCCTTTTATGTATGTTATTTGATCTTGGTTGCTGTAAATACCTCTCCTAAGCAAAAGTAGTATCCTGTGTCTCCCATTAGAAGGTAAATTTTTCCCTTTGCAAATGAGTAGTTTGTGGAAAGGTAACTTGAAACCATTTGAATATTCTGTTTCCCAATAACTTATCAACAAATGATATCAGCATCCATTGTGAATTCTTGCCTAAATCAGTTATGACACTCAGGTTACAAGATGGTGATTTTCCTCCCTAATTTCTATTATTTCTTCTCTATCTGTTAGCCAGCTTTCTTCTCTAAAGAAAAGGTCTTTCCTTGTTTATCTCTATTTTGGGGTGTCACTATGGACTCATGGATTTTTTTTCCCAATTCATGTGTTCTAATCTATTACTGCCATTATTCTGTTTGGTCCTCACATCGTCCCCTATTTGGCCTGGTGTGCTCCTCTACCTTAGCTTTTATGTCAACATGGCATGACAAAATGTCAAGGTTTATCCTTTACGCTCCCAGCCCCAGCCCTGGCATCAGCCATTTCTCCAAGGACTTCTGGTTTTCTTCATTAGAAGAAATTTAGCAACTACAATCTGGGCATCAGATGTATTTACTACTACTGCTGTA
Source organism: Panthera leo (assembly GCF_018350215.1). Lineage (NCBI taxonomy): Eukaryota > Metazoa > Chordata > Mammalia > Carnivora > Felidae > Panthera > Panthera leo. The sequence continues at coordinate 150,721,103 of NC_056687.1, forward strand.
TCATAGCTTCCAGACTCACAGTGGACAGAGCTAGGAAATGTATGTATGTACATGTAAATATACGCATCTCTTCATCTCTATCTATCACCTATCAATGTATCTCTATATCAGAAACCACAAGTTTGTGCTGATGCTTTCAATTCCAATCCAAAACCACAGCTTTGATCGTACCTTCTCCATCCTTAATATATTGACTTATTTGCTCAATCTTAGAGTGTATAAAAAGCAGTATTAGAATTGCTAACACACAATGGTGGGGGAAAAAAGAAACTTACTAACTAGAATTCAATATTTACTTAAGTTTTTTATTAATTTCAGATTGAGGGTATCTAGTCAAAATACTGTTACCTTGGTTATTTCTTTTTTTCCCCTCTTCAGTTTGGTTATGTTATTCATTTGAAGTATAATTAAATACATTTGGTTTTGTTTATTCTATTTTAGGGTTTCCCTTCTTATCCTTGGTAATTTTTTTTTAAATTTTACTTGTTGTTTATTATGAAACACCACCATGGTTCCAAAAGTCAAAACTATCCAAAACCAGATACGCAGAGGAATATGAGTTATTGTCCCCAACCCATCCACCCCATTCACATCCACCTCCTTTAGGTAAACAATCCCATTAGTTTTTGGTTTATCGTTGTCAGTTCACAAAATGGCTCCATACATGGAGGGCAAGGAGAAAGGGTGGTGATTTAATAAGCAAAGGGGACTTACTTATGATGCTTGTCTCTGGTGGCTACAAGACCAGTAGATCCCCATGCCTCCCCACCAGAATCTTAAAAGTGTATATAGAGGCTTATCAGGATTGAGTCACATATACCTTGCAGATGGTCTCAAAATCACATCACTATCTGAAGACTGCGTCCTTGAAAACGGCTCCCATTGTGGGAAGGCTGGGGAGAGTGTACATTCCAAGGACAGCAGCTGGGGTGAGAAAATTCCAACTGCTCCCCCACCCCCTAGCCCCTGCTCCCTACCCCACCCGCGTCCAGCTTCTGGGTCAACCAGCGGTCACATCCTCTCAATGACTTTCTCCAACAATCCTTCCCGTGTTTCCTTTTGCAAAAATATACAGATACATACATAGTGTTATTATTTCATTATTTCTCTTACACAAAAAGTGGCATACTATATATACTCTTTTCATTTTAAGATGCAAACCATGGGCTCAGTGAAGTTAAGTAACTTTTCTAGGCTCATGAAGCCAATAAGTGGAGGAACCAGGAAAAGAGTTGCATCCTGATACTTTCCATCTTTTTAATAAGCCCTTCTATTATGTTTGTAATTAATTGCTAATTCCCCATATTAGAGGAATTAGGCAAAAAGAATGTTTACATTTTTATTTTCTGGAAATATTACTGCTTCCCAGGAAGCAATCCTAGCTTTGCTCAGACAGGTTGATGATATGTTTAATGGACATTTGGAATAGTTCTAATATTTCCTGTTGTGGCAAAGCTTACTTTCAAATGTATTTTTTTTTTTGAGAATTGAAAATACTCTGCAAGATTACTTGCTTCCTTACCATCCCACACTCCTTCTGTTTAGTCCTCCTTTAGGCTTCCCAGCTGAGATGTATATTGCCTTCAAAATCTTTCCAGTTTAATGTAGTAGGGAGTTGACATTAGCATCAAAATCACAGCAAGTAGGGGGGCCTGGCTGACTCAGTGGTAGAGCTTATGACTCTTCATCTCAGAGTTCATGAGTTCAAGCCCCATGTTGGGCATGGATCCTACTTTAAACAAACAAACAAACAAACAAATAAGAAATCACAACAACCAAAGCTAGTATACAATTTCTCCTTTTTTTCCCTTCTAGCAGTCAGAAAAAAAAAACCCAACAACTTACTTTGGCCCTATTAATAGAAAGGGACACATGTAGCAATACTATATTTCACTAATATGTAAATTAGCCTAAAATCTAAAATATCCACCAATCATGGAAATAGTTTGAAAAGGGGAGAGTGGATCAGTCAGCTTCAGGCTTCAGATACCTACCTCTCAGCACAGTGAATAATTTTCCTGCCATCAGCATTTTAAGTGAGAATTCACTGCTTTCCTCCCTGCTTAGTTCAAAAGACTCAAATACAACAACATAACGCCACTGTAAGTGTAAAATTTAAAACAAGGGATATAGAAAGAAATCTAGATCAGGAAAAAAAATGCCTTCAAGGAAAAAAAATATGATCACTGAATTGTAAAATACAATGGATTCTCTTAAATTCTCAGATATAAAATTACAAGATCTACATATAGTAATATTTTTGCCTGTGCCTTTCTAATATCCTATGATTTATACCTCTTGTTCTTTCTCTTATCTAATCATATTGGGTATTAGTTATATTACATATATGTGTTATATAGTTACAGTGATAAAAGAATTCTTAAATTTTTCCTGCCTGTAGGATTTTGTCCCTATTTATAAGTGAAATTGATCTACTACTTCCTTCCTTCCTTTTTTTCTTCCTTCCTTCGTGTGCTCTTTGTCAGGTTTGGGTATCTGAGTTATATTGGTTTTTAGAAAAGGAATTTGGAAGTCTGACCTCTTCTACTCTGTTCCAGAGCAGTTTACTTTGGGGCCAATAGTACCTCCTCTGTTTGTGGAAGAGCTAGGTCATATAACACATAAAGGTCTTAACATATTTTTTTTAATTTCTCATTTTAGAGAGAGAGTGTGAAAGTAGGGGAGAGGAGCAGAGGGAGATAAAGACAGAGAATCCCAAGCAGCATAGTACCACGACCCTGGGATCACGACCTGAGCCGAAATCAAGAGTCAGCTGCTCAACCAAGTGAGCCACCCAGGTGCCCCCATATAAAAATCTTAGATCAGGGGCGCCTGGGTGGCTCGGTCGGTTAAGCGTCCGACTTCAGCTCAGGTCATGATCTCACGGTCTGTGAGTTCAAGCCCCGCGTCGGGCTCTGTGCTGACAGCTCAGAGCCTGGAGCCTGTTTCAGATTTTGTGTCTCCCTCTCTCTCTGCTCCTCCCCTGTTCATGCTCTGTCTCTCTCTGTCTCAAAAATAAATAAACGTTAAAAAAAAATTTAAAAAAGAAAAAATCTTAGATCAGTGGCAAGCACAGAGTAAGCACTCAACTAATATTAGCTAGGATGGGGCATAGTCACAAGTTTCAGGCAGTTTTTGTTTTTGATATGAGTGACAAATGCATGATTTTAGAAGTCAGTATATAGGTGGCATATAGATGGATGGTATACGCAATCCCTATCAAAATAACACCAGCATTCTTTACAGAGCTAGCACAAACAATCCTAAAATTTGTAGGGAACCAGAAAAGACCCAAATAGCCAAAGCAATCTTGAAAAAGAAAACCAAAGCTGCAGGCATCACACTCCTGACTTCAAGCTGTATCACAAAGCTGTAATCATCAAGATAGTATGGTACTGGCACAAAAACAGATACTCAGATCAATGCAACAGAATAGAGAACCCAGAAATGGACCCACAAACGTATGGCCACCTAATCTTTGACAAAGCAGGAAAGAATGTCCAATGGAATAAAGACAGTCTTTTCAGCAAATGGTGCTGGGAAAAGTGGACAGCAACATGCCAAAAAATGAACCTGGACCCCTTTCTTACAGCATACACAAAAAGAAACTCAAAATGGGTGAAAGACAGGAAGCCATCAAAATCCTAGAGGAGAAATCAGGCAAAACCTCTTTGACCTTGGCCACAGAAACTTCTTACTCAACACGTCTCCAGAGGCAAGGGAAATAAAAGCAAAAATGAACTATTGGGACCTCATCAAAATAAAAAGCTTCTGCACAGAGAAGAAAACAATCAGCAAAATTAAAAGACAACCAATGGAATGGGAGAAGATATTTACAAATGACATATTAGATAAAGGGTTAGTATCCAAAATCTATAAAGAACTTATCAAATCAACACTCACAAAAACAAATAATCCAGTGAAGAAATAGGCAAAATACATGAATAGACACTTTTCCAAAGCAGACATCCAGATGGCCAACAGACACATGAAAAAATGCTCAACATCACTCATCATCAGGGAAATACAAATGAAAACCACAATGAGATACCACCTCACACCTGTCAGAATGGCTAACATTAACAACTCAGGCAACAACAGATGTTGGCGAGGATGTGGAGAAAGAGGATCTCTTTTGCATTGTTGGTGGGATTGCAAACTGGCGCAGCCACTCTGGAAAACAGTATGGAGGTTCTCAAAAATTTAAAAATAGAACTACCCTATGAACCAGCAATTGCACTACTAGGTGTTTATCTAAGGGATATAGGTGTGCTGTTTCAAAGGGGCGCATGCACCCCCATGTTTATAGCAGCGCTATTGACGATAGCCAAAGTATGGAAAGAGCCCAAATGTCCATCAATGGATGAATGGATAAAGAAGATGTGGTATGTATATGTGGTGTATATACAATGGAGTATTACTCCGGAATCAAAAAGAATGAAATCTTGCCACTTGCAACAATGTGGATGGAACTAGGGTATTGTGCTAAGCGAAATTAGTCAGTCAGAGAAAGACAAATATCATGTGACTTCACTCATATGAGGACTTTAAGAGACAAAACAGATGAACATAAGGGAAGGGAAGCAAAAATAATATAAAAACAGGGAGGGGGACAAAACAGAAGAGACTCTTCAATATGGAGGACAAACAGAGGGTTACTGGAAGGGGTGTGGGAGGGGGGATGGGCTGAATGCGTCAGGGGCACTAAGGAATCTACTCCTGAAATTATTGTTGCACTATATGCTAACTAACTTGGATGTAAATTAAAAAAAAAAAAAAAAAAAGACGGACGGTATAGGATTCTTCTTATAGCTTTTAATCCATTCATCCAAAGACGTGCAGAAAGGGGGATGCATAATTACAAATGAGCATGTTGGAGATTCCAAGACCTAAGTCCTCTTCGGTGCCTCCATTTTGCAAAGTAACTCCATACCCCCATTTTAACTGCTCTCGATACCCATTTCAGACCCATTATTCAATTGGTGCCCCCATCACCTCAGTACTGTAGTACTGAGAAGTGAAGGGTAGAAGTGAGTGTAGACCTCTTATGGTTCACAGCTGTCCCCTCTCCAAAATGATGCCCTCAGCCAGAGGAGAGCTGACTTGCTACAAGGTGGCAGCCCAGGACAGCCCCACAACAATGAGTGACTGACAAAGGGATTCAAACACTGGCCGCCTGTCTCAGAGTGGGATTGACTCCTGAGCTCATACTCCTGAGCTCCCCACTGGATCGGGCTGAAGCTGGACCCCAGCTGAGATCATATTCTCTCTCAGCCCTTCTGTCCACCTTATCTGCTTCTCTCTTTCCCTTTCAAGTCTCCCCCTGAGAGCACATACCGAATATGTCCTGTGCACGTGAATCCCTGTCTCAGACTCTACTTCTGGGGACCTCCACCTTACACAGCCATGTAAATGGAGGAGGTTCTGTGGGCCTGGGTGTTGGAAGGTATTAAGAAATAAAGAAAGGGGTGTCTGGGTGGCTCAGGCAGTTAAGCATCCAACTTCAGCTCAGGTCATGATCTCGCGGTCCGTGAGTTCAAGCCACACGTGGGGCTCCAGCTTGGAGCCTGGAGCCTGCTTCAGATTCCGTGTCTCCCTCTCTGTCTGCCCACCCCCCCCCCACTTGCACTCTGTCTCTCTCTCAAAAAAAATAAATAAATAAACATTTAAAAAATGTAAATAAAGAAAGAAAAAAGTAAACGTTGCTCTGCATGAGGCAAGGGGTGGGATTTGTTTTTAGGATCCTGAAAGAAGAGGAGAAAGTATCCTAGGAACCATGGTGGGAGCCAGTGAACCGAGCTGGACTTCTGCCCTTACACCCTCTTCAAGCTTCGTCCATCCGGGCCTGTGGCTTCACACTTCGGCCTATTCCTTAATTGCTTTCCCTGCACTCCAGGCTCTTTGTCTTTAAGCAGCCTGACTTGTCAAACAAGCTGGCCGGTATCCTGAAAACAGATGCTTCGGGTACCCTGCAGGTACCCAGGTGCTTTACGGAAATAGGGATCTCTTCTGGAAAGCCGGTTGTGATTATAGATGTTACGTCCTTGAGGATGCCCTCAACCTCCGTCAGAGACAAGGGTCCTATTCTTCCCATTTCACACGCACAGACATGGACAGTGTCTGCCAGAGGCGGGCATGCGGAATGCTTTTCACAGCTGTGTCGTACGCACAGTACTGTAATGATCCCAGGAAGCCTCTGTGATTGGGAATAATGTAGGTAATAACTGCTTTTAAATGATGAAAACGTCAGTCGAGTGGCTCAGGTTCCAGTTTCGACCGGAGGATATTCTTGCATATCATTTATTAGACAAGCTTGGTGTAGACACACACATACCGTGTGTGTGTGTTCCTTGAAACATAATTGGGTAAGCTGGTTGTAGATCTCCTGGTTTTGAGTCAGTTTGCTTCAAATTCACTCTTTCATCCATTCATTGAACAACCATTTATTGAGCGCCTGCTGTGTGCAAAGCTCTGCGAGGGTTCGAAGGAGAAAGGCTTGAGGAACATGGACATAGACTAAACTCACGTGGCTTACCTTGTTAGGGAGAGAGTTAATACCCAAGTAAACACAGTAATCTTACATTGTGCGGCGCCTGGGTGGCTCAGTCGGCTAAGCATCCGGCTCTTGCCTTCAGCTCAGGTCATGATCTCCCGGTCCGTGAGATCGAGCCCTGCGTTGGACTCCGTGCTCACAGCGCACAGCCTGTTTGGGATTCTCTCTCTCTCCCTCTCTCTCTGCCCCTCTCCCAGTCACACATGCTCTCTCTCTCAAAATAAATAAATTGGTTTAAAAAAAACAACAACACCAATAATCTTACATCGTGGTAAGTGCTCTGAAGAAACAAACAGCGTGCTCTGAAAGAAAACAACCTGCTCTGGCTTTGTAACCGGGAGAGCTGTAGTTTGGGTTTCCTCAGAAGCAGAACCTGACACAGAGCCTGGAGAACAGGCAGCTTCCCAGCGAAATGAAGAAAACACTGGTGGGTGAGTGGGGAAGTGAGACAGGAAAGGGAAGACAGCCAACCAGGGCTGTATCATCAAGCAAAGCTACCACGGGGGGCACCTGAACCTTAATCCCACAGGGGAAATTTGGAGCCAGCTGGAAACTCAGGCCTCAGCGTTATTCTGCTGGAAGGCAAGGGAGCTATAGGCTGTTTCTACTACAGCTCAGTCATGGACCGGGGGCTGCTCCTTGCAGATGTTAATTCCTCTGCACTTCTGGGTCACCTCACGTGATTTTTTTTTTGGGGGGGGGGAGACCAGGGACAACTCTCAACAAAGAAAGGCAGGTGCTGCCAGTTGGAAGTTGGACAGCCATGCCCTGAGGAAGCAAGAGTGAGGGATTATGGGAAGGCAGCACACGCATCTGCTGCAGGCGATGACTTTAAAAACCTCAGTGAAATCAACTGGAAATTTCTCTTGAAATGCATTCAAAACAGAAAGTTAAAGAAATCCATCGATAGCTAGAATTATTTTGTTTCTCTTTCAGGGATCGTTCTGAAAGAGGTTTTGAAGCAATGGGCGATATAAATGCAAGATCCAGAATTATTAAATTAATTCTGATTTAGTGGTTGTGAGCACCAGAAGCACTGTTGACGGGAAGGGGGTTGGTGACTGATTGGACCTTTGGACGTCTGCTCTTCCCAGACTCACATGGGAACTGGAAACAGAAAAAGCCTCAGAGTGGGAGAGAAAGAAAACAAAATCAATCCTTGGTTTCTCCTTCCTTGAGTCTTACTAGACAGTGTTCTCTGCAGGGGCCACAGGTTTCTGAGAAGAGCAAAGGCACATGGTGAAAGTAGGAAGAGAACCACTGAGCCCCCCGGTTTCATGAAAGGAGTCACATGAGACCCTAGAGGAGTAAGCCTCTGCAAATCCCTTCTTGTGACAAACATCTCTCAGAGCCTAGAAGGTGAGATCTAGGGTGACCAACTTATCCTGGGCTACTCAGCACGATCCCAGTTCTAAAATTCAAAGTCCTGGAACACCTGGGTGACTCAGTCTGTTAAGTGTCCGACTTTGGCTCAGGTCATGATCTCACAGTTCATGGGATCGAGCCCCACATCGGGCTCTTTGCTGACTGCTCAGAGCCTGGAGCCTGCTTCAGATTCTGTGTCTCCCTCTCTCTGCCCCTCCTCCAATCACACTCTGTCTCTCTATCTCAAAAATAAATAAAAACATTTAAAAAAAAAAAAGATGTACTCTCTAAGCACTATTCGAATATATAATATAGTATTGTTAATTATGGTTGTCATGCTGTACATGAGACCCCCAGAATTTACTCATCTTACAAGAAGTTTGTACTCTGTGACCAACATCTCCCCATTTCCCCTACTCCCCTCTCCAGGCAACTACCATTCATCCCTCTGTTTCTATAAGTTTAGCTTTTCTTGTATTCCACATATATTTGTCCCTCCCTGTCTGACTTACTTCACTTCACATAATGCCCTCAAGGTCCATCTATGTTGTGGAAAATATTTCCTTTTTTCTCATGGCTGAATAATATCCCATTATACCACATCTTTCATTATCCGTCCATCCCATTGATGGACACTTAGGTTGTTTCCACATGATGGCTGCAGAGAATAATGTTGCCATGAATATAGGAATGTAAATATGTCTTCCAGATCCTGATTTCATTTTCTTTGGATATGTACCCAAAAGTGTGATTTCTGGGTCATATGGTAGTTGTATTTTAATTTGGAGGGAGTCTCATATTGTTTTCCACTGTGACTGTGCCAATTTATACAGTATACAAGGGTTCCCTTTTCTCCATATCCTTGCCCACACTTGTTATCGTCTGTCTTTTTGATCATAGCCACTCTGACAAGTGAGGTGGTGTCTCGTTATGGCTTTGATTTGCATTTTCCTGGTGATTAGTAATGCCAAGCACCTTTTCATGTATTTGTTCCATTTGTATCTCTTATTTGGAAAAATGTCTGTTCAATTCATCTGCGCATTTTAATCAGATCACTTTCCTCCCACCCCAATTCCTCAGCTGTGTGGGTTCCCTGTGTATTTTGTTTTGTTTTGTTTTTAATTTGGGTTTATTTTTTTAATGTTTATTTATTTATTTTGGGGGAGAGAGAGAGAGAGAGAGAGGGAGAGTGTGAGCAGGGGAGGGGCAGAGAGAGAGAGGAAGAGAGAGAGAATCCCAAGCAGACTCCACGCTGTCAGCACAGAGCCCGACCCAGGGCTTGAACCCTAGAATGGTGAGATCATGACCTGAGCCAAACCAAGTGTTGGATGTTTAACTGACTGAGCCACCCAGGCGCCCCTCCTTGTGTATTTTGGATATTAACTTCTTATCAGCTATATAGTTTGTAAACATGTTCTCTCATTCATAGGTTGCCTTTTCATTTTGTTGACTGTTTGCTCTACAGAAGTTTTTTTTTAGTTTGATTTAGCCCTGCTCATTCATTTTTGCTTTCATTGCGTGTACTTCTTGTGTCATATCCAAAAAATCATTGTGAAGGCCAAAATCAAGGAGTTTTTTCCCCTAAGTATTCTCCTAGGAGTTTTACAGTTTCAGTCTTACATTTATGTCTTTAGTCCATTTCAAGTTAGTTTTTGTGAGTGGTGTAAGATAGGGGCCCAATTTCATTCTTTTGCATGCGAATATCCAGTTTTCCCAGCATGATTTATTGAAGAAACTATCTTTTCTCTATTGAGTATTCTTGGTTCCCTTGTCGAATATTAGTTGACCATAAATGTGGGGGCTATTTCTGGGCTTCCTATTCTGTTCCATTGGTTTATGTGCCAGTTTTTATTCCAATACCATGCTGTTTTGATTACTATAGCTTTGTGGAGAGGGGGGTGGTCTTTTTGTTGTTTTGTGTTGTTTTTTGTTCTCAAGTTAGTTAACACACAGTGCATTATTGGTTTCAGGAGTAGAACCCAGTGATTTATCTCTTACATATGACATCCAGGGCTCATCCCAAAGAGTGCCCTAAATATGGTTTATAATCAGGAGATGTCATGCCTCCAGCTTTGTTCTTCTTTCTTAAGATTGTTTGGCTATTTGGGAGTATTTTGTGGTTCCATACACATCTTTAGGGTTGTTTTTGCTATTTCTGTGGAAAATGCCATTGGAATCTTGATAGGAACTGCGTTGAATCTATAGCCCACTCTGGGTAGTATGGACATTTTAACAGCGTTAATTTTTCCGATTCATACACACGTGATGTAATTCCATTTGTGTGTTTTTCAACTTCTTTCATCAATACCTTACAGTTAGCAGTGTATTGGATCTTCCACCCCTAGGTTAAATGTACTCATAAGAATTTTTTTTTTTTTTGCTTTTGATCCTTTGTGAATGGCAAGTTTTCTCTATGATGCAAGGCATAGGTCAGATTTATTTATTTGCACGTGGATGTTCTATTGATCCAGCACTGTTTTTTGAAATGACTGTCCTTTCTCCACTGAATTATCTTTGAACCTTTGTCAAAAATCAATTGATCATATTCATGTGTCTATTTCTAGAGTCTTAATTTTATTCCAATGATCTATGTGCCCATCCTTTCACCAATATTACTTTGTCTTATTTCCTGTGGCTTTATAATAAATCTTAGAATCAGTTAATCTGAGTCCTACAAATTTGTTCTTAGGACCCTCACTTTTACCGCTTTATTTTCCCTGAATATCCTTAAAGTTCCTGCCCAGTCTCTGCTCTCCTCTTGGAAGGCAAACTTCTCAAAATCTTCATTACCATTCACTCTTTGTCTTCTCTTCTTCCACAGTATTGCCACCCAAGTCTCGTATTTTTATCCCTTTAGGTCTACAAGACTTCCCCAGAATGTATTGGCTTCTCTGCTTGTTAACAGTAGCTCTCTGGCATGGAAGCCACTCAGATTCCCAAGTCTTCTTCCTGATCCTAGAAAAGGCAAATGCCCCAAGGCAAAACCAACTGTAGGGTGCTGGCCCACCTCTTCAGGATTTCCTTTTCCAGAATACTGGCCCTGAAGTCCTGGGAGCCCCAGAATCTGTATTATGCCTTCCAATATATTTTTTAAATAACTGATCTGGCTAGTCTTGGTCTGTTACAAGCTATTCCATCATGATTGGAAGAAGTCAATTGTGATCTTTACATTGTAGAGTTTGATGCAGGTTTTGTGAGATCTTCTATTATTTGACTTGTCTGTTGATTTGACAGGTAACTACCACATCCTTTTAATGCTCTTGTCTCTTTTGATTTAAGTGATTGGTTGGGATTTCCTTTTTTCTTTATCCTTTCTCTCCCACCCCATATTTTACCTGGTCCAGATGGAGGTCTGTCTCTGGTAAGACAAAGTAAGGAGATAGAAATATTCTTGCTATAATAATGCTTAAAGGTATGCCACGGGAGATGGCTAATATAAGCATGAAAAAGATACGTTCACCTTGAAGATAGCACTCTCAAGGATCGGAAGGGCCTCGAGCTACAATCTGTTGCCTCTACCTCCCATCCCCCTACTCCTAAGGTCAGAGCATCAAGATCTGCTGTCATGGACCAGGAACCCTGTGTGTCTACTTCACAAATGACCTCCCTGAAGGAAGGATAAGAGTGTAGAAGAGGCAAATGAATCCTGGGGAAGGGGAGAAGGAGGAGGAAGATCGGGGGAAAAGGGCTCATATGTGTTTGACAGAAGTCTCCATATGGACCAATAGATAGCATTCATCAAAAGTATAAAGCTGCATGTAACTTTCTCAGGATTCTTTAAGCATGTTCTCTTTTCTCCATGTCCATCTTTCTAGATGCTGGTTCCATAATGTCCACGGATTCATTCCCCATTGATGTCGCTGGATGCTTTCTATTCCCTTTGTGGGGCTCTTCTTACTCATCCTTTAAATATGTCTTTCTCCAGAGACACCTTTAGATTCTTCTCATTCCATACTTTCTTCTTGTGGAAATTCCTATGTTGATTCTTACTCCATTGGCTCTAGTGACCACCTGTATACTCGTTACTTACAAATTTGTATCCCCAGAACTGATTACTTTACTGAGTAGGACCAGTGACAGAATTTGTGGGGCCCGATGCACAATAAAATTATCATGGGACGCCTGGGTGGCTCAGTCGGTTAAGCAGCCAACCTTGGCTCAGATCATGTTCTCACAGTCCGTGAGTTCGAGCCCCACGTGGGGCTGTGCTGACAGCTTGGAGCCTGTAGCCTGCTTCAGATTCTGTGTCTCCCTCTCTCTGACTCTCCCCGTTCATGCTCTGTCTCTCCCTGTCTCAAAAATAAACATTAAGAAAAATACATTTTAAAAACTTACCATGAATTTCAAGATGGCAACAGCAGAACATTAAGCCCAGCAGGGGGTTATTCTGAACTCGGGGCCCTGTGTGACTGCCACACGCTGCACACCCACGGGACCTGCTCTGCTATGAGATACAGACCGAAATATCAACTGTCTCTGAGACACCTCCACTTGGTTGTCCCACAGGTACATCTCCAACTCAAGGTGTCTAAAACTCATCTCTATGCCCCTATTACGTCAAAACCCCTCCTTCTCCTTTGTCTTGGGAAGCAGCAAATGGCATTGCATCCCCTTAAATAGCCAAGTCAGAAATCAGAATGTCATTCTTACCTCCTTGGTTTTCTCATCATCTGCAGTCCCAGCGATCCAGGGTGATTCTGATCCTTCATACTCCATCCTCGCTACGTCCCTGGTTTCAGACCCCACTGACTCTCATATAGATGACCCCTGCATCTTCTCAGCTAGTCTCCCTGCTCCCAATCCTTCTCTTTTGCTAATCTATTTTTTCCTACCGTGATGAAAAAGATCATTCTGTAGTCTAAATTCAATCCAATACCTTCCAGCTTATAAACCTTCAGTGGTTTCGTGCTGCCTTCAACATAATGTAAGTTGGGTAGCTTGGCAGATAAATGTCTTCATGATCCAGCACTGGCCCCCACCCATGGCCATGCATATTGGACCACAGGACATTCCACAACCCTTTCAGCAAAGAACTACATTGCCAAATAAAATTGTTTTAACCAGATTTCCATGTTTAGTATCCCTGACTCTCTCAATCCCCTTTCCTAATTCTTCTTGTTCTAAAGGCACACCAAGGGCAGGGAATCTCTCCAGACGTGGTAGCTAGCTGTCTCTGATTGGCCTCCTTATATGGCTGTTGTTTCTGTTGAGCAGGGAGGTCCTGGCCATAGGTCAATTCACCCATACCCATAGTTAAATTTGATTATGAGAACAGGTTAAATTAACTTCTGGCTTTCAATGTCTGTGATTGTTAAATCACTATCACTGACACTCATCATTCATGTGGAACAAGAAATGACTTCCATACACCTATTCTGTGATCCAACAATTCCATGCCTATATATTTCAAGAAAAATAGAAACACTTATTTCAAAAGGACAAAAATCTTCCCACCATGGAACACCACTCAGCAAAAAAAAAAAAAAAAAAAAAAAAAAAAATGATGTGCTACTGATACATGCAGAAACAAAGATAAATCTCAATGACATTATGTTAAATAAATTTTTGAAAAGCTGCAAAATAGGGGCACCTGGGTGGCTCAGTTGGTTGAGCACCCAACTTTGGGTCAGGTCATGATCTCACAGTTTTTGAGTTCAAGCCCCACATCAAGCTCACTGCTGTCCACACAGAATCTGCTTCAGATCCTCTGTCCCCCTCTCTCTGCCCCTGCCCTGCTTGAACTCTCTCAAAAGTAAATCAAATGCTTAAAAAAAAAAAAAAAAAAGGAAAACAGCATCTATTTACATGAAGTTCAAGGACAGACCAAACAAGTCTATGATGACAGAAATCAGAATAGTGGTTACCTTCTGGCTCCCTCTGAATGGGAGGAGGATGAGAAAGTTCCCCGGGTGGATTAACATGTCAAATTAATCAAACCGTTTGTTGAATCATATTATATTGTGCACTTGAAACTAATATGTTTAACTGTAATTTAATTATATGTGAATTTAATAATAAAAAATAATCACAGTGTACACTTAATATTTGTTCAGTTTATTATAGGCTCAATTTTTAAAAAGTAAACATTGGGAAAAATGAAAAATTAACTAGATAAAATACTAGGAGTGTTTATCAGATCACTTAGATTTTTCTTGTGAGGTTAAGTAACACTTATGGAAAACCATTTTTTAATTAAGATTTTGTTTTAATTCCAGTGTAGTTAACATACAACGTTATGTTAGTTTCAGGTGCACAAGATAGCAATTCAACAATTCCATATATCACCCAGTGCTCAGCAGGACACATTCACTCCCCATTCCCCATCACCTATTCCCCCATTCCCTCACCTCCCCTCTGATGGCCATCAGTTTGTTCTCTAGTTAAGAGTCTGTTTCTTGGTTTCTCTCTCTCTCTCTCTTTTCTCCTTTGCTCATTTGTTTTGTTTCTTAAATTCCACATATGAGTGAAATCACATGGTATTTGTATTTTTCTGACTGATTCATGGAAAACCATTTAAAAACACACCAAAATATGTAGATGAGCAAAGTTCATGCATCATAAGTGTATGGAAGGAAGATCTGTCTTAAAGACATCAGGTAGTAAAGCATCCAAGTGGTTCAGGCATTAAAAAGCTGGAAGCAGAAGCAGTCACATTAACTACATCCCACTAAAAGTTAGAGGTTTTGGGTGTAAAAATGACATGTTGAATGCAGTCTGAGCAGCCTTTTGCATAGTCCCAGTAGCATACTACACTCCTGTCAATGCCCCAAAGTAGACAGACTGCCAGGATCAAGGAGATTTTCACTAGTTTTATCACTCTGGTGAGGATCTAGAATAGCAACTGATGCCTGTATCGGCCACAGCAGCTCCCAGGTGGAAAGCACTGGGCATGGGGAGGAAAGTGACACAAACACAGGCTTTCCTCCCAGGGCTAATCTTTGAGTTAGAGCTCTAGGAATCTTAACAATTGAAAAACCTGAAATCATCATGGCTTGTTGAAGGGTTCCTTACCCCTATCACCATGATATCTTTTAGGAATTCTTTCTGTGAATCCCCTCAAATGGCAACTCCCTCCCCTTGCTCACCACCAACCACAAAAAAAGGGAATGGAGCTCAGGAAAGGTAGGCAGGAGTGGAGATCGACCAAAAAAGCCCTGATATCCATGAGCGCTAGGGAGAGTTTTCCTTCTAACACATACATGCTCTAAGGAGGATGCTGTGGTACCTGGTCAGGGCAGGACAAGAAGATCTGCCTTTGTTCCTGGGAAACCACCTTTGGATTAAGACCCACTAGGGAGATGGAGGCGTAGGACGACGCTGGGCTCACCTCGTCCTGCTGATCACTTGGATTCCACCCACACCTGCCTAAATAACCCAGAAAACCACCAGAAGACTAGCAGAATGGACTCTGCGGAGCCCAGCATAGACAAGAGGCCCACAGAAGAGGGTAGGAAGGGTGGAGAGGGGGTGTGCGCTACACGGACTGGCGGGAGGGAGCTGGGGCCGTGGAGGGGCAGCCTGCCCGGGAGGCAGAGCCCCTGAGTCAGACTTGCAAAAGTGGAGGGGCCAGACTCCATGGGTTCTGACAGCCAGTGGGACTTAACATCTGGAATGTTAAAAGTCAACAGCTCTGCTTGGAGAGCAGGAGGGCGAGAGGACACCAGGAGGGAGAGGTGTTGAGCCCCGGGAAACAGAGCTCAGCTTGGTGGGGAACAAAGGCGCTGGCCAGCGCCATCTCCCTCGCCCATCCCCCAGCAGAAACCCCAAAGGGAACCAGTTTACCGAACTTGCTTGCACCGTGCAAACACCCAACACAGTGCTTCTGTGGATCCATTCCTCCGAAGGGTCTGCCTGCCTCCCTCCCGGTGCTGCAGGGACCCTCCCACAGAGGACCACCAACGGCAAAGTGAGCTGAGCCTGCCCCTCCCGCCTCTGTGCACCTTGCAGATCCACCCCAGCTAATATGCCAGATCCCATCGAAGCAGCACCACAAGTCTGGCAGTGTGCAAGTAGCCCAGACAGGGGCCACACCACTCCACAGTGAGTCTCGCTCCTGGGAGAGGGGAAGATAAGGTACACACCAGTCTGACTGTGGCCCCCCATGTGGGCTGGGGGCAGACGTCGGGTCTGACTGTGGCCCCGCCCACCAACACAAGTTACTCCAGACAGCACAGGGGAAGCACCCTGCGGTTTGGAGCCACCTCAGGGACTACCCAAAATGACGAAATGGAAGAATTCTCCTCAAAGGAAACTCCAGGAAGTAGATCAAAAATGATTTAAGCAGTATAATGGAACAAGAAGGTAGAATAATAGTCATAAAGTTAATCGCTGGGTTTGAAAAAAACATAGAGGACAGCAGAGAATCTATTGTTACAGAGATCAGGGGACTAAGAAATAGTCATGAGGAGCTAAAAAATGCTATAAGTGAGGTGCAAAATAAAATGGAGGCGGCCATAGCACGGACTGAAGAGGCAGAGGAGAGAATAGGTGAATTAGAAGACAAAATTATGGAAAAAGAGGAAGCTGAGAAAAAGAGAGATAAAAAAAAAATCCAGGAGTATGAGGCGAGAATTAGAGAACTAAGTGATGCAATCAAACGGAACAATATCCGTATCATAGGAATTCCTGAAGAGGAAGAGAGAGAGAAAGGGGCTGAAGGTGCACTTGAACAAATCATAGCTGAGAACTTCCCTGATCTGGGGAAGGAAAAAGGCATTGAAATCCAAGAGGCACAGAGAACTCCCTTCTAATGTAACTTGAATCAATCTTCTGCACGACATATCATAGTCAAACTGGCAAAATACAAGGATAAAGAGAAAATTCTGAAAGCAGCTAGGGATAAACAGGCTCTAACTTACAAAGGGAGACCCGTAAGGCTAGTGGAAGACCTATCTACTGAAACTTGGCAGGCCAGAAAGGAATGTCAGGAAATCTTCAATGTGATGAACAGAAAAATTATGCAGCTGAGAATCCTTTATCCAGCAAGTTTGTCATTCAGAATAGAAGGAGAGATAAAGGTCTTCCCAAACAAACAAAAACTGAAGCAATTCATCACCACTAAACCAGCCCTGCAAGAGATCCTAAGGGGGATTCTGTGAGTGATATGTTGCAAGGACCACAAAGTACCAGAGACATCACTACAAGCATGAAATCTACAAACATCACAATGACTCTAAATCCATATCTTTCAATAATAACACTGAATGTAAATGGACTAAATGCTCCAACCAAAAGACATAGGGTTTCAGAATGGATAAAAAAAAACAAGACCCATCTATTTGCTGCCTACAAGAGACTCATTTTAGACCTGAGGACACCTTCAGATTGAAAATGAGGGGATGGAGAACTATCTATCATGCTACCGGAAGTCAAAAGAAAGCTGGAGTAGCCATACTTATATCAGACAAACTAGACTTTAAATGAAAGGTGGTAACAAGAAATGAAGAAGGGCATTATATAATAATTACAGGGTCTATCCATCAGGAAGAGTTAATAATTATAAATGTCTATGTGCCAAATATGGGAGCCTCCAAATATATAAAACTATTAATCACAAACATAAGCAACCTTATTGATAAGAATGTGGTAATTGCAGGGGACTTTCATACTCCACTTACAACAATGGATAGATCATCTAGACACAGGATCAATAAAGAAACAAGGGCCCTGAATGATCCATTGGATCAGATGGACTTGACAGATAATATTTAGAACTCTGCATCCCAAAGCAATAGAATATACTTTCTTCTTGAGTGCACATGGAACATTCTCCAAGATAGATCACATACTTGGTCACAAAACAGCCCTTCATAAGTATAAAAGAATTGAGATCATACCATACACACTTTCAGACCACAATGCTATGAAACTTGAAATCAACCACAGGAAAAAGTCTGGGAAACCTCCAAAAGAATGGAGGTAAAGAACACCCTACTAAAGAATGAATGAGTCAACCAGGCAATTAGAGAAGAAATTTAAAAATATATGGAAACAAATGAAAATGAAAATACAACAATCCAAATTCTTTGGGATACAGCAAAGGCAGTCCTGAGAGGAAAATACATTGCAAACCAGGCCTATCTCAAGAAACAAGAAAAATCCCAAATACAAAATCTAACAGCACACCAAAAGGAAATAGAAACGGAACAGCAAAGACACCCCAAACCCAGGAGAAGAAGAGAAATAATAAAGATCAGAGCAGAAATAAACAATATAGAATCTAAAAAAACTGTAGAGCAGATCAATGAAACGAGTTGGTTTTTTGAAAAAATAAACAAAATTGATAAACCTCTAGCCAGGCTTCTCAAAAAGAAAAGGGAGATGAAACAAATGGATAAAATCGTGAATGAAAATGAAATTATTACAACCAATCCCTCAGAAATGCAAGCAATTATCAGGGAATACTAGGAAAAATTATATGCCAACAAATTGGACAACCTGGAAGAAATGGACAAATTCCTTAGCACCCACACACTTCCAAAACTCAAACAGGAAGAAATAGAAAACTTGAACAGACTCATAACCAGCAAAGAAATTGAATCAGTTATCAAAAATCTCCCAACATGTAAGAGTCCAGGACCAGATGGCTTCCCTGGGGAATTCTACCAGACATTTAAAGCAGAGATAATACCTATCCTTCTCAAGCTGTTACAAAAAATAGAAAGGGAAGGAAAACTTCCAGACTCATTCTATGAAGCCAACATTACTTTGATTCCTAAACCACACAGAGACCCAGAAAAAAAGAGAACTACAAGCCAATATCCCTGATGAATATGGATGCAGAAAAACTCAATAAGAATGTAGCAAGTCGAATTCAGCAGCATATAAAAATAATTATTCACCATGATCAAGTGGGATTCATTCCTGGGCTGCAGGGCTGGTTCAACATTCACAAATCAATCAATGTGATACATCACATTAATAAAAGAAAAGATAAGAACCATATGATACTGTCAATCAATGCAGAAAAAGCATTTGACAAAATTCGGCATCCTTTCTTAATAAAAACCCTTGAGAAAGTCGGGATAGAAGGAACATACTTAAACATCATAAAACCCATTTATGAAAATCCCACAGCTAATATCATCCTCAATGGGGAAAAACTGAGAGCTTTCTCCCTGAGATCAGGAACACGACAGGGGTGTCCACTCTCACCGCTGTTGTTTAACATAGTGTTGGAAGTGCTAGCATCAGCAATCAGACAACAAAAGGAAATCAAAGGCATCAAAACTGGCAAAGATGAAGTCAAGCTTTCACTTTTTGCAGATGACATGATATTATACATGGAAAATCCGATAGACTCCACCAAAAGTCTGCTAGAACTGACACATGAATTCAGCAAAGTCGCAGGATACAAAAATCAATGTACAGAAATCAGTTGCATTCTTATACACTAATAATGAAGCAACAGAAAGACAAATAAAGAAACTGATCCCATTCACAATTGCACCAAGAATCATAAAATACCTAGGAATAAACCTAACCAAAGATGTAAAATATCTGTATGCTGAAAACTATAGAAACCTTATGATGGAAATTGAAGAAGATATAATGAAATGGAAAAAACATTCCACGCTCATGGATTGGAAGAACAAATGTTGTTAAAATGTCAATACTACCCAAAGCTATCTATACATTCAATGCAATCTCAATCAAAATTGGACCAGCATTCTTCTTGAAGCTAGAACAAGCAATCCTAAAATTTGTATGGAACCACAAAAGACCCCGAATAGCCAAAGCAATTTTGAAGAAGACCAAAGCAGGTGGCATCACAATCCCAGACTTTAGCTTCTACCACAAAGCTGTAATCATCCAGACAGCATGGTATTGGCACAAAAACAGACACATAGACCAATGGAATAGAATAGAGACTCCAGAATTGGACCCACAAAAGTATGGCCAACTAATCTTTGACAAAGCAGGAAAGAATATCCAATGGAAAAAACACAGTCTCTTTAACAAATGGTGCTGGGAGACTGGACAGCAACATGCAGAAGAATGAAACTAGACCACTTTCTTACAACGTTCACAAAAATAAACTCAAAATGGATAAAGGACCTGAATGTGAGACAGGAAATCATCAAAACCCTAGAGGAGAAAGCAGGAAAAAACCTCTCTGACCTCAGCCGTAGCAATTTCTTACTTGACACATCTCCAAAGGCAAGAGAATTAAAAGCAAAAATGAACTATTCAGACCTCATGGAAATAAAAAGCTTCTGCACTGCAAAGGAAACAATCAGCAAAACTAAAAGGCAACCAACAGAATGGGAAGAGGTATTTGCAAATGACATATCAGACAAAGGGCTAGTATCCAGAATCTAGAAAGAACTCAACAAACTCCACACCCAAAAAACAAATAATCCAGTGAAGAAATGGTCAGAAAACATGAATAGACACTTCTCTAAAGAAGACATCCAGATGGCCAACAGGCACATGAAAAGATGCTCAACATCGCTCCTCATCAGGGAAATACAAATCAAAACCACACTGAGATGCCACCTTACGCCAGTCAGAGTGGCTAAAATGAAAATATCAGGAGACTATAGATGCTGGTGAGGATGTGGAGAAACGGGAACCCTCTTGCACTGTTGGTGGGAATGCAAACTGGTGCAGCCGCTCTGGAAAACAGTGTGGAGGTCCCTCAAAAAATTAAAAATAGATCTATCCAGCAATAGCACTGCTAGGAATTTACCCAAGGGATACAGGAGTGCTGATGCATAGGGGCACTTGTACCCCAATGTTTATAGCAGCACTTTCAACAATAGCCAAATTATGGAAAGAGCCTAAGTGTCCACCATTTAGAATGATGAATGGATAAAGAAATTGTGGTTTATATGCACAATGGAACACTACGTGGCAATGAGAAAGAATGAAATATGGCCTTTTGTAGCAATGTGGATGGAACTAGAGAGTGTTATGCTAAGTGAAATAAGTCATACAGAGAAAAACAGATACCATATGTTTTCACTCTTATGTAGATCCTGAGAAACTTAACAGAAGACCATGGGGGAGGGGAAGGAAAAAAAAAGTTAGAGAGGGAGGGAACCAAACCATAAGAGACTCTTCAAAACTGAGAATAAACTGAGGTTTGATGGGGGGTAGGAGGGAGGTAAGGGTGGGTGATGGGCATTGAGGAGGGCACCTGTTGGGATGAGCACTGGGTGTTGTATGGAAACCAATCTGACAATAAATTTCATATTTGAAAAAAATACATATAAACATTAAAAAAAAAAAGACCCACTGGACCATGAAAATGGCACTAGGATTAGGCACATCGCCCAGTTTCCACCAGTCGCATTCTTAGAAGGGAATGTCACAGTAGCTAAGTATGTGGGTAGTGGTCCAAGAGAACCCTTTCCAACACTCCTAATCTTTTCAGAAACACTGTGCCCAGATGGAGCTCTTCTTTGATCTTCTCGATCAAAATCAAGACCTTGATTTCATCATTTATGTGTGATTTTTAGAGATTTTAGGCAAAACCATGTATTCAAGTGGCCATCATGATACAATCTTTGCTTTCCTCGGGTGCCTCATGGCTCAGTCAATTGAACATCGGACTCTAGTTTTTGGCTTTGGTCATTATCCCAGGGTCATGGGATCGAGCCCTGCATCAAGCTCTGTGCTGAGCATAGGATTTTCTTCCTCCCTCAGCCTCTCCTGGTTCACATGCTTTTTCTCTCTCTCTAAACACACACACACACACACACACACACACAAAAACAATCTTTGCTTTCCTTAAAATGCAATTTGCATCAATTCTGTGCAAGTTGTTTTTTGCTTGTGATTATTGTATTGCAATAACTTTTCATGGTTATAAGTGGAAAGGAAAGAGTTTTAGTTTAAGTAGAAGATGTTTTGGAATATACTTGAAAAACCCAATTTCTACATATTATAACAATGCCAGAGTGATATCTACTTACAGGCTACCGGCCTTGTGAAATGAGCGTCTATTCCCAAGTTATTCTGCCTTTATTCTCTATAACAACTTTTGTTATACAAAATGCTATCTCTGAATGTGCCAGTTAATACCCTGAAGAATGGTCCATGTCTCTCTTGTTAATCTCTGTGCAGGTTGTTGCCTCGTCCTTTAAAGATCCAGTAAGTGGGTCTTTCTTTGGACCAGAAAAGTTCAAGAATAACTAAATCTTTTGGCACTGTCTTCTATTCAGAGAGAATAATCGGTCTTTATTTCTACACAATTGCAATTACATTAAGATGCTTCTTAAGCTCCAGACATGTGCATTTTTAAGATCCTGATTGCCGTCTTTTTCACTGAAAGTGGCCCAGATGGGACTGGACTGAGAAGTGTTAATGAAGAGGAGGGACAGGAAAGCTTTGGATCATACCTTTAGCAAACCAGGAGGCTCCTGCATGTGCCAGGTGCTGTCTCAGGATACAAAGATGGAGTAAGTCCGGGTTCCAGCCCTCAAGGACCTCTTGGTCTCAAGGTGGAGAAGGACACAATAAACACATTAACATACCCCAGGGCTACAGAGGAGGTATGAATAGAGAGGGGGGAAAGCCAAGGGCCCTGGGCGGTCCTAAAGAAAGGACCTTCTGTAGAAGGAAAATGTCAGTTTCTTCCGCTTGCTATCTGCACACAAGACAAAGAATCTCCTTGATTCTGTGAAGTTCCCGTAGTGATACTACTGGTGTCCAGATCCCTTTTATCAGGCAGGTGCTCCCATAAGCAGCTTCTGTGAATGTCAGATAGCTGTCTCTTTATCCCAAGATATGCCCTTGGTCTGTTGGGAATCACTTCTGGAAATGCCTATCTATTACACCCTTTCCACCAGTGGCATACCAGTCACTGACTGACACAGGGTACAGAAGTTTGACCCCCTGGCCTCAGGGAAGGAACCCTGTACTGTACTCACCCTTCTCGTGAAGTCAGGCTGAGGCTAGACTTCAGCTGACTCACATCTTTGCCTGGCTTCTTTCCCTCTCCTGCCTGCTCTCCTCCCTCTCATGGGAATTGAGATCATTCCCTCCATTATTTGCAAATAAGCCATCTCAGGTACTGCTTTTAGAGAATCCACATAAGATAGTTTTCTATGTTTACTCTCAGATTGGTGGTATGGCTCTCATGAAAGAAGGAAAGAAAGAAAGAAAGAAAGAAAGAAAGAAAGAAAGAAAGAAAGAAAGAAAGAAAGAAAGAAGAAGGAAGGAAAGAAGGAAATAAAGAAAAAAAGGGAGAGAAAAAGGAAGGAAGGAAGGAAGGAAGGAAGGAAGGAAGGAAGGAAGGAAGGAAGGAAGGAAGAGAGGGAGGGAGGGAGGAAGGAAGGAAGGAAGGAAGGAAGGAAGTGAGGAATATTATAGGGAGAGAGGGAGAAATGGAAGGGAGAGAGGAGGGTCAGGGAATAATCTTATCAGGGCATGTCTCAGCTCCATACCCCTCTTCTAAGTGAAAGGACCACTGTTATAAGGAGCAAGATGGCAAGGAGGGAGGATCTGGGAGGGAG
The DNA here is from genome assembly GCF_018350215.1 of Panthera leo. NCBI lineage: Eukaryota > Metazoa > Chordata > Mammalia > Carnivora > Felidae > Panthera > Panthera leo. The sequence continues at coordinate 150,744,482 of NC_056687.1, forward strand.
GGCATATACACGGAAGGCTGGCCTCCTTCTAGAATCTGAGAGACCCTCAGCCTATTCTAAAAGTTAAATTGAGAATTGATTGAAGTTAGGAGTGAAATCACTTGGATGCTTGAGGTTTCAAAATTCACTTCCATGGCAATAAAAAAATATATATCCTGGAGGAAATTGAACTCATAATCAATTTGTTTATGATGTTCTTTGGCTTTAACTTCCGACTTTCACAACGGATTTAAATCCACCCAGGACTGTCCCTGAATTCCCCATAGACCAAAGCCCTCCTTCACTGGGACGGCTGGGGCTTGCCCCGGGGATCAGCTGGAACAGAAGTTGTACTTTCTAAGGAACATCCTGGCTACCTAGGCAGGCAGTGCAGACAGCTGAGTCCACTCAGGAGAGAACATTTATCCAGAAGAGCTTTCATTCTGAGCACAAGCCCTGGAGGAGGCACTTGGAAGTTTTCTTGGATAAAGTGTTTTTGTATGCATTAGCAGTTTTTCATTAAGAAGATTGGAGTAATTAATGTTATCTTGATTAATGAAGCCAAATTAGCTTTCTCATTTCTAATGCTTTTTCCTTCTTGCTAGGCAAGAATTTGGAACTGACTTAATGCAGCCCACCAGGCAGACTTTTACACAATGCTGGAAATTGGCTGCAGCTGCTTTTCAGTGAAGTAATCGGCAAAGTCAGGCCTGATCTACTTGTGTATAAAATTAGGCAAATAGAGAATAGATTTTAAGCATCCCAGACCTGAGTGCAAGTTCTTGCCTGGTCACCACCAAGCTTCAGTTTATTAAATGAAAAATGGACATCACCCTAACACCATCCTCAAAGTTGCTCTAGATTGATGGTTCACATAGTACAGTCCTCAGACCAGCAAAATCAGTGGTCCCTTGGGGCCTTGTATGAAATGCAAAATTGTGGTCCCCACCCCAGATCTACTGAATCATCAACTCTCAGAGGGAAGCCCAGAAATCCTTTTTACTGACCCTCGGGGGCATTCTGATGCACGCTGGTCTAGAAACCACTGTCATAAGCCATGGTGCTTCACTCTGGTTGTGTTCATTACAAGCACCCAGTGAGTTTTTAAAATGTACTAATGCCATGTTCCAACCCCAAGCAAGTCCAATATACTGATCCCAGGTGGACCCACCAAGTGTTCTTTTTTAAAAAAAAATTGTTAATGTTTCTTTATTATTTTTTATTTTATTTTTTATATTAAACATAATTTATTGTCAAATTCGTTTCCATAAAACACCCAGTGCTCATCCCAACAGGTGCCCTCCTCAATGCCCATCACCCACTTTCCCCTCTCCCCCACCCCCCATCCACCCTCAGTTTGTTCTCAGTATTTAATAGTCTCTTATGGTTTGCCTCCCTCCCTCCCTGTAAGTTTTTCCCCCCTCCTGCTCCCCCCGGTCTTCTGTTAAGTTTCTCAGAATCCACAGATGAGTGAAAACATATGGTATCTGTCTTTCTCTGTATGACTTATTTCACTTAGCATAACACCCTCCAGTTCCATCCACATTGCTACAAAAGGCCATATTTCATTCTTTCTCATTGCCACATAGTATTCCATTGTGTATATAAACCACCATTTCTTTATCCATTCATCAGTTGATGGTCATTTAGGCTCTTTCCATCATTTGGCTATTGTTGAAAGTGCTGCTATAAAAATTGGGGTACAAGTGCCCCCATGCACCAGCACTCCTGTATCCCTTGGGTAAATTCCTAGCAGTGCTATTGCTGGATAGATCTATTTTTAATTTTTTGAGGGACCTCCACACTGTTTTCCAGAGTGGCTGCACCAGTTTGCATTCCCACCAACAGTGCAAGAGGGTTCCCTTTTCTCCACATCCTCGCCAGCATCTAGAGTCTCCTGATTTGTTCATTTTAGCCAGCAAGTGTTCATATAGTTAAAAGCTCCCAGGTAATTCTAAAGTGTTATCACAGTTGCTCTGACGATTAAGTGACAGGCACAGTGCACAGCATGTAGTAATTTCCGAAATGCTATTTATCATTCACTTATCGTTAATAATATAGACGAAGGTATTGCGGGTGACACTTGAGTAACTGCATTTACTGGGCTTTTCTCACCTCTGCAGGGAGTTGTACCATGAACCCCCACACCCACCCACCCAGGCTGTCTGCTAAGTACAACTGTTGCACTGGGTTGCAAAGTAGAAAAGATATTGGTTTTGGAGGAAGTCGGACCTGGTTTGAATGTGAGCATTGCCTGGCCATGCTGGCTAAATCACCATAGGGAAGCCACTTAATGTCTCTGAGCTTAAGGGACATCACCACGAAATTAAGATGAGACCATCTCACCGGCTGGCAACAGGAAGCACTGTGACCCACCTGTCTATTCTTTCTTCCTCCCTTTTCCTTCCTCTTCGTCCTTCCCCCAGACTTTAATCACTCTCTCTCTCTCTCTCTTCCTTGAGTGCCAAGACAAGTGGCACTCCAGTCATGGGTGCATTTCATTCTGAGTTTGCTCTTTTCCCTGGATACCTGTATATATCCCTATGTTCGAGAGTCACCCTTTTCATTTTGTGAAGTTTCCAGGAACAACCTCTGACCTCTTTCCTTTCTGTGGCCCAACGTACCAACACAAGAGGAAGCATAGGAATGACCATCAAGTCTGAAGATGATGTAAATCCAGAAAGAATAGGAAACAAATAAACTGAGCAAATACATGGGTTGTGCTCCACATTACTCTAAATCGAACAGAGGAACATGAATGAGGAAGACTTTAAGGTTCCGGGACTCAAGATTCAAAGACAGTGGTACCAAACACTTCCTGAGACTAGGGACAAGACATCCGACACACCCTTTTACATTTTTTGATGTGCTTCTTTTCTAAGATCTGGGTTCTGTCTGAATATTGACTCTTAGGCACAAAACCTGGTGTTGCAGAGAACAGATGCTGTCAGTGCCTCTCTGCATATTCCCTTGGGCCTTAACATTTTGGTGCCCACTGGCCAACGTCCAGCTATAACATCTGCATTCTCTGGACTCTGGGGTCTTCTGCCTGTGTGCAGAGCACGTCACAAGCACGTGTCAAGAATTAACATAATACTCCTCCTTCCTAAGAGGCAGCAACCCCAGGTGGGTTAACCCAGTGTGTTCTATGCTGGTTCCCAGAGCCCCCCAGTGGAATGCACCTGCAGTTAGCCACACAGCCACTAGCTTGATAACGAACCCTTTATCGGCTGCCTGCCCCGTTTCCCCATGCCTCTCTCAGTGTCTCTTGGCATCATCTCTCAAGTAAACGGCTTGCCTCAAATCCTTGCCTCTGGGTCTGCTTCTGGGGAACCTGAACTAAGACACAGAAGAATCCCACAGTTGCACTGTGGTTACTACCTTCAGTAGGGATGTGGGGCCGGGGGCCGCTCTACTGAACTTATCACCACAGCTTAAATCTAAAGCCTGAGGCTGCTCAGGGGACAGCCTTATTCTTCCAGCCTACAAAGAGTTAATTTTCTTCTAGTCTACAATCTTCCAGGGCAGACAAAACAAATTGAGCTCTTGGAACAGGCATAGTAGAGATAAATTTATTAGTGCCCATTGAATTAGGAAGGAAGTTGACTGCTTGTCCTGTTTCCCTCTGCCTCTGTTCTGGATGATGACTCATGTCCTAAGTGTCCTCCCTTGGGATGGATGTGACTAACAATGGCTCAGATAGCAGTGGCTCCTGAATTTCCAGTTCTGAGGAAGGCTAAGGGACAGAGAGGTGGTCTCAAAGATCGGTCATTCAACTGTGATGAGTGTTATGGAATAAGGGGTTGGGTTATTTATAGAAGTTGGACATTGCCCAACTATGGGAAAAGCAGGGGGAGTGAAGTTCTGAAAGAGATCAGGAGCTCAGAGAAGCCCTCACCAGACGTCCTGAAGCACAAGTCAGGTGGACAAGTCAGAGGCTGCAGGGATCTCTGAGAAGCCGAGCGTGTCCGGTTCCCCAAGCAGATCTGTCGTGGAGATAAAGCTGTTGTCTCTCAGCCACCATCTCTGCCCCTCCACGGTCACATTTCTGGTGGTGAACTGGGGTCGTTGTCGGTCAGCAGGACCAGCTGTCGGGAAGAACCAGACAAGGAGTGGAAGAGAATGAGGACAAGCTGGAGTTGGCTGTGTGTCTGCCCCCAGACCCTGAACGTCTTCTGAGAGTGATGGCTGGTGCCTCACTTTGGCCTCCCAGATTCGATGCAGGTTCCTCTGTTGACCAGCCCTGTCTGAAGCCGCTCAGGGATGGGGCTTCTGAGAAATCTAGTTCCAGCTTACAAAGTTGACAGCAGAAAGACCCAGCACAGCCAACTCAGGGAGACGTCCTCATGCTGAAAGACCCATCCTGCGCGCTGACCAAGTCTTGGGCTGCCTTTGTTACTGTTTTCGCTTGTTTATTTTTATCTATTCTCTTCTCAAAAGTAGGGGACTATTTGCTATTGATTTATCTACTCCAAATGCTATGATTCTAAGATGAATTCACTAGAACAGTGATTCTCCGTGGGAGGTGATTTTGCCTACCAGGGGACATTTGACAGTGTCTGGAGACATTTTGGATGTCATGACTAGGAGGTTAGTAGACCTGAGGGATGTGGCTAAGTATTCTACAGTGCACAGGACAGATCCCCACAACAAAGAATTACCCCACTCAAAATGTCGATAGTGTTTAAAACCCTGAACCAGAAGTAAATGCCTACCTCTGATTTATTCACTTCCTTTATTTTGCTTCATCGAGCACATTTAGAAATACTAACAGAATACAAAAGCGTCTACTGATAACTATGGTATCTTAGCTCCTTCCTTTACCCAAAGCCATGCATCCCAGACCTAAACTTTGGTAATAATCTCAGGACGCTCCCCTTGTCTTTTCCTAACTGGGTATCATAATGACATCATTCTTCAGTACATCTTCCCTAAGATGTAAAGTTACCCCCAACCAACTCAGATCCCCATTAGTGACTCTTATGATGTCCTGAATGCTTCCTTTTCATCATTCATCACAACGACAACAAACACTTACCAGTACAATCATGGCTTGCTGGATGCTCGCCCCACCACAATGTAACCGTGATCTCACAACAATCCTATGAGGAACACGTTCTTATCCCATTTTACAGATGAGGAGACCGAGATTTAGAAAGGTTGAATGCTTTGTCTAAGCTCACCCAGATAGCCTATGGAGAAATCCAGTATGTGCTGTAGTAAACAGTCCCGAGAACAGATAAAATATTACTAACACAAAAAGCAAGATGGAATATCTGCTTCATAAGTGTTTTCCCGTAAGTATTTAAATGATGCTCTGGTAAAATCCCTTCCGCCTGCAGGTCTGTGGATAGAGGCAGACCCAGCTCCCAGAATCATTAGCCAGCATGTCTAAGCTCTTCTCGACATGGCTGTTCGTAACAAAAATGCAAATGAGGGTGCCTAATTGCAAATTGCTCCCGCCCCATTTTGAGACCTTCTGCGTGACTGGGCCAAAACTTCCTCCTAAGCAGACAGATGTGCTGGCTTCTCTGTTCTGGAGCTTAGCTGTTTCCTTGGCAGGGAACCAAGCCTGTGGCAGAATGACATTGCTGTGCCCACTGAAGGACATCTGAAGATTGTGGTCCCTGCTGGAATCCACCCACCGAGGGCACAGCTGTGAACAGAGCCCCTCCACGTGTGCTAAGAGTACAGGACCTAGAGCCCTGGCTTCGCTTTCAATTATAAACCGTTATGTTCCCATGCTAAATGGTAGTCAGTGAGAATAGCATCAACACATATTAAGACATAACGCGTTTAGACACACGCACACGCACAGGCACGTGTATACAGGAGGATGTATAACTATATGGTATGGAAGTGACTAGAAAAGTCAAGCCTTTCCAAAAAGGAAAATACAATGCCTGGAAGATAACCTTTCTTTCAAATCTCACACACTTACAATGCAACAATGTCTGGTGTCTTGGTGTTCCTGCAGGGCTTTCCCATGTTAAGTTAAACCAAATGAAATTGACGTTTTCGTAGGTTAAAAAAAAATATATGGATAATATGGTTTAACTGAATATGTAGTGAGCACCCAGCAGGGTGGAGTTAAGAGGAGCCCTTCTCCAGGAGGCCCAGCAAGTGTGAGGACCCCAAGCTAGGAGGAAATGGGGAGGCTGCTTGGCCGGAACCTAGTGAGAGCTTCATTCAACCACAGCTGAAAGAAAGCGCCCAGCCTCCAAGGACCAGGATCAGCCAAAAGGGCTGCTCGGGGACAGGGGTCAGAGAAAGTGGCATTGAGAGGGCTGGCTGGGCCCCGCCCTGGAGCTCCTGGCACGGTGACCCTCGGGAAGGACCACCTCTGCCCCCTATAGGCTGAAGGCAGGAAAAATGTCAGCTGCAGATGGGGAAAGCATTACAGGGAGAGATGGACCAGATGCTGAGTTCTTCCAGAAGCAAGTGGTGATGGGGTGGAGGCAGAGGTGAGATGGGGAAGCCGAGTGGCCTCTGGACAAGAACGTGTGCAGGAGAACCAGACAAACTGTGCTCGTCAGTGGGTACCACAGAGATTGCATAGGGCAACCAGGAAACCTATTCTCATTTCAGACTTGCTCTCAGCTAGCTGTGCTCTTTGGCAGACGGCTCTGAGCCTCGGTTTCTTCATCTAAAATGGGAACACAGTTCAGTTTCTGGGTCCAGATTACCCAGCAGAGGACTGATGGCTGGTCAGAAAGCGGCTCACTGGGGAAAAGAAATGGCATTCCAGAGTATTTTCATTTATCTCACCGAGGTGTAATTCCAGAAAACGGAGTCATGGCACCCAGGCATATTTTAATCTAAGCAGACTTCTTAGAATCCTAATTTTTGAATCTGACTGCCATCACATTTGCTGAGATTTCTTTTGTTTGTTGCCGGTTGTTATGAAAAACAGGCCCATGATTTAAAGAACATGTCCAGGACTCTCTCTTATGGGGACGTTTGTATGGCCACAGATGAAAGTAAAAGTTCCCTTTTCATAGAGAAGAGATGTCTTAAACCGTGGCCTCCTCCCCCAGGGAAAGCTGAAGCTCACTTCAACTTGGGACACAGTTGGAGTCATAATGGCATAATGCAAATTGCCATAGTTGGTGCTAACAGTTATTTCTAAGAGGCATTTATGCAACTTCGGATTTATGTGTACTAATAAATTAAAGCCTAAAGGGATACATGGAAAAACTAAAAAATTCTCTTCATTAAAGCATTTTTTGGTATACATAATTTGATCATAATTTCCAAAATATTTAAGTATCGGCATGTAGTTATATATGCTCATAATTTTCCAACTTATGAAAGAATTAATTTAATGCAGAAAGCTTGAGGGCACACAAACAAAAGTGCACCTCCTGGCCCCACCATCCAAAGTTAAGTATTATTAAAATTTTGGTATGTAAATTTCCGGTCTTTCATTCATTCCATAAAAATTTATTGAGTGACTACCAGAGCCAGGCACTCACTGTGTTGTGTGCTAAGAAGGAAATGATACTATGGGTTCCATTTCTCTTTTTTTTACATGTTCCACACCCCTCTTTCCCATGCAAGTTTGTACCGGAATAAGAACAGGGCAATATGGCGCTGTGGCTGGAGGCAGGCGCTGGCCCCACTCCAGCCTTACACATTTGTTGCAGGGATTATGATGAATAACTGTAAGGAACCTGGCAGAGAGCCTCCCAGAGCCCCAGACTCAGCAGGTGCTCAATCAACAATAACTGTTATTACTTTTTATTACTGTTATTTTTATGTGAAGGTTCTTATTACCAATTGCAGCTAATTTTAGGTCTGATTCTAAGATTTTCCAGATGTAGTTTTAAGTGCTGAGTCTCCTCCATGGAGTGTCCTTCCATGCCGTCTCCAAAGTTCTTGCTGCTGGTTATTTATTTCCCCCAGAAATGGCTTTTCTTGCCATTGTGGTGTGTTTGGGGGGGTGGTGGTGGTGGTTAGCTTTTATTATTATTTTTTTTGTTTCAAGTTTTTATTTAAATTCTGGTTGATGAACATAGAGTGTAACATTGGTTTCAGGAACAGAATTTAGTGATTCATCACTTACAACACCCAGTGCTCATCACAAGTGCCCTCCTTAATGCCCATCACCCCACCCACTCCCTCCATCAAAACTCAGTTTGTTCTGTATAGTTAAGAGTCTCTCGCTTTGGTTTTATACTCTATGCTGTTTGCTCAGCCAGTTGTCTGCCTGCTCCCCATTGTGGAGGTAAGGGTCAATGTTGATGTTACACCTCACCCCTTTGGGCAAAAGAATGACCCCAGGTAGGTCATTCAGTTAAGTGGTGAAGGATGGTCCTCTGGGGAAGAAACAATGCCGTTTTTATATTTCCTGTAGTCCCCTGCTCAGACCTCCCTAGTTTAAACAACTCAGTAGTTTAACCACATATGAATCAATCATGGGGACGCAGAGGACACAACCTCCTGGGCATTTCCAGAAAGAGCTCTCCTTGGCCAAAAACAGTTCTTCTCCAGGGAAGGGGACAGTGGAGAGCCATGTGAGGGCACACACCCACTAGGGGATGGGTCCATTGGCTCCATTAAGGGGTTCTGCGACAGGAAACAACAACACTGACTATACCAGCCTAAAGCACGGCTCTCTTTCCCCAAAGAATGAACGTAAAGAACTCTGAATGTTCCTACATGCCACTTGATATAACTCAACTGTATATACAATTGTAGCAATAGTTATTTCTGTATTCCACTTAAGGAACTGGGTCCGCCTCATGGAAAGAGGGGAGAGTCAGGGACTTGGGGTTGGGCAGAATCATGCTTTATTAAAAAGGCAATAAATTTGGTGTTACTCTAGAAAAGAAAGGAATGAAAGAGAAAACAGTTAATGATTTTCATAGAATGTTGCCAGATACCACAACCCCCTGTCCCAACCACTTGGAAGATTATTTGAAACATTGGGTAAGCACTATCTAAATAACATAGAGTACTACATTTATTTATATATAACGTCTGTATATTACATATACACATAATGGTATATATACGTAGTATTATATAACACAACACACAAATATATATATATTATATATATTATTTACATATATACACACAACACATATAAAACATTAAGCATGTAGTTTGAAAAGAGCCACTGGGAATTTCTGGGTGACAAAAGCATGCACAATTTACTTACCTCACCTCTCCGTAGGGCCCCATTCAGATCCTCAGCTGTCCGTGAGCACAGAATTCTATCATGTCACTCAGTTTGGTCCCCCCTGTGACCAGATGGGTTTTGTCACTATCTTTTTCTCTCTCTCTGTCTGTCTTGCTCTTAGCCATGGTTGCTAATTTTTCCAGTTCTCTGGGTCCTAGTATCATGCAGGCTTTTTATGGTTTTTCTTCCACTTCAGGTCCCAGGCCAATAGCCCCTTCCTTCTGTCCCAAGAAGGCTGCAAAGGAAGTGACTCCATTTCGCTTCCCCTTTCCATTTCATTGGTCAGAAGGATGCCTTGGACACTGGAAATACTCATCAGGCCTTGTTTCTTCCAAGAATCCAAACATTCTTCTTTACATTTTGGCTACGATAACCTGATTCTGATTTTTCCTGGAGCCACTCCAATCTCACATGATGAATCAGTGTCCTGAAATTATTTATCAAACCATATGTCTTCATGTTGAAGTTATAATGCTGTCATTGTAGTTGGCCTGATTTCAAATACAGTCTCCTTTACCTCTTGGATCCTGAGTCTATTAGAGATGCTGTCCCCATTATGGATGGCTTGGGACATCGAAATACTGTTTGCTGTGCCTGGCAACCAATTAATTAAACAAACCATTAGTCTAGGAGCAAAATGGTCAACATTATTAATTTCCTTATCATTGTCACTCCGTAGCTAGACACAGAAGTGGTCCAGCAACTGAGAAATGAAAGGTACGGATGTGTAGCTCAGCTGCCAAGGCAAAGACAGACTGGGTATTTCAACCTCCTTACCCCAACTTTGGGGCACTTTTTAAAATGGAAAAAATTAGAATATAACAAATGACACCAACATATCATCCTATTTTTAGCAGGAGAGGAGACAGCCTGTATTACATACACTTCTTGGATTCCCTGTGCTGATCACTTCATCAAGCACAGAGTAGCCTACTAGAAAAATAAAATGATTAATTGTTTCCCACTGCATGAGCATTTACTAGGAAATGGGTGGGAAAAGTAGAGAAAAGTGGAAACAAATTAGTGGAATTGTTTGCAGAACGACTTCTTTCTAAGCTATCTGATCATACCTGGTAGCAACCCGTGGTGGCAATGCCGGATGGCACAGGTGGTGAGGTTGCTTGACTCTCCAGCACTCCAAGGTAACTAAACATTCAAAACCGTGCCTTTTTCTTTTAGACTACACTAATTTCATTTTCATTCTAATAGTGCACGTGATTTTAATAGGTATGCCATGTTATTAAAAGTTTTTAATTACAGTAATATATTTCGACCGGGCTTAAGTACGGAGTATTCACTCTGGATCAAGTAGGAAAGTCCAGAAGAATAATGGAAGTCCATTCAACAGTTATTCAGTAAGGATTTATTGAGCGCTTACTATGTGGTAGTACTTGTTTACGCACTGGAGTGTATGTATGGAGTGTGTGTATGAAGCGAACACTGCGGGGTTCGCAGCCGCTACCGCTATGCCTTCCTTGGCTCGCTAACACCCGCGCCCCCTCCGGCTCAGGTCGCTGCTGTCCAAGGAGGAGAATCAAGGAAGGGGTCTCTACACCGTGCCGACTGCCCGCAACTCCGCCGGTGGTAAAGCACAGAGGAAGCAACTGGCTACAAAAGCTGCTGGCCAAAGTGTGCCCTCTACTGGAGGGGTGAAGAAACCGCGTGGTCACGGGCCTGATCCTGTGAAATGAGACGTTATCAGACGCCCGCAGGACGTCTGATTCGCAAACTTCCTTCCCAGCGCCTGGCGCGAGAACTTGCTCAGGACTTCAAAACACCTCTGCCCTTCCAGAGTACAGCTCTTGGTGCTTTGCAGGAGGCAAGCGAGGCCTATCTGGTGGGGCTGTTTGAAGACACCAGCCTGTGGGCTGTCCATGCCGAACGTGTAATAATTACGCCAGAAGACACCCAGCTAGCGCACTGCACAGAGGAACGCGTGCTTAACATGGTGCTATGATGGAAATCGTTTCGTTCCTAGAAATAAATAAATAAATAAATAAATAAATAAATAAATAAATAGATAAATCTCTTCTTCCTGTTATTGATAGTTCCAAACATTAGATATTTTTTCCCCATGGGGCCAAAGGGTACCTAAGTACACGACTGCGAGTGGAAAAATAGGGGACACAAGTCAGGTATTGGCAGTTTTTCCATTTTCATTTGTGGGTGAATTTTTAATTAAATGCGGGGACAGAAAGCATTAATGCAAGTCAAAATGCTTCTGTGAACAAGTTCAACTGTATAACAATTATAAATAAACCTGTTAAGTTTTTCTGGAAAAAAAAAAAGTAAAGTGAACATTGCTTCTGCCTGCATGGAATTTACAGCCTAGTGGGAGAAGTGCCAAGGACGAGATCCCAAATGCGTACAAAGCAGCAAATCATTCTAAGTGCAATGAAGTCGTAGTAGGGGTGCTGAGAGAAAGTGTAGGGGACAACATTTCCTACTTGGGGTGGTGGGCTCAGGGCAGGTTATCTCTGAGGAGGACCTTTAGGTGGACCCCTGAAGCATGAATAGGAGGTAAGCAGGTGGGGAATGAAGGGAAGAACATCTCACATAGAGGGAACAGCGTGTCTGAAGGCAAATTTTAGGAAGGCTTTATGAAATAGTGACTAGAACGAGGAGAAGAAAGGACAGAGTTACAGGGGAAGAGGCTAGAGTTGTAGGGCCTCGTGAGCCAGGATGAGAACTTTGAATTTCACTGTGAACAATGAGCAAATGAATGGAAAGTAGGGCTGCAATTAGTTTCAAGCCCTTATTTTTTTTTTTAAATGTTGATTTCTTTTTGAGGGAGAGACAAAGCACGAACAGGGGAGGGGCAGAGAGAGAGGGAGACACAGAATCCGAAGCAGGCTCCGGGCTCTGAGCGGTCAGCGCAGAGCCTGACGTGGGGCTGGAACTCATGAACTGTGAGATCATGACCTGAGCCAAAGTCGGACATTCAACTGACTGAGCCACCCAGGCACCCCAGGTTCAAGCCCTTATTATAATTAGAACATATCCACCACGAGCTCTTCTCCAGGTATTAGAGATACCAGGTACTAGAAGATATTCCACAGCTGTTGTCTCAAAGGCCAAAGGGGGGAAACATCTCAAAGAAAAGAAAAGGAATTTCCCAAGAAAAATGCTTGGGACTCATCACTGCCTTCTGCTGTCTCATAACAAAGATGAAGTCTATGAAAACTATTCAAATTCTCGACGGAAGGACTTTTATTTAAGCCACAAAATGAGACTCACAAATCTTGTTAAAACATTATCAAAAGAAGTTTGATGGCCCTTGAGCTATTCTGATCTCCTCTCTTGTTCCATTTCTCTTAAAACTCAGCTCTTTGCAAAATGTTGATGACAGGGGCAGAAATGTTTTGTTGAAAAGGTCCTTGCCTTCTCACCTCCTCCCCGCCTCCCCCTGCCCTGTTCTCCATTCATGAGAGAGGGCTCAAGGAGCTTGATTTGAAAAGATTATTGTCCAGGTGATATCCTTATACCCAGGCCGTCCTTATTTCTTAGAACACATAAGCAAACATAGCTCACCTCTGGCCATGGAAGTATTGACCGGCTGACAGGGTCTTTCTGCTCTGAAAAGTACATTGGCCTGAGGTCACTGCTAGGTAGTACTGGGATGGAAACATCAAATTCTCTTTCTGTCTCTATGGAGATTATCATAAGACTTTTCTTCTTGAGTCTGTTAACATGGTAAATGGTATTGATTCTTCAGTGTTGACCCAACCTTGCATTTCCATGATAAACTTCACTTCATTGTGATGCAGTATCCTTTTTCTGTATAGCTGAATTCGATTTGCTAATATTTGGAGGGGGGTTGTATCTATATTCATGAGGGATATTGACCTACAGATTTCTTTCTTCTGTCTTTGAGAAGTTTGTTTTTCTTCTATATTCTCAAACAGTTGCGTAGAATTAGTATTATTTCTTCTTTAAATGTTTGGTATAATTTGCCAGTGAAATCTTCTGGGCCTGGAGTCTTCTTTATTGCTTTAAAACGATATTAGCAATAATTTATTCAATTTCTTCAATAAATTCAGCAATATTCAAGTTATCTGCCCTTCTTCTTGAATGAATTTTGATAGTTTGTGTCTTTCAAAGAATTGATCCATTTCATCTAGGTTGTCAGATTTATAGACATAGTGTTTTTATCATATTCCCTTATAATCTTTTTATCTTTTGTAATAGTCCCATATCTTTTTAGTTCCCTCAATGTCATCTTTATGACAGATGAATTAAGTATCTTTTTAGTGTTTTGTCATATCTGTAGCAGTGGCCTCTCTTTTATTCTTCTGTTGTTAAATTGTATCTTCACTTTTTTTTCTTAGTACATCTGGCTAGAGATTTACCAATTTTTTTTTTTTTTAATTTACATCCAAGTTAGTTAGCATATAGTGCAATAATGGTTTCAGGAGTAGAGTCCAGTGATTCATCCCCTACATAGAACACCCAGTGCTCATCCCAACAAGCGTCTTCCTTAATGCCCATTACCCACTTAGCCCATCCCCCCACCCACAACCCCTCCAGCAATCCTCAGTGTGTTCTCTGTATTTAAGCATCTTTTATGTTTTGTCCCCCTCCCTGTTTTTATATTATTTTTGCTTCCCTTCCCTTATGTTCATCTGTTTTGTATCTTAAATTCCACATATGAGTGAAGCCATATGATATTTGTCTTTCTCTGACTAATTTTGCTTAGCAAGATACAGTCTAGTTCCATCCATGTAGTTACAGATGGCAAGATTTCATTCTTTTTGATTCCTGAGTAATGCTCCATTGTATATATACCACATCTTCTTTATCCATTCATCCGTCAGTGGACATTTGGGCTCTTTCCATACTTTGGCTATTGTCGATAGCGCTGCTATAAACATTGGGGTGCATGTGCCCCTTCGAAGCAGGACACCTGTATCCTTTGGATAAATAGCTGGTAGTGCAATTGCTACATTGTAGGGTATTTTTAATTTTTTGAGGGACCTCTATACTATTTTCCAGAGTGGCTGCACCAGTTTGCATTCCCACCAGCAGCACAAAAGGGTTCCTCTTTCTCTGCATCCTAGCCAACATCTTTGCTGCCTGAGTTGTTAATTTTAACCATTCTGACAGGTGTGAGGTGGTATCTCACTGTGGTTTTAATTTGTATTTCCCTGATGATGAGTGATGTTGAGCATCTTTTCATGTGTCTGTTGGCCATCTGGATGTCTTCTTTGGAAAAGTGTCTATTCATGTCTTTTGCCCATTTCTTCACTGGATTATTTGGTGTTTTGGGGTGTTGAGTTTGATAAGTTCTTTATAGATTTTGGGCACTAGCCCTTTATCAGATATGTCATTTACAAATATCTTCTCCCATTCCGTTGGTTGCCTTCAGTTTTGCTGATTGTTTCCTTCACCATGCAGAAGCTTTTTATCTCAGTGAGGTCCCAACAGTTCATTTTTGCTTTTGTTGAGATTTACCAATTTTATTAATGCTTTTCAGTAACCAGCCTTTGGTTTCATTTGATTTTTTTCTACTCTATTTTTATTTTCAATTTCATTGATTTCTCCTTGTATGTCAATAAATTCCTTCTTTCTGCTTGCTTTGGATATAATTTGCTCTTTTTTTTAGATCCTTGTTTTGGAAGACTCGATGCTTGATTTTAGAACTTTCTTTTTCTAATATAAGCATTTAAGCTGTACGTTTTCTACAAGCACTGCTTTCGCTTCAGCTTACAGAATGTTGGTGGGATGTGGCAGAACTGGAACTCTTGTACAGTGCTGATGGGAATATAAAATGGCACAACCACTCCGGAAAAGAGTTTGTCAGCCTCTTAAAATATTAAACATAACTTACCATATGATCTGCTCATGCCACTTCGAGATATCTATGCAAGAGTAAAGAACATTAACTGTTATTTCATATTAGATACTTACTAAAACATGTGTCCCTACAAAACCTTATACACGAATGTTCATAACATCTTTATTTATAATAGCCTGAAACAACATAAACGCACATTGACAGCTGGTGGATAAGTAAACTGTACTATATCCATAGGATCAAGTACTGTTCATTAATAAAAAGAAGTGAACTGTTGATATATGCAACAACACGGATGAATTTCAAAGGTATTATGCTGAGCGAAAGAAGTCAGACTGAAAACAGTACATTTATATGAAACTCTAGGAAGCACAAAATAATGTTTAAGTAGATTGCAATAGAAAGTCTTTTCTATAACAATGTTAGTTCTTTAGACTTCTATGTTATAAGTCAAAAATCACATTCACTAGTGTGAAACAATTTTTTAAGCAATCCAGCAGCTTACCATTTAGGTTATTAAAGACAACAGATGCTGTTTGTCAGCATCTGATCTCCAAAGTGATCACTCCAAAGTGATCACTTCCCTGATCTCCAAAAGTGTTTTTACTGTCTTTAGGGTCACCTTTTCAATCCTGACACCATTATTCTGAATTGTGCCAGAGATATTTACACCAAGGGCAATCATGTACAGTAGTAGTTTTCTGGGTGGGTAAGAAGTGGACCTTTATTTTTTCAAGTGGGATAAGGGTGATCATTAAATGGGAGTTTGGAAAGAAAAACCCACCAAGCAAACTAGTTCTAATAAATAGTGCATATGTTCAGGATATAGGAATTGATTCCCATGAAACTTGCCCATTTATCTCCCTAAAGAATCTTTGTATACTCCTGAGGTAAGTGTATCTTATATTGAAGACTGCTGGAATAAAATATTTATGTAATATTTCAAAAATAATTATAAGAACAAAATGTTTGAACTATTTTTCTATTGCTTTTAAGCATAAAGGTTTGACAGAATGGGCACCTAAGTGACTCAATCAGTTAAGCATCCGACCCTTGATTTACACTCAGGTCCTGATCTCATGGTTCGTAGTATCGAGCCCCATATCAGGCTCTGTGCTGAGCATGTAGCCTGCTTGGGATTCTCTATCTCCCCCTCTCTCTCTGCCCCTCCCCCACTCATGATCTCCTCTCTCTCTCTCTCTGTCTCTCTCTCTTTCTCTCTTCCATTTTTAGGAAAAAGTTGTAACTTTTTCCTAAAGTCTATAGAGGTTTCTTCATTGTACTTTGGGGTCTAGTATTTCCTTCCAAGGAGATGTGAGGCCAGTCGGATTTCCATTCCCAGTTTTTCCCCCTTTATTCAATGCTCATAGAAATTTCTGTCCTCCCTCTCTCTCATCTATTTGTCTACCTATCTATCTACCTACCTTTCATTCTTTAAATACAAAATTTACCCAGGATGCATTTTGTGTTGCTATGCATACCCTGGTGTTCTTTTTAGTTCAGAAATTTTTTTCTTCAACTATTAAAATGACAAATATTGATTCAGTGAGTACTATGTGGCAAACATTCTAATGTGCTCATGAAGAAGGCAGAGTGACTCTCATTTCATAATGCTAGCTTTCCCCTTCCGTTTCATAGAACATGACAATTTCTTAAGTTTTATTTTATTGTCTATACAAGTCATTTTCTCAAAGACGATTCTTTCTTCTAATCTTCAACAGACGCTTCTCCTGTTACTTGTAATTTTTAATTACTACATATTAGCTTTTTAAGGTTTTATGCATCTTAAGAAGGAGGGAGCTGGCAACTTTGTGCAAGAAGAGACACTTAGAATAGTTAAATTCGTTATTCACAGTACACAAGATGTGTAATAGCATAATTGTGGTGGTGGAGAGAACTTCTCCCTTATACATATATATGTAGGATCAAGTGAACTTTAACCTTTTTCATGGCAACTTAGGCCAAGCAACTTTGTGTGGAAATTGCAGGTGTGGATTGCAAATTCACAATTTTGTCTACGTGACACGGTTGCTTGCTGCTGGCATATTTGCAGTCCCTAAAATGAGAGAATTGTCTCCACTTCCATAACGAACGCCGAGATGAGATATACCTACATAAAATAAAATTACATGGAAGTGGCCTAGAAAGAGGTGGTATGTGTCCATTAGCAGACCAGACATTTATTTTAGGGATGCAAAATCCCCTGTAGCTGATTATTTTACTAGTGACTGAATAATAACAACTTCATTGGAAAACTCTGCCGCCTGTTAAGAGGAAACATTATCTCAGATAACTTATTTTTGAAAGTTAATGAAATTTTTAAAAAGATTGGATGGATCATTTTTAAAAAATCCACTATTCCTCTCTCTTTGAATTCCATTTCATTGACTACATAAAGGGATTTGAATTTTACTTTATTGCTTTGCTTATTTTAATTAAAATTTTGTATTTAATCTTGAAGAAAAGGAAGTTTTACATCACTGAAGAGACACTTGTACTTATAAGAGCTCTTTGAATAATGAAAGTACAAATCATTAGTAAATTATTTTTATGAGAAATTACATTGACTAAAATAATAACAAGATTAAATTGGGTAGGCATGCAAATCAGCATTGGTTTATTGGCCTGGAGCCTGGATATATTTGTGTTGAACCTAAATAGTTACTATCTAGTGATAAAAAAAAAAAAAATTCTCCTCAAAGGTCAGCAAAACATTAAGAAGCCAGAAGCCTACATCCTAGAAAGGGAGGACTTTACAGGTAATTCGATTTACTTTCTCTAAGTTAATGAATGCATTAGGAAATAAAAAAGGCTGAAGACCAAAGGGTCAAGGACATTGTCACAGTTAGATACAGCATCTCATAGAGTGATATTTGAATCTAAGTTGTGGGTGTAGAGGAAAGGGAGAGGTGATAATTGTGCAATGGATTTTCAACCAGTATATTCTGGTATAGCTGTCCTGGTTATTTATGGGCGTCATTCCTTCTGGATGCTTTTCCCTGAATATATTCCTTACAGTATCAGTATCAGACTCTGGTGCAGCCTTTCCTACGATGCTCTGAGGCTGTCCTTCTTTGTGTTACTTTCAGAAGCTGGAGGTTCTGGTCTGTAACTCATAATAGGTCCTCAGGCAAAGTGAGAGGAGAGCAGAGAGACCACCTACTGATGACAAAACAAAATGAATGTTTAATCTGTTGCAGTGACAAACGAGATTTAAAAATGGAGGATGATAGAATTCTTTGACTGATAAACACACACACACACACACACACACACAAAAGTATGGCCAACTAATCTTTGACAAAGCAGAAAAGAATATCCAATGGAAAAAACACAGTCTCTTTAACAAATGGTGCTGGGAGAACTGGACAGCAACGTGCAGAAGGTTGAAGCTAGACCACTTTCTTACAACGTTCACAAAAATAAACTCAAAATGGATAAAGGACCTGAATGTGAGACAGGAAACCATCAAAACCCTACAGGAGAAAGCAGGAAAAAACCTCTCTGACCTCAGCTGCAGCAATTTCTTACTTGACACATCTTCAAAGGCAAAGGAATTAAAAGCAAAAATGAACTATTGGGACCTCATGAAGATAAAAAGTTCTGCACTGCAAAGGAAATAATCAACAAAACTGAAAGGCAACCGACGGAATGGGAAAAGATATTTGCAAATGACATATCAGACAAAGGGCTAGTATCCAGAATCTGGAAAGAACTCACCAAACTCCACACCCGAAAAACAAACAACCCAGTGAAGAAATGGGCAGAAAACATGAATAGACACTTCTCTAAAGAAGATATCAAGATGGCCAACAGGCACATGAAAAAATGTTTAACACCACTCCTCATCAGGGAAATAAAAATCAAAACCACAGTAAGATATCACCTCACACCAGTCAGAGTGGCCAAAATGAACAAATCAAGAGACTATAGATGCTGACGAGGATGTGGAGAAACGGGAACCCTCTTGCACTGTTTGTGGGAATGCAAACTGGTGCAGCCACTCTGGAAAACAGTGTGGAGGTCCCTCCAAAAATTAAAATTAGGTCTACCCTATGACCCAGCAATAGCACTGCTAGGAATTTACCCAAGGGATACAGGAGTGCTGATGCATAGGGGCACTTGTACCCCAATGTTTATAGCAGCACCCTCAACAATAGCCAAATTATGGAAAGAGCCTAAATGTCCATCAACTGATGAGTG
Source organism: Panthera leo (assembly GCF_018350215.1). Classification (NCBI taxonomy): domain Eukaryota; kingdom Metazoa; phylum Chordata; class Mammalia; order Carnivora; family Felidae; genus Panthera; species Panthera leo. Next base: position 150,763,645 of record NC_056687.1, read on the forward strand.
GATAAAGAAATTGTGGTTTATATGCACAATGGAACACTACGTGGCAATGAGAAAGAACGAAATATGGCCCTTTGTAGCAACGTGGATGGAACTGGAGAGTGTTATGCTAAGTATACATGCACATATATATGGCCTTTTGTAGCAATGTGGATGGATCTGGAGAATGTTATTCTAAGTATACATGCACATATATATTTTTTAAATAAGTCAGGCTGAATTATTACCCTGAAGGTAAGAAGATATTGTAGCTGTGGAGAGCCTTTACAAATCTCTCCAGGGGCTTCCAATCCATCCTGTTAAGTGGGTGCAACATTAAAAAAAAGTTGTTGCACTCTGAAAAGACACATGTATAAAAGATGTTTCTAAAGGTAATAAAGTTGCATTATATCCAGAAAAAAAAATTGTTGCAGGAGATTGGCCTCTTCATTAGGATAGGAGCATAGGAGCCTGAGAATAAAAAAATGCTAATAGCTTGGGTCCCTTATTAACCAGAGTGGCAATGCAACATTTAAAATAGGTACAGCAGGGACGCCTAGGTGGCTCAGTCGGTTGAACATCTGACTCTTGATTTTGGCTCAGGTCATGATCTTGCAGTTTGTGAGATTGAGCCCTGTGTCTGACAGTGCAGAGCCTGCTTGGGATTCTCTCTCTCCCTCTCTCTCTGCCTCTCCCCTACTCGTGTTTTCTCTCCCCCTTCTCTCAAAATAAATAAATAAAGTTTAAAAAAATAAAATAAAATAGACATCACAGAAGGTAACCTAGGAGCTTTAACAATTTAGACAAAGGAATTTTTGATGTTTGCTTATAACGTAATTCAAGAGCATGGCAAAAGTCAGCACAAAGACACAAAGTTATCCAGCACTCAAGTGAGAATTTGGGGGGGTGGGGGAGACAAGAAATGTCTGTTTTGGGGGCAGGTTACACAAAGTGGAGAGAACAGCTCTTTATGACCTCTTATTAAGAGCTAACTAAATTCTCCAAGCATCAGGTTTAAGCTAATAGTTCCCTCTTTTTCATCATGCATAGGCTTCCTTTGTTCATTAATTATAATATACTTATATAGGTATATGGAAATACACACACTAAACAAATAGATGACATTATTTAAAGCTTTCAACTTTATTTTTAAAATAAAATTAACTTTATCTACATGTTACAAATCATGGTGTATAGTTACTGATTTTAGCATCTTATTTTTTTCTTCCAAATTTTTATTTAAATTATAGTTAGTTAACATATAGTATAATATTAGTTTCAGAAGCAGAATTCAGTGATCTGTCACTTACATACAACACCCAGTGCTCATCATAACAAGTGCTCTCCTAATACCCATCACCCATCTAGCCCATGCCCCACCCAACTCCCTCCAGCAACCCTCAGTTTGTTCTCTATCGTTAAGGGTCTCTTATAGTTTGCTTCCTTTTCTCTCTCTTTTTTTCTTTTTCCCTTCATTTTGATTGAGAAGTTAACTTTAAGTTAGAAATAGGAAAACCTCAATATGTTAATCATTTCTAAAACACCAAATTACAAGCAACTCTCCTAAAAATAGAAGTAGATTTTAAAAAAGGAAGTAAATGTTTGCAGGGGTTTTTTTTAAATAGGAATAATAACCCACCGTTGTAGCCCAGAGCAAAATCTGGGAGGAAGGTTATTTCAGAACCATTAGAAAACTAGGTTTGAAATGTGTTCATGAACTGATGTGCCCAAGAGCAGAGACAGATTCACTAGAAATAACTCACTTCCCAGTATAAGGTATAGAAATCCAGTGATAGCAAAAAGTGCGAGAACAAAGATACTTGCTTGCCTACAGTCATTTATGACCACTGTGAGCTCTTCAAGACAGGGACATGTTGGCCCACTGCCAGCACCCAGCAAAGCTTGTGGAGCTGAGTGAGGCAGCAGTTAAGAATGAGGTGCAGAATCCCTGGGGAGTGAAGTCAAGGCTGAGGTATAGGGAGTATTCCTTTCTCTGGACCCAGGGACCAGGCTGAGACTTTATCCTTCTTTAGCTCTTTCTACTTTCCTATTCTGGTTCCCTTCCTCACAGGTTTTTCCTGAAAAGCACTCCATCAATAAATTCCATAACCTGGAGTCTCTCATGGGCTCTGTTCTAAGAAACCCAACTCAAGACAGATGAGCACAAGTCTGATAACATGGGCGCACTGATAGTGGAAGATTTTCTGACACTTCTCATTACTAGTTACCAAGAGGCTAGGCTTGCTGGGTTATTATCTCCCTTCCCTTCTCCCTGCATCCATCAGTCTTTCATGATTCCTCTTATTAGGGTTAAAGGAAACTTCTCTTTAGCTCTAAGGTCTTGGGAATAAACTTATGCTCAAAGAGCCTGACCCTGTTCCCTAAAGGATTATTACATGCCTATCTTCTCCCTTGTGGGGAAAAACACCCTAATAGGAGGCCAGCCAGTGCAGAGTCTGCTCTAAGAGACTGTGCAGAATCTATCTCAAGATACAAACCATTCCCCACTTCAGCTTCAAAGGTGATACAAAGTCAAGACAGGAGAAAGCCTTAGAACAGACGTTAAGGTCCTCTTTCCCCACAGCTACCAACCCTGGCCTGAGCCCTCTTGGCTCTGACCCAGGGAGGAACACCACAACACTTAAAGTTCTGGATCAGGCTCGACTTCTAAGGAGCTTTTTAGATATCTTTGCTGTCCCATCTCTTCTTCCAGGGAAAAGGTCTCAGGATACCTAGGCGGGGAGCCTCAGTGAGCCTTTGCAAAGCCAGAGAGAAACATACTCAAGACACTGTTGCCTGCTTCTGGCTTGCTTATGCAGCAGGTAAAGGCCAGCTGGAGCCCTGACCTCTATGCAGTGGCTGCAGCTGAGTCCCACTGTTGAGAGTGAGGATAGAAAGGCTGACAGATGGGCAGGAAACTAGAAGGGCCTGGTGGATGCCCCTCGAGACTCCAGAAACAGCTGCAAAGACTACACTACACGTTTGCAGGAGATAATTAGGAGGACATGAGTGTAGAGCATCTACCTAAGTGAGGCCACCCAGACTGTTTCTGAAGATAAAGGGACAGATGTTAATGCAAATGTGTCATCACTGCTCCTCTCAAGGGGTTATGAACCAGTTCACCTCAGCAGCTCTGTGTCTGTGGAAAAGAGGGAGATGGTGGGACAGCGGCAGACCTGATTTGTAGTCAGCCAAGGATATGTCAATCCAGCAAAGATATCTGACAAGGGGTAAGAAAGTTCTGGAGGAACCACCAAAAGTTACCTCACTAACTCTCTCTATTCTTAAGATGAATCCAGCCTGTCAAACCATCCTCGGCCCATATGTCCTAGCACTGCTCCCTCACCCTTCCCAATATATTCTCCTGGTAGCTTCCATCCATAATCTTTCTATCATTGTGATTACCAAACTTTAATTTGCACAAAAATTAGCTGCCGGTGTTTTTGAGAAATGCAGACGCTTAGGTTCTTATCCTGGGTCAGAGGGAGGGAGCTGATTCTTGCTCGTATCTCAAATTCAGGATCTTCAGTAGTTGGCAGGAAGAAATGATCAACATTTGGACATAAAATGCCAAGAAACCAATACATCCTTCCATTGTAGTTGCCTCTCCACAACAAATGCCAGGTCTTGGATCTTCACAGTCGTAGGACTGAGCCTCTTATATAATTCATTCTGGCTAAAGAGAAAAGTGGATGAGGTACTGGGAAGCTAGGAAAGATCATGGTGGGAGACGGTGAGATGCTAGGAAGCTTGCTGTCATCTCTACAGTTTTGTGCAAAACCTCACGAAAATCTATCTTTCTCCACATCATGGCAGGACACAGGTTGATAAAAAGAAAAAGATATTAGAATAAGTGCCTACATAAATGGAGTTCTTTGACCCTGGTCCACATTGTCATTGTCCTGCCATGTATTATAGATCTTTGCTGGACACAAACTCTTAACTCTTTAAAAACTATTTCAGGAGCAAATAAAATACTGGCTCTTCCACCTAACTCTGGGTCAAGTATGAGGCCTCTCCTGGGGAGGTCTTGACCCTCCCACCAGATCTCTAGCATTAGACATGTGAATTACAGTCCCACTGGTCCTTACATTGGCCTCATACAGATGAATGGTCTGTCAAAGGTCTTTCCCAGCCTCTTCCATTTGTAGATGAAGAAGCCTCTCCAGGAACAAACGTTTCCATGAGATGTTCATTCTAAAGACATGTTCATTCTAAAGATTTCAGAAGTCACTCTCTAAGAAGGCTCTCTATCCTCCTGGACAAGATGGGTTTTAATCAGCCCTGATTACCCTGCTTCCTTCTGCATTAAGTATTCACCATATTCCACTGTCTTTAAAATGGTTGGTTATCCATTTGCTGGTTGGTTATTCATCAAATGGTTGATGAATCATTTGCTTGCTTGGTTCAAACAAAAATCTCTGTGTTCAGAAACAATACCTTTGACAACGCTATCAGTGGTTTTGTGGAGCCATGCAAACTTGAATATGGAAACAGAGAGAGAGCTACATTGCTCTGCATATGAATTGAGAGGAGAAGATGAGGAGGAGCCTACAGGAAGATGGCTGGAGGAGAGCAAGGAAATTCTGTGACTGCAAGTCCCAGAAGAGAGAATTAGAAGATATCTAGGAATTTTTGAGTGGAACACATCTATCGTGCTATGTAAAGTACTTCCTCCACCTCTCTTACAAATTCTTTAGTAAAATCTACATTTGCAGATAGGATTTGGAATTGGGGAAACAAGTAAATAGTGTTGTGAGGCTGGCTTTGGGGTGAGACCAGAGGCCGGGAACCCATGGCAGGTGGAATGACAAGAAGCAGCGCATAGGTTACACTAAGAATTAAAAGTGCGAGGCTCTTGAATTATCAGTTACACCTGAAATAATGATAGTACTTAGAAAGAAGACTAGAAGGCCTTTGACCCTGGGAAGCACTCCTAAAAGAGAAAGACCAAAGACATTGCCATGGACTGCCCCACTCACAACGAAAAGGTAAAGCTCTATAAGAAACAACTACAGTTATGCAGACTGACCTACTTGGGGCTGGTAATTGGTAAACTGCCCCTTAGCTGGGAGACCCTACAGAATAGTGGTTAGAGAGGGTGGTTCCAAACTCAGACACAGCTGGCTTCAAACCTTGGCTGGCTCCAGCTCTGTCTTGGACATGTCACTTAATTTATCCTCATTCTCCCCATGAAGCTTCTTATTAATCCAATTTTTATTTTGGAGACAGTCCAACCAACTCTCAAAATTCTTTTCTCTAGGACAGCAGTTTTACTAGAACACTAGTCCAGCATGAACTGGAAGTAAATGCGGTATAGAGGATTGTGTTCTAAACAATTTTGGTGGCACTTCCTGTCCAACCCAAGAACTTGGAGCCTCTCTCCACTGCACCTGGAGAGGGCTTCTCAAGTCCCTTAAAAAAAAAAGAGGTATTCAATGAGCTGGTTTTAAAATAAAAAATAGTTAAAGAGTATTGAGGGAGACGGAAAGAGGGAAGAGAAGGAGAAAGAGAGATGGAGAATCAATGGGGCTGGGGAGAGATGAGGCTCAGTGGCAGATGATGGGAGAAGGTAAGAGCACTCCTCAGCAAGTGTGTGGTAGAAACTATTCACAAAGCTGCCCCATCTGGGCAGTGTACCCGAGACTCTTAGTCCTTTAACTGAGAGTACTATGACATGAAAAAAATGATGCATGGTGGGTATATCATTCCATGGGGCCATCACACCTATCTTTTCTTTTCTTTTTTTTTAATGTTTATTTTTGAGAGAGACAGACAGAGAGAGAGAGAGAGAGAGAGCACAAGTGGGGGAGGGGCAGAGAGAGGGAGACACAGAATCTGAAGCAGGCTCCAGGTTCCGAGCTGTCAGCACAGAACCCGACACGGGGCTCGAACTTATGAACCATGAGATCATGACCTGAGCCAAAGTTGGACACTCAACTGACTAAGCTACCCAGACATACCACCCTCCCCCCCCCACCGCCACACACACACCTCTCTTTTCTGCACTCTAAGCCCCTATATTGACAGTCAGTTCTTACTTATTACTACAGATTGATTCTCTGGGCACCGTTTCTTTCTCTTTTTCGTATTTATTTGCCCTGAACACACAGCTCATAGTCTGGGCCACTCTTCAAAGCTACATTAAAAAAAAAGAGAGAGAGAGAGAGAGAGATTGGGAGTGCGAATCAACATACAAATTGTCTTCTGGAAACTTGCAGTGATCACAAGACTTTATAAGTGGTGTGATGTGGCTTGAAGATCTCTAATGAATTAAGATTTGTTCTAGCTTTTCCATTGATATGATAGGAGATTTAAATGAAATAATGCACGTAAAGCACTTAGACTATGCCTGGCACATGGTGAGCACTACAGAAAAAGTACCTGTTGTTTCAAAATTACTGCCGTCACTACTGCTTGAGGGTTAGGTAATAAGCAGCAAACGCAAATTCTCACGAGTGGTACCCACTGGACTCCGATGTTTCCCCGGCCCACATTTCAGAGGGCCTGTGGGAGAATGGCAGGTGTCAAGGCTACGTCCTTTGACCTGAGCCCGGAGGGAACACAGTGCGCGTGGCAATTCTGTTCCCCGGCTCTTCCCGTGCAAAACTTCTCGAACCTTTCCTCAGCCATAACAAGTTCGAAAATTAGTGGAGAGATGTGTAACAAAGGAAAAAGGACCTCTGAATGGCTTTAAATTCTTCCCTTTATTTTTGGACCTCAGGTTTCTTATTTTAGAGAACTAAAGTCGTAAAGAATGCAGGAAAAATAATCTCATAGTTTACTCATTTAAATGTTATATAACAATTCTTCCCATATATCTTCAACATCTTCTAAATCCTTCTCAAACAACTTGGCAACTGAATGACAAAAAATACCTTTACATATCAAAATGTTGTAGCATACTATCAAGCAGCATTGGCATTCTTAGCGTAAAAGGGTGATTAATCTCTTCTGTGAACCTATTGATTTAAAGGTGTAACACTTTTTATCATTGTTATATCAAAATGCCAAATGAGGGGAAGAAACTCTGGTTAATTTAGGAATATGACAACGATTTCACCTTTCGTTTTCCTTTACTTTTTAAAAATACCACTTTTTTCCTCTTCTTTTTTTGAGATAGAGTTAACCTAGAACATGGTAATTGTGAAATGATCACCACAGAAAGTCTAGTTAACATCCATCACTATGCATAGTTACAAAAAATTTTTTTCTTCTGATGAGAACTTTTAAGACCTACTCTTCAGTAACTTTTGTTGGGGGAAGTCACTGACAGGATGTGACTGCCAGTTGACCCATAAGACCTAAGCTGGGCATTTGAGGCTCCTCACCCCCTCCCCAGTCCTTGGAATGTGGGTTTGGCTTGCCTTTCCCGCTCTCGGAGCCTGCTCCAAGGAAACAGCCTTAACATAATGGTGTGATGTTGAGAATACTTGCATGGCATATGTGAATAAACCCAGTTAAGGCCTCTCTATAAACTTTTAAGATTTGGCGTGTGAGTACAAGGACCCACTTGACACAATGCTGCCCAAGGCAAACCTGGTACATAAGAAACCTGCCGCCTACCGCTCTGGAGTCGTCTGCCTCCTTCTTCACCTCTCCCTGCCCTCCAGTATGGGGGCCAGTTTCAGATTTTACCCTGGAAGCTCCCGAGGGGGTTGTGAACAAAGAACTTTCATATACACAATCCAGCATTACTAACTATAGTCACCATACTTTCCCATCATCGATCTATTTTATAGCTGGAAGTCCTACTTGCTACGTTATTTATGGAAAGAGTCCCCCTCCTGTTGGGAATATGACAACCTACCCATCATTCCATTCCATGCAGAATGCTACTGCAGTTACAGCACCACCTGATATGATCCCATCCTCTAATTACACCACCCATCTCCATGGATTTTGAACCAACTGACAGGTTGGAATTGACTCATAGTATCCACTTTATTGTTAGTGAAATTACAGAATATGATTCAGACCTGAGGCCAAACTCTGTTTTCAATGACCTCTCTCCCCGCCCCCCCCCCCCCCCGCCGCCCTTAAACGTAGACCTTGCTTCTACACGAAGGGTCGGGGGCGGGGGGGGGGGGGTGGAATCATCTGCACAGGGGACTCCTATAGTCATGTGGATGATGGATCTGGAATGTACCTCAAGCCCCATCAGATGGGTGGACAAGGGGCCCAACCCAGGTGTACTTGCCATTAGGAGGAGGGGGGGACAGAAGAAAATAACAGCCTGTGTCCGTGAGGCTCAGCCAGAGAGAGGGCCATGTCTTTTAATCTCGCCCATCAGGTAAGTCACTTCTCCTGCCATGGAAAGTGTGTAAGGGCAAAGGGTCTTCCCAATGGAAGCACTTCCCAATGGAAGTACTGACAGATCCTATCCCATGGACCAAATCAGTATCTCTTACTCTACAGGCACATCATCTGTGAGGAAACGCCGCAAATGAAGCTACAAAATTTATTCCAAGTTCAGAACAATCAGATTATTATATATTTTTGGAGAGCCCAAACAGTAGAAATTATTTTCCCGACCTCTGGGCCTTCCTAACCAGTCCTAAACATTCAAGTCAAAAGCGTCTATGTCTATGTATATGTCACTGCAAACGTCTAAATCATCTCACAGGTCTTGGGGACACACAGCATATTCTTCTTTACTTTTCATTTTGAAATGAAGGAAAGAATCATTGCTATTTTTTACAGCTTTATGGAGAGATAATTGACACAATAAAGGACATATATTTAAAAAGTACAATTTGGGGCGCCTGGGTGGCTCAGTCGGTTGAGTGTCCGACTTCGGCTCAGGTCATGATCTCGCAGTCCGTGAGTTCGAGCCCTGCGTTGGGCTCTGTGCTGACAGCTCAGAGCCTGGAGCCTGTTTCAGATTCTGTGTCTCCCTCTCTCTCTGCCCCTCCCCCATTCATGCTCTGTGTCTCTCTGTCTCAAAAATAAACGTTAAAAAATTTTTTAAAAATATAAATAAATGAATAAATACAAAGTACAATTTGATGACATCCATATAACAATCGCCACAATTAAGGCCATTGTCCCAAAAGTTTTCTCATGCCTTTGGTAGCCCATACCTCATCCCCAGCAACAAGTGATCTGCTTTCTGCCAGTATGGATGAGTTTTTATTTTATATAAATTGTTGCATACCATTTGCAATCTCTTTTTGTCTGGCTTTTTTCATTTAGCATAATTTTTTTACCCCTCCGTGTAGTTGCATGTATCAGCTGTTCATCTTCTTTATTGCTGAGTAGCTTTCCATTATATGCATGTGTCACAGTTTGCTTATTCATCATCTGTTGCTGGACATTTGGATTGCTTCCAGTTTGTGGCTCTTACAAATAAAACCACTGTGACCACTCAACGTTCAAGTCCTTGTGTGAACATATGCTTTTGTTGCTTTTGGGAAAATACCTAGGATCGGCTGGATCATTATATGATAAGCATATGTTTAATATTTAAAGAAACCACCAAACTGTTTTCAAAATTGGCTGTTTTTTTCTTTTCATTTGGACAAATGGAAAGAAGTCCTTGGTGTTTCGCATTTCACAATGGAGCCTTCTTTGCATTTTTTTCTTATATTCCCTAGGAAATGTTTGTCTTCGTTTGTTGTAAGTCTTCTGATTTCCTGGGATTTTTGTTTCAGTTATTACATTCTGGCCCTTCTACTGGCCTGTTTATCGTCTGAAACATAGGGGAAAGTCACTGACCTGGGGATCTTTGGTTCAGAGACTTACTGTGAACGTTAATGGAGATTTCAGGAAGTTTTCAAACAAAACACCTCACCTGTGGTGGGCCTAGATTTACTACCTATGTTTGTGAGCGGGGGGTGGGATTACGTTGTTTGCAAGTCAGGGATGGGACCCTGGCACGGGAGAAAAACAAAACAAAAGAAGAAGCTCTGTGCCTTTCAGCTGCACTGCCATCTCCTGAGCCCACGCACATTTGTTCCAAGTCTCTTAGATGTCAAGCACAGGAAAATTTATTACGCTCCTCAAAGCCCTCAGTGACTTGTAGCAAGAGAAAGGAGACATTTTTTAAAGCTTAAAAACACTCTCATGAAATGGGGAGAACAGCTTTACAGGACGACTCAGGAACTGGAAGGGGTAGGAGCCAACCACCCACTGGAAGGAGCAGCCATCATGGGACCTCAGTTTCTGACCTAGCTTGAGCTGTTTGAAAGCACAGAGGCCTTCCTAAGTTTAGTTTACTCTGATTTCCGAGAAAATTACAACACGAATTCACCAGGAAGATGGATGTCTGAATTACAAGCTTCAAACAGACACGGCCCCTCCGTCCCAGTGCTCTTACTGTTGGGAAGAAAAACTCATTTACCAAAGTCTCTGAAGTGTGAAGGCAAGCTTCTGGCCTCTCTCCCCTGCTTGGCCTCTTCCCTCCAGGCCTTCGACAGGGCAGCCTGCTTGGGAAAGCAAGGAAAATGAAGTCTGATGCCTGGAGTGTGAAGGAAGGTTGTCCAAGGCCTGGGGAGATCAGTCAGCAACCAGGATGGGGCCTCTCTGCCAGAGGGGAACGGAGTTTGGACGGCTGGCTGGAAAGAGGAGAAAAGGACTTTATATTTACTCTGGCTGTCACTCACAATCAGTGACTCAGAGATGAAGGGAACAGTCAGGAGCAGACAGAGCCTCTCAGCAAAGGGAGCCCTGGGAGCTGAGTCACCCGTCCCCCTCCCCCACTGCCCTCCTCACTGAATCCCTCTCCCCAGCCGCCCTGCCTCTGCAAGCCAACTTCACACAGCCTTGAAATGATCTGGGAGTCTGGCTTCAACCGGAAGCGTGTGTTTGCCAAATTCATTCTACTTCTGCCCCGTTAGTTTGAAAATTTTGCCTGGTGTGAGCAGAAGCCCCCAAATGGTAAAGACAGGAGAAGCCCATTTTGTTTATCTGAAGGCATTTGCTCTTTCTCTGCCCATCCCCCACCTTATAACAACTACAAAATAATGAAAAACCCCATCTTCCCAATTTTCAATCTGATCCTTGTAGGAATCCTAATATGCAGTTTTGCAATTCTTATTATCACTGCACACACATTATTCCATGTGATATTACATTGCCATTAGAGGTAGCGAGCAGGCAAGAACATCCCAGAAACATATGTAAGGACACATATATCAAAGCAATAACAATATTTCGTTATTTAATCTACCACAGGCTGGCTGGCCTAGAGTTGGGAATTCAGTTATATCCAGTAGACACGTATTTGAATATACACATACATTATGAATAAACATTCTGTGTGCCTACCGATCTATACATCTATCTAGAGTACATATTGATATAGATATTGTGGTGGGTAGAATTTGAAGATGGGCTGAGCTTCCCAGCTCCCTGGCGTGCATGCACTTTATAACCCCAGCACTGTGAACATGGTGGGTTTCGCTATGTGATTAGGTTAAGTTATGGGGGACACTTGTCTTTAAGGGAAGATTTCCCAGGTGGGCCTGACCTGTTCACAGGAGCCCTTCGAACCTGGGTCTAGAGGTTGGAGTTCAAAGTCAGGAAGATTCAAAGCATGACAGAGATTCCAAGTGAGGAGGGATTTTCTGTTGAAGATAGAGAGGATCATGTGGGGAGGAGTGTGGACAGCCCCTCGGAATGAGAGTGACCCCAGCTGACAGCCAGTAAGGTTCAGTCCTATGACTCCTACCAGGACCTGAGTCCTACCAGACTTCCGACCTACGGACTGTGTGTTATTAAATGGGTGTTATATTTAAAGCTGCTACATGTGTGCTGATTTGTTATACAGCAGGAGAAAAATATATACATATATAAATATAAATATATACTCTATTTTTAATTTCAGCCGTGTCCCTGGGATATAGTTCCCAAAGATAAAGTGGTTGTAATTTCTCTTTAAACTCACCAATATATGATCTCATTTTATTTCTCTACTTCGATGGGCAGAAGTTGGTATTTATTAAGCAAGTTCTTGGGAAAACCTTCAGGTTATATGACTGTTCATATCCAACGACACTGAAAAACCCCTTCCTGTTAACACAGCCTGTGAGAACTAGCATACTTGGGTTCTGTGCACTTTTCTAACTTCTAATGCTACCCTAGCTGTATCAGTCAGGATTCAGCCAGAGAAGGAGAGCTCATGAGCAGGCCCCAAGCTTGTGCCCAAGCTGTTAGCCACAGAGAGAACTTTTTTTTCTCGCTGGCTCTCTCTCAGAAGCCTCAGCCCTGTTTTTAAGGATGTCCAACTGATTAAGTCAGGCAGACTCAAATTATCCAGGATAATCTTCCTTACTTAAATACAACTGATTAGGGTCATTAATTACATCTTCAGAATCCCCATCCATCAACATCTAGATTGGCATTTGAATAACTGGGGGTTATAGCATGGAAAAACTGACCCAGCAAAAGCCATCACTCCCTTAGCTCAGATATTAGCTCCAGCCTCCTGAATTTTATTTTTCTCTTCTTAAAACATCTTTATCTGTTGTTCTAAGTGCTGGCCTCAAAAATGAGCTGGGAAGTGTTCCTTCCTTTTTTATTCTCTTAAAGAGCTGTGTGATACTGATATTATTTCTTCCTCAAATGGTGTCTAGAAGTCACTGGTAAAGCCATCTGGGCCTGGCGTTTTCCTTGTGAGAAGCTCTTTTTAAATTTTGAATTCAATGTCTTTAATAGACACAAGGCTCTTCAGACTTTTAGCTTCTTTTAGTGTCACTATGAGTAATTCTGTCTTCCAAGGAATTATGGATTTCATCTAAGGTGCCACATTTCTTGGCATAAAATAATTCATAGTATTGCTTGGTAACTTTTTAGTATCTGTATGTTGTGTAGCAATGTCCCTTCTTTCATTTCTGATAGTACTTTCTCTTCCTCTCAGTCCTACGAGAGGTCCATTAGGATAGATAGGACCAATCAATTTTATGGATCTTTTCAAATAACCCACTCTTGGTTTCTTTGCTTTTCTCTATTGTGTGACTGTCTTCCATTTCACTGATTTCACTTTACTATTTCTTTCCTTTTGCCTTCTTAAAGTTTAATTGCTCTTATTTTCTATCCTTTTTAAAAGATGAAATTCTACATCACTGATTTTGTAGCATTCTTTTCCAGAGCTGGGACTCCACCTAAGGACTTCTTTGGCTGGTATATTAGGTTTTAGTGGTCATTAGTTCAGCTCTTCCACAAGAAGAGCTTTTAGATCTTTTTTTAGATCTTCTTTTAGATTTTTTTTTTTGACTTGGGGGTCATATAGAAGTGTGTTGTTTAATTTCTGAATACTTGGGTACTTCCCATGTATCATTTTATTGTTGAACTTTTAGTTTAGTTCCATTGTGGTCAGATAACATATTCCATATGATTTCAGTCCCTTTCAATTTATTGAGATTTTTAGGGGTCCAGCATATGGTGTCTGTTGGTGAACGGTCCCTATGCACTTCTGAGGACTGTGTATTATTCAGTGAATAATGAAGTGAAGTTTTCTCTAAATGTGTAGTTGGTTAAATTATGTAATAGTATTGCAAATTCTCTACACATTATTTTTTATTTAAGTGTCCAAATAGTAACTAGATAAGAGGCATAAATTCTCCAACTATAACTATAGATTCATCCATTCCTTTTTTTAGTTCTGTGATTTTGCTTCATGTATTTTGAATTTTTGTTCATGGAAACATAATGATTTAGGACCCCTATGTCTTTTTATGAACTGAAAGATCTCTCTTGAACTGTACTTTGAATATTAATACAGAGACTTTGACTTTCTTATGGCTGCTATTTACATATCTGTAACTACTCACAGTGTACCTTGCTGTAATATAATAATTCTTTATATCTAATCTAAGAATCTTATAACAAAATATTTTCATTTACCCTCTTCCAGTCACCTGTTTTGTTTCCACATAAGTTTTTACCCTACAATACATTATTATTGCTCTTTTTTTTTAAACATTATCAATGAGAAAAAGCTTTGTGATTTACCCACATATTCACCATTTCTAGCAATCTCTGTTCCCTTGTGTAAATCCAGGTTTCACTCTGGCATTATTTCATTTTTGCCCTTCTCTCTGAATGACTTCCTTTAGTGCAGGTCTGCTGGCAGTAAATTCCCTCAGTTTTCGTTGATCTGAAAAGTCCATATTTCATCCTAATTTTTAAAAGATACTCATGCTGGATATATAGTTCTAAGCTGACTGTTTTATTCTTTCAGCACATGAAAGATGCTGTTACATTGACTTCTGGTAGCATTGTGTTTGATAAGACATAAGTAGAGATTCTTATCATTAGTTTCTATGTGTATTTTTCCCCCTGCTTCTTTCAAGACTTACTCTTTATCTTGTTTTTTATCAGTTTGAATATGATGTGTTTATGTGGGGCTTTCCTTGTGTGTAACCAGCATGGATTTGTGTAGCTTCCTGAACTTCTGGATTGATTTTTTTTTTTTAATCAAAACTAGAAAATTTTCAGACATTTCTTCAAACATTTTTTGCACAATCTCTTTACTCTTCTTCTAGGATTCCAATTATTCACGTATCAGACCACTTGCTGTTGTTCCCCAAGTCACCAAAGATGTGTATTTTTCCAATAGCTTCTTCTTTCTGTTTAATTTGCATAGTGTCTATTGATCTATTTTTAAGTTCGCTGATCATTTCTTTTTCAGTGTCCACCTTGTGTTAAGCTCATCCAGGGAATTTCAAATATTGTACTTTTCAGTTCCTGAATTTCTCTTTAGTTGTTTTAGAAAATAGTTTTCCATCTCTTCCCTGAGATTACCCATCTGTTCATTCATTCAGTCTGTCTTTCTCTTTATTTTCTAAATTTATCTACATAAATTTTTAAGGTCCTTGTCCGCGAATTCCAGCATGTGTATTTTCCATGGATGTGTTTCTCTTTACTTTTTCTCCCTCCTGGTAATAGCCCACATTTTCCTGCCTTTTTGTATGTTTCAAAAATGTCTATGTTCTGAACATTGTGGCTGTTATGTAGTTGAGAGTTTGCATTATGTTAGCTTTAAAAAAAATGTTGAGCTTTGTTTTGGCCAACAATTCCTTTACTGGAGACTTAGCTTGATCTTATCAAATCTTGATTTTAATTTTTATTTGGAGGGGTATCTCCCCCCTTATTTTGTGGCCTTTATAGGATCTCGGCAGAATTTTTAGGTGCACAATGAGATCATTCCACTCTGACTGGTTGGAATTCTAAACCGTATCTATCTTTGTCATCTCTAACATCTGTTCATCTCAAAGGTGAATAGAATCTCTGTTCACCTTACAGCCGAGTAGCTGTTCTCTGCCAAGCCTTTTGGAGTCTTGTTCTGCTTATGTCCATTTTAGTATTTGACCAGACTTCAAGGGGTTCCTATGCATATTTCATGGGTTCCTTCTCTGTACACTCCCTCTTCTCTGCTTCCCTGCTCAGCAAATTCCAGTTGCCTCCAAAGCTCTGATTTTCAGTATGTGTTTCCTTTGCTCAGGCAGATAACTGATCTCTGCTTGTGCTCTCTTCCCTACGCTACCATTTTGGAAAGTGCCCTCAAGATGCCTCAGATGCCAGGATGTATGTGGGGTTCACTTCATGTGTTTTTTTTTCCTTTTTCTAAAGGATCACAGATCTGTGTTGTCTGTGGTCCAAAGTCTTAAATATTTCTTCACATATTTTGTCCTGTTTTAGAGATGTTCATACCAGGAGTGTAAGTCTGACACCCATTATTCTATCATGGTCAGAGTCAGAAGTTTTCTTTAATTATCTTAAACACTTAAAATGTGTAGTTTCTGTCAGATTATTATATCACATATGTAGTTTTTTCATCATGGTGAATTATTTCCTCCTGTGTCTTGTAATTTGGGATTGTGAGCTAATCATTAACAGAACTTTATCTGTGAGAATTCTATAGAGTACAAGCTGAGGACATATTCTTCAGAGTAATTTATTTTCTTTTCTTCCAATGGCCAAGAGTATTACTGTAAATTTACACATTACTTTCTTGTATCATTTAGTTAAAACATTTTTTTAACCTAAAGCCCAGGTCAGGGACAGGCCCACATTCTTAGTCTCAGTTGAGGGACTTTCTTTTTATCCCCCACACCCACTGCTAGTGAGGGGATAAAATTGATTTTTTCCCCTAGGTTGCCCTTTCAGTTAAGGCAGATAGTGGAGCCTATGAAAGATTCTAGCTTTATTCTAGGATCTTGGTTATGCCTTTCATGGGCCTGGGCTTTATCTCCCTTCTCTACCTTTCCAACACAGCCCAATTCTTTAGGTCAGTCCTTAGGCGAAACTAACTACTCTTCTCACCACCAGACATCTGTGGAAGCCACAAACATAAACTCGTGAAGTTACATCTCTGGTATCTAGTTTTCTTAGTTTCTGACAGTTGAAAATTTCCAAAATGCTTGGTAATACAATTCAAAGATGTTATATTTGCCATCATTTCTTAATGTTTTTAGTAGGAGGAGTTTTAGACTTCTCATTCTGCAACATTGCTGAAACTAGAACTTTCTTTTATATATTCTTTAAAAATTAAATATGGCTTAAAAAATTAAATATGGTAAGTTACTTGCATGGCCTGGGCCATGTTAATGATCTCAACATGCTCAGTCTTCTGTGATTATTCAAATTTATTGCCAATTGCCTTCTTTTAAGCTTAGGAGAATAATTTATTACTAACATTTGCCCCAATCCAACCGAAGAAAAAATACTTATGATTTTACTGTGCATACAATCCCTCTGAACATAGCCAACTTGCAGCCTCATTGCAGAGACACTGAATCTCAAAGGAAATATCCATCTCATCCATTTAATGGGTGCCTGGAGTCTTTGGTTTTTGAATAGCATAACTAGGTATTATAAGACTAGGAATAAAAATAGGAAACTAAGAATAAGGAAACTAGGAATGCTGAATAGGCTTTTTTCCTTCCCTGTATTTAAGCAAAACTGATCTTAAATGAATTCAGAAGTTTGCATTCCCTCTCCATCCAGCACCATTATTTCATTACTTAATATACACTTGTGGCATAGATTAGATTTCTGGTACTTCTCTACCAGATTCAGTATTTCACTGGAAAATGTATTTTGAAAACACTATTTGTTTTTATTTTGTATATTCATAATTATGAAATATTGAAAAAGGAAACTCGAAATATAGGATAAGAAACAAGACCTAGGGGCAGCTGGGTGGATCAGCTGGTTAAGCATCCAACTCTGGGTTTCAGCTCAGGTCACGATGTCATGGTTCATGAGTTTGAGCCCCACATCAGTCTCCATGCTGGCAGTGCTGGACCTGCTTGGGATTCTCTCTCTCTCTCTCTCTCTCTTTGCCCCTCCACCACTCATGCTCTCTCTCTTTCTCTCTCTCTCTAAATAAATAGACTTAAAAAAAACAAGAACTTACTTAAAGCGTAAACATTGGTAGGAAATGTCTTTCCTTGTAGTTCTAAACATGTGGCACATAAAATCATGCCTCTCACTCCCCCCACCCCCGCCATAAACTATTTGATATGCTATTACAATGCATTTTATAAAAATCTTAGTCTAATAAATGGACTACAATATTACTTATCATTTTTGGTAGTCGGGAGTTTGAGTTTCTATCAGTTAGGATTGCCTTGAGCTGTCCAACAATAAGTTGGGAGATACAGGGTCTGAGAGGGACAGAGCAGCTCAATTTTTCTGTCAGGAGTCAAGTTCCTTCTATGTCCCTGCTCTATCATCCTTAACATATGCTTCTTGTCTCTATATTTACATGTCCACTATTTGCTTAAAAAGGCTTTTGATGTGAAATTACTGGGCCAAAGGGCATGAATTTTTTAAGGCTCTTTTTATATTCTTTCATAAAGTTTATACTACATCTTTTTTACTAATATACAATGTTATCGGATTCACATTTAAGATTCTGTTTACTTCAGCTTCTCCAATGTGGCATATCATAATTATGGTTACTAGATGTAGATGTTGTGGCCTTAAATTAGCTCCACTGTGCACAATGCAAGTACAATACATTGTTTTATTTTTATGAGACACATTCAATTGGGCCCCAAGCTCCCACTTGCTATACTGGTGGTGATCCAATATCAGTCATTCTGGAGGAACTTTATCACTTCCTGGAGTTACACAAGAGTCTTAGAGGCTTAACTGACCAGTAGGTGGAGGGCCAGTACTTGAACTCAGGCAGACAGGTTCTAGCACCAAAGCTTTTAAACATCATACTATGTCACAGTTCCGAAGACAAAAAGTAAGTAACATATATCGTCTGAAGTAGAGTTATTGACACGGACAATGCACAATCAATATCTTCATTAAGATAAAAGGATAGATTGGTAATATGATGCAGAACAAGTAGTCACATGAAAGAAGCAAGTGGACGTATGACTCAAAATAAAGAACACAACAATTAGGACAAAGAAGAAATGGAGAGGCAAAGAACAAACAAATAATCTAGAACTAAAGGTGACAAACTGTGGCCCATGGGTCAAGTCTAGCCCACCAACAGACATTTTATTGGAAAAACTGGCAAGCACAAGAAAAGATGTCCTATGTCATTAGTCCTTAGGGAAATGTGAAATCATGGGAAATCCATGGGAAATCCATGGGAAATGGAATCATGATAAGACAATATATTATCTACATACTTATTAGAAAAACTAAAATAAAAAATATGATGTGATGGAATGACTTCCTTACCCCTCCCCGGGCTGGACATGGGGTAAGTGGACAGAGGCCTCCAAACAGGGGCCTCACCATGCCTCACCTCTGAATTCATTTGTTCCACATCCCTGCCTCTCCAGTGTCTTCTTCTCCCACTTCTCCTCTCTCTGTGCCTCAGTCTCTTGCCAGAAGAAATGGGTTGAACACTCAGGAAGGCTATCTGAGGAGGGGAGAGGGCTTAGAGGGGAGTTCTGTCCACTCCACACCCCTAGCCAGAGGGGCTCCAGCCAGAGCCTGGGGAAGGAAGGAGATGGCTCTGTGCTGTTTCACTTTAGCCACCCTTCCTGTCCCCTCTTTCTTTACCACTGCTGTTCACAGTGAGTAGGAGGGAGGTGCAGTGTCCAACCCCTGCTCCCAGGTCTGTGTTTACTTGGGTTTTAAATGACTGGTTGGGATTAAAAAAAAAAAAACCCTAAAGAAATAAAAGTTACAATAGACACCAGAGGGAAAAGCCTCATTATCACATCATGCCACACTATCACACAACACATGGAGGGGATGGTCCCAAATGCTGGCAAGGATGTGGAGAACTGGATTCCTCAGATATTGCTGGTGAGAACATAGAATGATACAGTCACTCTGGAAAACAGTTTGACAGTTTCTGAAAAAACAAAATACCTATTTACCATATGACCCAGCAACCATACTCATGAGCATTTCCTCCAAAGAAATGAAAGCTTATGTCCATGCAAAACCTTGTATATGAATATACACAGCAGATTCATTGGTAAAAGCTAAAAATTGGAAACAACTCAAATGTCCTTAAATGGGCCAATCATTAAACACACCGTGGTACTGCTATAGCCCAAAGGAGCAAACCATCGGTACATGTAATAAGTTGAATGCATCTCAAGGGCATTGTGCTGAGTGATAAAAGCCAATCTCTTAAAGTTGCATACGATGTGATTCCATTATAGAACATCCTTGAAATTATAAATTAGAGATTGAGAACAGATTAGTGGTTGGTAGGGGATGAATTTGGCTATAACGGGGTAGCCCAGGGATCTTTGTGGTGCTGGAATACTTCTGTATCTTAACCGTGGTAGTGGTTACATGATATACACACGTGAAATAATTGCATGGAACTACACACACACATGTGCACACAATGAGTACATATAAGATGTGAAATGGGAATAAACTCTGAATTGAATCAATGTCCACTTCCTGGTTAGTTATTCCACTACAGTTTGGTAAGATGCTACCTTTGTGGGAAATCGGTGGGAGTATACGGACCCTCTGCACTATTTTGCAACTTTCTATGGATCTACGATTCTTTCAAAACTAAAAGAAGTTTCTTAAGATTCAAAAAAAAAGCCATTAACTAGAAAAAGAAATTGATGGATTGACTTTGATTAAGCATCAATATGAGAGTAAAAAGGCAACCTACAGATTAGGAGAAGATAGTTGCAATGCATACAACCCACAAAGTTCCCATGTCCAAAATATATAAAGAACTTCCATAAATCAGTTAGAAAAAGGCATGCCTGAGTGGCTCAGTGGTTAAGTGTCTGACTTCGGCTCAGGTCATGATCTCACGGTTCATGGGTTTGAGCCCCACATCGAGCTCTGTGCTGACAGCTCAGAGCCTGGAACCTGCTTTGGATTCTGTGTCTCCCTCTCTGTCTCTCTCTGCCCCCCCCCCCACCCACTTGTGCTCTGTCTCTCAAAAATAAACATTAGACAATTAAAAAAAAAAAAAAGAAAGAAAGAGGCAAACTACCCAACAAAACATAGGCAAAATAACTGAGCTGCCGCTTTACAAAATAAGAAATCCAAATAACATCAAGCATATGAAAAGCAGCACAACATTAGCAGCATACAGGGAAATGCAAAGGAAAACTTCAGCAAGAAAACTCTGTGCTTACCAGAATGGCTAAAATTAGAGAGCCTGATTAGAACCAAGAGTTGTTAGGAACGTGAAACAACTTTCTTGCTGCAGTGTAATTGGCACAATCAAGTTAGATAACTGGTTGTCATTATCTCATAAAGATAAATGCCTGCCTACCCAATGACTCAGCAGTTCCACTCCAGGGGTATGTTTAGGAGAAATGAATGCATAAGTCTACCATAAAACAATAGACGGATAATGAAATTGTGGTCTATTCGTACAATGAAATAATATAGAATAATGAGAACAAATGAATCACCGCTACATGAAACATCATGGGTGAATCCCAGGCAAATAACACTGAGTGAAAGAAGCCAGTCATAAGACAGCATATACCAAATTTTTCCATTTTTATGAAATTCAAATAGTCATAAAAGTTGGAATAGAAGTTATCTCTGGGGGCGCCTGGGTGGCTCAGTTGGTTAAGCATCTGACTCTTGGTTTTGGCTCAGGTCATAAGCTCGTGGTTTGTGAGATCGAGCCCCATATCTCCACTGATAGCAAAAGCCTGCTTGGGATTCTCTCTCCCTCTCTCTCTCTGCCCCTTCCCCACCTATGTGCATGCTTTATCTCTCTCTCAAAATAAATAAACAAACTTCAAAAAAAAAAAACAAGTTACCTCTAGGACCAGGGGTAGGGGTAGGAGTTGACCATACTGAGGCATGAGAAGTCTTCTGTGGTGTTGGATGTTTTCTACATCTTGATCTCAGTAGTGACCACACAGATACATTATACACACGTAAAAATTCATCCAGCTGTATTCTTGAGATGAATGTTAAACCTCAATAAAAATTTTTTTTTCTAAGTAGGTATTATGTAACAATCTGAGAAATAAAATCTATCTTTGGAAATACAAGTTCAACCATTTTAGTGTAACCCTGAATGTGAAATGAAAATGTCTTAAAATTCCTCTTCACGTTTGTTAATTACAGGATGAAACTTCTCAGAAAAACAAAGCAAAAAACAAATTCATCCAAACAGAGAAGCCACAAACACTTTTAGGCCGCTCCCAAAAGTTTATATTTAGGGCTTTTTCAGACTGCAGGAACTAAATTCCATTACATACTTGAAAGTCTTTCCTCTGCCAGATGCAGGATCTTCCTGTTTGCCACTGTTAACTTAAAGGTGCTAAATTCAGATGCTTTCAAACTGTGTTTCTCTAGAGATCACCCTTCTTTCTATAGATGGGGCAATTAAAACAACTTCTTTTCTTCTGCCACTAGCCCATAGATATCATAGTTGAGAATGTAAGGGGTTTGGAAACAGGATATTTAACGGGGTCAGGGAAAGTATGTCTTTCACTAGGAATTGTGCTAAGTTCCATTTATGCTAGATGAAAGATTCATTGTTGAGTTTCGCTGGGATCAGTGACATTTGATGGTGTTTTACCTTTTTGTGGTATACCATATGGCATGACTCCAAGGATTCCTCAGTATAATTTTAACCAGGATCCATTCTTGAAAGCTTTTGTGTGTTCTTGTTTAAAAAAAAAAAAAAGAAAAGCCAAAGTTTTTTTTTCCATATCAATCACACCCAAAATAGCTCTGTATCCAAAAGTGAGAATTAATTTTATATTGAAAAGGAATGGTGAACTTTGCCACAGTGAACACCTATGGCTTTGTCTTCACATCATGCCCATTCTTCTGAGAACAGCTGTTCCACTACTGCCCTGAGGTTCCCATCCACGATCTGCCCACGATTCCCCCCTTTTGGTGACATTTGCTTGTTCCAGGGATAGCATCTGAGTATTTATTTGTGTGTATGTTTGTTTGTTATAGTTATTTTTGCATTGGGATCTAGAGAGTTAATGTTTCTTTCCAGTGGTACAATTAATAAGAAATAATCCTCGGGAGTTGTCGGTGGCCATATTTCCCGTCAAAGGGCATATAAAGATGAGCATATGCCTGAGATCTTGGAACAGCCCTTCCTCATCAGGCCCAGAGGACTTCAGGACCATCACCATGTGCTAAAACTCTTATGATCTGGGAACATGGGATAGTAAGTTGTCAATAGGAGAGCAGGGTACAGCAATGCCTGGATCGCTCCTCTTCTTTGAGATCAATTTTATGTTACGAGAAAGGAAAAGAATAAATGAATGAATGTGATGCTCTTGCACCACCGCATAAAATTTTTGCCCACTTACTACTTTGAAATACCTCTTCAGAGAGTAGGCAAAGCCTTGGCCTCAGGGTGCCTGGGTGGCTCAGTTGGTTGAGCGTCCAACTCATGATTTCAGTTCAGGTCATGATGCCAGGGTCCTGCAAACAAGCCCCAAGTCAGGCTCCATGTTGGGCGTGGAGCCTGTTTGGGATTCTCACTCTCTTTCCCTCTGGTTCCTCTCCCCTGCTTGTGGGCACACACTCTCAATCTCTGTTTCAAATTAATTAAAAAAATAAATAAGCAAGCCAGAATAAGCTTTATCATCATCAGTCATCATGGACATAAAGGAGGGAGACAGGCTATCCTGAGGGAGAACCACTGACCAGTTCATGTCAATGGCGCTTCATAATAGATGAACTTTTTATTTGTCTCCTCCTAAGACTGCAGGGAGGGTGACCCTGGGTGATCCCAGGGCAGGTATGATTGCCCTTTGAAACAATTAAAGGATGGTTGCATCACCAGAAGAGAATAGAGAAAAAATGGAAGGTATCCTCAGATTTTTACCCAATGGTATCTTGAGTAGGAAAAGTACTGAATTCTGTCCAAATCCTTTGCTGATTGATGTCTCTAAAGTTCCAAACGTTCTCCTTGTGACCTTCTTAAAGGAACCCGTTAGTTCATTTGGTACCTAGCTAAGGGAAAGGATTCTTCTCTGGCCTTTAGCCAAAAATTTCCCTGAAATATTCTGATGTCATCTGCTGGAAGTCTCTGGAATTCAGAATTCTTATAGACAGGCAATATGAAGAAGAGAAAGCAAGTTGAGTACTTGTGAGACCTGCAGGAATGCATGTGTGTTGCTGAATCCCCAACATCTGGGTCAGTATCTGGTGGGCAGTAGGTACTTAATAAACATTTGTTGAATGGATGAATGAATGGGTTCATGCTGAAACATGGACCAGTAGTCTGGTTATTTATTAGTTTTTTGTTTTTCTTTGCTTTTTCTTTCTTCCTTTGTTCGCATTTGGTGATCTACATGATGTTTTAAATATGCAGTGGTTTGAAAGTTTTTATAAAAGTCATAAGAAGAGCTCCTGGGTGGCTCAGTCGGTTAAGCGGCCGACTTCGGCTCAGGTCATGATCTCACGGTCCGTGAGTTCGAGCCCCGCGTCGGGCTCCGTGCTGATGCCTCGGAGCCTGGAGCCTGTTTCAGATTCTGTGTCTCCCTCTCTCTGACCCTCCCTCGTTCATGCTCTGTCTCTCTCTGTCTCAAAAATAAATAAAAAACGTTAAAAATTTTTAAAAATAAAAAAATAAAAGTCATAAGAAAAAGTCCACTTTTGCCCATTAAATGGAAGATGAGAGTGGCATCCTCTAGGACCTTACAGTTAAAATTCTTGCACCCCCTAATGGCCATCCGCGGGATCACACTTCAGACTTAGAAATTAACCAAGTTAGAAGTAGGACCATATTTTCAAGGAAAAAAAATTATATTCTGGACACTGGATCCAGCCAAGCACAGTCAAAGGGCACTCTTTGGCAGGACTTGTATGTTTTTTGATTACCACCAAGAAGTGACAGATTATTTCTGAACAAGCTCTCTGTAAATTTAAAGCGTGAGGTCAACGTTCACAACACAAATTAATAGAAGCAATCTTTCCTAGCTCACCTTTGAAAATAGGAAAGTCTAGAATAGAAGAAAACCCCACTCCGATGGTTTTTGGAAGGAGCTTATTTTTAGTTTGGATTCTGGGATGGGAGATGGGGTACTGTCATCTCCAGCAATCTTTCCAGAAAAAGATGCTGGCATGGACAAGGCAGGTGTGCCCTGGGATGGCCCCTCCATCCCAGACTTCGCCCTTTCCGTTCTCCCTGGGTCTTTATTTGAAGGTTAAAAGTAAAATCATATATTTTCTGTAATCCACCTCAGATTCTCTGGATAATTACTATGGATGTGAGCAAGGAGCCTGTGGAGGAAGATTCACTAACATACAAAACTCTGAAAAGTCTGGGCCGGAAATACACCAGGCTGAACCCAAGCATGAAGGTCTATTCCCTGACAAACCCATTAAAGTGAGAGGTAAAGAATAAGAAGTCCATCAGTTCGTAAGAACAAAGAGAACAGGAGTTCAGTCCAACAAAACTGGAGATGACATAAATTCCCATAAATTCCCAAAGGCTAAAAGTGAAATGGTTACCTGGTAACTAACCGGGTAACCTTGAACCGGGTGCTGCCGATGGTGAAGGCAGCAAGACACAAGTGAACTTCCATCCCAGAATCAAAGGAGATGCAGAAGCTACACACACCAGTTACCTGGGAGGGTTGTGGGAGGCGGGAGGGTGTCTGTGGTGGGACGCTGAAGAGAATTTGCTGATGGCGTCAACGTGGAGGTGATCGAACCCACCCATCAGATCTGTCCCCTACCCTCGGCGGCCTAGGAACGTACTGGCAAGAGGATTCTGGAGATTCGCTCTCAGCTGAGGATGTGGTGAGATGTGGAGCAGAGGAGCTGAGCCCGTGTCCTGGGTGATGGCACCTCACGCGCCTCTTTCCCATCTGACATAGTAATTCTGGTGTCAGACATACGCATCTTGGGAAAGAGACTGGAAGACTCCTTTCTGGGGACATTGATCTTTACATTTATGTAAGAGTAATACTTGGATTCAAGCAAAATTCAACTAAAGGAGAGGGGAGGGGGGCTCACCAGGAAGTTCAGCTCGAGTCATGATTTACAGCAGGCCTCCCAGACACTCACATGTCCGTGGCTGAGAAGGTCATGAGATGCTATGGGAGGACAGCCGGCTTCGGCTGGGGGCTCCAGAGGTCCCGAGTGGGGACAGTCCCCTGAATATGCTTCTGTGAAAATTTGAACTCGCACTGGGTTAATATTTTAGGTGGTAGGAGTAAGGAGTTTATGATAGCCCACATTTGGGGGTAAAGAGGAACACTTCCGGTCATGTGAAACCCAAGAAGAAGGGATTGGATATTTATAAAGGAAAAGCCTCCAAACTCATAGCTACCCTCAGAGAAGTAAAAGGCAGGAGTCCTGAGTAGCCCTGTAATTTACTTTTTAGTGACATGGAGGAAATTGGCTTCTTATTGTCTCTCTCAGAGATTCATATCCCACTCTCTTAATAGCTTTTAGTGACGGCGGGGTATGATGAACCTTGCTGATGCCTTCCTGAATTCTCTTTACCACCTGGCATACCCATCCCCCACCACTACAGTCGCTGCAGCTAGAGGTGATGTGGGCGAACTCCCTAGATTGCCCTGGCTGGTGGAAGCTGCCTCACTATGTAGCAGTCTGAGAAATTAAACCCCCAGTTCCCGGGAATGGGATCTAGCGGGCTCTACATCTTTCCTCTTGGAAACACTTGGTTTTTTCCCTGGAACTTTTCCATCAAGTCTCCTTAAATATAGAATTACTCAAAGGAGAAACCACTCCTTACTCTGGATTCAGGCATAACTTTTGCTGTAGGATTTATGGACCTCTTATCTTGGTATTCTCTATTTTGGCTTGGTTTCCAGACTTTGAACTTTCCAAGTTGACCACATGCCAAGGCTTTTGCCCTGCTGACAGTGATGTCTGAGAGTTCAGCCCTTACCTGTGTTCATCAATTTCTTTAAATTTTAAAATTTTGTTAATTAACTTGTAGGCTCATTGAAGACTTGAGGTTTTGAAATTCCCAAATCCGCGAGGACACTCTGAACAGAATGGGCAACATACCATTTATATAAATGGCACAGGAAACTGGCTATGAGAGCCTTTATCTTCAACCAAGTCACTGCACTTTCTTCCGCAATAGCTCTGTGTCTTAGGTTTGCATAACTAGAAGTGGAGTCTGGGAAAAGAATTTGGATGCATGCAGTTTATTGGGGAAGAGGTAGGAGAAGGGGCTGGAGGGAAGCAAAAAGAGGCAGGGGACGTAGCTGAGCAAGAATATAGTCCCAGGTGAAGTCCAGCCATGGCCTGAACCTCAGCCAGGCTCTGGAGCATATATTTTATCCCAACATTGTCCCACCTTGAGGCAAGGGGATAGTGTTTTATAGCCTTATGTTAATAATTGACCCCCTGGGAGTGGAGATTAACCTTCCAGTCATCTCCAAGTAAGGAGGCCTTATCAGTCAAGGGTAATTCTGAGAAGATCATAGAGAAAATTCCTGAGGAGTCTGGCGAGTAGAGGGCCTGTGGACCTGGAGCTTGACAAGAGAAGAGAGATGATATGTGGCATGTGGGACATTCAGGATGTGATTCCATGTGAGATGGGCATCATTGGATGGCTATGGGCAGGTGAGATAAATTTCGGAAGGCTCACATCTGGGAGTGCTAGGAAGGCAAGTACAGAAGCAGGAAGCCCACCTGAAGACTCTAGGAGAGAAATGATCATGGCTTATGATCACGGTGTGATGACTGGGGAGTCATGAGAAATGTCTGGAACCAAAATTTTGAAAAGAAATTGCTATTTTGAGAGAAGCATGTTTTGAAAGCAGAGTCAACTTGATTTGCTCGTAGGGCATATCTTAGAGAACGAAGGCAGTCAAAGTTGACTACAACAGTTTTGTTCTGAGCAAAGATGGGGAGGGGCGGGCTTGACGGAGAAAAGGAGAGGATGTGGAAAGAAGAGTTCAGTGTATTTGATAGTTCTTCCCTTCTTGTCACTCAGTAGTGTTCCATTGGGTGGCTACACCACAGCAGGTCTATTCGTTCGCCCACTGATGGACACTTGAGTAGTTTCCAGCTCGGGGCTATTATAAACTAACAGTCTAAAAGTATTCTTATACAGGTCTTCAGAAAACATACGGGCGAATTTCTGCTCAGTATATATTGAGGAGTAGAATTCTTGGATCAGAGGGTAATTTCATTTTTTAATTCTAAGATTTCCATTTGATTCTCACTTACATATTACAGTTCTCTTGTGAAATGCTCTTTTCTTCAACATGTTATTTATAAAAATTTCAAAGTCACTGTCTGTCATCTCCAACAGCTGTCTCATCTGTGAACATGCTTCTATTGTTTGTTTTTCTCTTGGTCCAGTTTCTTAGGAAGGCTTTGCGATTTCTTCCCGAGTGCTGTGTATTGTGTGTCAAATTGTAGCAACTCTGAGCAGTATTTTCTTTATCTAAGAAGGCTCAATCTATCCTCTGGCAAGCAGATCATTGAAGTGATGGATTACCTTAATCCAATCAGGGACTGAGTTAATTCAAGGTTGGACTGCACTTTTTGCACAGTCGATCTCTGATTCCACTTGCTTCCGAGGTTGTGGCCCTTTGGGGTTCCTGACTGAGCTCCAAGATTGTTAACTAGCCCTATCTCCTATGATCAGTCCTGAACTCAAATTTTTATTTTCCAGTACCATGAGCAAAAAAATATGCTTTGTCCTTTGTCTTTCTTCCCAGTATCTTAAAATTTTTTAGTGTTTATTTTTGAGAGAGAGAGAGAGAGAGAGAGCAGGTGCGAGGGAGGGGCAGAGAAAGAGGGACACAGAATCCAAAGCGGGCTCCAGGCTGTAAACTGTCAGCACAGAGCCCGACACGGCGGTCAAACTCACAAGCTGTGAGATCATGACCTGAGCAGAAGTCGGACGCTAACCGACTGAGCCACACAGGTGCCCCTCTTCCCGGTGTCTTATATTTCTTTCCTGTACTGTTTAAGAATTTGACAAATGCCTCCAGAAAAACCAACAGCATCAGACCCGCTTCCAACTACCAGCTGCTCCCGTTGGGGTCTTGTGGCTTTTTGGTCAACCCCAAACTCCCCTTTACCTCCCCAGATATGTGAGATTGCTAGAATTTCTTGCAATGAAATTGGCTCTAAGCAATGAATCTCTTCCTTTCTCTGCCTTCTGCCTGGGTTGGTGCCAAGAATTGGAGAATTCCCTGAGGGCAGAGCAACCCTAGAATGTCTACTCACCAATCTGCCTTCTTCTCATCTTTCTCCAGAATCGTGGCCCCCAGAGTACTCACCAAACAGATGGGATTTTGTATTTTATCCAGCTTCCCTAGTCAATCTTGGGGGAGCATCAGGCTGTTGTAACTTACTCTATCGTATTCTCTCATTTAAGTTTAATAATTTCTTATCATATAGCACATGTCTTTTCATTTTTATCCTAATTTACTATTTTTAATTTCCATGTTATCTATCACTTCTCATCATTATTTTGAAAACCTTAGTTATTAAAAAAAATGGGATTCAGCCAACAATGCACCAAGAAGACAATCCAGAAGCATGCATATTTTCATGTTAAACAAAAGCAAATAAAGAAATTACATTAATAAACATTTGACTCGCAAAGTTAGAATGAACAAATCTGAAAAAGAGCAGGAGAATTACATCAAGGTTAAAGAAGATATTAATGAGTTAGAAAAACAAATATATTAAGAGAATGAAAGACAAGCGGGAGACTGGGTGAAAAATCTTTGCAAAACACATAATTGATAAAGGACTGGTATCCAAAACATACAAAGAACACTTAAAACTAAGCAGTAAGAAAATGAGCAACCCAATTTAAAAATGGGCAAGAGATCTGAACAGATGCCTCACCAAAGACGATATACAGATGGCAAATAAGCACATGAAAAGGTGTTCAATGTCATATATCATCAGGGAATTGCAAATAACACAACAATTAGATACCACTATATACCTAGTAGAATGGCCAAAATTCAAAACACTGACAACAGCAAATGCCAGCAAGGATAGGGAGCAACAGGAACTCTCATTTATTACTGATGGGAATTCATAATGGATAGCCAGTTTGGAAGACAGTTTGGCAGTTTCTTAGAAAACTAAACATACTCTTACCATACAATCAAGCAATCATGCTTCTTGGTATTTACCCCCAATTAGCTGGAAACATATGTTCACACAGAGGCTTTCACATGAATGTGTACAGCAGATTTATTCATAATTGTCCAAACTTGGAAACAACCAAGATGTAATTTGGCAGGTTAATGGACAAACTGGTACATCTAGACAATGGAGTATTATTCAGTGATAAAAGGAAATGAGCTATCAGGACACAAAAATACACGGGAGAAATTTACATGCATATTAGTAAGTGAAAGAAGATTATCTGAAAAGACTACATACTGTATGATTCCAGCTATATGACATTCTTGAAAAGGCAAAACTCTGGAGGCAGTAAAAAGATCAGTGATTGCCAGTGGTTCGGGGGAAGGAACAGATGAATAAGCAGCACAGAGGACTTTTAGGGCAATGAAACTATTCTATATGCTATTATAATAGATATGAATCATTGGAGATTTGTCAAAACCCAATTAATGTACAATACGAAAAGTGAACTCTAATGTACATTATGGACTTTAATTAATAATAACATATCAATATTGGGTCATCAGTTGTATCAAATGTACCACATTAATGCAAAATGTTAATAATAGGGGACACTATGTGCATATTGTGAGGGCCAATATGGAAACTCTGTACCTTCCATTATATTTTTCTGTGAACCTAAAATGCCATTAAAATAAACTAGATATATATATATATATCTACTTTATTATATAGTAGATATATATACTAAATATTAATGTACATATATAAAATATATAGTAGATAGTAGATAAACATATCTGCTATATTTTAATATATATAATACATATATCTACTATTATGTAGATATACATAATACCCTCAGACATATAGTATTTTATATATATATATATATATATATATATATATATATATAGTATATATATATATACACATATATACTATGTTTTAATGAAACAACAAAATAGAACTGGTAAATTAGGTCATGTACTGGTTTTTTGGGGGGGAGGGTTAATAATAAACATGACTAAATAATTCTGCTACAGTAAAGAAAGAAAGAAAAGTAGCCAACACTTATTACCCACCAACACTGTTCTCAGCACTACACAGCAACCCAATGATATTGAGCTATTATATTCCCATTTTACAGGTAAGCAACCAGGGCAGGTTTGGATAACTCATCCCAGCTTACATGACTTGACTGAGGGTCACACAGCAAGTGGTGAGGCTACATTTAACTCCATTCATGGTGTTCCAGTGTCTGTCCTCTTAGTATCAGCATATACTGCCAGAACATTTTAAGTAGTCAGTAACTGTTACCTACTATTTTATAAAGAAAGCCCAACTAAATACACAGCATTAGACATTATAATAGTCATATAATAAGAAATAGATTTTGTTCATGACAAAATATTACCATAGGAATAAAGTTGAAAATCTGGACGAAATTGACATGTGACCGTGTGACAGCCACTCTCCTGTCTGGGATCCCTGTCAGCCCCTCATCTATATAGATTTCTGGGAACCGTCTAGTTTTCACTGTGCTACACCACCTGGCAGTCAATCCTAGTGTCCCCCCAGCCCCACCCCCTGACAGCTACTAATCTACTTTCTATCACCATAGATTTGTCTTTTCTGGACATCTTGTATAAATGGAATCCTGCCATATTTGGTCCACTGTGCTTGGCTTCTTCACTTAGCGTCGTGTTTTCAAGGTTCATTCATGTTGTAGAATGTATCAGTACTTCATTCCTTTTTATTGTCAGATGATATTCCATGGTGCGGATATATCACATTTCATGTATCCATTTATTATCTGGCAGATTGTTCCCACTTTGTTACTATTATGAACATTTCTGCTATGACCATCCTGTACAAGTTGTTGGGTAGACATATGTTTTCATGTCCTTGGAGTATCTACCTAGGAATGGAAGCACTGGGTAATATGGCAGCTCTTTGTTTAACCATTTGAGGGACTGCCAGGGTGCTTTCTAAAGTTGTCTGCACCCTTTTACATTCCCACCAGCAGTGTATTAGGGTTCCGATTTTTCCACATCCTTATAGCCAGTCAAATATGCGTAAAGTGGTATCTCATTGTGGTTCTGATTAGCATTTCCCTGATAGTTCATAATGTTGAACATCTTTTTATGTGCTTATTAGCCATATATACAGGTTTGTTTTTTTTTACTGCAGCATTATTTACAATAGCCAAATTATGGAAACAGCCCAAGTGTCCCTTGATCAATGAATGGATAAAGAAGATGTGGTATATACAATGGAGTACTACTTGGCGATGAGAACGAATGAAATATGGCCTTTTGTAGCAACATGGATGGAACTGGAGAGTGTTATGCTAAGTGGAATAAGTCAGGCAGAGAAAGGCACATACCATATGTTTTCAATCTTATGTGGATCCTGAGAAACTTAACAGAAGACCATGGGGGAGGGGAAGGAAAAAAAAAAGTTAGAGAGGGAAAGAGCCAAACCATAAGAAACTCTTAAAAACTGAGAATAAACTGAGGGTTGATGGGGGGGTGGGAGGGGGGGTGGGTGATGGGCATTGAGGAGGGCACCTGTTGGGATGAGTACTGGGTGTTGTATGGAAACCAATTTGACAATAAATTTCATAAATATAAAAAAAAGAAGATGTGGTATATATACACAATGAAATACTACTCACTCATAAAAAAGAATGTTGTCATTTGCAAAAAACGTGGGTGGATACAGAGAGTATAATGCTAGGCGAAATAAGTCAGTCAGAGCCCGGGGTAAGAGAGGAGCAGAGATAGCCAGTGAGCAGAGGGGTGCCCCCCTGAGCTGGCATTTCACATAAGGCTGGAAGTATCAGCCCAAGCTTGTGGGTGAAGCAGCTTGAATCAGGTCTCACTCTAGTTACCTCCAGCTGTGTGACTTTTTGCAAGTTGTTGTGTAACCTCTCTGATCTTGTTCGATGGGAATCATTCCTATCTGACAGGATTGCTATGAGAATTAAAGGAGATACAGAAATAAAATGCCCAGAACAGTGCTTTGCCTCTAGTAGCCACCCCAAATATTTGGGAGAAAATAAAAGTCAACATGTCGCCACGGTGCCCATCCTTGCCTCTGGCTCTCCCACCTCACCTCTGTGGCAGTCCTGGTCCCCTGCGTCCTAGAAGCCCTTGACCCCCGTCACTATTTCCCCTACTTAAGTCACAACTTTCTTCCTCCAGTGTATGTAGCTTTTGCTCCATTATCTTCTGGTGTTTTCTTTCGGAGACACCAATAGGGAAACTTTTTAAAGTACTACATTTCATATTTACTAAGAAGATGTTAATAATTCTTTCCTTCTAAATATAAATACACTATCTCCTTGTGGTAGAAGATTTTGAAAGTAAAGACAAGGCTATGGACTCTCTCTCTATGTGTACATTCATCACATCTTTATTGAACAGCTACTAGATGCCAGGCCTTGTTCTGAGCACTGGGTACACATGGTCAAAAAAGCAGACACCGTCACTGCTTTTATGGAACTTGGGCTCCAGTGGGGGATGACTGACATTCGTCACCAATGCTCAGGATCTTGGTTTTATCAGGACCTGGGCTGAGGCGTTTCCTGAAGTTTCTACAACTTGCTTACAGATGTCTTCTTGCACTGATGTTGGCAGAGATCGCTGCAGGGTATGTGAATTATTCTTGTACATGTAAAGCTCATCAGAGTCTTTGCTGTTTCATCACTGTGGGCATTTGTTTACAACATAGAATTTCCTGATACAAGAAATGACAGGCGTGCTCTGCCTGACGACTTCAGCCATACTAGAATGTGAGAACTTTCTGGTTTTAGCAAGCATAATTCCTCCCTAATATGACTCTAGCATTCTACCAAGTCAGCCATATAAAACTCAGTTTTATCAGATGTTCACACCCTCTATACCCACATATTCAAAGAGGATGTTGCTTTTTTATTTCCTGTGACTGATCTAATGTCCTCCTTCTGTCCCCACCCACTGGGTTGCAAGGAAAAATAAACCTTGAATGTTCCAGTGTATGGTGTCTCAGTCCCTTCTGGCTAAAACCATTTTCTTTGGATCTCTGAGTCTTTTTAGGGTGGATATTCAGGGAATTTGAATATCATCTCTTTATCACAGAAATCCCTCTCTTCTATCTCCTTCGCAGTGTGGCAAATGGGTGTAAGGGGACCCTTAGAAATCTCCCTTTCGTGGGAGAGGAGAGGCCTCTTGGCGTCCTGTGTACTAGGTTTTCATGGTCTCCAGTTAAGATATTGGATCTTGCTTATCTCTGAGGAAGAGCCTCTGGCCTCCCCGGGGCCACTGGCAATGTCAGTGGTTTTATCCAGCCCTTGGGCAGATAAGAAAGTTCTTTAAGTTCATTGGAGGCCAAGTCTTCTTCAAGTTTTCTTTTCTGCTGTCCTAAAGGATAGTCCAAGAAACCTGTTGGAGTACCAGTCTCCATGTCTACATTCCAGTCAGGGGAAAGGAGCTGCAATCCCCTCCCTTTAAAGATGGCTCGTTACACATAGTAGTTCCGTTTATATTCCACTGGCCAGACTTAATCACATGAGTATACGTAGTGCAAGTCAAGTTGCCCAAAACTAATAGCTATTCTGGGTGGCCATGGGCTCAGAAAACATACGGAGATTCTACTGCAGAGGAAGAAGGTGCTCATGCCGAGGGTACTGGCAAACCATTTTCTGTCTGTTAAGGTAGACGACCCTGAAATTGTGCTCAAAGACATGAGATCTCATTCTTAGAATCCCACCCTGAGGGGCTTTTCATGAGGCCACTCCTGATACCAACGCCTGTATCGATCAAGGTCCTAAGGAACCACTCTAAATATTTTAAACAGAGGAAATTTAATGCAGGATATTGGCTGCACCGATGATGAAATGCTAAGAAGCCAAACAGGAAATTTCCAGGCGACCTAGAAATCAACCTCCGTACGAAACTACTTCCAAACCATTTCATAGCAGAAACCCAATTTCCCGTTACTTATCAGAAAAAATCACCCTAGATGGTTACTGACCCCATTGCAATGACTGTTTCAACTAACCTTGTCTCAATGCCTGTTGTTTCAGTGGTATAAGGAAGCCAACCTGGCCAGGTACAGCCTGTGTTTCAAATCTGATGCGGCCATTCTTTGTCCCGTGGCAATGAAGACCTTTAGATCAAGAGATCTCCGGGTTCTGGGATGGGAAGCAAAAACTGTATCATTAAGAGTAATAATGAGAGGGGTCATTACAACTTTGTAGTAGTGTTCTAAAGCTCTACATACCAGCTGCAGGTTGAGAATATATACACCACATTCCGAGAGATAGCACCCTGATCACCCAGCGGTTTGTTTTCCATTTAGCAACATAACCATTTTAGGTGGCCAGCTCCTTCTCAGTGATAGAGTAGATGGTGAGTCCTGAGAACTCCAGAGGTGAGAGCCAAGTGGCATACTTTTCATGCTGTGAACTGGGTTGCTCAGTCTGAATCTATGTGGTGTGGGTTACGTAATGAATTTTAAGGCATTCAATAAATCCATAGATGGTGGGGCTGGTGCCAGCAGAGAAGGCAAATCCATTCTCTAAACAAGAACCTATTCCAGTGAGGACAAATCACTGCCACTTCCGTGATGAAATGGGTTCGATGTCACCAACTTGATGTTGCCCAGTTTTTCATCGAAATTTGCATTGTTGAAAAAGGAAAACTGCAAAAAAATTTATTATCAATCATTCTAGAAGAAAGACATTCATCTACTGTGTGGCGCACGCCCGCGTGCGCGCGCACGCGCGCGCGCGCGTGTGTGTGTGTGTACATACATGCTTATTTGCATCTTTGAGGGGAACGTTTTTAAGTAAAGAATGGAATAACCTAGTTAATTCACAAGAAAACAGGAAGTCCTGAAAAACCGAAAGTTTTCAAAACGATGCCTTGCTCAAATATAGAATTAGCCCCTGCTCCCCACTCCACACCCCCACCCCAGCCTGCACACCAAATGTAGTCAAGCCTGGCACTTTCATAAATCTGGTAGTTTCGTAGATTTTTAAGTCTTGAGCCAGATGTTTAATATCCTGTTGAAAGTACTGCTTGTTTTAGTAATGACAACTATACTTGCATGAGATGCTTCTCTGGGATGAGGGCTCCAATCTATTTCAAGTAATTTTATATCTGTGGAAGTTTGCAGACCGTGACAAGGACTTGGGAATTGGGTTTTCAAGGAGATAATAAACTTGTGACTTTGATTTTGCTGTGTCACCTATACATGATAGGTGATATTCAGTCACGTAGGCTGAATCTGATGCTTGACAATTGCTTAAGATAGTCATCTATTTGCTCTTTTTTGAGAGAAATTTTTAGAAAGCTTCAAATGCTTGATTACTCCATATTAATTTACTCTTCGATTTTGTTTTTGTTTTCCTGCTCACATATTTTGCTCTTTCTTGGCACTTTCTTACAAAAAGTGCTCATAAATAAGCATTATATTCTGGCTGCTTAGTTCACAACTTTGCCTAGATTCTGAGTTGGTGCTTAGAACTGAAAGAGACCCCCACTGGGCCAATTATCTGATTAAGAATTAAGAAAATTGAATGTCGAACTCTCTCTTCCCTTAAATAGACCTACTAGCTGAAGATTCCAACCAACTGGCCAGTTAGGGGCTCATAATGTACATCAACAACTTTGCCCAGTTATAAGGCCCAACCCCCAGGTTTATGGTCCAGAGATTCAATGTTATCAATATCCCAAACATGATCATGGTCTAAAGAACACTATCACACACATTACGGTCTAGAGATTCAATGTTATCGATATCCCAAACATGATCATGGTCTAAAGAACAGTATCACACACTCTCAGGAGACTGGGGGAAGGAGGTTTTGGAGTTGTTTCTCTTTACATATATTTTTTAAAGTTTTGAGAGTGAATGTGAGCCCTGTGTAACATTAGGTTCATCAGAGAAGTTAAAGTTCTATGTCTGGCTTCCCTAGTCTTCAAGGACAAGATCCTGTCATTAGCCAACTGTAAGATGGCTTAGCATGACCCATTGTGATTGGACTAGTGACAATTCTAAAGCTCCCAAATATTTATGTTTAAATGCAGGCCTTACAAATTTATCTACTTTCAACATCTGATGTCAAGAAGTTGGTCGTAGAGAACAGTGTAAGAATAAGAACTTAAAACTAGAACAAAAGCTGGTTTCATGTATAATAAAAATGGATTCAACTTCAGAGCAGCCATACAAACAGGCCTGAATATCTTTCATCTTAAGCAAAGTAAAACAGAACAAACACTCCCTTGACTTTTTATCGACCTCCAGATATGGCCACATTTTTTACCCCCTCCAAACCCAAATCACAAAATAATTGTCTACACAGTGTTTCCATTCCCTTATCAGCTGATATCTCTCCTCCTACTCCAATCTGGCTTCTCTCCTACCATTTTTCCTGAAATTTCTCCTGTCAAAAGTCACCAACAAACTCCATGCTATCATATATAATGACACCTTTGTTGTCATTCTGACCTCTCAGGAGTATCTTTCATGGTTGGCCTCGGTTTTCATGACACTTTCTTCTCTTGGGCTCCATGGATGCCACTCACTCCTGATGTGACTGATCACACACTATGTGGTTCTCTTCCTACTACCCATCCCCTAGGTACCTCTGTGAGTTGGAATTCTTCACCATTCAGTTCTCACCTTATTATTTACCTTAATGCTGTTCTCCTGAATGGCATATTGTTTGTTTGCCCCAGCTTGGGTCATATGCCTACCCTGTTGAGAGTCATGATTAGAACCCCCACTAGTTGTATAAGGCATGGATAGAAAACTCTCCAAAGTAAATCAGAAGGGGTTGAGTGAGAAAGATGCTGGGTGTGCAGCTTTTACCAACTGCCATCAGATTAGTTGAACATTGATTAACATCCTCTCCTCCCATAGTGCTAACCCCATGAAATAGTGGCCTCAAATGATCAGATCACTTCTCTGTGCTCTGCTTTCCTCCCAGATCCTGGACCTGTAATTCTTCACTCTCTTGTTGGTTCATTGATTCCTCTAAACACATACTTCAAAAATGTTTTCTTCTATTGTTCTTAGTGAGAAGTTGGTCTGAATTATTTAGTTACTGTTACCAGAACTGAAAATTCTCACAGTAGAATCTTTGTTTTATAAAAATCCAAAAGTTTATCAGAGTTTCCAGTGTCCTGATTCTCTAGCCTCATGGCCCATATGCTCTGGTCATAGATAAAAATGCCCTCAGGTTCTGCATTTGGTAACCACAGTGCTTTTGAACAAAAACTCGTTTCTAGAGTTCTTAGACACACTGATGATAGGAGAAAACGTTCTGTTTCCTGAATTAAAACTCACACACTCTAAGTAGAATCTGAGGTTAATGTCCTAATTTTCCAAAGACAGTGTGGCATTTAATCTGTTAACTAAAGCTCATTCTTGATGAATCATAGCTAGAGAGTCTGGATCACACATCAGTGATTTTTCTATTGCTGTAAATAATTTGCAGAAGAAAAGCTGTGACTCTCTGATAGGTGGTCTAGTTTAAGAGCAGGAACTTGCTTGATTTGTCGGATTTCCAATAAGCACTAAAAACTCAGAGGAAACACGAGTGTCTTGAAATATTCAGTCTACCATCTGCTTGGGTATAAGCACTATTTATTCTGACCTAAGAAGGCCATCACCCTTAACTCAGATAGAGCTACTTTATGTTCACAAGTCACAGCGTAATAACCTCTCACATTTAATTTTGTTCAGTTTATTAATTCAGAAGAAAGAAGAGTGAAAAGCAGCACCACAGGCATTTAAGAGTGAATACAAGCCTCTGTCCTGTAATTCATGGCTCAGATGGATGAGACCCTGAATCTTAAGCCTGGATATGTACTAGTAAAGTCTTGTGAGAAAAGAAAACAGATGGCCCTTTGTATGTTTCTACAATCAGAGCCACCTATCAGTACATGTCCAGTGCTTTGCAGACTCACATAGCCATCAGACACACCATGTGGAAGAGAGGGCACCACTAGGTAGGCTTACCTAACAAATGCTTTCAGGCAGATATCCCACCAGTTTATGCCTTTCTAGCCATTTCTGGATGTCTTCATATGCAGCTAGGACCCACTTACCCAACACAAAGCCCAAAGCCCTAGTCCTTTCAGTACACCATTTCTATTTGCTGACAAAGATGTCTGTCGTCTCTCTTGAGAAATAATGCAAAGAGTCTTAATTGGGAGTCTTTGGTACATCTGTGCTCAGTTCCCAGGAATTCTGACTTCCACATGCCATGTGGAATGACATCTCAAGATAGCTCTGCCAGTCTTTAGCTTCTAACCCACTATAGTATAGAAATTCTGCATCTGGAATGGTGGGGTAGCCTCCCATGATGGCCAAAAACTTCCCTAGTTTGATGAAAGACATAAAGTTAAAGGTTCAGGAATCTCAGCAAACTCCAAGCAGGATAAACAAAAAGGAAACCATGCTAAAACATGTCATAGTCAAACTTCTGAAAATCAGAGGTAAGTGGAAATCCTGAGAGCACCAGACAAAAATGCCAAGTTACATATAAGAGCATGATCTGAAATAGGGAATACTTCTTATCTGAAACCATAGAGGCCAAGGTGACAGTGGAAAACACTTTTTAAGGTGCTACAAGCAAAGGGGAGCAAACCCAGTTAATCTAGCGTTTTTATATCCAACAAAAATATCCTTCAAGAATTTTGGGAAAATAAGTACATTTTGAATAGGAGAAAACTAAGAATTTTTTGCCAAAAGATGTGCTACTGTGAATGAGGGTACCAAGGGAAAACTCAGATTTTAAGGAGGTAGGAAAAGCATTAGAAATGGTAAATATTTGGGTAAATATAACAGATCTTTTTTCTCTTACATGGCTTAAAATACATATGACTGTTTAAAGTAAAATTTAATACATTACCTTGTCAAATTTATAATGCATAAAAATGTAGTACATTTGACACCTATAGTATGAAAAATAATGGAAAATAACTGAACCTATATTGCAAGGTTTCTATATTTTACATAAATCATTACAATATTAGCTCGAAGTAGATTATGTACATTTACTATATGCTACATGAATAGAATTTGAAACTTTAAGGGGCTTTCACATTTATTTTGATTCCAACCATCCCAAGACAAGAAAAGTTTTCATTATCTCCTTTTATAGATTAAAAAAAAAAAAAGGCTCAGAATCATTAAGAAATGAGACCGCAGTTACACAGCTAGAAAGAATACAGATCTAAATCTTAATTCAGGGCCAATCTAGTCCATCATTCCTCTTTTGTAGCCCCTTCATGACAGTTTATTGTGGATTTTCCTGTGATATGATTTCACCATCAGAGGCTGTTGAGATCTTTGAGTAGAATCCTGTCCCTCCCTGCTGCCCCACACCCAAATTTATATGTTGAAGTCCTAATCCCCAGTCTCCGAATGTGACCTTATTTGGAAATAGGGATGTTGTAAATGCATTAGTTAAGATGAGGAGGATAGGCCCCTAAATCAATATGACCAATATCCTCGTAAACAGGAGAAATTTAGATACAGACAGCCAAAAGGGGAATGCCGTGAAAAGATTGATGTTATATTGACACAAGCTAAGGAAGTACCAGGAGCCAAGAGAATAGCCTGGACCAGATCCTTCCCTACTGCCTTTGGAGGGAGCATAGCCTACTGATCTCAAACTTGTTTTTTATCGTGCTTTAGCAAACTAAAAAGAGGTCTGTGAGTGGAGTTATTGTTCCTCACACGTGTCCATCTCATCCTTCCTGTATTCCTGCCGCTACCGTCATCCCACCATGTTTTCTGTTTCCAGTGTGTTTCTGAGTGGGTCAGGAAGCCACATAGCCGTGGATGTCACATGTATCTGAAAACACAGAAGATAAATGGGTTCTGGGTGAGCAGATGACAGATTCAAGAACTTAGGTTTAACTTTTTATAAGAGTAACAACAAAAGATGAAGACAGTTGGATACTGGTTGAAAGACACAAAGAGTTTAGGTTTGCAACAAGATTTACTGTCTTCCAGTGACTAATACCCCAAGCCCTTCAATCACTGAAGCAGAATTGAGAGCAATCAAGTGGCTTGAATCCAACCTCCATTTCTTGTCCTCTCCAGTAAGGTAGCATTGCTGTCACGACTGTCGCCTTTAAAAATGTTACTTTTGATAATAAATGTCAGTAAATGTTTAGAGCTTTTCTAGAAAAGAAAATGCACACACATCAGAAGTGGTAGGTGTGGTGCCCAAACTTGGAAATGCAAAAACTTGGAGACACAACAAGAGAATGTCCCAAAAGCTAGTTGTGTGGACACCTTGGTATGTGCTTTAAATTTGAAAGGCAGGCAGATTGGCTTTTTTCTCAGAACAGCTTTAATAAGGCCTTTAGTCTGTTATTATATGGAGACTAAAGCCCAAATTCCTAATTAGATGATTTTTAACAGACGAGTCAATAATTTCTTCAGTAGCATCTGCTTCCTGTGGTAACCATCAAAATGGCGCTGCATTCCAACCAACTTCAGTAACCAGGTCAGTTTTCACTGACTGCCCTGCTTCCAAAAATACTTTAGGCTGATAGAGTACCTGTCATCTATGGCCTGCATGCTTTGAGAGTAATTCATCCTTAACATCTGTGAGAATGAGAAGCCTTTCCTTTTGATTAATGAGTTGATAAAATGATGGCATTAAGACTTGCTCATTTCCAAACATAAGCATTTGGCATTTTTGAGGAGAAAATAAAGTCACCAGAAAACACATTTTGTATTTAATATTTGCTCCATATTTTGCTTTTTTTTTCTTTTGACATGTACCACTCTCCTTCCCTCAATCTGTCCTACTGCCTACTCTTACCCCACCACTCTATGTGGTATGCTTCCCAAATCAAATATGCTTTGGGTCTGCTTAATGACATATTTGTGATCATACCAGAAACCATATGGGAGGCAGAAAAGGGAGCTGGACAGAGCCCTAGACCAAGCATTAAGAGATTCAGAATTCTGGTCCCCGTATGAACTCTAAGTTCATTTTGGGCTCCCTGTCCATGAAGTGACATGGGGCTATGTAGAAGACTCTACTACTGTTTTCCAAACCACTATCTCAAGTGCTGCTGAGGTGAGGAAAATGAGGAGCACACAGAAATCCAGCTGGCCTCCTTCCACACACACAAACATTTAAGCACACTCGCACATTCTTAGGTAGAAAAACTCTACATTCTATTCTTTTTATAATAGGATTCTGCATCGGTCGCTAAGAAAATGTTCTATTTGTAAAGACTTTTTTAAAATAATGTATCTTGATGCTCATGAAGCACTTGGACTAAGGTTTCAAGATGTTATAAGCAAGTGCCACGTACAGACTAAAACATTTACCTTGACTAGAGCAAGTTCGGTTGACGCTTAAGGTCAACCAAAGTACCTGTCCTGGAGAGAATGGAAATCTGCCCCTCACTTTATTT
Source organism: Panthera leo (assembly GCF_018350215.1). Taxonomy (NCBI): domain Eukaryota; kingdom Metazoa; phylum Chordata; class Mammalia; order Carnivora; family Felidae; genus Panthera; species Panthera leo. The sequence goes on from NC_056687.1 coordinate 150,805,521, forward strand.
GAGCATTGTCTGATTCCCATGGGGTGGAGGGCTAAAGAGAAGAGTGCCTTCTGGGGGGGATGTCAGCATTCCTGCCCCCCACCCCACATACAGACTCTCCTCACACTAAGTGACTATAACCTTTGAGGCAAGGTAAGACATACCTCCTCAAATAAGTCCTGGATTTCAGCTTAAATAACCACTAACCTATGCCTCTTAACTTTGGGGGATTATCACTTGGGATATCTTTCTCTTCCAGACCTGCTCTCTACTCTGTCCATTCTGCTCTCTTCCCCTGTGTGCTGACTTTCGTGAATCACCTTAATAGATTCTCTTGTCCTTTTGGCTTCCAGTTGGGTTTGGCCAATGGGAATTCCTGAAGATTGGAAGGAGGGAGGGCAGATAAAGGAGGAGAGATGGGCAGGAGTTCTATCATGCAGGGCATTGTGGGCCATGAGAAAGACTTTGGGTTTTTTTTTTCTAGTATAATGATAAGCTATGCTAGGACTTTCAAGCCAGGAAGTTAATGATCTCATTTATACGTGACAAAGATCACCCTAGTGCTACACCTAGCTAGGGGTGGGGAACCAATAGTAATCGTGGCTAGCGCATTGACAATCCTCCAAGCATCCCCCCGCCTCACAGTTCCTTCACCCCTGATCCAGTGGTTGAGCCTTTTACAAGAGACAATAAAAGCTCCTGGGCAGAGGTACCTCAAGGATGACAGTCACCTGAGAAAGGTGGGAAGTTACTAACAAGGTTAAGTGAAACCTGGATGGCAACACCTACTCCTTTCCTCTCCATCTTGAGATGCTCCTGATCCGTTTCTTAACTCAGCTAAGAAAATTGCTTGAATTGCTCAAGTTTATTCCTCAAGGCTTAGCCTTAGGCTTAGGCTCAAGGCTCAAGGCTTATTGCTCAAGGCTTAGGTTTATCATATTCTTCCTGAGTCACATTAAGCCAAGTTAATTGTTGAAACAAAATAACCCAGACTCTAAGAAATATAAGCACTCTTTAAGACAAGCAGACTGAATGAACTATATGAAAGAAGACCAAACTTAAATAAAGAAAGAAAGAAAGAAGTAAATAAGTAAATAAATACATAAATTCCTTTTCTTTTTTAATATAATATATTGTCAAGTTGGCTAACATACACTTTATACAGTGTGCTCTTGGGTTTGGGGGTAGATTCTGTGGTTCATCGCTTGCATACAACACCCAATTCTCATCCCAACAAGTGCCCTCCTCAATGCCCATCACCCATTTTCCCCTCTCTCCCACCCCCACATCAACCTTCAGTTTGTTCTCTGTATTTAAGAGTCCTTTATGGTTTACCTCCCTCCCTCTGTTTGTAACTATTTTTCCCCTTCCCTTCCCCCCATGGTCTTCTGTTAAGTTTCTCAGGATCCACACATGAGTGAACACATAAGATATCTGTCTTTCTCTGACTGACTTCAGAATAAAAATTTAAACTATGTTTAATACATAGCTTCAGAGCGAGAAGAAAGAATTCTTGAAACGTGAAGCTTGAACAAGCTGCTATGGAAAAGAATCAATTACACACATGGAGCATGAGAAATAAAAATTGTCCTAAATCTGGTCTGAGAACTATTTCGTGTAAGGCAATTAAAATTTAATGTCAAACAAAACATGCTGTTTTGCTACGTATTTTTCTATGATACCATAATGACATTTCCTTTTAATGGACACTTAGGTCGTTGCCAAAGTCTCACTATTATGAAGAAGGAAGGAAGCTCTTATCATCTCTTAGTCAAATCTTTTCACATCTCCTTAATTATAGCCCATGCTCTTTCTACTGTTCTATGTTGCCAAATCTGTATCTCTCATATATATAACTCTATAGGTGCTAACAAGGAAATATGCCCAAGGCACAGTGTTAAGTGATAAAAAAACATGTTGAGGAACAGTATGTATATTAAATCCCACATCTGTTAAAATATATTTATATGTCTTTATATAAGCAGAGAATTTTTCCGAAGTAACACAGGAAATGTTTGAGACTGATTACTGCTGAGGTACCCAAGGGTACCCTGGGCACCCAAGGTATGTGGAAGGAAACTTCAGTTTATGAGTTTTTGTACAGTTACCCATCTGCCACTTGCATGTGCCGGATTTATAATGCTTTCACTGGACATTATTTACAAACCAGTGGACAGAAATACTACATAGTATTAGAAGCAGAAGTAGCAGCGATGTTGTTAAAAACATCAATACCAGTGAAAATTACGATAAGAAGGATAAAAAGCAACAAGCACAGGGCAATTGGTAGCTCCCTTTCCCTGAGAGTTGAGTCTGTTACTTCTCTAGCCCCATGGCCAGAGTGGTCTGTCTCTTCAAGCTTTGGCTGCAGAACTAAATGATCCTGGCCAGAGAATGTCTCCCACCATCCCTAAGTCTTGTGAGCTCCAAAATGGCAGAAAATCAAAACTTTATTTAAGTTACACACAGGATCTGGGACGTGTACTTCTCCTAGTTCTCCATCATTATCTGTCATTCATGTGGGACCATGACCCCTCAAAGACCTGGGCTCTTGGGTTCAGTTTCCCAGTATCCATCTCCAATGTCCAGTTATGGGTTTACTGTGGCATTATCAAGGTGCTCACGTATTTAGGGCTGATCTCTGAAGTTTCAACCCAGATCATTTTTACCAGCTTGGCCTGAAAGGAGGAATCTGAACTATTTGCTTTCCCTACAGCATGCTTCTCCCTTTATAGGCCAGAAAGGCTGCATGTTCTACCCACTCTGACCTTTAACTGCAGGTTTGGGGCAATTACTTGATTTTCTGTCCAAGAAGAGCATTATAACATTGGCCACCAGACACCGTGATACTGATGGCAGACCCAATATCTGAAGGCTCTTTGATGGTGACGCATACTATTTCTGCAGGCAGAGGCACCTCCTTTCTGTCCTTTCACAGTACGGAAATTGAGCTCCGTTCTGCAAAGGAGAAGCTTCCCCTTTCCTGGACACAATAGGGCTCTCGGTGCTTTACTAGGTTTACCAGCCCTTCCCTCCACTACCCCCAAATCTAGCTAGTGTTCAGCCTTTGGTCCCTACGTAGGTCACAGAATCTAGAGAGTGAATATTCAAAATGCTAAGGACACCATTCCATGGTTCCATCCGCCATGACAGTAAAGTGTGGGTGAGTGAGTCAAGAGTAACAGCTTCTGTGATGAGGTAGCTTTCCCCTCCTCATTAGCCCCATGTGGAATGTCAAAGTTTGGTCCAATATCGAGGAGACTTGGAGTGGAATGTCAGGAACACACTAACCATGTGAATTTGAGCATGTGGATAAGCCTCTCTTAACAGTCTTACAGTCCTTTATTTCACCGAGTCTAAGAAGGGATATTAAAATACGGAATTGTGTACATCTCCGGTTAATGAAATGTAGAAAGTAGAGTGGGCTAGAGGTGTAACACAAACCTCCAAATCTCAATAGTGTCACAGTGGAAGCCGATTTCTTGCTTATGTAAATTCTGACTCAGTGGCTCATGATCCGGGCTCTTTCCATCACGTAGCTCTGCCCTCATGCAGATAGAGCCTCTGCCATAACACCATAGTGTCTGCTGACATTCTGTTGGCCAGAACTATTCATGTGACTGTGCCTGGTTGCAAAGGAGTCTGGGAAGTGTAGTCTCACTGTGTACCCTAGGAGAAAAGGAAAACAGTGTTGGCCAACACCTAGTGGTCACCACCACGGTCCGGTAGCTTACCAAATATCCAATTTATTCTTCCTCCCACATAGGGAACACTCTTAACTTCTTCTGTAAGTGAGACAAACTGGGGTCCCATTATGACCTGCACTCAGCTCAAAGCCCAGAATCTCAAGATAATGTAAAGCCCCCCGTATTAGTTTCACTCCTTTGGGAATGGGCCACCTGAGGCTCAGTGAGCAGACATCGGCTTCAAATTGTAGGTGAGACACCAGATATCTCAAGAAGAACTAGAAGTTCCCAAGGACAGGGGAGAAGTTGGAAAAAGGGCTTGGCATTCTGAATACACAATGGCAACTCTAACTCATTTATCCATTGCCATTCCCATGACCTTGGTTGCAGTCCCATGCTGGTGAGGACCTGGGATGTTCAGGCAACATAATCAAAAGTGAAAGTGACTCAGTCGATTAAACTTCTGACTCTTAACTTTGGGTCGGGCCATGATAAAGCTTCACATAGGCTCCACACTGAGTTTGGAACCTGCTTCGGATTCTCTCTCTCTCCTTCTCTCTGTCCCTCCCCCCCCCCCGCCCCACTCTCTCTTTCAAAATAAGTAAATAAACATTTTTTTTTTAAGTGAAAGTGAGAAGAGGGTTGTCGAGTGACTTTCCTAAGTCCACGTGGCCAGATAAAACCTTCCAGAATCCTTGCAACTCTAGCATCATTACGACCCTCTGCAGTGATCTCTTAAGACCCAGATTCTCTTTGCTGAGCAGACATGGCATCTTCATGGATCCCTCCATGTAAAGTAGTAACAAGTTTTAACCATATATAATGTAAGGGTCTGTGTGCGAATGTGTGTGTGGGGGGTGGGGGGGTCCACGCCTTACTTTGGATGGCACCTAGCACAGAGCCTATCTATACAGACATTTCAAAGAGGGGTCAGCAGTTTCTCAAAGGGCAAGGAGGGCCTTACTTTTCCAGAAACAGGGGCCTTGGAATGTCCTGGTCCCATTTCTGCTCCCCAAGTATTGTGTGACCTTCAGAAATTCCCTTCACTTCTCTGAACCTTGGGGTTTTGTTTTGTTTTGTTTTGTTTTGTTTTTGCTTGAAAGATGACACAAAATTGGACACCATCAATTTGGAAATAACGTTACCTAGAATATACCATGACCCTGTAATTAGCTTTCCCTGACCCTTTAAAATGGGTTGGCTAATGGTTTCTCTTCCTTCATAACTTTTACACCAGGAGTCTGGAAGTCTCTCTTCCAAATCTTTTAGGCTTCACTTTCCACCTCAAATTGTATATCTATACCATCACATGATTCTTTCTGACCACTACTCCTAACACACACACGCTCACACATACATGCACACACACACACACACACACACACACACACAAAGATGCTCACAACTGTTCTCTCTAGAACAGTTGGTTAGTCTTCCTTATTATTTTTTTACAAAACACCCTGAAGCTCTGTGGAAAAGAAATAGCATTTTATTAAGTGCCTATTATATACCAGGCACTTGTCATTTACCCCATTTAATCCCTATACTTTTATACTAATAACAATAGTTTTAACTATTTTTATAGTTTTAACAATACTTTTAACTAATAACAATAGCCCTTATTATCTCCGTCACTACATATGAGGATACTGGGACTCACAGAAGTTAAAGAGGTATTTGTTACCATCAGTTTGGGTAGAAGTCCGAGTCAACTCCAGGTCTATCTGATTTTGTAGCCCTGAGACCTCCTGGCAGTTTGTTTACATTAGAATGGTCCTGAGGTCACTCTCTCATTGCATCCCAAAGTGTATGTTGGCTCAATTATCTTTCAAAAATGTGTAGGCTGGCCTTGCTTCTTGTTCAGTTCAGACAATCCTTTAATCCCACAAACAGTCCCACAGCAGCACCGCGGGCCCTCGTGAGGTTACTCAGGCAGAGTCAGAACACATTTTCCTTCTGGACTTGGAGGTATCGGGGAGGTCCCTGCGCGAACAAAGGGCCACTTCGTAAACCTGGGTACCACATAGCTTTCTGTTGGCCAGTGCTATGGAAACCGAGCTCAGCGAGGGGACTTTCTTTCACACTGTCGTAGACTGGATAAGTAAGAGAGTGTGGCTCAGATAAACATGTTGCTTAGTAATGGGAGAGCTTTACTATTTTCATCAGGAAGGGGGAAATGAAGCCGTAGGAAATACTTGATTGAAAATAGGAATTGAAGTCAAGGCATGCAAATAAATGCTCCTGGTTTTACAGACTCCCCTTGCCGCCCACTCTGAATGAGCTGCCATTTGTTTATTTTGCCTTCAAGGTGAGGGTAGCAAAAATTATCACATGGATTCCTCTCATTTGGCAGAAAAGTAAACTAAAGGCACAAGGAATAATGGCTTGTTTACAAAGTGAACCTTTTATTTAGACGGATATACTTATACTCTGAGCCGATGTTTATATGTGGGAAGGATTATTCACACTCCTATATAGTCCTTTTCATAAATTTAAATGCCATTTTCTTTGTGAAAAAACAATACATACATATTAAGTATAACTTTACACATAGAAAAGAGAAAAGAAATATAGCAACAAGCCATCCCAGGGCCCCCCCTCCAGTCATAAATGACATTTTGGTTCATTTTTTTCTTTTCGTCCCTAATATGTGAGACTTTTAAAAGCACAGTATTTCTATTCATACTATAAATATATAATCACTAGATTTTTTCATACTCTTATATCATAAATGTGTTTTCATGATTTTATATATTTGGGAAACATTTTACACAAAATGGTAAGCAAAAATAAAGGTATATTAATTTGGTGTATTTAGTAGTTTTTAAAAACTTTTTTTAAGACTTTTTATTGAGATATGATTTACATACAGGGAAAGCCATCCTATTTAGCATACAATTCTGTGAGTTTTGACAAATTTATACTTGACAAGTACATGCCAAATGCACGTGACCTTCACCATGATCAATATATAGAACAATTCTATCACCAAAAATCTTTTGTGCTATTTTGTAGTCAACCTTTCCCCTACTCCCAGCCCCTGGAAACCACCGATTGGTGTTTTGTCCCTATAGCTTCACCTGTTCCAGAATGTCATGACAATGTACATGTAGCTACAGCATGTAGCCTTTAAGTCTGGCTACTTTCCCTTAACCCTTTGAAGAATTTCAGATTCGTCCTCCTGTGGCACGTAATTAGTATTCTTTCCTTTTTATTGATGGATACTATCCCAATGCATCGCCATGCCACTGTTTATTTATTCCTCAGCGGAAGGACATCTGAGTTGTTTCTAGTCTGGGGAGATTATGGATAAAGTTGCTATAAGCATTGTGTTCAGGCGGTTGTGTGAACTCAAGTGTTCATGACTCCTGGGTCCTACGGCAGGTGTATGTTTGTAAGAAACTGCAAATCTGTCTTCCAAAGTGGTGGCACCATTTTGCATTCCCACCTGCAAAGTGTGGAGTTTCAGTCTCTCGGTTTCTTCACCAGGACTTGATGTTGTTTACTCATTCCAATGGGTATGTAATGGTATCTCATCGTGATCTGGATTTTCATTTCTCTTATGACTGATGATGTTGACTGCCTTTCTATGTAGCACATTTAAGTTTGGCAAGTATAATTACAATGTCATTATAATCTTTTCTAATTTTTGAAAATTTGGAGTGTTTTGTTTTGTTTTAGAGAGAGAGAGAGCACATGTGATAGAGGGAGAGAGAAAAAATCTTAAGCAGGCTCCACACTCAGCACAGAGCCCCCGACACAGGGCTCGATCTCACGACCCCAAGGCCATGACCTGAGCCGAAATCAATAGTCAGAGGCTTAACTGACTGAGCCACCCAGGTGCCCCTGAAAATGAGGTTGTTTTTAAATTTTAACTATTATCAATAGTTATGTAACATATATCCTTTCCTTATAAATGGACCAAAAGAGATCCATTTTAACATGCTTGAGGAAACTATCCAAGTTAATTGCATTAGATTTCATACCGATTAAAAATATAAAGAGTTGAGGTGCTGGGAGAGCTGGACAGCAACATGAAGAAGGTTGAAACTAGACCACTTTCTCACACCATTCACAAAAATAAACTCAAAATGGATAAAGGACCTGAATGTGAGACAGGAAACCATCAAAACCCTAAAGGAGAAAGCAGAAAAAGACCTCTCTGACCTCAGCCGCAGCAATCTCTTACTTGACACATCCCCAAAGGCAAGGGAATTAAAAGCAAAAATGAATTACTGGGACCTTATGAAGATAAAAAGCTTCTGCACAGCAAAGGAAACAACCAACAAAACTAAAAGGCAACCAACGGAATGGGAAAAGATATTTGCAAATGACCTATCGGACAAAGGGCTAGTATCCAAAATCTATAAAGAGCTCACCAAACTCCACACCCGAAAAACAAATAACCCAGTGAAGAAATGGGCAGAAGACATGAATAGACACTTCTCTAAAGAAGACATCTGGATGGCCAACAGGCACATGAAAAGATGCTCAACGTCGCTCCTCATCAGGGAAATACAAATCAAAACCACACTCAGATATCACCTCACGCCAGTCAGAGTGGCCAAAATGAACAAATCAGGAGACTATAGATGCTGGAAAGGATGTGGAGAAATGGGAACCCTCTTGAACTGTTGGTGGGAATGCAAACTGGTGCAGCCACTCTGGAAAACAGTGTGGAGGTTCCTCAAAAAATTAAAAACAGACCTACCCTATGACCCAGCAATAGCGCTGCTAGGAATTTACCCAAGGGATACAGGAGTGCTGATGCATAGGGGCACTTGTACCCCAATGTTTATAGCAGCACTCTCAACAGTAGCCAAATGATGGAAAGAGCCTAAATGTCCATCAACTGATGAATGGATAAAGAAATTGTGGTTTATATACACAATGGAATACTACTTGGTAATGAGAAAGAATGAAATATAGCCCTTTGTAGCAACGTGGAGAGTGTGATGCTAAGTGAAATAAGCCATACAGAGAAAGACAGACCATATGGTTTCACTCTTATGTGGATCCTGAGAAACTTAACAGAAACCCATGGGGGAGGGGGAGGGGGGAAAAAAAGAGGTTAGAGTGGGAGAGAGCCAAAGCATAAGAGACTGTTAAAAACTGAGAACAAACTGAGGGTTGATGGGGGGTGGGAGGGAGGGGAGGGTGGGTGATGGGTACTGAGGGCACCTTTTGGGATGAGCACTGGGTGTTGTATGGAAACTAATTTGACAATAAATTTCATATATTGAAAAAAATATATAAAGAGTTGAGTGATAGTTTCAATACGTTTAAAACATTTTAAATAGATTTTTAAGAGATAATTCACATATCATACAGTTCACCCATTTAAAGTATATAATCCGGGGCGGCTGGGTGACTTGGTCGGTTAAGCGTCCGACTTCGGCTCAGGTCATGATCTCACGGCCCGTGAGTTCGAGCCCTGCGTCGGGCTCTGTGCTGACAGCTCAGAGCCTGGAACCTGTTTCAGATTCTGTGTCTCCCTCTCTCTCTGCCCCTCCCCTGTTCATGCTCTGTCTCTCTCTGTCTCAAAAATAAATAAATGTTAAAAAAAATTAAAAAAAATAAAATAAAGTATATAATCCAAAGTCAATTAGTGTATTCACAGAATTGTGCATCCATCACCAAATTTTAGAACATTTCCATTGCCCCAGAAAGAAACCCCATATCCTTGAGCTGTCACCCCTGCCCTGCCATCGTGCCCCCCTCAGCTCTAGGCAACCACTACTTTCTGTCTCTATAAATTTACCTGTTCTGCGCATTTCACATGAATGTAATCATATAACCTCTTGTCTTTTGTGCCTGTCTTCTTTCACTTAGTGTAATGTTTTCAAGGTTTAACCATGTCGTGACACATATGTAACACACATCCTTTATTTTTATTGCTGAATAATATGCCGTCATATGGATATCACATTTAATTTATCCATTCATCAGTTGATGGACACTTGGATTTTCCCATTTTTTTTTTACTATTATGCTGCTATGAACGTTTATGTACAAGTGTTAGTGTGGGCATGTGTTTTCAGTTCTCTTGAGTAGATATCTAGGAGTGGAATTGCCAGATCATATTTGAACTCTATGTTTAACCACTTAAGGAACTGCCAGACTGTTTTCCAAAGTGGCTGTATTGCTGAGCATTCGAATTTCTCCACATCCTTGTCAATGCTTGTTATTATTTGGCTTTTTGATTATCGCCATTCTAGTGAGTGTGAAGCAGTATTTCATCTCCCTGATTTGCATCTCCCTGATACCTCTAATAGCTAATAATATTGAGCACCTTTCCATGTGATTATTGGCCATTTATACATCTTTTTTGGAGAAGAGTGTATTCAAATGCTCTGCTCATTTCTAATTGGGTTATTTGTCTTCACTATTGAGTTACAAGGGGTAACTGTATATTATACACCTTGTATATTATGTATATACACCTTGTATATTGTACATTACAAGGTGTAATATACAAGGTTCATTGTATATTCCAGATACAAGTCCCTTATCAGATATACGATGTGCAAAATGTTCTCTTCTTCTGTGGGTTGTCTTTTCACTTTTTTGATGGCTTCCTTTGAAGCACAGAAGTTTTTCATTTTGATGACGTCCAGTTGATCTGGTTTCTCCACTATCGTTTGTCTTATGTTTCTTCCCAGAGTTTCATAGTTTTAGCTCTTACATTTAAGGTTTTAATCCATTTTAAGTTAATTTTTTTATGGTGCAAAGTAGGGGTGCAACTTCATTCTTTTACATCTGGAAAGTAGATTTAATACATTTTCACCCACCCTGAATTTTTGCTAATTTTGTCAATAAAAAGTGGTATTTCAGTATAGTTTCATTTGAACTTTTAGTTGCTAAGAAAATTGAGCATCCATATTTTCAAGGTGAGGGCAAGTACAGACCTCCCTAGATGTTAGTATTGACGAATGGATTGCTAGACTAGACTTCTCAGAAAAGAATTCCTTCATAAGTAAGCACTGGGAATTGGAACTAGGTGACACTGAAGCATCTTCTATTATAATAGTTGAGGAATAAAAAGAGCAAATAAAGGCTTGCCACATCTCGTGTTTTCTAGGGAAAAAAAAAATAAACAGAGAGCAAAGCAAACAGAATAAATCACTCACACCCACAGTCCACAGTATTTTACCAATTCAATCCAATTCAGTATGTTCACTGATTTTTGACTATGTGCCAGGCACTCAACTAAGGACTGGGAGACAACAGTAAATTCTGGGAACTCACAGTCTAACAGGGAGACAAACAAATAAATCAACATTTACAGCATAGCAGGAAATGTACTCCGATGGGGGTAACTAACAGGTATTAGTTAAATAATAGTAAAGTAATAGTAAAGGCAGCTAGGCAGGACTAGTAGATCAGGAAATTCTCTAAGAAGCAAGTTTCTGGTCAGATAAAGAGGCTGAAAAGAGTAATTAAGGAAGCGGCAGTTCTAGAGGTGGGAGAGGGAAACATCCTTAGGTAGTCTCAGATCATCCAGTGAGGTCGGTCCTTGGAGCTGGAGGTGAGGACATGATGAGAGATGACATAAAGGACATTCCTCTCCTTGGGAGAGGAAATGTCACATGAACCTTGGGTGCTATGATAGCATAAGGTTAAATTGGCCATTTTGCCTTAAACAGCTACCATAGATACTACCAAAGAGTTTTCCAAAACACCCTGTTCACAGTGTAAATGAGTTCCAGGTGTTGCACATCTTTGCCAATATTTGGTATCGTCTGTGTAATAAAGAGCCTGACTTTACTTTTTGATTTCTGACAAGATTTAGGCTTCACTCCTCGATCTTCTCCTGTGCCTCACATCTGGGGAGGCTGATAAGAAAGCCCAGGTGCTTCCTCCTTGGACATTGGTGCTAAGTTCCAACCGTGCATAGGAACTCTCACTGCAGCTCCACACTACGGTTTTTATTAACCAGAATAAAAACCCCAAACCATTCTGCTTCTCCTTGCTCCCTCAAGCCATTTCAGAACTGCTCTCCCCAGGAAGCCACATTATGTCCGCTTGAAATCTATTCAGATCCTCTTGGTGTGTGTATGTGGCATCATCAGTCTTGACTTTGAAACCGAATTTGGGCTGAGGTTCCATTCTGTTTCTACAGAACACTACTTTGTTTTTATTTATCAATTCCACCCATTCTGCAGGGTGTGTGGTGGTCTCGTCTAGTCTTAATCATGATTTCCCTTTGGCCTGATGAGACAGAGCTTTTCTCATTTGGTAATTGCACATTTGGTTATCCTTTTTTGTGAAATTCCTGTTCATGCATTTCGCCTATTCTGATATTAGGTTGTCTGTCTCTTTCTTTGGGTTTATATTCCACATGCTCTGTAAGTGAACATTTGTCACTTCAATGTCTTGGAAATATATTCTTCGCTATGCCTTGGCCTTTTATTCTTATTGGCCTTATCCTTTACATTTAGATCTGTGTACGGTATGAATGGTGTATAGATCTGTGTATGCTGTGAAGTAGAGGTTGAGATTCATTTTTTTCCCACATGAATGTCCAGTCAACTCGGTACTGTTTTTTGAAAAGATGGTCTTTCCCCACTGCTCTGTCATGCCAACTGTGTCAAAGTCAATGCTTCATATACATTTGGGTCTGTTTCTGACTTTTTATTCTGTTCCACTGGGCTGTTTGCCTACCTTTGTAGCAATACTATACTATCTTTATTGATATAGAGTTACAACAAAATTTGATAGATAGTGATCCCTCCAACCTTCTCTTCTTTAAGATAGTCATGGCCCTTTGAATTTTCATATAAATTTCAGAATAAGTATACCAATTTCCAGTTGAAATATGCTTATATTTGGTAACATATTACATTAAGCACAGTTTCTGCTGTAGATTTTTAGAGCTCCCCTGTACTATAATGAAGAGGTTCTCTTCCATACCCATTTTTCAAAGCATTTTTTAAACATAAAGAGATGTTGAATTTTACAAATTATTTTCTCCATCTATTGGAATGATTGTATTATTTTTCTCCTTTATTCTGGTAATATGGTTAATTGTACTGATTATTTTTAACTGTCAAGCATACCTTGCATGCCTTGAATAAACCCTACATGATCATATTCTAATAAACTTTTCCTGTATTGCTCAATTCAGTTTGTTAATTTTATTAATATTTGATGGTTATTTTATTTTATTTCTGGATTCAGCTTACTAACATTTCATTAATATCTCTTTAGTTAAAGATTGATTTGTAATTTTTCTTTCCCTTAATGAATTTGTCAGGTTTTGGTATCAAAGTGATGTTAGTTTTGCAAAATAAGCTGGAAAGTATCCTCTCTTTGTCAATATTCTAGAAGAGTTTTAATAATTTGATAGAACATATCAGCCAAGCCATCTAGATCTGGAGTTCTTTCTGACAAAGTTTTTAATTGCACATTTAATTTCATTAACACCTATGGATCTATTTTATTTCCCTTTGGATCAGTTTGTTAATGTGTTTTTTCCTAAGAATTGATTAATTTCATGTATATTTTCAAACTTACTGGCATGAAGTTGTTCTTAATATTATCTTAATGTCTGCAGTGATGTCCCTCATTTATTCTTAATATGGGTTATTTGTGTTAATTTCCTGTCCCTCTCTCTTTCTTTCTCTTTCCATCTTGCCAGTATATGGCAATTGTATTAATCTTTTCAAAGAAACTTTTTTGGTGCTATAGATTCTCTATATTTTAAATTTCCTTCTGGTTCACTAATTTATTCCTCTTCATGATTCCCTTTCTCTGTTTTGAGTTTCATTTTCTCTTCTAACTTGTTGATGGTTGGCCTTTCTTACTTTATAATATATCCATTATACTTATTTAAGGCCATACATTTTCTTCTAAGCTCAGCTTTAGCTGCAAACTCCAATTACTGATTTTAGCATTTTCATTAATATTCATTTGAAAATTACATATTTCTTTATTTTTTTAATCCTTATTTATTTTTGAGAGAGACAGAGACAGAATGCGAGTAGGTTAGGGGCAGAGAGAGAGGGAGACACAGAATCCGAAGCAGGCTCCAGACTCTGAGCTGTCCGCACAGAGCCCGACGCGGGGCTCAAACTCACAAGCTGTGAGATCATGACCTGAGCTGAAGTCGGACGCTCAACTGACTCAGCCACTCAGGTGCCCCGAAAATTCTATATTTTTAAAATTTCCATTATCATTTCTTCTTTGACCCAAACTTATGCAATTTTCTCAGCGTGGTGGTTATTAAGATTTCTTGTTTAATTGCACTCTTTATGATTTCAATCCTTTCAAACGTCTGTTGCTTTAGGGTCTATGATTTTTGCAAATGTTCTGTGTGACTCAACTAGAGTAAATGTTCTGCTGTTGTTTATGTAGTGTTCTATATACATGAATCAGATCAAGCTTGTTAATCACGTTGAAATCTTCTGTATACATACTTTAAATCAAGAAAGGGTTCGGAAAGGACGGAAGAGGACATCTTGGGTCTTGGCTTAGCACTCCTACTTCCTGATAGAACCCAAGCCAAATGGGACCAGAACATGGAGACGTAAGTGGATCGATGTCCCTGGGCAAGTTTCATTTAGAAATGGTGTCTTATTGCAGGTATTTCTAAAATGCCTTCACACCAACTCCCAGAGAGAGATGATCTCTCCTCACCTCCCTAGATGGGTCCCTTCTGCTGGTCTCACAGGGCGTGGGGATTTTAGAAGGACAAGAGAAGAGTTTATCCCAGGGGACTGGGGCTGGGGTTATGCAGGTGGGTACAACGAGGCTAACCAAGCCTTCCTGTGTGGGAAGCCAGGCTATTGAAGACATGAGCTTCAATTTTCAAGGTTTTAATTTTCAAAATATATCGATTCTATGTTGTATTCTCATTAACTGTAGCTTTAAGGCCTTTGGGAAGAACTATAATTTAGGTATTTGCTCCCCTAGTCTGGTGTCCTGCCCCCACCTCCACCTCCCCTTTTAACATGCCCCAATACACACACACACACACACATACACACACACACACACACACACTATCTGGTGTCAGGATATGCTGTTTTGGCTTTTGGGGGGAATATAATAAGATGAAGCCTACTTGGGGCTCCTGGGTGGCTCAGTTGGTTAAGCATCCAACTCTTGATTTGGCTCAGTTTATAATCTCACAGTTTGTGAGTTCAAGCCCTGAGTCGGGGTCTGTGCTGACAGGGTGCAACCTATGTGGGATTCTCTCCTTCTCTCTCTCTCCCTCTCCCACTCATGTGCACATGCACACTCTGCCTCTCTGTCTTGCTCTCTCTCAAAATAAATAAATAAACATTAAAAAAAAAAGATGAAACCTCTTAGAGCTCCAGCTGTCATGAGGAGTGGAGAGTCTTACCTGTGGGACATCAATGCAAAGCATCAATCGCAAGCTCCCAGTTAGCACCCGTAGAATACTTGGTTTTAGAGGGATTGTAGTAAATACTACAAGTAAGAAAGCCAAAGATGCTGCGTTTCTCTATATTCATGGAACAAGATAAAACCTCTCATGACCCTATAAGTGAGGAGGAACATTTTGGCCACAGTTTAGGGTCTAGGCAACTGCCTCCTTGCAAAAATTCTGTGCACTGTGGCCCAAAGGTCTTATATGGAAAACATTTGTCCGTGCAATCCTTTTTGCATAAACACACACAGTCCTAGAAATTATGGGAAAGAAAGGCAGCCATTTTGAGGTTGGGCCAAGGTATCAAGCACTTCTGCCCAATCCAGTGAAAATGGGCCCTTCTGGGATGACCTCACTCTATCCCTCCATGGGCCTCCAGCCATTGAAGTCTTCTCCAGTGGCGTGGGGTATTCCAACAACCAGCCAGAAACTGCTTTAGCTCCTTTGTTTTAGCTATCCTGTCATTATTGGACCCAGCGATCCCATTTCTAGAAATCTTTCCCCAAAATATACTGGAAATTGTGAAATAACCTAGTAGTCATAGAAGTGATAGAAAAATCTTTAGGGTGAATAGTCCCATGATTGTGTGTGCAAACCTCCAGACACATTGTAGGTAGTCAAGAAAGAGCAGGTATTACTATCTCTGCGCAAGATTGGGGAGTAGGAAATTTCAGAAACAGGCAATTTAGAAGTAGAAGAAGGACAAAAGTATGAAGCTTACAAAACTCCACTGAAATTCTTCCTCTTCTTCCTTGAATCCTAAACTGTCCTCCTTAAAATTGCCTTTCCGACACCGTCTGGCCACCGCCATTACATTTTAAATAGCCATATTGATTTGTCCCTCCCTTTACCAGCGAAATCCTCCAGGCTCTGTCGACAGAGCAAAGCACCTCCATGCGGTGCCCCGCGTCAGCTCTCTGTGCCTTGGTTTGGGGACAGAGCAACTGGAGAGTGCAGCAGGGCGAGTGCAGACCGCCCGTCCATTCCCGGCTGGTGTGGACAAATCAGTGGTGCAGGTCAGGGCGGAAGTGGAAGTGACGTGGGGTCAGGCCTTGGGGAGATGTGGAGGCTCCTTTGTTTTTGTTTTATTTTTTTTTTTTATAGTAAAGAAAGGGAATCGGAGGGGATTCCCGGGCTTTGGTTCACTTGTCTTTTCCCTTCCAACACACTCACGCTGACGACTGCTGCCAGCTCTTGCTGAGATGATGCCTGGTATTGGATGCCAACCCCTCACCTTCAGTGCTTGTGACTCAGCCAGAGCCCAGATGTGTAGAAGGTGGCAATACGGCCCAGCGACATATTGTGAGGCCTGGCCCTGGTGGTGCAGTCTGATGCATCCCTCTACATGTTTGTTAAAAACACCAGCCCATTGGATAATGTCTGCTAGGAAAGTGGAAAGAAAAAAAAACCCACCTTCTACTTTAGGCTACGTTAATTATAAATTTGAGGAAATCTAGTGGACGATGTGCATTTGTCTAGGAATAAGTATAAATCTAGTTTTCTCAACTAGACCTTCGACAAGTCACTTCAGTTCTCTTGGCCTTAGTTTTATCTTATGAAAAATAAAACACTTTTGAGAATGCCTGCCCAGCTGAGCTCAAGAAGGGTCTCGAGAAATAATGGTTTTGAAAGGGTTTAGGGAAAAGAATGAGAGCACTACATTCATGGTAAGAAGCATCATGATTAGAAAAAGCTTCCGACTTGGATCAAGAGCATCAGACCAGAAACTCAGAAGGGAATTCAAAATTCGTTAATGCCGACGGAAGCTTATAGATGCCAATTAGCAAGACGAGGGAGGGAATGTTGTGGAGCCATTTTTAGCAGATCCAGCACCGAACCTTCAGAAAATGATGATTGAAGAGAAAGCACTTATAAAGTTCCATTTCAGGGACAGGAGGCTTTCTAGCACAGTGACAATTTTTCATAACAAATAGGGATTTTCACTCAGCACGCTGGTAGGGGCTCATAATACACAGGAATGAATTCATCTGTGCACCCTACTCCTTGTGTCTCTATGATCGCTTACCAGACAATCTGTGGTTTAAAGAAAAGGAGGAAAATCCGAGAAATATCAGTTGACTAAGCTGTTTGTGATGCCATTCCAGGGAACTGAATCTTATTATTAATTAAGCATCACTGGCAAGCTCCTAGCTGGTACCCATAGAATACTTGGTGTTAGAGGGATTGTAGTAAACCTCAAACTCAAGGATCTCTATACTGCTCTCTGGAGGGGTTCCATTGATTCCCTTCAACGGCTGTCCCAAGAATAGAGAAAAGGCTGAGCAGAAGTGTTCTGAGGCCCCCAACATTCTATATTGCCAAGTTTATGCCAGAGTTTGACTTTGTATCAGATTTACCCTCGGGACTGTCTGAAAGATGTTGATGCCTTCAAAAATGATGTGAATAGAATCCAGGTTTTTGAAGGACAATGGCCCATCTAAATTAAAGCCTACTTATATGTTCTCCAGAAAACATACAGAGCATTAAAGAAAGCAAAGACAGCCACATATAAGCCATGCTATAGCATAACCAGGAGGCAAGGACTATTACAATAATCAACTTGTCTGGAAGTAATAGAATAAATATTCAAAAGAGCAAAGCCAGAGCCAGCTGCAGAATTCATACCCAAATGGAGCATGGCCAGAGACTGCATGGGCAGCAGAGGATAGCAGGAGCCTAGCTGTGATGAGATACAAAATAAAATTCACCAGAAAGAGATGGTCCCACCCTAAGCAGAGAAAAATGAGAACAGATCTAAAACCTGGCAAGCCAGAGCACTGGCTGTGGGATGGGATTGGGGTGGTTTGTGGGGAAATTGAGAAGACTGTGGAAAGACACTGCTCAGGGGAAGAGAGGCAACTGAAAGGGGAGAGTGTCTCGTGGAATCTTCATGGTAAATGTAAAGAAGGAGGCAAAAGGTGGAGATTAAGGGTCATTGAGAGGCCAAAGGGTCATAAAATTAGGAAGCTAACTAATCCCTCCTTCCTCACTCCACCCATTAAAAAAACTACACGTCGGTACCAACTTAGAGGATGGTCTCGAACTGAGAAAGCCAGTGAGCTATCCAAACTCCTTAGCCCCAGATCTCATCTGGCCCAGAAAAATATAAGCATTTTAAAAAGAGACAGAAGGGGTGCCTGGGTGGCTCAGTTGGTTAGGTGTCTGACTCCGGCTCAGGACATGGTCTCACGGTTTGTTGGTTCGAGTCCCATGTCAGGCTCTGTGCTGACAGCTTGGAGCCTGGAGCCTGCTTCAGATTCTGTGTCTCTCTTTTTCTCTACCCGTCCCCTGCTCGCACTCTGTCTCTCTTTCAAAAACGAATAAACATTTAAAAAAAATGTTTTAATAAAAAAAGAAAATGGCAGGCTGCATCTATACATAGCTACCTTAAGAAGAAATTTTTAAATGGGAATAAAACATTTCCCCTAATATTTCTCCCTACAATCCAGCCATGAAGCAAAGAAAAAAAATTACATGACATCCCAACCTAAGGTAAATATTGATAAACAAACATTTGTAATTATGAAAAATCATCTTGAATAAGAACACTTAAAATGTGTAATAGAAATGGAGAGAACACAGGAAATGTGAAATGGGAGTTAAGTTCAAGAAAGAAATTACAACAACAACAACAACAAGGCAAAGTCATTGCAGAAATGAACTAAATTGTAAGGTACACAAAAGAGAACAGATTTGACCAAAAATGTAAAGAAGGAGCACTGAGAAGAAGAATAAAAGAAGCCAAAAGAACAAAAGCTAAATAAAGAAAGAAGTGAAAAAAATCAAAGATAAAATAACAGAGACAGAAACAAGGTAAGAAAGTACCAACACGTATATGATTGGAGTCTTTAAGATATCTTTTCAACTTTGAACGAGGATAACGGAATTATACTCTAAAAGGTATTTTCAAAAATAGGGGCTCCTGGGTGGCTCTCAGTTGGTTAAGTGTCTGATTCTTGGTTTCAGTTCAGGTCATGAGCTCATGGCTTTGTGGGTTCGAGCCCCACTTCAGGCTCTGCACTACCAGTGCTGCACTGATAGTGCAGAGCCTGCTTGGGATTCTCTCTCTCCTTCTCTTTCTCTCTCTGCCCCTCCCCCACTTGCTCTCTCTGTCTCTCTCTCTCTCAAAATAAATACATAAACTTTAATAAAACATAGTTTAAAAAATAAAAGAAAGTCAAAATCTAAATACTGAAAATTAATCTAAAATGGTTGTATTCAAGATAAATCCTGTTAAACTTTTAAAATAACAGAATGTTTTCTAGGAGAACATCTTAAAAATAGGGGAAGAAGGTAGACAGAAAGGAGAAAATAAAATCATCTAATTGGTTGCTGCATGAGTGGTAGTTAAAAATAAAAGTATATGGGGCGCCTGGGTGGCTCAGTCGGTTAAGTGTCCGACTTTGGCTCAGGTCATGATCTCATGGTTCGTGGGTTCAAGCCCCGTGTCGGGATCTGTGCTGACAGCTTGGAGCCTGGAGCCTGTTTCTGATTCTGTGTCTCCCTTTCTCTCTGCCCCTCCCCTGCTCATGCTGTCTCTCTCTGTCTCTCAAAAATAAATAAGTGTAGAAAAAAAATTTTTTTTAAAAATAAAAGCATATAATTTAGGGCTGAACAAATCATCAGTGGAAGTCTAAGTAAAGAAAGACACCTAAGGACACTATAAAAGGCATTCCTATAAAGGTAATGACTAGAACGAAAGTACAAACTTTTCTAAATACCAAAAGGAATACAAAAAACAAACAGCAGAGAAGATGGACCACAGAGAAATAGGACATAATACATAAAGTAAATATAACATAAAATCATAGGACACAGTTGAGAACAGGCCAAATCAATCCTATAAAAAAAACTCTAGTAGTTGTAACTCACCTATTAAAGAACACAATTTGGAGATTGACTCACAAAACAGAACTGAACCCTACACCATATAAAACTCATTTCTTTTTTTAATGTTTCTTCATTTTTGAAAGAGAGAGAGAGAGAGACAGAGTGTGAGTGGGGGAGGGGCAGAGAGAGAAGGAGACACAGAATCCAAAGCAGGCTCCAGGCTCTGACTTGTCAGCACAGAGCCCGAAGGGGGCTCCATCCCATGAACTCCATCCCATGAAGCCCAACGTGGGGCTTGAACCCAAAAACTGTGAGATCATGACCTGAGCCGAAGTCAGACACTTAACCTACTGAGACACACAGGCGCCCCCATTTCTTTTTCTTAATTTTTTAATGTTTATTTTTTCTTTGAGAGAGAAAGAGAGAGCACATGAGTGGAGGAGAGGGGCAGAGGGAGAGAGAGAGAATCTTAAGCAGGCTCCACACTCACCATGGAGCCCAACAAGGGGCTTGATCCCATGACCCTGGGATCATGACCTGAGCTGAAATCAAGAGTTGGACGCTCAGCCGACTGAGCCACCAAGGCGCCCCTAAAACTCACTGCTGAAACAAGTCAAGAAAGTTAAACATCAAGGCATGTGCGAAGATGTAAGAAGCAGATGCAGAATATATGGAAGCACCTGCAGCAGGTGGCCCCACTGAAAGGCCAGATGCGGTGAGTGGAAGAGTCATGGCGCCATGAAAGGAAGACTGTACATGGGGGCTACTCTGTTGAGAAGGTTGGCCATGAGGCCGAGAAAAGAGCAGCAGCTGAGCTTCATTGGTGGTGCTGAAGGCTAGACAGAATAAGTGGCTTGCAGTCAATAGGACAGGAGCTGGGAGAGAACACTCACGCTCTGAGAAAACGTGTGTTTTTGTTGAGTTAAGGAAATTCAAGAGACGAATTCTGCAAGTTCCCAAAGAGTCAACAGCCTAGTAGAAGAATTAAGACATAGTACAATGGGGAGGATAGACGCTCCATAAGGGAGGTCAAAACAAAGGGCTTTGGGGCACAGAGGAGGGAGGGAGGAAGAAATCCCAGCTGGGGAAAATGCCCCTAAAATCTCCATGAAGGAGGTCATATTTGAGGTGAGACCTAAGGAATTGCAATGAGAATTCTATCTGTTATAAGGGGAGGGAAAGGCTTTAGAATTAGAGGATCAGGAGACTGCCCAATGTGATACATTATATTACATACAGTATGATCCTATAATGAAAGGGTATTATTTTATTAGTGATAATAGTATACTACTATCCACACTATTTTGTATGTAACTATTTTTTCATGTAACCATGTATTGCACACATTCTTACCCAACATTATTAATTTTTCTTTTCCATAGCCATTTTAGATGGTTGAATAGTATTTCATTATATTTATCACTCTTTCTGGACTTTATCTAGTCTCATGTTATGTAATCAAGTCATTTCTATGTTTTCTATATTATTAGCATCATAAAGGACATCCTTCTTGCTATGGTGTGGTGTATATCCCTATTCTGTAGACAGCAAAAGCAAATTTGCATACTATTGATGAATTTTGTTCCAAGAAACCTGGGTGTATGTTTACTTCCACTGGGTGTGTATGAAAGATGACAGAAGGACCCTTTCCTGCTTGGAAATGGGTCCCCTGTTTGCAAAATATGACACTTCGCTTGGCACCATCATTTACAAGGGCACTATCATCTCCTGCCCAACACCTATGCTTCGCCACAGTCCTCCAGAGTGTTGAAGATTAAACAGAATGATCTGTGCAGTACCCACATAGTAGGTGCTTACGAAATGCTTCTTGCCCCTCTAGTTTTTGTTAACTCAATTGTATTTCTTTTTTGTTTAAGTTTATTTACTTATTTTGGGAGAGAGAGAGAGAGCAGGGGAGGGTCAGAGAGAAAGACAGAGAGAAATCCCAAGCAGTTTCCACGCTGTCAGCGCTGAGCCAGATGCAGGGCTTGAACTCGTGAACTGTGAGATCATGATCTGAGCCAAAACCAAGAGTTGGCTGCTTAACCAACTGATCCACCCAGGCGCCCTGAATTCAATTGTATTTCTTGCCTTTCAGTCCCTTAGGAATGAGTATTTCCATTTTTACAAAGCACTTTGTTGAAAAGGACTCTTTTATGATACCATTGCAAACTTTTCCCGGGACT
Source organism: Panthera leo (assembly GCF_018350215.1). NCBI lineage: Eukaryota > Metazoa > Chordata > Mammalia > Carnivora > Felidae > Panthera > Panthera leo. The sequence goes on from NC_056687.1 coordinate 150,827,594, forward strand.
AAGGCTGCTTTGATTTCCAGACTTCACAAACAAGCCCACATGTGACTGATTCATATCTTTGCCATCTCTGTAAAAATTTACATGTCTCCTTAGCCTTTGGGTCATTCTTGTCGGAAGCCCACTTGCCTTCATTGGCTGGTCTCCAGAAGTCCAACTACCTCTTTAACCCACAGAGCCTCCCTTCTCTGGTGCTGGTTACAGACCTGCTCTTTTGTTCCACACTGGCAACTCCAGGAGCAGAGGTCTACATGGCTGCCTTGTCATACACACCATCTCCAGGGCCCAACTGACTCACTGTCCTGCGAAGACAATGAATCAGGAGCCACTGTGAGTCACCCTTCTTCCTTTTGTTAATATAACGAAGAGGTCTCTTCACAGAGTCATGGCATTTCTTTTCAGAAAGAAAATTCACTGAGATTAGTTGATGAGCACATTTTTATTCATTACAGAGAAAGGTCACACTACGCAGAAAAACAGAAATCGGGAATTATTTTATAGGTGAAATCAGAGGGAGTAAAATAGGCCAACGTGCCACCTTTGAGTGAAACAGAATTATTCTCTTCCCCAAGTGAGATGTAATGACTTCCATAGTGGGTGAGTTATTGAATTGAAAATGTGGTCGGATGGTGTGACTGTAACAAAAAGCTATTAAATGTGATCTTAATCTCTGACACACTAAGAGGAATGACAAGAAAATGAATATCTAATAGTTTCACATTTTTATAGAGTAGTCAATCTCTAAGGCTTGAATTGCTTATGAGCGAACTCGTTTTTGAATTTCAAACACTGATACTCTGTCATAAAACATTTTTGAAAGCTTAATATGTGGACATTGCATTGTCCTAAATACAGGAAGACAAAATTTGGTATCTTGTTTTTTAGAAGCTCACAACTGGTTAGGCCCCAAATTCATGTATACATTTATTCATTCATATTCCATTCAGGATCTACCATGACAGGGCAGGTATGCTGGGGATAAATTAAGATGAATTCTATGCCCTCTGGTCTCACAGTGAAGTGCCCTCCCATTTCAATGTTACATTATAAAGGTATTGGCATAGACCACATCTCTCAGACATCTTTTGCATTATCTCATTTATTTGTTTTTTTAAATTATTTCTTCTGAGAGAGAGAGAGAGAGAGAGAGAGAGAATTAGCAGAGAGGGGCAGAGAGAGAGGGGGACAGAGGATCTGAATCAAGCTCTGTGCTGACACAGAGAGCCCAATATGGGGCTCGAACTCACGAACCTTTAGATCATGAGCTGGGCCAAAGTTGGACGCTTGACCAACTGAGCCATCCAGGCACCTCTATCCCATTTATTTTTACAGGACAGTGAGGGAGGTATTGTCATCCAGTTTCCAGGAAGAAAAACCAAGAATCAGAGACATTACATCACTTGCTCAAAGTGACACAGCTAGCAAGTGTCAGGGCTGGGATTTCAATCCATGTTGTGTCACCATAAATCCAAGCTCTTTCCAGCATGTCATGCCCTATATTGTCATAAGGAAATGCTCTAAAATTGCATATGATAAGAGTTCAAGTGGAAGCCGTTTCTTCTCTCTGGCTTTGGGATTTAATTCCTTGGAAATGGAGTGAAGTCAGAGTTGGTATTTTCGTAGCCAAGGTGGTTGGGTGTGGATTGACGGTGCTTCAGAATGTCACAGTCACTAATGGTATCATGAATTGAGGTTGGTGTGATGGCTAATTTTATGTGTCGACCGGACTAGGCTGTGGGGCGCCCAGATAGTTGGTCAAATATTATTCTGGATGTTTGTGTGAGTGTGTTTTGGGATAAGAGTAACAAATCTACACACTGAGTATAGCAGATTGCCCCCCATAATGTTGGATGGGCTTCATGGAATCAGTTAAAACCTGAATGGAACAAAATGACTTGTCTCTCCCCCTAGAGTAAAAGAGAAATTCTCTTCACTGCCTTTGAACTGGGACATCAGCTTTTTTCTGCCTTCGAGACTTCTTCCTGGGCTTCAAGCCTGCCAGCCTTTGGACGGCTCTCCTGATGCTCAAGCCTTCAGACTCATACTGAATTCCACCACTGGCTCTCCTGGGTCTCCAGTGGAATGACTCACCCTGCAGATCTTGGGACCTGTCGTTCTCCACAATCGCCTGAGCCAATGCCTTATAATAAATCTCTCTTTATATATATATATACACGTATTGCTTCTGTTTCTCTAGAGAAACATGGCAACACAATCGAAGAGGCTTAATATTAAAGGAAAATTAAATTAGCCATGCACACAGCTAAGTGGGAACAGTGTCATTCAGTAGAACTTTCTGCAGCGATATACATGTTCTATACTGTCCAATATTGTAGCTGCTCGTCACATATCACTATTGAGCAACTGAAATAGCTAGTGAGACTGAGGAACTGAATTTTTATTTTTTTTATCTTTTTAACATTGTTTATTTTTTTTTTGAGAGAGACAGAGAGACAGAGTGTGAGTGGGGGAGGGTCAGAAAGAGAGGGAGACACAGAATCCAAAGCAGGCTCCAGGCTCTGAACTGTCAGCACAGAGCCCAACCTGGGGCTTAAACTCATGAACTGCAAGATCGTGACCTGAGCCGAAGTCAGTTGCTTAACCCACTGAGCCACTCAGGCACCCCTACTTTATTTTAATTAATTTAAATGTATATTCAAATTACTGCATATAACTAGTGGCTACTCTACTGGATAATACAAATTTGGAGTTACTCTATTTGATATGAACTATCCCTATTAACTCTGTGTGTGTGTGTGTGTGTGTGTGTGTGTGTGTGTGTGTGTGTGTATAAAACGTTTATCTGTATTTCTACAGAGAGAGAGAAAGGGGGCTCTATTGTTTCATTTCCACCTTCCCCCACTAAAGTATAAGGTCTTTTAGGGGAGAGGCGTCGTCCATTTCACTCTCTACTTTACCCCCATTACCATTACCTAGAATAGGACTTGGGATTAAACGGACCCTTCACAAATATTTGTTGAATTTTACCCATAGGTATTTAATAGTAACCTTGAGGCAAAATGCTTTGAATGCCTAGAGATTTCCGTTGGTCTAATTAATTGCTTTAGAACATCAATGTCTACTCATTGCATTTATATTTGCCTTTATTACCTTGCATGGCTCTGAGCCATCCTTCTAGTTTGTAAAATTTAGACAACACTTTGGGCATCTTCAAAAGTGAGATGCTATTCTTAGCTCTGGAAGGTCTGAACTGAGAAAACATTTGGGAAAGAGGCTGAGGGACATGTGCACCTTGAAGTCCGTCGACTTTTATGCTTGGGCTAATATTTATTTGTAGTTTGAGATTTTATCTCATTCAGGAAGTCTTCCCCAATTCCACCCCCACCACCTATAGCTCACTAGGGTGCCCATCCATGTACTGCCACGGCACCCTGGACACCCAAGCCTCTGTGACAGCACTTAACTCCCTAGAGAGAAGTGCTTGCTTCTGATCTTCTCCACCACTGGACTGAGAAGTAAGGATTCTGTCTTGTTCACCACTGGGTCCCCAATACCCAATGCCTACAACACAGGACATGCTGGGGGAAATAATGTTTGCAAATGAAAGGGAAAGGAGGAAGGGTGGGAGAGAGGGAGGGAGGGAAGTAGGGAAGGAGGGAAAGAGGGAAGGAGGAAGGAAGGAAGGAAGGAAGGAAGGAAGGAAGGAAGGAAGGGAGGAAGGAAGGAAGGAAGGAAGGAAGGAAGGAAGGAAGAAAGGAAGGAAGGGAGGGAGGAAGGAAGAAAAGAAGAGAGGGAAGGAGATTCAGAGCCTCTGGTAGTTCTCACAGTATAAGGAGGAGACTGTCTCCAAGATTCTCCTAACCTGTCTGTCCTGACAAGGAAAGACCAGCAAAGGGTCTCCCTACTATGTATTTTGATTTCCCATGTTGGTCCCATCCCCGACTCTCCTCTCTCCACACTGGTTGGCCCAGAGGCTGCTGACCGCAGACGTCCTGGGGGACAACCCTCTGAGCCCGTGAGGGCACTTGAGGGTGAGTGTGGCCTCTTTCTCTCCTCACTCCCAGTGGACATTATCCCGTGGACCGGTGTTTCTAACAAACATGCAGAGCGTGTGGCACCAGGCCACCAAAGTCAGTCCTCACGATATGGTGCGAGGCCATGTGCCTGCATGTCTGGGACCTGGCTGTACAAGCACTGAAGGTGAGGAGTTGGCATCCAGCGTCCTGGGCGTCGTCTCGGCAAGAGCTGGCAGCGGCCGCCGGCATGATTTGAAGCACGATGAAGGGAAAAGGCAAGTGGATGAAGCAAAGCTCTGGAACTCCCTTTCTTTACCATGAAAACCAAAGGGGCCTCCGCATCTCCCCAAGGCCTGACCCCACGTCACTTCCACTTCCGCCCTGACCTGCACCACTGATTTGTCCACACCAGCCGGGAATGGACGGGCGGTCTGCACTCGCCCTGCCGCACTCTCCAGTTGCTCTGTCCCCAAACCAAGGCACAGAGAGCTGACGCGGGGCACCGCATGGAGGTGCTTTGCTCTGTCGACAGAGCCTGGAGGATTTCGCTGGTAAAGGGAGGGACAAATCAATACGGCTATTTAAAATGTAATGGCGGTGGCTAAGCAGTTCTGGAAAGGGCATTTCAAGGAGGGCGTGCAAAGCCTTGGAGGATGCCATGCCTCAGGCTTTGCAGGAGGAAGAATGTCCCAGGAAGCAAATTTCCAAAAGATGGGATGTTTCTATATTCACCTTTCCCCTACTTCTGGATCCCCTTTCTCAGAAGCGTCGTTACCACTGTCATCCTCCCCAACGCCAACAGGTCCCAGGTCTCTTGTACCGACCTTGTGTCGGGTCTGTTCAGGTCCATTACTCTGTCTCCGGAAATAAGCTGAACACTCTACACACAGAGATGCAAATATTATCTCCGGTTTATCTTTAAGGAAACTTGTACTCAGAGAGGTTAAGTCACTTGGCCATCTTCACACAGCTAGGGAGTAGCAAAATCCTTAGTTAAGCCCAGCTCTGCTGGATTTCAAAGCGCACACCCTTTACACGTTCGCATGTCACCTTTGGTGAAAGTCACCCGAGAATAGGACTCTGCTTCAGCCGATTGGAGGTGGTTAGTAGTTTTGGAGCTTCTCCTGCGTATTTCACTGGGGCATTTGGCTGGAGTTCGGTCCCTAAAGCTACCTATGGGTCAACTCACTAGTCATCTTGGCAAGGATAATGGGCGTAGAGGGCCAGGCTGCAGAATGGTCACCGTTCTAGTCCTTGATGACTGATTTAAGTTGCCTAAAGTCTTTGGTGCTTGGTCTAATCGTCAGGGGCTGGTGCACACTGGGACTTCCGTGTCCAACTCAGAATTTGAAAGGGGATTTATAAGCACCTACCAGTTGGCTGTTTCTCTGGTTTTCTCCATATCTGTAAATAAGTTCTGAGCATGAGTTTGCAGAAGAGAGAGAGAGAGAGCAGAAGTAAAGGGCCGACCTGGGAGATGGCTGGGGCCTGCCTGTATGCCCGTGGGGGGTAGCATGACACCGTGGTGGAGAGTGACCACGTGTATGACAGGGGATTTTGGTCACGAAGCTCACTGGGTGGATTAAACCGAAGAGCTCCAGTGCTGTGTTACCTTGATGACGGTATTTCTTTCAGTATTTACAGAGTTCATTGTAATCAGGATGAATCTCTGTTGTAAAGAATTATACATACATGTGGAATGGTAGAACCCACTAAACTCCACTGCTAACGATTTCAATTAATTTACCTCCTCATTATTATAATCAACAACCAAATAGCCCAGAATATGAAATAACGTTGTCAAGGGCTCATTTCTGTAAGATGGCTGTTTTGAGACTTCCTCTGAAAAGCATCGCGCGTGATCTAGCTGGACTCACAGGTGGGAAAAAAAAGGTGGGGGGTGTTCCTCAAAACTTCCCTCCATCGGGGTGCCTGGGTGGCTCAGTCGGTTAAGCGGCCGACTTCGGCCCAGGTCATGATTTCGTGGTCCGTGAGTTCAACCCCCGCGTCGGGCTCTGTGCTGACAGCTCAGAGCCTGGAACTTGTTTCAGATTCTGTGTCTCCCTCTCTCTGACCCTCCCCCGTTCATGCTCTGTCTCTCTCTGTCTCAAAAATAAAATAAACGTTAAAAAAATTTAAAAAAAAAAGAACAACAAATTCCCTCCACCCTCCTGGCTGTATGTAATTCCTGGCAGGCTGACTGCTTGGCTCTCTTCCTCACTGGGCAATGCTCGAGCAAGGGTTCCTTCAGGATGGAGTTCTGTGAGCACCTGACAGGGCCCTCAGAATAAGAATGAGCGATGGGGCCCCACTTCCCGGAAAACCCAAGAAGGAATTCCCTGGGCAGGGAGTCTGGCCCTTTGCCTGGGAGACCCTTTCTTGGATTCCATTCAGTGCCCTAAGTGACCCTCCAAGCCACAGGCTCCGCACCCAACACGGGGTAGCAAATCTGTTTGCTCCCCAACATTTGCTCAAACTTCCCAGACCAGAGTGGTGTCCAACTTGCAGGTGCGGAGTGGATGATCCCATCCACGGGAATGAGGGACAGCAGGACTCTGCAGACGGAGCACGTGGCCAAAGTTTCTATTTGCAGAAGAACCAAGCTTCCATAAGGCCTGTGCCTTGGTAGCCCCGCCCACCGTTGAACTGAAGCCTGGCAAAAGCCCCGTGAGGTCTGTAGTTGTCTCATTTTTAAAAACTGTATTTTCCAAAAAAAACAAAAACAAAACAAAACAACAACAAAAAGAACACCTATAAAATTTGCCATCTTAATTTCCCAAGAGTACAATCAAATAGTGTTAAATATGCTGTATTTATATTGTCATGGAAATCCCCAGGGACCTCACATCTTGTAAAACCCAAACTCTGTACCCATTGGACAACTCCCAGTCTCCCCCCTCCACCCACCCCCCACCCAGTCCCAGTGCCCCACGACCACCATTCTACTTTCGGCCGCTATGAATCTGACTATTCCAGGAAACTCATGTAAGTGGAATCATACGGTATTTGCCTTTCCGAGACTGGCTTATCTCACTTGGCTTAATGTCCTCCCTTGCTTCATCCGTGTTGTAGCACGTGACAGTATTCCCTTCTTTTTTAAGGCTGAATAGTATTCCACTGTGTCTACACACATTTTGCTTATCCGTTCATCCATCCATGGACAGTTGGGTTGCTTCCACCTTTTGGATACTGGTAAACAGTGATGCAATGAACACGAATATATGGCTTTATTCTTATTTCTACAAATGGCGGTCCTTAGATTCCGAAAGGTGGAGTGACAGCCTGAAGTCACATGTAGTTAGTGACGGAGGCTGAGAAAGTAAAAGATCGAGGGGCTCAGGGGTCTCCTCAAAATTGCAAGGCAAAGGGGCACCTGGGGGGCTCAGTCGGTTAAGCGTCCGACTTCCGCTCAGGTCATGATCTCACGTCTGGTGGGTTCGAGCCCCGCATCGGTCTCTGTGCTGACACCTCAGAGCCTGGAGCTTGCTTTGGATTCTGTGTCTCCCTCTCTCTGCCCCTCCCCCACTCTCACTCTGTGTGTGTGTGTGTGTGTGTGTGTGTGTGTGTGTCAAAAATAAATAAATATTTAAAAAAAAATTGTAAGGCAAAGCGCTGCTCACTGGAGGCCCAGCTCCTCTGATTTGTCTGACGAGGGGCAGAGGCCGGACTCCGTGGCTGAGATCTTGCAGAGGCTGCTGTAGGGATGTTCTCCAGGGCGATTGTCCTCTCCCTCCACCCTGCCCACAGTTCAGTGAGGAAAACAACAAGCTATCACCCGTCCCAAGGGTGACTGACTGGGCTGGGAAAGGGAAGGGACCACCTTCAGAGCTCTCCTCCTGGAGGGTAAGCAGGACCAGGTAGATTGGGAAGGGGCCGGCTCCTGAGGGATGCAGACAGCATCCAGGCACGGGGAAACCTGGATCCACGTGCTCTGAGACGGAAGGAGCCGCTTTGGAGTGTAGCCCTTGGACCGGCAACAGTACTTGCACCACCGGGTAAAAATGCAGAATCCCGGGCCCCACCCTCTCCTTCTCGGAGACTCAGAGACGCTATGAATGTGTTTGCAGCTCCCCCTCTGTGCCTAGGGCTGATGCCGACCCAAAGGGAATATCTCAGAGGACAAATGGTCTGCTCTCCTCCACACTGGCCACACTGTGGCAGCCCCGGGCTCTCCAGAAAACTGGTTGCCAGCTCCGAAACCACTCCTGGAGAACAAAATTCTTAACGCGGCAAAATTTACCAAAAGCTTTGGAAGTGAAAGAGTCCAAAGATTCAATCCCATGCAAGCATGCATCCTTGTCTTTATGTCTCTCAGGAAGCAACAAAGAGATTCAATGCTTAATTATGGATTTTATTTTTGTCCTGGTCTGTGCTATAATTGTATACCATCTACTCACTTTCTATGCATTCTATAGTTGATACTTTATCTGTAATGCTGTGGAGAGATCCCTGGGTTGGTTTTGCGCTCGCTTTCTCTTTCCCCCAGTCCTGCCCTAAGAGAGTGTCCATCCCTGTAGCAAGAGGACCAGGAGGTGGAAGGAGACCTCTTTCTTCTTTTCCTCTCTTTTCTCTCACCACTTTGCTCGGAAGGCAGCCTAAGTCACAGGGAAATCTGTCTCCTTGGCCACAATAGCCAGGGAAAGGGACTCCTAAGAGCTGGAAAATGTCGGGGAGATACGAGGGAAAAGAGAGCATTTCTGTGGGATATATAGCCAGTAGTGGAATTACTGGGTCACAGAGTTTGGACTGTTCTTGCGGTTTTTAGAAAAAAAAATTTTTTTTAATGTTTATTCATTTTTGAGAGAAACAGAGACAGAGTGCAAGTGGGTTAGGGGTAGAGAGAGAGGGAGACACAGAATGTGAAGCAGGCTCCAGGCTCCGAGCTGTCAGCACAGAGCCAGACGCGGGGCTCGAACCCACGGACCGCGAGATCGTGACCTGAGCGGAAGTCAGACGCTCCACGGACTGAGCCACCCGGGTGCCCCTGTTCTTGCAGTTTTAATTTGCACGTCCCTGATGACTGATTTGCATTTCTCTGGTGCTGAACACATTTCAAAAAATGTATATCTTTTGGGGTGCCTGGGTGGCTCAGTCAGTTAAGCATCCGACTCCTGCTTTTGGCTAAGGTCACGATCTCGCAGTTCATGAGTTTGAGCTCTGCATCAGGCTCCGCACTGAGAGTGGGATTGCTTGGGATTCCCTCTCTCCTCTCTCTCTGTCCCTACCCCACTCATGCTCTCTCTGTTTCAAAATAAATAAATAACATTAATTTTTTTTTAATTTACATAAAATCCTTTTATGTAAAGTGCTCATTTTTTCTGTTGAGTTCTCTATAGGGATTTGTGGACGTTCTTTATGGTGTTAATATATGTGTTGCAAACATTTTCTGCTGTTCTGTGGGCACATTTCCTGCTTCCTTAGTGGAGTTTTGAGGACTTAAAGTTCTTATTATTTCTTCTTTTTGTTTTCTTTTAATTAGGAGGGAAGGTTGGGGAAGGGCACCCTTCTCTAAAAGTTATTAACTTTTGGGGCGCCTGGGTGGCTTGGTCGGTTAAGCGTTCGACTTCGGCTCAGGTCATGATCTCGCACTCCGTGAGTTCGAGCCCCGCGTCAGGCTCTGTGCTGACCGCTCAGAGCCTGGAGCCTGTTTCAGATTCTGTGTTCCCCTCTCTCTCTGACCCTCCCCCGTTCATGCTCTGTCTCTCCCTGTCTCATAAATAAACATTAAAAAAATTTAAAAAAAACAATAAAAAAAATAAAAGTTATTAACTTTAATGAATTCCAATGTACCCATTTATTCCTTAAGTATTCCTGCTTTTTGTGGTCCACTGAAGAAACCTTTGCCTACCCTAAAATCAGAAGATATTGTCATATGTTATCTCTGAGAAGATTTAATGGCTCATCCTGCACATTTAAATCAATAATCTGGCTGGAATTGAGTTTTGTGATTAGGGTGAAGTCAGGGATCTGTCACCAACCACTTCAGGAAGAAAGCCTCCTCTGCCCATCACACAGCAGTGTTACCTTTGTGAGAATCAGGTGATGCACATGTACGGGTCTGTGTTAGGACTCTACATTCTGTTCTACTAACCTTGCCCAAACTTATATTAAATAAGATAATTGTATAATAAGTCTCACTATCCTCCAGTCTTTGTTCTCCAGTGTTGACTTGGCTATTTGTGTCCCTTTGCATTTCCTGTAACACTTAAAACCGGCTTGTCAAGCCCCGCCCGCACCCCAAGAAACATCCTTCTGAAATTTGACTCTGATCGCATTGAGTCTATAAATCAGTCTGGGGAGAACCGACATCTTCGTTAGAGTGCACACTCTATTTCATGAACATTGTATATTTCCTTATTTTTATAGATAGTCTTTAAGGTCTCTTGTGATTTTTAGTTTTCAGTGTGGAGGTCTTGCACATCTCTAGTTGTACTTATTCCTATGTCCTTAAAACATTTTATGCAATCGTACATTGTATTTGCAAAATGGAAGTTAACTTTTCTTTTCTATATGGTTTGTATAAAGAAATATGATTGATATTTATATATTGACCTTGTAGATCAAGGACTTTTTAAATTCACTCACGACGTTTTAAAATTCCCTTATTCACGGGGCACCTGGGTGACTCAATCGGTTAAGCGTCCGACTTCGGCTCAAGGTTTACGAGTTCGAGCCCCGTGTCGGGCTCTGTGCTGACAGCTCAGAGCCTGGAGCCTGCTTCAGATTCTGTGTCTCCCTCTCTCTCTGCCCCTCCCCTGCTCACGCTCTGTCTCTCTCTGTCTGAAAAATAAGTAAAACATTAAAAAAAAAAGTTTTGAATTCCCTTATTCATTCTCCTAAGTCTATTAATTCTACATCTATGTCCTTGCCTTCTCTTCCTTATCCATCGCTGCTGACCCATTTGGGGCAGTGCACAGAAGAGAAATGAAATGAAGTCCAGCTCACCTTATGCCCCCTAGATGCTGCCACGAATGCACAAGCGAGCAACCTTACCCTGTGTGCCGCGGACTGCGACAGGGGACCGTCTTTTCAAATTGGCTGCAGACTCCCTTCTTGTGCTCGCATCATCAGCAGAAGCAGCCCCAGCTCCTGCAAGCCTAATTCTAATTTATCTTGGTTTGTTGTTGTCCTGTGACTCGGGCAAGACGCTGCATTTCTGTTTCCAATTAAGGCGTGATTAGCTCCCAGGCAAGAAACTTGGGGGGAAAGGTTGTGATAGAGAATCAGGAGGATTCGACTCGGTAGAGCATATTGGAGCTTTGAGCATACTCCAGCCATCCTTCGTCTATGTTGCCCCGTGCCCGTGGCCCTGCCTCACAATTGCAAGAGGGAAAAAGGGCAAATATACACTTTCCAGATCCCTGGGAGTGCTCTGCACGCCTCCTCACTTCTGCCCAGCCCGCAAACACTTTACAAATGTCATTCTGTGACCAAGGAGTAGGGCACCCTCAGAGACAATGTTGTATAGGAAGAAGAACGAAGATATTGGAATTAAACCCTTTAAATGTGAACCTTGCACTTGCTAGCTGAGTTGCCCTGAGCCCAGTATCTCTCTTCACTGAGCCTGTTTCCCTACGTGAACCTGAACCTGATACCTACTTGGCAACATTGGCCCAACGCCTAACATGGCACCAGTTGATATGAGTTGGATCTCAGCTTGCCTCACTCACTGTCATTGTCATTGTCCATTGCCTGGACGTGGCTAGGATTTGAGTTTGGAAGCCCTAACTTGGTTCAAGCCCCAAGCCATTTACCATTTCTGTGGGGAAACTGAGACCCTGATAAGTGTCTTTCTCTCCAGTACCATTTAAAATACCCCCATCAACTGTGTCCTCTGTATGTCCATCAGGGCAAAGAACTGTTAGTGGGCAAAGTGTCAGGATTAAAAGTATTCCTGAAGGACTAGTCAGAGGGTGGTCCCCAGACCAGTGGTATCAGCATCACCTTGCACCTGTTAGAAATGCAAATTCGTAGGTCTCTTCAGGGACCCAGCGAATCAGAAACACTGGGGAGAACCCGGCAATCCGTGTTTTGCCAACTCTTCCAGGTTTACTCTATTGCATGCTGAAGTTTGAGAGCCACTGGTCTAAGCAAGGACTGGAGACAATGCACACGCAACTTGGTGGTCTCCTCCCTGGGACGTGGAGGTGCCTGGTGTGCATACTGAGGGTCCCAGGCAACCATATGCAAAGCTAACGGTTCTCTCAGGAGGAGCCCACTGAGAAACGTGACACGACACACCAGCTCCTAGGACACACCTCCTAGGAGTCCTGACCCTTTAGCCTGGCATTCAAGGCTCTTCAGGTGGCATCTCCTTCCTCTTAGAGAGACTGCAAGGCTGCTCTGGTCCAGCTCCTTTTCTACTTTCTTGTGTGGACCCTGCTCATGTCTCCGCTGAGCTATGTTTATATACTACTATCTTTTACAGGCAATTCATACCTGGCATAGCCCTTCCAAGGTGTAAAGATCCAGATCAGCATTGCCAAACTGTGTTCCTCTTGATGTCAGTATAGGTTACTGAAAACAAGTTCTGTAGTCAAGTGCATGTGGGAAATCATGGCTTTCATGGGTTCCCTGCTGTAAGATTCACCAAACGTTCAATAAATTAATATCCATTGTAAATTCCCAAAGGAGTGGATGCAAGAGAGAGGATTTTCCAAACTGCTTTAAACATAAAACCCCTTTCTTCAAAGTATTTTGAGGGACCTCTTCCGCGGGCCACACCTTCAGAAAGGCAGCTTTCGACTCGTATATTTTCACAGACTTCCTTGCATAGATTTCATCCATGGATCCAGTCTCCACCTGGGCTGATGATTAAAGCTGTGCCCATTGTGCTAACACCAAACTCTGTGTATCTTAGGTGTTCGGTCAGATTTTCATGCTGCTGTTACTACGATTTTCCATTCGAATAACACTTCTCAAGTAACTAACCTTCACAACATCTCCTTTTAATCATTGTACAATGAGGTCATCTTTAAGGTGCTTTGAGGTCCAGGTAGGGCAAGGGCACCTGGGTGACTCAATCACTTGAGCATCTGACTCTTGATTTCAGCTCAGGTCACGATTTCACGGTTCATGAGTTCAAGCCCTGCATACAGCTCTACGCTGACAGTGCAGAGCCTGCTGGGGACTCTCTCTCTCCCTGTCTGTCTGCCCTTCCCCTACTCACTTTCTCTCCCTCTCTGTCTCTCTCAAAATAAATAAAAAACATTAAAAAAAAAAAAAAGATCTAGGTAGGGCATTAGATTTCATCAACTGTTAAGAAGTGGTATTTGCAGGGTGAGCTGGACAGCAGTCCAAGTGCCTTGATCCCCAGTCCGCGTTCATCTGGGTCTTAACAGGCTCTGGGGGAGGACCAGGTCTGGGACATTCCCATATGCTTGAATGGCCCACGGTCAACAGAGGGAGGAACACGAGGGTGTAGGTGGCAGCAAAAGTCTGTCTGGTTGTTCCTCCTCCTCACTGCCCAGCATAAAAAAATATTTGATACAGAAGGTACAAATTTCCATTTATAGAGTAAGTCATGAGGCTGTATATACAACACAGTGGCTCCAGTTAATAATACTCTATTGCTATCTGAAAGTTGCTAAGAGAGCAAATCTTTAAAGTTCTCATCACAAGAACAAAACTGTAACCATCTGGTGATAGATGTTACTAGACTTACTGTGGTGATCGTTGCGTTGTATCTACAAATATTGAATCATGATGTTGTACACCTGAAATGTTACATGTCGATTACACCTCAATAAAAAGAAAAAGATAAAAAGATTGGATTTCACAACACATTGTACACCTTAAACTCACACAATGTTATCTGTCAGTCATACCTCAATAAAGAATGAAAAAATAATGGTCGTTAGCAAGCACAACGTGGCAATTCTGGCTTGTCTAGAAACCTGGAAGGAGCCTTTCCTGAAAAACTCTAATCAGAAGAGCTGATTGGCCCAGCAATAAACAAGTGGAGACAGGACAGTGATGAGCCAGCGGCATGAAGCCACTGATTTCTCTGCTGGTTCTAAGACTTAGTTGGCCTCCCAGAAAACGAGACACCAGTCTCCCAATCACAAGCCATTCAACAGAGGCAATGTGACATCTCAGCATCTGCAAACAGGGATTCGCGGGGCGCTAGGGCCTTGAGATCCGGTCGGGGCGTGGCCACTGCCCAGCCATTAGGTCTATCTGCCTTAGTTTCACAGAGGCAAAATGATGATAATGTTCAAAATATTCCTTGACTTCTTTAAGTGAATCTATTTTTAGCACAATGGCGCAATAGGTGTTTTGCTCCCTGTCCCCACTTACCCCAGAACACCCAGACCTTAAAGGAAATTTACTTTTGGGGTTTTGTTTGCAGGAAGTAGGGAAAATCTCTGAGGAACTCTCCCTCCTAAAGAAAGGGTGACAAGCTATGATCCAGAGCCAGAGCTGGAAGCATTGAGTGGTGAATAAGTTCAAGGAAGGAGGTTGCCCTGCAGGCGATGCTGGGATTTACAATTGTGACCTCAGGCAAGGAAGGGGAGTTGAACAGAAATCTGGCAAGCCTCTGGCTACCAGCACCAGCAGATGCACGTTGTGTTAATGTGTTTACATAGCTGCAAACATCGTCCCCCTGTGCCCCACTCTTCTTCCTTTCCAGGATTTTTGTGTTTATCCTTATGCGCGTATTTTTTAGATGAATTTTATATTGTGGTGTCAAGTCCCAACGCGATTTTACAGATTGTTTTCAGAAAGATTGACATTTCTACAATGTCAGACTTTCCTGTGTGTGGACAGGATGTGTCTGGAGACGCTGTCTTCAGGTGACAGAATTTCTCAGCCCTGCTACAGGTTATCACTGTTCATTGAGAAAGATGGCTTTAATGAGGTTGAGAAGGCTGATCGGAGGGAGAGTTGGTTCAATATGTCATTGAAATAAAAAGGCATTCCATTTAAAAGCCTCTCACTGTGGTCATCCCCTGGGCCAGGCACTGTATCATGTGCTGTTGCGGAAAATACAAGGTGAGCCACCCAAGGTGGCTACTATCAAAAAGAGCAGAGGGGTGCCTGGGTGGCTCAGTGAGTTAAATGACCAACGCTTGGTTTCAGCTCAGGTCATGATCTCACAGCTTGAGCTCAAGCCCCACATCAGGCTCTGCACTAACAGTGTGGAGCCTGCTTGGGATCCTCTCTCTCTCCCTCTCTCTTTCTCAAAATGAATAAAAGATCTTTAAAGAAAGAGCAGGAGATAACAAGTGTTGGAGGATGTGGGGAAACTGAAACACTTGCACAGCGTTGGCAGGCATATAAAATGCCGCCGTGCAACGAAAACCAATATGGCAGCTTCTCAAAACATTAAAAATGGAATTGCCCTACGATTCAGCGATTCCACTTCCGGGTATATTCCCCAAAGAATCGAAAACAGAGTCTCAAAGAGACATTTGTACACCCATGCTCATAGCAGCGTTATTCACAATAAGCAAAAGGTGAAATCGACCCAAGCATCCATCGACGGATAAACGGGTGAACAAAATGTGGCATATACATAGCTTTTAAAAAGAAGGAAATTCTAGCCCATGCCAAAACACGCATGAATCTTGAGGACATGACCCTAAGTGACATAAGGCCAGTCGCGAAAAGACAAGTACTGTGATTCCGCCTATGTGAGGTACCTACAGGAATCAAAGTCATAGCGACGGAAAGTCGAATGGTGGTCGCCAGGGGCTGGAGGGGAGGAGAGATGAAGAGTTGTTGTATAAAAGGTGTCGATCTTTCAGTTTCCCAAGGTGACAAGAGTTCTGGAACTGGGTGGTGGTGATGGCTGCACAACTGTGAATGTCCTTAATGTCACTGAACTACGCATTTATAAATGATTAAGATGGGGGCACCTGGGTGGCTCAGTCGGGTGAGCGTCTGACTCTTGGTTTCAGCTCAGGTCTTGATCTCACAGTTTCATGAGTTCGAGCTCTGCATCTGGTTCTGTGCTGGCAGTAGGGGAACCTGCTTGGGATCCTCTCTCTCCTCTCTCTCTGCCCCTCCCCTGATCTCACTCTGTCTCTCTCAAAATAAATAAATAAACTTTAAAAAATTAAAAAAAAAAAAAACCTCTCTCTCCCTCTGCCCCTTCCTGGCTCTCTCTCTTTCTCTCTCTCTCTCTCTCTCTCTCTCACACACACACACACACACACCCTGACAACAAATGATTAAGATGATAACTTGTATGTGTGTGTGTGTTTACCAGAATTAAAAATCAAAATAATAAAAGTAATTTTTAGAAAGGTGAGCTAGAAAACGTGTATATGTTCAGGGAACCCAGGGGAGGAAGAACAGTGGCAGGAGTCACAGACCACAGGCCACCAGGAGAACAGCTGGGTGGCGTAGGCCTGCTTCAACAGCAGGCCTGCTTCACTCCCAGGCTCCGGAGGTTGGAGGCCACAGGGAAGGACTCCAGGCTAACAGACTAATGGCCAGAAGAGGCCATCCCAAAGACCACCACCACATTGGCTTGGTCATTTGGTATGCTCAATGGGCTTCTGAAACATAAAGATCACTCCTGATTTAGGGGCACCTGGGTGACACAGTCAGTTGAGCATCCCACTCTTGGTTTTGGCTCAGGTCATGATCTCCCAGTTTGTGGGTTCAAGCCCCAAGTCAGGCTCTGCACTGATAGGACAGAGCCTGTTGGAGATTCTCTCTCTCCCTCTCTCTGCCCCTCCCCCACTGGCGCACACACTCTCTCTCAAGATGAATAAATAATAACTAAAAATATCTATATTTATAAAAAAGATCACTCCTGATTTGTGAATTCCCTCCTTTTCTCCTTCTCTGTGTTCACACTCACACATCTTTCTTAGCTGCTCTGACCTTTGGTCTTGCCACCGACAGATGTTGGAGCTCGGGCCGAGTTCTGGGCACCATCCACAGCACCCCAGTAAATGACACACATTTCCGCTGCTGCAGAGGCTTCCATGTCCCATTTCAGAAAGTCACATTGTTTATTACATCGGGCCGAGGCACACTGTGGAAGGTGAATCTGTGGGCCTGTAGGAACTGCAGAGTTGACAATTAATTGGAGAAGTAGATGCTGGCATTAAACATCCAAAGGAATCCGTTAAAATGTATCTAAATGTATCTAAATACTGAGGAACAAATGCGGCCGAAACGCTTTCAGCAGGATTCCTAGGAGATCACGAAAGCCTATGAAACCAAGCTCACATGTCAGTGCCAACAATAGTTCATAAAGGTAAAAAGAGGCCAATCTTCTTAGTGAAGTATTTTTTTTTTTTGGCTTTGGAAATTATTTTTTTATTTTTATTTTTTTACATATCATATTGGCAAAAATTTATTTTTTTTAATTTTAAATTATTTTTTTTATTTTTTTTATTTTTTACTATATGAAATTTACTGTCAAATTGGTTTCCATACAACACCCAGTGCTCCTCCCAAAAGGTGCCCTTCTCAATACCCATCACCCACCCTGCCCTCCCTCCCACCCCCCATCAACCCTCAGTTTGTTCTCAGTTTTTAACAGTCTCTTATGCTTTGGCTCTCTCCCACTCTAACCTCTTGGCTTTGGAAATTATATTATGTATGTCATGTATGGTAACATGTAATGAATGTATAATTGTTACTTTAATATGAATTACTGCATACATATTTGTAATGTCTGGCTGTTAATTTCTAATACGCTAAATATCAGTAGCTATAGCCCATATATAAGCAAGCTCTTTTGTTGGGGTGGGGGTGGGGGGTTCATCCATAACTTGTAAGGGTGTAGAGAGATCCTGAGGCCAAGCGTTGGGGGAACCACTGGTGTAGAAGTTCCCCAGGAGAGGAAAGATGTGTCCCAATGGCTACAGCAACCCAAATGGGGGATCGTCAGAACTACCACCTGACGGATGTGGGCCATCAGGGAGGTGTCAGTCCCTATATGTGTCATGACTTGTCCTGTCAATATGGCTGGTCAACCCCCATTACGTCACTCCCTCCTGTCCCACTAGGTCTCCTGTGAGACTAAGAACAGTGGGTTCTGAGTCCTCTCTGCCCTCTTCTTCTGCCCTGGAGAGCCCCCTGGAATCTGGCCAGGCTCTCCTCTTCAGTGAGTCCCTGTGTGACCTTGTCTTTGCACCAACCATCCACGGAGCCAGTTCTCCCGGCAAGAGCAGATGCTCTCCAGTACTTGCTCTCCACATGATGAGGAATCATGATGACCATCAACATTGTTAATGTTTAGAAAATAACAGCCCCTCAATTCAACTTCACTATCTGCAGAATAAGTATAGTATTTCCCGACTTCCCTGCCTCCTAAGGTTGCTTCAAGAAACAAACTGGTTAATGTGTCTGTCAGATAGGTGCTCGTGGCCCAACTCTTGAAAGCGGTCAACACAAGACACAGGAGGGAAGCTCAGTCTCCCTCTGGTGTCAGGCTGGTTGGTTGGGCTCCCGATGCCATCATGTACTTGTGAGCTTCTCTGGGTGACACTCTAACTTGCCTGTGCATCTCCATCTGTAAAATGGGAATGATGGAAATACCTGAAGTTCAGGTTGTAGCAAGGACGGAACAAGAGAAGGCGTGGAACACTGCGTGTCAGTGCCCTGAACCTAGCAAGCATTCAGTGGGTGCTTTTCCTTATAACATGAAGGGAGACACCTGGTTTTTATTACAGAGCTTCACCGGATGGGATATTGTCTCTGTTTCTGCATGTTCTGCCTGTGGTTTTTCGCTGGATTCTCACAGCAAGTCTGTGAGATGAGTCTCATTACCTGCATCTGACAGATCAGAAACCTGAGGCTCAGGAAGGCCAGGGGACCAAGTCACACAGCTCGTAAGTGACAAAGCCAGAATGCCAAGTCCTAGCAGATGGAGTCCAAGACCCTCCCTCCTTTTCACCTCCGCCTTGGCTGTGGGATCTTCTCTGAGTCTCTTGGTCTCTGAACTGCTAGACAGCCATGGCCACCCCCTAAATCCAGCCCCACCCACCCAGGTCTTTGTAGATCCTCTGTCACCAGAAATACTTCTCAGGGAAGAGCATGTGCACCATGGGTGGGCTTCTGGGGACACGTAAATTCCTGTCCGTGCTCGGGGTTCAGTAAACATTCCCTGAGGACCGACTGTGTGCCAGGCCCTGTGTGTGGTGGTGAACCACACATTCACACACACACACACACACACACACACACACACACGAGAATTCTGCTCATTTTCCTCCCTTTATTAATACTAAGAGAACCCTGGAAATACTCATTTTGAACCTACTAAGGCTAATTTCAAAGTCTCCCAAGATGACGCTGACCGAGGGGCAGCAGTTACTGTGGCTTTTTGATCCCCCCACCGCCTTTGGGAAACCCCTTTACATGAATAAACAGTTTGCTGAGCAATGTGATGGTGTAAATGAAATTGTTAGGGAGGCTGTTTAACCTCCTCAACAGATGAACCCCCTGAGCATTCTTAAATGAAGCTTCTTATAGAAAAGAACTCTATGGGGCGCCTAGGTGGCTCAGTCAGTTAAGTGTCTGACTCTTGATTTCGGCTCAGGTCACGATCGCACAGTTGTGAGTTTGAGCTCCACATCAGGCTTT
This sequence comes from Panthera leo, assembly GCF_018350215.1. NCBI lineage: Eukaryota > Metazoa > Chordata > Mammalia > Carnivora > Felidae > Panthera > Panthera leo. Next base: position 150,847,120 of record NC_056687.1, read on the forward strand.
GCACTGGCAGCGTGGAGCCTGCTTGGGATTCTCTCTCTCCCTCTCTATCTGCCCCTCCCCCTGCACATGCTGTCACTGTCTCTCTCAAAATAAATAAATATTTTTTTTAAAAAAAGAAAATAACTCTATGTTAATTATAAATCACCCTTATCTATTTCTTAATGTATCTCCCTAAGCCCCACCCGCTTCTTTAAAGATATAGAATAATCCAAGCTTTCTCCGATTCGGCCTCCATCGCAGAAGTGGTACGGTTTCTATGTTTGCACACACCATTCATCTTCAGAAAAGGGTATTTGGCCCTTATCTTTGTATCTTTGTCCTCTGTTACCAACACGTCAGCTGTCATTCCGCTTTGTGCAGACTTCCCGGGGTCCCATCACCACTGAGTAAATGACGCAATTCTACGTGAAAAGCAATGATGGGAGAGTTGGCAGAGGGAAAATGCGTCAGGCAGACGTGTTCTTTGTGACCATGCTTTCCCTCAGCCACAACTGTAAGCGAAATGGGAGTACCATTAGGTCAGTTTCCAACAAAAAGTCTCTGCGAACACGGCTGTCCAGTCTGCTCCTGTGCTCATCCGCCACGTGAGGGGGAAATACGACATCCTCGTGCACCACAATTACTAGCGATTTCCTGGAAGTCACTCCTACTATGTTATTAACGTCAGCTAACGATTTGCAACAACGTGGATAGAGAGTATAAAGCGAAGCGAAGCGAAATAAGTCAGAGAAAGACAAATACCATATGACCTCACTGATAATGTGGAATTTAAGAAACAAAACAGATGAACTATGGGACGGGAGAGAGAGAGGGAAACAAACCATGAGAGACTCTTTTTTTTTTAATTTTTTTAACGTTTATTTATTTTTGAGAGAGAGGGAGAGAGAGACAAAGTGCGAGTGGGGGAGGGGCAGAGAGAGAGGAGACACAGAATCTGAAGCAGGCTCCAGGCTCCGAGCTGTCAGCACAGAGCCCGATGTGGGGCTCGAACCCATGAACCACAAGATCATGACTCGAGCCGAAGTGGGACGCTTAACCGACTGAGCCACACAGGTGCCCCAAGAGAGACTCTTAAAGTTAGAGAACAAACTGAGGGTTGATGGAGGGAGTCGGGTGGGGGATGGGCTGAATGGTGATGGGCATGAAGGAGGGCACTTGCTGGGATGAGCACTGGGTGTTGTATGTAAGTGACGCGTCACTGAATTCTACTCCTGAAGCCAATACTACACTATATGTTAACTAACGAGAATTTAAATAAAAATTTTAAAAAATTAATGTCAGGTAACGTAGTAGCCGTGGTCTAAGTTCACCGAGCATTTACCATGACAATCAGAGTTCTAAACGCCTTTCACGCATCAGGCCATTTAATCCGCCAACGATCATAAGGTTGTAGCTGTGAATACAGCACTCCCGCTTATCCAGGGTTTCACCTGCCCGGGTTCATTATCATCGTAGTATCTGACGTATCATCAGAAAGTCATTAGCAGCCTAACACTTCATCACATGCCTCCATCATTCGCCTGGCTCGTCTCATTGGGCAGGCATTCATCACCTCACATCCTTACAAGAAGGGTGAATACAGCACAATAAGATATGGTGAGGGAGAGAGACCACCCATGTAACTTTTTTTACAGTAATATGTTATAATTATTCTCTTTTATTATTAGTTAGTATTGCTATTCCCTTCCTGGGCCTCATTTGTAAGGTAAACTTTACCATAGGTATACACATAGAGGGGAAAAAAAACCGTATATAGGGTTCGATACTACGCATGGTTTCAGGCACCTACGGGGTATCCCCTGCAGATTTGAGGGGACTGCCGTATTCCCCTTTGTCAGAGGAGGAAACTGAGACGACAGGAAGTTGGGCGACTTACCCAAAGTCAGTAAAAGAGGCCAGTCTCCCACACTCCCACTAAACACCATGCAACGCAGCTTCTCCAGAGATCTCTTGGTCTGTCTCTCGATCTGGCATCTCGATGCCAACTTTCCAGTCGCCCTGGAGTTTCTGTGTTCGGCTTCTGTTTCAACCAACTCCGTAGGTCTTTGCAAACAAGTTAATGTAAATAAGTTAAAATACATTACCTTGTTTAACTCAAATGATGTCTGTCTTCTCGCACAGGTCACGTCAGCTTCATTTGAATAAGTTGGGGAAGATGAACAAATTTGTTCCTTGTCACATGGCTGTATTTTATAGTTCGGCCTCCACTCCCTCCCGCCCTGGGACACCAGCAGACACAGCTGTGTCGGAGAAGGGACACGGGTATGGGGGAAGGGGGGTGCAGGACAGCAGGAGCAGATCAGCTGGCATCATGCTCCCCCTGGCCTTTCTCCCCACCGGGACCCCGGCTAGGACTCTGGGCTCCTGAATCTGAGTCTGCCCTCTGACCCTGACCCTTTCTATCCCGAGGTTTATGTATGGCAACTCCCTTAAGGTGGTGAGCAGCGACTGGCTTACTCCTGGGGGAGCAGGGGTCAGGACGCTTGAGAATAGAGAGGAGAGAACCAATCCCACTCGCAATCCAGAACCGACCTCTGCCGGTCCCCGGGATCGTAAAGGAGAGCCGCTAAATGTGACGATGGGCGTTTATCATCAGAGAAAACACACTGAACTCTGGTGCCGTGTCATCAGCTTTACGTTTCTTCCCTGTCACTTTCCTTTGCTCTAAGTCTCTTTTATTCTCATCCCTTATTAAATCTTCTTGGTATTCTTTGGTATTGCCCATGCTTCTCCAACTGCCTCAAATCTCCTTTGTGAAAAGCTGAGTTGTAGGGAGGTAAACGATCGTGAGGGACGCGCCCTTGCCCCTGTGACGCCTCCTACCCCCTCAGAGAAGCGTTTCAGAGTCAGGCAGGGCCTGGCCCTGGAAACCTCTGCCGCCTGAGGAACAGCAATGAACCTGACTGCACGCTTCCCTTCACGAACTCAGCCGTAGGTTTTGGGGCAGCTTGTTTCCAGTGGCCCAGCTAGGAGGCACCTTCCCACAACAGGGGACCCCAGATCCCCGGAAGCCTGTCTCTGGATCTCTAGTCAAGCCATTCCAGAGGGTGAACATCTGAAAGCTGACCGTGAATCTGGCACCTCTCTGAGTGGGAACGTGTGGAGGAAACACACACGTGCCTGTCCGGTCTGTTGGGCCAGAGAGCCTGCTTGGTCTCTTCTGCCTCTGCCAGCAACAAAACGTGTAATACCGTCAGCACAAAACCGTCTCTGGGCAGAGAAGGCCTTGGGCACCCGAGGCAGAAATCCTATAACGGGCAGGGCTCTCGGCCAAGACACATTTGAACAACGGTGAGAATTGCATGAGCACTTTTGTTTCCAAGACGTGGCATTCTTTCTAAGCAGGGATCCTGCTAGCTGGGCAAGAAGCCACCCCATCGCCCCACATTTATGGAGGGGAAGTTCAAAGTGTGGACGCATCCGGGACGCTAACCAAGGTCATGGTTACGGAGGGATGGTCGACGATAGAGGTGACTTCCCTCCGTAAGGCCGTGTCCTCTTTACCAGGACATCTGCCTTCAGGCAATATCAGTGCTGGATGCAAGTTGCATTCAGCTTGCAACGTTGCTGCAAAGGTGCTCGTTTGAAGAAAGCTCGTGATGAATCCTGAAAAGGAAATAATCCTGAAAAGAGGCTCTAAAGTACACCTACCCGCCTCCGTATCAGTGCACGACAACCCAGCGAAGTCCCTCTCCTGGCTCAGTCAGCTGGCTTCCCCGCTGCTTATGGCTTCTGGCAGCACAGAGCTCCAGAGGGAGGCTCCAGCAGGTGGGCCAGGTGGCGCCCTTAGATGCTTTTTTGGTGCCTTGGGAACGTGTCCTCTGTTTGATAAGTTCCCGTAGGGCTGCCTCAAACAAATGTAGCAACATCAAAACCAGAAATTAGACCTATGTCCCTGTTCCTCTTCCTTTGTCATCACTGGTCACCCAGATATGGCCTGGTCGCCACAGTTAGGCTCCCGTGGAAGTTGAGATTTTCCTTGAAATTAATTAACAGACTATGAAACCAGGCCCAGGCAGCAGCTTTCAGAGGTTCTCATGAGGGCTAAAATCAGCACTGTTCCTATACCGGGTAGGCCCGTTGTTCCTTTTCTGCCCACATCACCCGCTGGTGGGGGAAGTGATCACATCCACAGGTCTTACTGAAGGGATAGCCTGAAGTCAGCCATAGTTGACTACAGATAGACCTCAGACCAGGAGGTGGGGAAAGAAAGCGAGAGGGCAGTTCCATGTGCTGGGTGGAGTCTAACAGGTTTCTCTATCAAAATGTGAATTACAAAACCCAGATGCTGTGATCAGATCCTGGGTCATGTAGATCTGGGCCCAAGCTGCTGCCATGATGAGCCAAACTCACAGTTATCAAGTCATAGACCCTTCGTGAGTGTCTATGATGGGAAGGAATCAGAAGAAGCAGAAACGGGAAAGGCCTAGGGCCCAAGACTTAGAGAGCCCAGGGTCTGACCTAACAGACTCTGTCCCACGAGACTTCACTTTCGGCCCTTAGAAGCCTGAGCAGTTACCTTCTGGGCCTTCATGAATAATCTCCCTTTTCTTAAACCTGCACAGAGCAGATTTTGTTTCTTGCTGCTCTGCGTAACCCAAACAAGGCAGCTCCTTACCCCACTGTGAAGGTCAATCGTGGTGGGGTGTGTGGTCAGGCCAGTGAGGCTGCTGCTAGAGCAGCCCCTGTCCCTTGAACTAATGCTGTGTCTCAGGATTGCAGGCACACACTGGCCAGGTGGCGGGGATGTTTATGGAGGCAGAGCTGCTATAGAAAGTTCTCAAGGAAGAAAAGCAAAATTGTTACAATGAAGCAGATCCGAGGAATTTCTTTGAGTCTGAAATGTATCTTCTTTATCTCAGTCGGGCTCTGTGCTGGCGGCTCAGAGCCTGGAGCCTGCTTGGGATTCTGTGTCTCCCTCTCCCTCTGCCCCTAACCCACTCGCATTCTGTCTCTGTCTCTCTCAAAAATAAACAAATATTTAAAAGAATAATAAATAAATAAACATTAACAAATCAAAAAATAATAAAAATTAAAATTAAAATATATCAAGAAAATACATGTATATGTGTGCCCTTGATAAAGCTTCCCAGTCTAAAATACCTCCATTTGCACCTGTCAAGAATATACTTTGATGTACGTGGAGATTGGGAATCCTAAGATTGCATCCTTTCTGATAAAAAACAACTTAGGCCAGCATTGTATATTAAATAAACGCCAGAAATGAAAGGCCAACTTGGCCGTAAATCGGTTCTCATGCATTCTCAAATTTGTATATGGATTCTGCTCTACCCCCACAGACTCCTAGGTTTACTATTATATCAGTTTCAATAAGGTTTATACAGTAAATTGTAATGGCTGATAAAGCACACGTGCAATCATCATTTTACTTCTCAAAAGTATCTTTGCTCTTCTTCCTTGTGAATGGTCAAGCGACTCGAACCAGTTAATTAAAAATGGTTGGGATTCTTACTGGAGTCGTGTTGTGCCTGTGTGCGTACACGTATAGTTTGGAAAGATTAATACTTTCATATATATTTTCCCAGCCAGGTATCTAGCATCTCTCATTGTTTTTTCAGTTTATGTATTTATTCTGAGAGAGACAGAGACGGCGTGAGTGGGGGAGGGGCAGAGAGACAGGGAGAGAGAATCCCAAGCAGGCTCAGCACTGTCAGCACAGAGTCCGACGAGGAGCTAAAACTTAACGAAACTGCGCGATCATGACCTGAGCCGAAGCCAAGAGTCAGACTTTCTTGACTGAGCCACCCAGGCGGCCCCTCATCTTACATTTTATCTTATTTTCAATGATGTTTTGTAGCTTTCTCCATTTGGTTTTGGTAGCTATGGTATTTTTGTTGCTACTGAGAATGGGGTATCTTTTCATTTCTGTTTCTAACTTAGTGTTGTTTGTGTAAAGAAAGCTGCTAGCACTTTATCGCCAACCAATCCACTCACCTCACTATATTTTTTATTAATTCTCATATTGTCAAATAGATTCCCCGGATGTTTCTAGCAATTTTCACACAGGCACGTAAAATCGTTTTTTCTCTTCTTTTCCAAAACTTGCCTATTATAATTTCTTGCACACGAATTAGCTAAAATCTTGAAAGCAATTTTAAATCATACAGCATCCCTTTCTAGATCCTGACTTTACTTACATTGGCTTTGAATTTCTTATGATGACTGGCATTGGTTTTTCGTGATGAGTTAGGAGGCTTATGTTTTACTTTTGCTTGTAAGTTGTTGTTGTTTTCTTCTTGAGGTCAAGTTAATGTGCAGTAAAATGCTGAGAATGTAAGCATACAATCATGAGTTTTGCCAAAGGTATGTGCCCCTGTGACTAGTAGCCCAGAAGCTTTGGTTATTTACTGCTGCAGAACAAAGTGCTCCAAAACTGAGTACCTTAAGAACAATTTATTATTTCTCAAGATTCAATGGGTTGACCGCGGAGTTCTGCTTCACACGGTGGCAGTTGGTGATTGGGATGGCTGGAAGGTCCAAATAGGCTGGCAATTGGGACCCACTACCAGCTGAGACTACAGACCTAGGCCTCAGCTCTCTCTGACATGGGCCTTTTCGGGTGACTGCCTGGGCAGCTGGGCTCCAAGAAGCATTCCAAGAAGCCAAGACTAGAGCGATGCTCCGTGAGGGCCCAGCCTTGAAAGTTACGTGAAAGTTACCCTAATAGGTAACCCTTTCTTCGGTCCTTATCTGTGACAGTTTTACTCGGTAAGGCGAATTTTCACTGTTCTTCCTGTTCAGAAACTAAGCCGTGAGCACAGTAACACGTTTTATTTTCCGCAACTCATTCAGTCCAAGTCTTACAAACCGAAATAGCATGTGGTGAAAAATAAAGTTCAGTGATTATGAAAAGGATCTGATGGCTTCAGTTTTATCAGCCAAATCTCTTTGAAACCTAGGAAACAAAGGCCACCATCACCTCCTCATTGGTTGGTCAGAAAAGGTCATTGCACTGGACCACATCCAATGAAGAGAAGACTTATGGTGGAAGAGTGGTGAAGTCACACTACAAAAGAACATATGGAGTAGGAAGGACTGTTAAGACCGTCTTTGGAAGCACTGCCAAGCTGCTCTGGATATAGGACATGTCTGTCATCCTAGATAGTTTCCATGTGCTTCCTTCTGGTCATTTCCCACCCATCACAACCAACCAATGTTCTGTCCCAATAGATTAGCTTTACCTGTTTTTAGACATCAGGTGGGGTACCTGGGTGGCTCAGTCAGTTAAGCGCTGGACTTCAGCTCAGGTCATGATCTCACAGTCCGTGGGTTCAAGCCCCTCGTCGGGCTCTGTGCTGTCAGCTCAGAGCCTGGAGCCTGCTTCGGATTCTGTCTCCCTCTCTCTCTGCCCCTCCCCCACTCACACTCTGTCTCTCTCTCTCTCTTTCTCTCTCTCTCTCTCAAAAATAAACACAAAAAATTTTAAAGATAAATAAAAATAAATAAACATCAGGTACATGGAGCCATGTGCTTATTCATTGTACTATTGGTAGGTATTTGGGTTGGTTTAAGGCTTTGTCTACCACAGCCAAGGTAGCTGCGAACATTCTTGTATGTTCATTTTTGGGGATGTATGTTTTCAATTCTCCTGGGAAACACCGAGGCAAGGAATTGCTGGGTCGTATGGTAAGGGCATAGTTAACTTTATGACACTCTAAAACTATTTTCCAAAGGTTACACCATTTTTTTACTCCCACTATGAGGTGTGAACGTTGCAGGTGTGGCACATCCTGGCCGGCATTTAGCGCTATCAGTCGTTTCCATTCTTTTAAGTGTCTTTCACAGAACACTTTTTTTTTTTTTAATGATGTCAGATTTATCAGTTTTTAAGAATGGATCATGTCTATGGGGATTAAGGAGTGCACTTGTGATGAGCACCGGGTGATGGATAGAATTATTGAATCACTATATATTGTACACCTGAAACTAATATAACACTGTGTGTTAACTATTCTGGAATTAAAATTTAAAAATATCTTTAAAAATGGATCAAGTCTAAGAACTCTTTGCTTTATCCCAGCTCGTGAAGACTTTGTCCTGTGTTTTATTCTGAAAGATTGATAGTTTCATATTTCCCATTTAGATCTGTGACACATGTTAAGTGTGGAGTTTAGGTCAAGATTAATTTGCATGTGATGTCCGGTTTTTCCAGTGCCGTCTGTTAAAAAGAATAATATGACTCCATTGAAATGTCTTTGCCCTTTTGTCAAAACTCAACTGGCCACATATGTTTGGGCATATTTCTAGACTCTCTGTTCTGTCCAGTGGATATTTGTGCCTATAGCTTTGCCAATAGTGTACTATTTTGATTACAGTAGCTTTATATTAACCCTTAAAATTGGGTATTTGTAATTCCTCCAACATTATTTTACTTTTTCAAGTTATTTTGGCTATTTTACTTCCTTTGGCTTTACAAACACATTTTAGAAGCAGCTTGTCTATATCCCAAAAACTCCTACTTGAATTTTTATTTAAATTCCATTAAATCTGTACACCAATTTGAGGGAATTGACATCTTTACTATGTTGAGCCTTCCAAATCATCATTATAATATATCTCTCCATTTATTTAGGTCTTCTTTGATTTCTTTCTTCAGCGTTTTATAAGTTTCAACACAGAGATCTTATACTTATCACAACACAGAGCTGTTGTTAGATTTATAGCTACGCACTTCATTTTTTGGAACCATTATAAATGGTATTATTTTTTACAATTTCACTTTTCAATTGCTCATTGTTAGTATGTAGAAATACAGTTGATTTTTGTGTGTTGTCTTTGTATCCTGCAAACTTACTAAACTCACTTATGTTCTAGGACTTTTTTTCTACAAGATTTTCTACAAAGGCAATTATGTCATCTGCAAAAAAGAACATTTTTATTCTTTCTTTCCAAACTGTATGCTTTGTTTTCCCCCCGCCTTGATGATCTAGCTAGGTCTCCTAGTGCAATGGTAAATAGCAAAGGTAAGAAGAGGCATTCTTGCTTTGCTCCCAGTCTTAAGGGGAAAGTGTCTAGTGACAGATACCAAACCACAGATCCAAGAAGTTCAGAGAACACCAAGGAGGATAAATCTATGCATAAAAGGAAAAAGGAAAAAAAGAAAACACACATAAGCATATTATAGTCAAACTTCTGAAAACCAAAGACAAAGGCAAAATCTTTAAAGCACCCCCCGTCCAAAAATAACAAGTCACCTATAAAGGAACAAGGATAAGAATGATCACCAATTTTCATCAGAAACCATGGCTTTTTTTGTTTAAGTGCTGACAAAAACTGCCATTGCATGATTCTATACTCACCAAAAATATCCCTCAAAAGTAAAGACCTTCTCAGACTGACAAATATCAAGGACACCCATTGCCAATAGATTTACTCTACAAGTTCTTCAGACAGAAGGAAATTGATATAGCCAGAAACTACTATCCACACAAAGACATGTAGAGCATTGGAAATGGAATAAATATGGGTAAAATAAAACATTTATTTTTAATTGCCTCTCTTATCTGTTTAAAATCTGTTTAAAGCAAAAGTTATAGCAATGATTGTGTGTTTCCAGCATGTGTAAAAGTAAGAGGTATGACAGAAGGCACAAGGGATGTGCCTTAGTCCGTTTGGGCTCCTGTCACAAAACACCACAGGCTGAGTGGCTTGTAAAGAACAGAAATTATTTCTTACTGTTCTGGAGGCTGGAAGTCTGAGATCAGGGCGCCAGCATGCGTGAGTGAATACTCTCCTCCATATCACAACCTTTCCATTGTACCCTCACAAGGCAGAAAGGGCTGGGAGACTCTGTGGGTCTCTTTTATAAGAACATCAATCCAATACACGAGGGCTTCACCCTCATGACTCAGGAAACCCCCAAAAGCTCCCTCTCCAAAGACCCCCATTGGACATTAGAATTTCAACATATGAATTGGAGGAGAAACACAAACATTCAGCCCATAGCAACATGGGTGGGAGGATAAGGAATGTAAGAGTCTATACTACACGCAGAGCAGTATAATATTATTTGAAACCAGATTCATATTTTATAAATGTATACTGTAAACCCTACAGTAACCACCAAAAACATTTAAAAAGAGATGTAATATTCTTTATCCAATAGAGGAGATAAAGAGAAATCATAAAAATGTTCAGTTAAACCCAGAAAAATCAGAAAAGGAGGAAAAAAGCACAAAAACAAATGTAACAAATGGAAGACAGCTAGCAAGCTGGTAGGTCTTAATCCAACCATATCAATAATCATTTCTAAGGGTGAATAGTTTAATATGCCCATTAAAAGACAGACATGATCAGATTGGATAAAAAAGCAAAACTCAACTGTATGCTGTCTAATGCTACTTTATTTTTTTTTTAACTTTTATTTATTTTTGAGACAGAGAGAGACAGAGCATGAACGGGGGAGGGGCAGAGAGAGAGGGAGACACAGAATCGGAAGCAGGCTCCGGGCTCTGAGCCATCAGCCCAGAGCCCGACGCGGGGCTCGAACTCACGGACTGCGAGATCATGACCTGAGCTGAAGTCGGACGCTTAACCGACTGAGCCACCCAGGCGCCCCGAAAACCTACTTTAAATATAAAGACATAAATAGGTTAAAGGTAAAAGGCTGGAGAAAGATACACCATTTTTTTTAACTAAGCCAAGGAAAGCCGGAGTAGATTCATAGACTTCAGACAAAATAAATTTTAGAACAAGGAAGATTATCAGCAATAATATGAAACCAAAAATAGTAATTTAAAGTCTCATTTAAAAATGTATTATATCACAGAAGAAAAGAAAATTTAGTTTTAGGGAATCTTAATGTTCAAACTGAGCTTTAGTTTCACATATGTTTTTACTTAGGTTTTCTTACCGCGTGCATACATTTATTAAATAATGACTGACATTTTGTCACTCAGAACTAAATATTAACCAAAGTCACATATCTTTCCAGTTCACACCAACAGTTTGTTACTTTGCATGAAGACTGTCATCTTTTTAGGCAAAGTGGTAGGGGAACATTCCAGCAGTTCATGGAAAATGTTTCAGGCTGTAGACATTGAATGTGTTCTCTTCCCATTGTTGCTAGACGCAAATCCAATTGGGAATCCAAGTAGGAATGAACTGGGTTACATTCTCTGGCTATTGGGAATATTTTCTATGTGCTTGTCTGAAGGTAGATAAGAGAAAGGAAGCGAGGAGTTTGTCCCCTATTCCTGCAGTGTTTTCTGTCTTAGAGATATTAGAACATTGCGAGAACATCTGTACATATTCACCAGTAGATTTTAAGTCACTTTATCTCTGGGTTAGAAGGTAATATTGCTTTATAAAGTTATGTAAGATGAATTGACTAGTAATCCTTGATTTCAAGGCTGGATTATTTTATTACTAATGTATAGTCATATTCAAAGGGCTTATAAATAATGAACATACATTTGTGACCTAGAGCTGTGATATCGCCCCGGCAACCAATTTCAGTTAATCTGATTTAATTGACATGATGTCAGGGGTTTTGAAGCTCTCACTAAAGAGGCCAGAATAAAAGATTCCCAAGGTGGGCAACTCCAGGTAGTAATGATTCTAATGTGCTCACTAATCCATTTATAATGAAATTGTTATTGGCTGGATATTATAAATGATTAAAGTACCTAAAAGAAAGTAATGCATGTGGGCAGATTGTTACCTTAGAGCACCTTAAAATAGATTCCTGGGTGTTGATAACATTAATATTAATGAGCTTCATGCAGGACTGTAGGCAAATAGTTGCTGCAGGTGGCACAGCACAGACCATCTGGGGGGGGCGGGGGCGGGGGGAACCTGCCTGGCCGTGCAGAGCCTTGGCTTCTGGTTTGTCATTATCTTGTACAACTTCAGGCAAGACACGAAAGCTGTGTGCACGTGTGCCTCGGTTTCTTCGACTGCAAAAAAATAACAAATGATTTCCCAAAGTGATCTGTAGGCTCTCCTCAAATGAGAAGACAGCTAAGAATTTATGTGGGAGGGGCACCTGGGTGGTTCAGTCAGTTCAGCGTCGACTCTTGATTTTGGCTCCAGTCATGATCCTAGAGTCATGGGGTTGAGCCCTGCACTTGGCTCCCAACTGAGCGTAGAGCCTGCTGGAGATTCTCTCTCTTTCTCCCTCTTTTCCTCCCCCACTCGCATTCTGTCTCTCTCTCTCTCAAAATAAATAAAAATAGACATTTAAAAAAAAGAGCTTATGTGTGAGAGGATTAGAGAGAAACATCCCCAGTGTGGGTGAACAACAGGAGAATCACCTCATAATGCAGAGGCACAAATGTCTCCGCCTCAGTTATTCCACTGCTTGCCTGGGCAACAGGACTCTTGGTGTCGGGCTTCATGTGACCAATTGTCTTTTTACCAGACCAGAAAATACCTGAGTAGTGTCAACACGTGACAGTGGTGTTCCTTTTAAACTACCTTCAAAATAAAGGAAATTTTTGCCTTCTTTCTGGGATTCTGAGTATACTACAAATCACCCCAAGTGCACCATTTGAGACAGGTGAATTTTAATGATATTCACAGAATCAAAGGATTACAGTGATTGTTTGTTTTATCACATTTCCTTTTATTTTCGAAATGCATTTTTCTCTGGGGAGAAAAAAATCTATATAAATATTTTATTTTATTTTATTTTATTTTATTTTATTTTATTTTATTTTATTTTTTAAGTAGACTTCATGCCCAGTGCAGAGCCCAGTGTGGGGCTTGAACTCACAATCCTGAGATCAAGACTTGAACTGCTATCAATAGTGGGTCGCTTAACTGACTGAACCACCCCAGTGCCCCCATAAACATAATTTTTATTAAAAAATTTTTTTTATTAGTTTTTTCTTTATTTTTGAGAGGCAGAGAGAGAAAGAGAGACAGAGCGCGAGTGGGGAAGGGCCAGAGTGAGAGGGACACACAGAATCCGAAGCAGGCTCCAGTCTCTGAGCCATCAGCACAGAGCCCGATGCGGGGCTCAAACTCACAAACCACAAGATCATGGCCTGAGCCGAAGTCAGACGTTCAACCGACCGAGCCACCCAGGCACCCCAACATAATTTTTATTTTTATTTTTTTATTTTTTTTTTATTATTTTTTTATTTTTTAATATATGAAATTTACTGTCAAATTGGTTTCCATACAACACCCAGTGCTCATCCCAAAAGGTGCCCTCCTCAATACCCATCACCCACCCTGCCCTCCCTCCCACCCCCCATCAACCCTCAGTTTGTTCTCAGTTTTTAACAGTCTCTTATGCTTTGGCTCTCTCCCACTCTAACCTCTTTTTTTTTTTTTCCTTCCCCTCCCCCATGGGTTTCTGTTACGTTTCTCAGGATCCACATAAGAGTGAAACCATATGGTATCTGTCTTTCTCTGAATGGCTTATTTCACTTAGCATCACACTCTCCAGTTCCATCCACGTTGCTACAAAAGGCCATATTTCATTTTTTCTCATTGCCACGTAGTATTCCATTGTGTATATAAACCACAATTTCTTTATCCATTCATCAGTTGATGGACATTTAGGCTCTTTCCATAATTTGGCTATTGTTGAGAGTGCTGCTATAAACATTGGGGTACAAGTGCCCCTATGCATCAGTACTCCTGTATCCCTTGGATAAATTCCTAGCAGTGCTATTGCTGGGTCATAGGGTAGGTCTATTTTTAATTTTCTGAGGAACCTCCACACTGCTTTCCAGAGCGGCTGCACCAATTTGCATTCCCACCAACAGTGCAAGAGGGTTCCCGTTTCTCCACATCCTCGCCAGCATCTATAGTCTCCTGATTTCTTCATTTTGGCCACTCTGATTGGCGTGAGGTGATATCTGAGTGTGGTTTTGATTTGTATTTCCCTGATAAGGAGCGACGTTGAACATCTTTTCATGTGCCTGTTGGCCATCCGGATGTCTTCTTTAGAGAAGTGTCTATTCATGTTTTCTGCCCATTTCTTCACTGGGTTATTTGTTTTTCGGGTGTGGAGTTTGATGAGCTCTTTATAGATTTTGGATACTAGCCCTTTGTCCGATAGGTCATTTGCAAATATCTTTTCCCATTCCGTTGGTTGCCTTTTAGTTTTGTTGGTTGTTTCCTTTGCTGTGCAGAAGCTTTTTATCTTCATAAGGTCCCAGTAATTCACTTTTGCTTTTAATTCCCTTGCCTTTGGGGATGTGCCGAGTAAGAGATTGCTATGGCTGAGGTCAGAGAGGTCTTTTCCTGCTTTCTCCTCTAAGGTTTTGATGGTTTCCTGTCTCACATTCAGGTCCTTTATCCATTTTGAGTTTATTTTTATGAATGGTGTGAGAAAGTGGTCTAGTTTCAACCTTCTGCATGTTGCTGTCCAATTCTCCCAGCACCATTTGTTAAAGAGACTGTCTTTTTTCCATTGGATGTTCTTTCCTGCTTTGTCAAAGATGAGTTGGCCATACGTTTGTGGGTCTAGTTCTGGGGTTTCTATTCTATTCCATTGGTCTATGTGTCTGTTTTTATGCCAATACCATGCTGTCTTGATGATTACAGCTTTGTAGTAGAGGCTTAAGTCTGGGATTGTGATGCCTCCTGCTTTGGTCTTCTTCTTCAAAATTACTTTGGCTATTTGGGGCCTTTTGTGGTTCCATATGAATTTTAGGATTGCTTGTTCTAGTTTTGAGAAGAATGCTGGTGCAATTTTGATTGGGATTGCATTGAATGTGTAGATAGCTTTGGGTAGTATTGACATTTTGACACTATTTATTCTTCCAATCCATGAGCAGGGAATGTCTTTCCATTTCTTTATATCTTCTTCAATTACCTGCATAAGCTTTCTATAGTTTTCAGCATACAGATCTTTTACATCTTTGGTTAGATTTATTCCTAGGTATTTTATGCTTCTTGGTGCAATTGTGAATGGCATAATTTTTATTTTAAAAATAAAAGAAGACAAAGATGCTGCAAAGGGAGGAAATTAACATTTATGGACCACTTTTTGCACATTATGCTTTGACTCCTGCTATCATCCCCCACATTTTCACGGTGGAGCAAAGCAAACTTCAAAGAGAAGTAAAACCAGTTTGTCTCAGCTCCCGTGGTTGGCTTTCCTACTTGTTTTGACCAGCTCCAAGCTCATTCTCTTTCCAACACATCACAGTCAATGAAAGAACCTAAACAGAAAGCCAAGAGCACAGTTAAATTCCTTTGAAAGCGATTCAGTTTCCCCATGAAGAACACTGTCTCAAAATATTTACTTTTAGTATTTTTAGTCTTCATTCCCCATGGCAGACACTGAGTGTTGAAAGTTTTAAAGTCCTTTTAAACTTGACCTATTTCTGAAATTTAAAAAAGTTGATGTTGCAGTCAACAGACTCTTAGAAAATGCCAACTTGGAGGCGTCTGGGTGGCTGAGTCAGTTAAGTGGCAGACTTCGTCTCAGGTCATGATCTCACAGTTCTTGAGTTCGAGTCCCGCGTCGGGACCCGTGCTGATAGCACAGAGCCTGGAGCCTGCTTCAGATTATGAGTCTCCCTCTCTTTCTCTGCCCCTCCCCAGCTTGCACTCTGTCTCTGTCTCTCTCAAAAATAAATAAACGTTTAAAAAATTAAAAAAAGAAAATGCCAACATGAATACCAACATTTCCGATGGCTCCCCACGTGGAGTTACCTTCACCTATTTTAGCTGAATCTAAAGCGATCAGAGTTCTTTGATCAAAGCTTAGCTCACCCAAATTCCTAGGTGAAGTGAGAGAGAAACCCAGGACAGTAACAATGCCTTTTGTTTATCCTTGAAGTTTATAAAGTTCTAGGTTTAGACTTTGCAGCTACAAACTTCAAAATCTACTGCAGAACCAGGAATTCTGTTTATGATTAAATCAAGCTACAAGCACTTGATAGAGACTTCCCCAACCTAGAAATACTACCAAAATGTGAAAACTCACAACTGCACTGAAACCAGAAGTTGATGGGTAGTCAATTGCCAGGATCTAGTAAAAGTTGTCACTACAATAAGGCAGAGGAGTATAGCCAAACAAATGTCACTAGGTGGCCCCTGCTTTATCCCATGTACCAGCCCTGGTTGTTGTTTTTTTTTATTGTTGTGGTTGTTTGAAAGAAAGTAAAACTTCCTTCCCTTCTCCCTCTGTGTGTCTTCTGTAGCTTTCAGACATCAGAGTAGCTGCTGGTCTGCCAGCTGGGGGCTGTATCTTATGGTGGCCGAAGTGTTGTTCCTGTGTCTTTATCCCATGGAGGCCTTGTACATCCACATGGAGCCTAGAACTTCTAGAAGGTGTCAGGGCAAGAAGTGGTCGAGAAGGACTCTGAGCCTGGTGGCTTTCTAAGACATTTGGGGTTCACATAGGGGAAAGGAAGGAAAAATAAGATAAAAACATAGAGGGGGGCAAATCATAAAAAACTCCTAAATACGGGAGAACAGACTGAGAGTTACTGGAGGGATGTTGAGTGATGGATGGGCTAAATGGGTGATGGGAATTAAGGAGGGCACTTGTTAGGATGATGCATCTTCTAGATTAAACTATATTGGAGAGTCTAACTAACTTGGACTTAAATAAAATTTATTTATTTATTTTTTTAATTTTTTTAATGTTTATTTTTGAGACAAAGCATGAGTGGGGGAGGGGCAGAGAGAGAGGGAGACACAGAATCTGAAGCAGGCTCCAGGCTCTGAACTGTCAGCACAGAGCCTGACATAGGGTTCAACCCATGAACTGTGAGATCATGACCTGAGCCAAAGTCGGATACTTAACCGACTGAGCCACCTGGGCACCCCTTAAACATGTTGATATTAAAACAAACATAAATCTAGTATGGAGTACAAACTTCAAATAATTTAAGAAATGTCTTTGAGTTCATATATCATTTCCCCTAATTGTTTTATCAATAACGTTGTCTACCAATGACCCATATTTAACAAATAAGAACACAAGGGCAAAAATCACACTGGAATTCAGATCTTTGTCCTGAACACTTTGTCCAGTGATCACTTTTTCACTAATACTGAAGTAAAAATTTAGCCATTACTTTATAATTTTATAACCCTAAGATTATAATTTATTCTAAGTTCTGTCCTTAAAAATGTGAAAAGTGAGTTACTAATATCCTTAAAGTTGCAAAAAATGTATAAATATAAAAACATTATTCAGTATATATTTTTCTTTAATTGTATTTCCTACTTCAGTACTATGTGGGAGTTATTTTCTTCCTGCTAACGAATAGTTTTTTAGTAGCTTTTAAACAAAAAATATGAACTTAGGTCCAAATAATTTGTGACACAAAAACCGTAAATTCTATTATCCAAAAACAATTAGGAGCTTTTTAAATGGAACCACACAACATCCTAAAAGGCACTGGGATTCTTCCACTTTTAAACCACTGCTAAGCTGGAAAAAAAAATCTGGTTCTATCAGGAATCTCAGAATTGAGTGTTCTCCAAAATGAAAGTATAGAGTGCCATTTCAGGAAAAAGCTATTCAGCTCTCACCTCCAACATAATTAGGCTTCATATACTCTTCTAAGAAACCGAAACAAATACTGAAATCAAAATAAAAGATTACTTAAGGCTAATTATCACATATACAGGTTGTTTTAGTTCCTTGTTTTAAGCCCCCTTCTATAATATTAGTAAAGTAAAATTAATATTTTACTGCAAAGAAAATTTATGGCTAGGGATATGTAAAATATATTTTTGTCATTAGTTCTTCCATAGTGCCATAATGGCACTGCATAGTGCCATTACCCAAATGGCAGGAACATTTTATGTCTATACTTCACTTCTGTATTTACAAAGAG